>NC_090815.1:87145530-87769497 GCF_000390325.3 Nicotiana tomentosiformis
AAAAGACATCACAAGGAACTCGTAATGACCGTACCGAGTCCTGAAAGTAGTCTTCAGGATATCTGGCTCCCGAATCTTCAACTGATGATAGCCTGAACGCAAGTCAATTTTAAGAATACCCTGGCAGCCTAAAGCTGATCAAATAGGTCATCAATACATGGCAATGGATACCTGTTCTTCATTGTAACCTTGTTCAACTAGCGGTAATCAATACACATCCGCATAGAACCATCCTTCTTCTTTACAAATAAGACAGGAGCACTCCAAGGCGATACACTAGGCCGAATGAAACCCTTATCAAGCAATTCTTGTAACTGTTCTTTTAATTTTTTCAACTTTGCTGGGGCTATACGGTATGGTGGAATAGAAATGGGCTGAGTGCCCGGTAACAAATCAATGCCAAAATCAATATCCCTATCGGGTGGCATACCCAGAAGATCCGCTGGAAATACATCGGGAAAATCCCTTACTATAGGAACCGACTCCACGGTAGGAGTATCAATACAAATATCTCTTACATATGCCAGATACGCATCACACCCCTTCTCAACCATTCGTTGAGCTTTATGAAATGAAACAACCCTGCTAGGAACATGATCCGAGGTACCTCTCCACTCTAGCCGCGGTAGACATGGCATAGCCAACGTCACCATCTTGGTGTAATAATCAAGAATAGCGTAATAGGGCGACAACCAGTCCATGCCTAAAATAATATCGAAATCCACCATACTGAGCAATAATAAATCAGCTCTGGTCTCAAAACCACTGATAACAATTAAACACGATCGAGACACACGGTCCACAATAATAGATTCACCCACGGGTGTAGATACATAAACAGAAGAACTCAAGGAATCACGTGATACGCCCAAATACGGGGCAAAATAAGATGACACATAAGAGTAAGTGGAGCCTGGATCAAATAAGACTGATGCATCTCTATGACAGACCGGAATAATACCTGTGATAACAGAATCGGATGCAACGGCATCCGCCCTAGAAGGAAGGGCATAATATCTGGCCTGGCCTCCCCCTCTAGGGGGACCTCTACCTGCTCGACCTCCACCTCTAGCTGGCTGTGCAGGTGGAGTGGCAACTGTTGCAGTAATTATGGCCTGAGAAGCCTGAGGACCTATGGAATAGGTGGGGCCTGAGAAATCTGTGGAGGTGCACCCCTCCTAAATCTGGGGCAATCTCTCATAATATAACGAGTGTCACCACACTCAAAACAAGCCCTCGGAGGACGTGGCTTCACATAAACAGAAGAACTCATGGAATCACGTGATACGCCCAAATACGGGGCAAAATAAGATGACACATAAGAGTAAGTGGAGCCTGGATCAAATAAGACTGATGCATCTCTATGACAAACCAGAATAATACCTGTGATAACAGAATCAGATGCAACGGCATCTGCCCTAGAAGGAAGGGTATAATATCTGGCCTGGCCTCCCCCTCTAGGGTGATCTCTACCTGCCCGACCTCCACCTCTAGCTGGCTGTGCAGGTGGAGTGGCAACTGGTGTAGTAATTATGGCCTGAGAAGCCTGAGGACCCTGTGGAATAGATGGGGACTGAGAAATCTGTGGAGGTGCACCCCTCATAAATCTGGGGCAATATCTCATAATATGATGAGTGTCACCACACTCATAACAAGCCCTCAGAGGAAGTGGCTGCTGGGACTGGCTCGGGCCTGATCGACTAGACTGCCCGCTGAAAGCACCCCGTACAGGAGGTACAGAAGACACTGGTGGTGCATAATATGGAACCTGAGGTCTGGAAGTAGTCGGAATACCACTGGAAGCTGGAAGTGCTGAATGAATAGGACGGCTCACATAACCTCTACCATGACGGGCTACAACTGGGGCACAAGGATTATTATATGTGCCAGAATCTCGGGGTCTCTTAGCTTCCCTCTCTTCCCTCTCCCGAGTCCACATACCTTCCAATCTCCTAGCAATTGACACCACCTGTTGGTATGTGATGTCTATATCTAGCTCTCGGGCCATACTGTATCTGATACTAGGGTGACGACCTTCAATAAATCTGCGAACCCGCTCTCGAATAGTGGCAACTAAGGCTGGTGCATGCCTTGCTAAATCACTGAATCAGACAGCATATTCTGACACGGTCATAGAACCCTGGCGCAGCTGCTCAAACTCTGTGCGCTATGCATCTCTAAGACTCCGAGGAACATACTCCATTAAGAACATATCTAAAAATTGAGTCCAAGTAAGTGAAGCTGCCTCAGCCAGACTATCCAACTTTTATGCCCGCCACCACTGGTAGGCTGCTCTCTAAACTGGAATGCCATGAAAGAAACCCCACTGGAATCCACAATACCCATAGCACGAAGGATACAATGACATTCCTCCAGAAAACCCTGAGCATCCTCTGAAGCTAAACCGCTGAAAGTGGGAGGGTGTTACTTCTTATACCTCTCGAGCCTGAGCTGCCCCCCCTCTGAAACTGCTGTCCTAATCTCAGGCTGAACTGGGACAACTGGCTGCACTGGTATAACCTCTGGGGCATGGTCAACTTGGGCCCGTGGTTCTGGAGTACGGGTGGTAGGAGTCTGTGCTCCTCCTCCGGCCTGAGATGTGGCAGGGGCAAGTGGAATTAACCCTGCCTGAGCTAGAGTGCCAAACATGCTCAAAAACTGGGCAAGAGTCTCCTGAAGTGTAGGAGTAGTAACAGGCGTCTCAGGTGCCTGCTCTCCAACTGGAGCTACTGGTGGCTCCGGTGCAGCAGCTCGTGCAGGTGCTCTGGCTGCACCACGTGGTCTTCCTCGGCCTCTGACTCAGCCTATGCCCCGTCCCCGGCCTCTTGCGGCTCCAATAGGGGGCGCGACTGTCTGATTATAAAATCCAGATGTGCGTGTCCTCACCACCTGTGAGAGAATAGAAAGACAATTATTTAGAACTTTGAAATCAACAAAGGCGCACGATAAGGAATCAAAGAAGTGAATATTTCCTAACAGTTCCATAGCCTCTCGAAGAAAAGTACAGACGTCTCCGTACCGATCTGCAAGACTCTACTAAACCTGCTTGTGACTCATGACACCTATGAACCTAGTGCTCTGATACCAACTTGTCATGACCCCAAATTCCCTCCGTAGGAGGTCGTGATGGCACCTAGTCTAAGTCTATCAATGCAGAATAATCATAAATATCTAAAATAAATAAACTACAATTCAAATAATCACAACTCCCAAAACCCGGTAGAAATAAGTCACAAGCTTCTAAAAATTTATTCTCAATGTTTCTATATATCAAGGTCTAAAGAAAAATAAGGAAGCAACATAAAATGATAGAAGGGGACTCTGGAGTCTGTTGACGCTGGCAGATATACCTCGAAGTCTCCGTGCGCAGGTATCTCACTGACGTCTAGACTAGTAAGATGTACCTGGATCTGCACAAAAAGATGTGCAGAAGCGTAGTATTAGTACACCACAGCGGTACCCAGTAAGTGCCAAGCCTAACCTCAGTAGAGTAGTGACGAGGTCAGGTCAGGTCCTACTGGAGAATAGATAATGACATGAAAAAATGTTTAAGCAATTTAATAAGATAAAATGACTGTGGAAATGAATTAAATAGTATGTTACATTTAATGACACCAAATAATTGCAAATAATATCTCGTGGAATCAAAACAGAATTCCTTTCAACTTTATGAAAATCACAATAATTAATCGAAGGCAACTATGGCCATAAATCAATATCAACAAGGGTACTACCGAGGTACCGCCTCGTAGTCTAAAATCATAAATAAATTCACAATATCTTATTTCCTTATATCACCGCGGGAGCCTTCACAATTTATTTAAAGAAAATATTTTTTCTGAAATAGCATCCCGCATTTTAGCCACCCTTATCACACCGCATGACTTCTAGTAGTCACCCCTACTAGCCACGCGTATCAAGCCACCCTTATCTCACCGCATGCGTTTCAATACCCAGACTTTATACCACCACATGCGTATCAATATCACAATTTGCACCTCAAGTACCCAATATTTCAATTTTCCAAAAATAAATCAAAAACAATATTTTTCCACAATAAAGAGCTCACGGCTCATGCCAACATAAATCATCACGGCTCATGCCAACATAAATCATCAATAATATTTTTTCACAATAAAGAGCTCACGGCTCCATCACAATGAGTACAAAAAATCTTACAAAAATATTCGGAAATAAATAATTTAGCAAAATAATATTTCAAAATCTTTAATACGTTGCTTCAATACCAAATTTAAAAATGTCAAATACTTCATATTATTAATATTTAATTTAAAGAAAATCAATTTCAAATAATGCACAGAATAAAAGAAACCAAGTTTCAACTAAACCGGTAAAACAATTAGCAAAACAATATCAAACAAATTTAAGGTATATATCTCAGATCAATGATAAAGAATATAACAAGATAAAAATATTTTAATAAATGCGCAACAATGATCTACACAATTTAAAAATATAATCTTTCACATTTAGCCCGTGTATACACTCGTCACCTCGTATACACGACTTTCAACACATTTCAATAATCACATTAATATTAATTCTAGGGGAAATTTCCCTCACACAAGGTTAGACAAGTCACTTACCTCGACTTACTCCAATTTAACCAAGTAATATGCTTTTTCCTCGACTTTCCGATTCCGGTCGACTCGTATCTAGTCATAAGTAATTCGATACAGTCAACAAAAATACAGTCTCGGCGAAAGTTACGAAATATGAACGCGCATTCAATCACGAGTCTAACCATACCAAAATGACTAAATTCCAACAACAATTCGACCCTCAAATCCTCAAATCTATCCATGAGAGTTTTTCAAACTTTTCCAACTTAAATCACCAATTAAATATTTAAACAGTGATAGATTCGGGTAATCTAATCAAGATTGAGTTAATAACACTTACTCCGATATTTTTTCTGAAAATCTCCGAAAAATCGCCTCAATCCGAGCTCCAAATCGTTAAAAATGGAAAATGGGATGAAGTCCCATTTTCTAAACTTAAACATTCTGTCTACTGGGTACCACTATTGACTGTATCGAATTACTTATGACTAGATACGAGTCGACCGGAATCGGAAAGTCGAGGAAAATGCATATTACTTGGTTAAATTGGAGCAAGTCGAGGTAAGTGACTTGTCTAACCTTGTGTGGGGAAAATTTCCCCTAGAATTGATATTAATGTGATTATTGAAATGTGTTGAAAGTCGTGTACACGAGGTGACGAGTGTATACACGGGCTAAATATGAAAGATTATATTTTTAAATTGTGTAGATCATTGTTGTGCATTTATTAAAATATTTTTATCTCGTTATATTCTTCATCATTGATCTGAGATATATACCTTAAATTTGTTTGATCTTTTCCTGCTAATTGTTTTACCTGATTAGTTGAAACTTGGTTTCTTTTATTCTGTGCTTTATTTGAAATTGATTTTCTTTAAATTAAATATTAATAATATGAAGTATTTGATATTTTTAAATTTGGTATTGAAGCAGCGTATTAAAGATTTTAAAATATTATTTTGCTAAATTATTTATTTCCGAATATTTTTGTAAGATTTTTTGTACTCATTGTGATGGAGCCGTGAGCTCTTTATTGTGAAAAAGATATTATTGATGATTTATGTTGGCATGAGCCGTGAGCTCTTTATTGTGGAAAAATATTATTGATGATTTATGTTGGCATGAGCTGTGAGCTCTTTATTGTGAAAAAATATTGTTGTTGATTTATTTTTGGAAAATTAAAATATTGGGCACTTGAGGTGCAAATTGTGATATTGATACGCATACGTTGATATAAAATCTGGGTATTGAAACACATGCGGTGAGATAAGGGTGGCTTGATACGCGTGGCTAGTAGGGGTGACTACTAGAAGTCATGTGGTGTGATAAAGGTGGCTAAAACGCGGGATGCTATTTCGGAAAAAAATATTTTCTTTAAATAAATTGTGAAGGCTCCCGTGGTGATATAAAGAAAAGAGATATTGTGAATTTATTTATGATTTGGGACTACGAGGTGGTAGCTCGGTAGTGCCCTTGTTGATATTGATTTATGGCCATAGTTGCCTTCGATTAATTGTTGTGATTTTCATAAAGTTGAAAGGAATTCTGTTTTGATTTCACGAGATATTATTTGAAATTATTTGGTGTCATTAAATGTGACATACTATTTGATTCATTTTCATAGTCATTTTATCTTATTAAATTATTTAAACATTTTCCATGTCATTATCTATTCTCCAGTAGGGCCTGACCTGACCTCGTCACTACTTTATCGAGGTTAGGCTTGGCACTTACTGGGTACCGCTATGGTGTACTCGTACTACGCTTCTGCACATCTTTTTGTGCAGATCCAGGTACATCTTACCAGCCTAGACGTCCGCGAGTTACCTGCGCACGGAGACTTCGAGGTTCATCTGCTAGCGTCCGCAGACTCTGGAGTCCCCTTCTATCATTTTATATTGCTTCCTTATTTTTCTTTAGACCTTGAAACATAGAAACATTGAGAATAAATTTTTAGAAGCTTGTGACTTATTTCTACCGGATTTTGAGAGTTGTGATTATTTGAATTGTAGTTTATTTATTTCAAATATTATGATTATTCCGCATTGATAGGCTTACCTAGTTTTAGAGACTATGTGCCATCACGACCTCCTACGGAGGGAATTTGGGGTCGTGACAAATAACTGGACTTACAATCTTATATTACTTGTACGACCACATATACTTGCATGTGTGTTTGGGAGCAACAAGCACCTATTGAGTATATATGTTCTTTATTTGATGTGTTTCCTTATATACTTAAACGGTTTGTTTCGTGTTGTCCTTTTATTTGCTTGACCCTTTTTTGGTCATGATTTCAGGATTTGAAAGAAGTATAAAACCATCAAAAAGTAGAAGAAATACAATCCTGTGGTGCAATAGCGATGATGCCTTCTGATAGGAAATGTCATTTCCTTCTCCTGCAATTTGCCATTCTATTTAAATAATAGAGTGTCTTTTGAATAACTACCTTTGTCTTCAGTAATGGAACTCTGTCCTTTTGTGTATGGCATATCTTCTCCGATCAATTTACTCCTTTAACTCGTTAGATTTATTTTATTTATTTATTTATTCACTTCTCTAATTCGTTTGATAATTACAAGAAATTGAACAAATTTGACGATCTCACTCAAGCATTCCATAGTGGACAAACATGACAATGCACTTTAAAATATGTAAAAAATCATGAACTTTGGTAGAGGTTAAAAATTTGGAAACACACTTATAATTTAGATACTTCAGCGGATAAATTGTTGTGAATTAATTTTTTTTTGGCAGTATATTCTCTGATCGAGTTGTAAAAATTCAATACTAGGCGTGTCAATCGACACTATAATTGCCAATGCCCAGATCATCTACACAAAAATATACAGAAGTGTAGTATGAGTATGAGACAACATGTACTCAGTAAGTATCAAGACTAGGAGTGTCAAATTTGGCCCAAGCCCAAATCACCCGCCCATTTATTGAATTCAACCCATTTTGACCCAACTCATCTCAACCCATTAAAGTTGATTGATTTTTAGTCCAAATTGATCCATGAGTAACTTTGCCAAAATATCTTAGAAATAAATTTATTTTTTTGTTTGATATGTTATATATGACCATAACAAAAGAAAAAAAGTCTTATTTAGTAATTATACAATTCATAAGAAAACAACATATATTAACTAAAGATTGATAAGAGTTGGGCGGGTTGGGCTATGACCCAAATTTTAGCCCATCTTGACCCCAATCCATCTTAGCCCAAGTAACTTTTGGGCGAGTCAAATGCCTAATTATTGACTCAACTCATTTTGACCCGACCAAAATCGGCCCAACCCGCCCATTTGACACCCCTAATCAAGACTAACATCGGTGAAGCAGTGACGAGGTTCAAGTCATGTGATACCTATAATCAAATAAATTTACACAATTCATAATTACTCACATCAAGACTATGATAAGAATACAATATCGTCAAAGGTCATATCAAGAGATGTTAACTCAACATGGATAACTCTATATCGACTAATAAGTCAAAAGCACATAATAGAGGCATCAAATAGCATATTAGAATTCAACATAGAAAGCATATAAAATGCACGCTAAGGCATACGCGATTCACTCGAACGGTCAAAGCTTCCACAGTTACGCTCAAACTCACCATAATCAGATTCTATATCAGAATCAACCAAACATCTGTCAATTTATCACAATTTGTGTGTGCGCCATCAAGAGAGAAACATGAGAGAGCGACCCTTGGGGGATGGATCCAAATCCACACGCTGCACGATAGAGATCTCGTGCCATAACAGTAACAATATCGTTACAACTGTACGACAAAGACTCCGTGTCACAATAATAATAATATCACAATAATCGTATGGCAGAAACCTCGTGGCATATCCAAAATCAATCCACTCAACATGTCCAAATGTGCCATAATTATAGCAATCCGAAATAACATTTCATATTTAAACATGCATATGCTCTCAAATAATCAATAAGGTGCATAAGGACATAATAAATAAAAGTGCGGATATGTGTTCACGATGTGAAGTATGGCTACGACTAAATCACGTATAATAACAATTTCACAAATAGCTCATCTTAGCTAAGTAAGAGGTAGTAATCCTAAACATGGTTTGTATCATGAAATAATAATCTCACATAGTCATATAATTGATTAAAAATATGAATAATAGAAGGCACAAAACCAAACAAGGCATAAAGAAAGCCCAAAGCCTAATCCGATCACGAATCTGTCACGAACCAAAATTTCCACCTTCGGACCAAGATGGAGCCTAACATTTCACTTGCTAGGCAAGCCAACATTAGAATAATTTTATCTATTTTAAAATAATTTTTAAATTTATTAATAATAATTAAAACAATTGCGGAAGTAAAGTCTGAAATATAATGATTAATCCATACAAATAACAATGTCTAAATACCATCCCAGAATTGGTGTCACAAGTGCACGAGCTTCTAGAATAATACAAATAAAAGTTTGAAATAAATAAGTTGTCTGGAAATAAATACACAGCAAAAGTAAAATAGACGGGGACTTCAGAACTGCGGACGCCATGCAGCTATACCTCAAGTCTCCTCTGGTAGTTGAAATCTGAGCAAGTTTATGGTACGTCGTTGGGACCAACTACGAAATCTGCACAAGAAGTGTATAATGTAGTATCAGTACAACGGACCCCATGTACTGGTAAGTGCTAAGCCTAACCTCGACGAAGTAGTGACGAGCCTAAGGCGGGTCACTTACATTAACCTGTACACAATATTAGTAACAACAACAAATAATAGAAATGAATCACGTAACTCATTTATAATAATTGAAGCCAACTTAGCAGTCATAATCCATTATTATTTCAACCAATTTCCGTTATAGCGTGCAAACCGCTTCCACAATATATTCATTTTTAATCCTCTCATATAATTATTTTAATCAAGTATATATTGAATTTTAAATAAGTCTATTGCGGCGTACAATCCGATCCCCCAATATTGACTTTTAAATAAGTCTATTGCGACGTGCAACCCGATCCCCCAATATGTTTATTTCAATCAATTCTATTGCGGTGTGCAACCCGCTCCTCCAATATATTCATTTACCAATTCAATTCTGTTGCGGCGTGCAACCCGCTCCTCCAATATATTCATTTACCAATTCTTATAGAAGAAATTTCCCCAATAAATGCAATAATTAATATAAAATTATAAGACAACAAGCATACAATAATTATGACTTAATTCTGAAACAAACACTGACAAATAGCAAGTTATTATGGAAATCAGAGAGAAAATAGGCAGTTTAATATTTAATATGCTAAATATCAAATAACAATTAAGACACATAATTCAAATAGCATGTAACAATTAATGCAGGAATTCAAGAATTAATATTTGACAAAGAATAGGAGAGAAATAATTATTATAATAATTAATTCATGATTTAAAATGATTTATAATATTTTTCAAGTAATTATGCAAATAATTAATTTGACGATGTATAGACACTCGTCACCTCGCCTATATGTCGTTCACATGCATTTCACATAACAAATAGTTTAAGGATTCTATTCCCTCAAGTCAAGGTTAACCATGACACTTACCTCGCTTTGTAAATTCCAATCGATTACTCGACCACAACTTTTTCTTTTAAATTTGTCTCCAAAAGCTTCAAATCTATTCACAAACAATTTGATATACTCAATACGAATTATAGGAATTAATTCTATATGAATTTACTAATTTTTCGGATAAAAATCCGAAATTCATTTAAATATTCGATAGTGGGACCCACGTCTCAAATCTCGAAAAAACTTATGAAATCCGAATACCCGTTTCGATACGAGTTCAACTATGTAAAATTTATCCAATTCCGATATCAAATGGACCTTCAAATCTTAAATTTTTATTTTTTGGAAGATTTTATAAAAATCTGATTTTTCTTCCATAAATTCACGGATTCATGATATAAATGAGTATGGAATCATGAAATATAATCAATATAGGATAAGGAACACTTACCCCAATTTTTTCCGTGAAAATCGCCCAAGAATTCACCTTACCCGGGATCAAAATGACCAAAATGAGTAAAAATCTCGGATTCTTTGATTTATACACTGCCCAGGAATTTTCGCACCTGCGATGCCTAGGCTCGCACTTGCGAGAAAAATCTCGCATCTGCGAAATGGGGGCTGCCAGCGTGTGTCCGCATCTGCGAAACTTAGGACCGCATCTGCGGTCGCGCTTTTGCGCAAAAATGGCCGCACCTACGAAGACCCTAGGCCAGGCCAGTTCCGCATTTGCGAAATTCCGCCGCACCTGCGGCATTGCACCTGCGACCAAGACCCTCGTAGGTTACATTACATAAGAGGCAAAAATTTACAGAATTTGCTTAAGTTCCCAATTTGATCCGATTTCGATCCGAATCACACTCGGGTTACTCGGGACCCCGTCCTAATATACCAACAAGTCCCATAATATAATACGGACTTACTCGGGGTCTAATATCACGTCAAACAACGCTGAAATTACAATTCACACCCCAATTCGAACTTTGAGTTTTAAACTTTTAAATTTGCAAATCGCGTGCCAAAACATATTAAATGAATCCGGAATGACTTCAAATTTGGCACACAAGTCATAAATGACATAACAGAGCTATTCAAATTTTCAGAATCGGATTTCGGCTCCGATATCAAAAAGTCAACCCCGTGGTCAAACTTGAAAATCTTTAGCCTTTAAATTACTAGTTTCCGTTAAATGGTCATAACTTGAGTTAGGGACCTCTAAATTAAATTTCGGGCATACTCCCAAGTCCCAAATCATGATACGGACCTACCGGAACTGTCCAAACACTGATCCGGGTCAGTTTGCTTGAAATGTTGACCAAAGTCAACTCAGTTGAGTTTTAAGGCTCTATTTCATAATTTAATCCATTTTTCACATAAAAACCTTCCGAAAATTTTTACGGACTGCGCACGTAAGTCGAGGAATAATAAATAGTTCTTTTCGAGGTCTTAGAGCACATAATTAATTATTAAATTTAAAGATGACATTTTGGGTCATTACATTCTCTACCTCTAAAACAAACGTTCATCCTCGAACGAAGTTAGAAAAAAAAGTACCCGAGCTAGTGAAAAGGTATGGATATTTACTCCGCATGTCCGACTGGGACTCCCAGGTAGATGCCTCTACCGACTGACCTCTCCATTGCACCCGAACTGAAGGATAACTCTTAGACCTCAACTGTCGGACCTGCCGAGCTAGAATAGCCACTGGCTCCTCCTCGAAAGTCAAATCTTTGTCCAATTGGACTGAGCTCAAATTTAACACATGGGACGGATCTCCATGATATTTTCGGAGCATAGACACATGGAACACCGAATGAACCGCTTATAAACTAGGTGGTAATGCAAGCCTGTAGGCTACTTCACCCACCCTTTCAATAATTTCAAAGGGTCCAATATACCTAAGGCTCAACTTGCCCTTCTTTCCGAACCTCATTACACCTTTCATATGTGAAACCCGGAGCAATATTATTTCTCCAACCATGAATGTAATATCATGAACCTTATGGTCGACATAACACTTTCTCCTAGACTGAGCTGTACGAAGTCGATCTTGAATAACTTTGACCTTATCCAAAGCATCCTGTACCAAATCGGTACCCAACAACCGAGCCTCTCCTGGTTCAAACCAACCAACAGGCGATCGACATCGCCTTCCGTATAATGCCTCATATGGAGCCATTTGAATGCTCGACTGGTAGCTATTATTATAAGCAAACTCCGCAAGTGGCAAGAACTGATCCCAAGAACCTTTAAAGTCTATAACACACGCGCGGAGCATATCTTCCAATATCTGAATGGTGTGCTTTGACTGTCCGTCTATCTGTGGATGAAATGTTGTACTCAACTCAACCCGCGTGCCTAATTCACGCTGTACAGCCCTCCAGAAGTGTGAGGTAAATTGCGTACCTCGATCTGAAATAATAGACACAGGCACACCTTGTAGGCGGACAATCTCACGAATGGAAATTTCAGCTAACCTCTCTGAAGAATAGGTAACTGCCACTGGAATGAAATGTGCTGACTTGGACAACTTGTCCACAATGACCCAAACTGCGTCAAATTTTCTCTGCGTCCGTGGGAGCCCAACAACAAAATCCATAGTGATACGCTCCCACTTCCACTCAGGAATTTCTAACTTCTGAAGCAAACCGCCAGTTCTCTGATGCTCGTACTTAACTTACTGACAATTCAGACACCGAGCTACATATGCAACTATATCCTTTTTCATTCTCCTCCACTAATAATGTTGCCACAAATCTTGATATATTTTGGCGGTACCTGGATGAATAGAATACCTAGAACTGTGTGCCTCTTCAAGAATTAATTCATGAAGCCCGTCAACATTAGGCACACAAATATGACCCTGCATTCGCAGAACTCCATCTTCCCCCACAACAACCTGTTTGGCATCACCGTGCTGCACCGTGTCCTTAAGGACCAGTAAATGAGGATCATCATACTGCCTCTCTCTGATGCGCTCATATAAAGAAGACCGAGCGACTGTGCAAGCTAGAACCCGACTGGGTTCTAGAAACATCTAACCTCACGAACTGATTAGCCAAAGTCTAAACATCTGCAGCTAATGGCCTCTCACCAACCGGAATATACGCAAGACTGCCCATAATCACAACCTTTCTACTCAAAGCATCGGCCACCACATTGGCCTTTCTGGGATGATACAAAATGGTGATATCATAGTCTTTCAACAACTCCCACCATCTTCTCTGCCTCAAATTAAGATCTTTTTGTTTGAACAGATACTGAAGGCTACGATGATCAGTAAATACTTCACACGAGACATCGTAGAGGTAATGCCTCCAAATCTTCAGCGCATGAACAATGGCTGCCAGTTCTAAGTCATGAATATGATAATTCTTCTCGTGAACTTTCAGCTGCCGTGACGCATATGCAATCACCTTGACATCTTGCATTAATACTGCACCAAGCCCAATGTGAGATGCGTCATAATATACCATATGATCCTGAACCTGTGGGTAATACCAACACTGGAACCATAGTCAAAGCAGTCTTGAGCTTCTGAAAGCTCAACTCACACTCGTCTGACCATCTAAATGGGACATCTTTCTGGGTTAGTCTGGTCAATGAGCTTGCTACAGATGAAAACCCTTCCACTAACCGACGATAATAACCTGCCAAACCCAGGAAACTCCGGATCTTTATAACTAAAGTAGGTCTAGGACAATTTTGAACAGCCTCAATCTTTTTAGGATCCACCTTTTTGCCTTCCGCTGATACAACATGCCCCAAAAAGGCAACTGAGTCTAAACAAAACTCACATTTTGAAAATTTGGCATATAACTGATTATTCTTCAAAGTATGAAGCACACTCTGAAGATGCTGCTCATGCTCCTCTCGACTACTCGAGTAAATCAAGATATCATCAATGAATACAACCACAAAACAATCCAAATAGGGCTTGAATACCTGATTCATCAAATCCATAAATGCTGCTGGGGAATTTGTCAACCCAAATGACATCACTAGGAATTCGTAATGCCCAAACCGAGTCTGAAAAGCTGTCTTAGGGACATTAGATGTCCTAATCTTTAACTGCTGGTAACCAGACCTCAAATCAATCTTAGAAAATACCTTGGCACCCTGTAGCTGATCAAATAGTCATCAATTCTTGGAAACGGGTATTTTCTTTTAATAGTGGCCTTATTCAACTGCCGATAATCTATACACATCCGCATGAAACCACCTTTCTTCTTTACAAATAATACTGGTGCACCCCAGGGCGAGACACTGGGTCTAATGAATCCCTGATCAAGCAAGTCTTGTAACTGCTCTTTCAATTCTTTCAACTCCAGCAGGGCCATACGGTATGGTGGAATAGAAATAGGCTGAGTGCCCGGAGCCAAATCAATACCGAAGTCAATATCTCTGTAGGGTGACATCCCCGACAAATCTGCAGGAAATACTTCTGGAAATTCACGAACAACTGGTACTGAGTCCATAGAAGGGACATCCGCACTGAGATCGCGAATATAAGCCAAATAGGCTAGACACCCTTTTTCTACCATACACCGAGCTTTCATATAAGAAATAACCCTGCTGGCAGAATGACCAAGAGTTCCTTTCCACTCTAACCGAGGTAATCCCGGCATGTCTAGAGTCACTTTCTTGGCATGACAATCTAATATAGAATGATAAGGTGACAGCCAATCCATACCCAAGATGACATCAAAATCTACCATATCAAGAAGTAGAAGATCCACACTAGTCTTAAGACTACCAATAGTAACCACACACGAACAATAGACATGATCTACTATAACAGAGTCTCCCACCGGTGTAGAGACACACACAAAAGCACTTATAGAATCACAAGGCATAACCAAATATGAAGCAAAATAGGAGGACACATAGGAATAAGTAGATCCTGGATCAAATAGAACTGAAGCATCTCTATGGCATAATACATGTGATCACAGCATCAGATGACTCGACCTCAGACCTAGCTGGAAAAGCATAAAATCGGGGCTGTTCCCCACCACTCTGAACTACGTCCCTGGGACGACCTCTAACTGGCTGGCCTCCACCTCTAACGGTCTGACCTCCACCTCTAATGACCAATGTTCCCACACTCATAATACCCATCCTGATGCCGTGGCTGCTGAAGCTGAAAGTGACCCAAATGGGCCGAATAACCACTGTAGTAACTCTGGAGTGGCATTGCACTGATAGGAGATAAATGTGCACTGAATGCTGGCTGCCCATAGTAAGGCATAATAGGACCGTGATTCCCTGAAGCACCGTGAGATGCATGAAGTGCTGAATGAAACGGTCTGGGGGGATGACCCCTACCAAAATTACCCCTACCTCCAGACGAGGCACTACTGAAACCACCAAACTGACGAGGCCTCTTATCAGACCTCTGTCCTCTCTCCTGTGCAAGAACCATCTCGATCCTCCTCGCGACATTAGCAGCCGCCTGAAAAGAAATCTCACTTCCGGTCTCCTTGGCCATCTGAAGCCTGATAGGGTGAGTGAGTCCCTCAATAAACCTCCCCACTCTCTCTCCCTCAGCAGGTAATAAAAGGAGAGCATGGCAAGCCAAATCCACAAAACGGGACTCGTAATAAGTAACAGTCATACTGCCCTGCTTTAGACGCTCAAATTGCTTGCGGAATTCCTCTCTTAGTGTGATAGGGAGGAACTTCTCCAGAAATAGCTGAGAGAACTGCTCCCAGGTAAGTGCAGGCTATCCAACTGGCCGGGTCAATGTATAATCTCTCCACCACCTCTTGGCGAAACTTGTCATCTGAAATACAACAAAATCAACCCTATTGGTCTCAACTATACCCATGTTCCGCAACATCTCGTGACATCGTTCAAGATAATCCTGTGGGTCCTCAGAAGATGTACCACTAAATTGAAAAAGAAAGAGCTTAGTAAACTTATCCAGTCTCAATAAGGCCTCAAAAGACATGACACGCCTATCACCGGTCTGTGCCGCAACTACTGGCTGAACTACCCCAACTGGCGGGGCTACTGGAGCCTGATTCTGGGGAGCCATCTGCTCTGGAGTGGGAGTAGTGGGAGTTTGTGCTCCTCCCCCAGCTTGTGAAACGGCTGGTGCCATTGGAAATGTACCATTCTGGGCCACGCCCTCCATAAGACTTACCAAACGGACTAGAGCGTCCTGAAGTACTGGAGTGGCTATGAATCCTTCCGGGACCTGAACTGGTCCAACTGGTACATTCTGAACTGGAACCTCCTCCTGAAGGTCCACTTGAGGTTCTACAACAGGTGCAGCTACTCGAGCTCTAGACTGAGCTTTGCCTTTGCCTCGGCCTCTAGCACGACCTCGGCCTCGACCTCTACCCCTGGCCATAGTTGCCACCGGGGGCTCTGGTCCCTGTCCATCGGTAGAGGTATTACGTGTTCTCACCATCTACGAGAGAATAAGAGTAGAATGGTTCAATAATCGATGATAGAATAAATTCATACGATGGAATAAGAAAGAAGTCATATTATTCCTAAACTTCATAGCCTCTGAGAGATAAGTATAGATGTCTATGTACCGATCCTTTAGACTCTACTAAGCTTGCTCGTGACTCGTGAGACCTATGTAACCTAGGGCTCTGATACCAACTGTCACGACCCGAAATTCCCACCTTCGGACCGTGATGGCACCTAACATTTCACTTGCTAGGCAAGCCAATGTTAGAATAATTTTATCCATTTTAAAACAACTTTTAAATTTATTAATAATAATTGAAACAATTGCGGAAGTAAAGTCTGAAATATAGTGATTAATCCGTACAAATAACGGTGTCTAAATACCATCCCAGAATTGGTGTCACAAGTGCACGAGCTTCTAGAATAATAAAATTAAAGGTCTGAAATAAATAAGCTGTATGGAAATAAACACACAGCAAAAGTAAAATAGACGGAGATTTCAGAACTGCGGACGCCATGCAGCTATACCTCAAGTCTCCTCTGGTAGTTGAAATCTGAGCAAGTCTATGGTACGCCACTGGGACCAACTCTGAAATCTGCACAAGAAGTGCAGAGTGTAGTATCAGTACAACCGACCCCATGTACTGGTAAATGCTGAGCCTAACCTCGACGAAGTAATGACGAGGCTAAGGCGGGTCACTTACATTAACCTGTACGCAATATTAGTAACAACAACAAATAATAGAAATGAATCAGGTAACTCATTTATAATAATTGAAGCGAACTCAGCAGTCATAATCCATTATTATTTCAACCAATTTCCGTTATAGCGTGCAAACCGCTTCCACAATATATTTATTTTCAATCCTCTCATATAATTATTTTAATCAAGTATATATTGACTTTTAAATAAGTCTATTGCGGCGTGCAATCCGATCCCCCAATATTAATTTTTAAATTAGTCTATTGCGGCGTGCAATCCGATCCCCCCTATATTGACTTTTTAATAAGTCTGTTGCGGCGTATAACTCAATCCCCCAATATGTTCATTTCAATCAATTCTATTGCGGCGTGCAACCCGCTCCTCCAATATATTCATTTACCAATTCAATTCTGTTGCGGCGAGCAACCCGCTCCTCCAATATATTCATTTACCAATTCTTATAGAAGAAATTTCCCCAATAAATGCAACAATTAATATAAAATTATAAGACAACAAGCATACAATAATTATGATTTAATTATAAAAAAAACAATGACAAATAGCAAGTTATTATGGAAATCAGGAAGAAAATAGGCAGTTTAATATTTAATATGCTATATGTCAAATAACAATTAAGACACATAGTTCAAATAGCATGTAACAATTAATGCCAGAATTCAAGAATTAATATTTGACAAAGAATAGGAGAGAGACAATTATTATAATAATTAATTCATGATTTAAAATAATTTATAATTTGTTTCAAGTAATTATGCAAACAATTAATTTGATAACGTATAGACACTCGTCACCTGGCCTATACGTCGTTCACATGTATTTCACATAACAAATAGTTTAAGGGTTCTATTCCCTCAAGTCAAGGTTAACCACGACACTTACCTCGCTTTGCAAATTCCAATCAATTACTCGACCACAACTTTTCCTTTTAAATTTGTTTCCAAAAGCTTCAAATCTATTCACAAACAATTCGATATACTCAATACGAATCATAGGAATTAATTCCATACGAATTTACTAATTTTTTGGATAAAAATCTGAAATTCATTTAAATATTCGATAGTGGGACCCACGTCTCAAATCTCGAAAAAACTTACGAAATTAGAACACCCATTCCGATACGAGTTCAACCATACAAAATTTATCCAATTCCGATGTCAAATGGACCTTCAAATCTTAATATTTTGTTTTTTGGAAGATTTTATAAAAATATGATTTTTCTTCCATAAATTCATGGATTCATGATGTAAATGAGAATGGAATCATGAAATATAATCAATATAGGATAAAGAACACTTACCCTAATGTTTCTCGTGAAAATCGCCTAAGAATTCACCTTACCCGAGCTCAAAATGACCAAAATGTGTAAAAATCTCGGGCTCTTTGATTTATACACTGCCCAGGCATTTCCCCACATGCGGTGCCTGGGCTCGCATTTGCGAGAAAAATCTCGCATCTACGAAATGGAGGCTGCCAGCGTGTGTCCGCATCTGCGAATCTGCGGTCGCGCTTTTGCGCAAAAATGGCCATACCTGCGAAGACCCCAGGCCAGGCCAGTTCCGCATTTGTGAAACTCTGCTGCACCTGCGGCTAAGACCCTCACAGGTGCGATTACATCAGAGGCAAAAATTTCCAGAATTTGCTTAAGTTCCCAATTTGATCCAGTTTCGATCCGAATCACACTCGGGGTACTCGGGACCCCGTTCGAATATACCAACAAGTCCCGTAACATAATACGTACTTACTCGGGGTCTAATATCACGTCAAACAATGCTGAAATTGCAATTCACACCCCGATTCGAACTTTGGGTTTTAAACTTAAATTTGCAAATCTCATGCAAAACATATTAAATGAATCCAGAATGATTTCAAATTTGTCACACAAGTCATAAATGTAATAATAGAGCTATTCAAATTTCCAGAATCAGATTCCGGCTCCGATATCAAAAAGTCAACCCCGTGGTCAAGCCTGGAAATCTTTAGCCTTTAAATGACTAGTTTCCATTAAATGGTCATAACTTGAGCTACGGACCTCCAAATTAAATTCTGAGCATACGCCCAAGTCCTAAATCACGATACGGACCTATCGGAACTGTAAAAATACTGATCCGGGTCCGTTTAGTCCATTTTTCACATAAAAACTTTCTTTTACGGACTGCGCATGCAAGTCGAGGAATGATAAATAGTTCTTTTCAAAGTTTTAGAATACAAAATTAATTATTAAATTTAAAGATAACATTTTGGGTCATCACAGAATCATACATAGGACACATATATACGCTCGCCACCTTGCATATAAGTCACTTCCTATACATTACAACTAAGAAAACAAGGTCATATCCTAAGCGTTATTCTCTCACAAAAAGGTTAGGCAAGATACAACAAGGTTAGGCAAGATACACAAGTCAAACCAACCCTCCAAAATCGGTTTTCTTTTAAAAATCACCTCCAACCAGCTCAAATCTAACAAAATAATACTTAATAATGTGCACCTTATTGATTATTTTATGAGCATATGCATTTATCCTTGGTGGTGAAGAACTTGTTTTGGGTTGATATGATTATGGCACATTTGGACATCTTGAGCGGATTGATGTTGTTGTGGCACGAGGTTTCTGCCGTGTGGTTATGGTGAAATTGATATTTTTATGGCACGAAATCCTTTCCGTGCAGCGTGTGGATATGGATCCATCCCCCTAGGGTCGTCCTCCCATATTTTGCTTTTGGTGGCATACATACGGAGTTTGGTGGGACACTAGCGAGTGTTGGATTATGATGATGTTGGTTGATGAGTTAAACATAAAGGTGAAAACTTTGACCATTCAAATGAATCCTTTATGCCATATCATGCATACTATATGATTTTTGTGCTTACCTTTTAATATGCTATTTGATGCCTATGTTATATGTGGCTAGGGGCTGAATGTTTTGGATAGGAGTGTACATAGATCGTGTTGGTTCAAATTTTTTAATTACCAAACCAAACCAATGGTGTCGGATTTTTAAATCTATAAACCAAATCAAACCAACAAAGTCGGGTTTTTCAATCTCGATTTTTCTCGGGATTTTCATTTTTTTCGGGTTTTCAATTTTTTTTCGGTAAAGTCTTCATAGCACAAAATATATAACTTGTTCTCCAAATATTATTTTAGTCCTAGTAGGATACAACTATATAATATATTTTTCAAAAAAATAACACAATAATATAAGATAAATCATAACATTATACTAGAATATTCAATAAAAAAGATAATAAAATCGCATAAAACAAATATTGCTAATTAATAAGCCATAATAAAAATAAACATAATCTAAAAGTACTATATAAGTCGTGCTAAAATAAGTACATCTAATTGTTTACCCGTAAAACGGTACAGTTAAATTTATACGTGGTTTCTAAACAAGTGAATTAATTTGATCCTGAAATAATATAACAATTGAAGAAATGTATAATACTTAGCCTTGAAATGTTGATGAAACAACAGATATGACAGTTCTGGTAACAAATGTTCCGGGCACAACAATGGTGAGATCAAAAAGTAAGTAAATGAAATTGTATTAAGTTTTGTATAGAATACAGTGTAAGTTTAGCCAAAAAATTCGTGTCATTTACAATGATAACTGAGCTCACTATTTATAGGTATGTCTATGGAAAAAGGTCCTAGGATGGTGCTCTCCTTTAATGTCAATTATGAGGGTCATTGATGAAGCTGTAACAACGAACATAAATGCCAAATTCTCTGTAATGGACCGTCGCTCTTAATGCTACAGAATATTCTTTAGTAAATACTACCGGGCGTAGAGCATTTAATAAACCTTTATGAACATTATCCTTTCCGGTGACAAGCAGAGTGGCTGCGTTCTGTCCTCAACCATCCTATCTTGGATTCCACGTGTCCTTTTTTTAGTCAGCCACGTGTCATATTGTCACACCCCTAACCATGGCCTGGGCATAACACGACACTCGATGCCTGACTGCATGTGACCGAGTGAACCAACTGTATGGCTGGATCAACATGTGGTATAAATATAAGCTAGATATAATTATACAACATGATGATCTACTAAAGAGTCTGACTGAAATATCTTAGATGCGGAAAGTACTGAAAAGTCTGCAAGTGTAAATGAATAGCCGACAAGTCTAAAACATACAAATCTGCTAACATCTGACTCACTGAACTATAGTCTACGAAGCCTCTAAGAATGCTGAAATGCTAACTATTTACCGGGACAAGGTCCCCGACACACCTTACTAACTGAAATACTATAAAGACTGAAGACTGAAAAAAGGGATAATGCCCAAAAATATTGGGGCTCACCAATAGCTGATACGAGATGTCCTAGCAAGCATAATCGTCAACCTGTAAATCGTTACCTGCATCGCGAGATGCAGGCCCCGAGCAAAAAGGGACGTCAGTACATTTGAATTACACTGGTATGTAAAACAACTGAAAGAAGGAATTGTAAATACTGAAACTGAAACTGATAATTGAACTAAACATAGGAAGTAAGGTTATGAATACTCCCTCTTCTGAATGATGAACCAACTGTTTATCTAAATAAATAAACTGCGGCCTTAGGCCCAATATATATATATATATATATATATATATATATATATATATATATATATATATATATATATATATGTGCACAAATTGCGGCCCCAAACCCAAGTATACGTATACTTAACTGCGGCCTCATGCCCAAAAATACATAAAGCATAAACTGCAGCCTCAAGCTCAAATATAAGTGTTCAACATTCATGAGTTCAGAAGTAGGAATTGAGAATCATACTGCAATATATGATACTAAAATACTGAACCATACTGAGTTACATGATACTGGAATGCTGAATAGAACTAGACTAAGACATGTATTCATAATAAATTAATTTGTCATAACTGAAACTCATGGGATATTGAATAATTATTAAACTATGCCATCTAGAGAATAGAAGTTATACAACTATTCATGGGACTAAGGCATAATTACGTTCTGAGGAAACTTGTAACAGTCATAAAGAATGGGACGTAGGGAGAATCATAGACATTCCCAAACGTAAAGAGAGTTAGCCTCACATACCTTAGCTCTGGCCCTTTTTAAAAGTATCACGATGTTCGTCACTTCTTTTAACGATAATCTACGTCAATATATATATCAAGAGGAACCAATATTAGCACTAATTATCATGTTTTAGTAACTTAGGAATTTTATCAAATAACTTATGGGTGTAGAGCCTCATAGCCCTTAGTAATTGGTCTTTTCTTCACCAAGTTCTCATTCTACTACTTCTTGATGATTCTACAATCCCAAATAGATGTAACTAACACCATTTTTCATCACCCAAATATTTACAACAATCATAATTCAACAATCCAAAACCCTAGTATAGTTCTTATGGTTCTCTTTATCAAACCCATTTACTATTCTCCCAAAAACTCATCAATTCATAGTTATAAATGATTAGGGAGAAGAAGCATTACCTTTTCTAAGTTCACTCCTCTTGAATTCGAGTTCTAGGATTTCCTTTCTCAATAATGGTGTCTCGACCGAATATCTAATGGGTGGAAGGATTTACCCATGGTAATAAGGTGTTAAAGAATTAAAATTAACTTAGAATCATTGTTAGAACTTACCTTGGATGATGGAGGGACCTTGGGGAAGTTAGGTTCTTGAGAGCTTCCCTTTCTAGAGTAGGTTTTCGTGTTTGGGGTGTGGGTGAACGAGGTAGGGCTTTTAAATAAGTGAAAACATCCCAAAATTGAGGAGGAAAATAAAAGTAGCTCGGATAAACCTCGCCGGCGCGAGGCATCGTCAGGGGCGCCAAAATTACTGTGCAAGACGCCATAACTACATTGCCTTGCACTGTCTGGGGCGCTGAGGTTGATGCCTTGGATAGTGGCTTGCACTGTTAGGGGCGTTGATGTTAATGCCCTAGATAGTGCTTGCACTGTCTATGGCCGTGAGTTTTTATGGCTTTGCACTGTCTATGACCATGAGTTTTCATGGCCTTGCACTGTCTAAAGCTATAAGACGTACCTCCCATAAACTTAGTCGATTCTATTGAATTTTATGCACCTCACTATCGGTCTTGATTCCGAAATAACGATTTCCACCCATACTCACCCCGATATAACTTCACATTAATACTCATTTAATGTATCCATAACTAATTCAGATTTACGGAGTGTTACATTATCTCCCCCTTGGGATCATTCGTCCTCGAATTATTGTCCTGATAGTAGCTACGAATATTTCTGGACGTTAAGCAGGACTGACAGAAACATGTGAACACTGAAATTTCATGAACACGTGAATACTAAACGGAATGAATACACCATTACTGAACTGTTGAGATACTGAACTGAATAAGTACTAAACTGCATGGCTACTAAACTGAATGAATACTGAAAGACATGTAGATTGTAATATAAGGTCTGAAAGAGAAGGTTAGTTACCTTCTACATTTTCCGCTTGCTCTTTAAAGAGATGGGGATATCTGGACTTCATGTCCTCTTCGGCTTCCTACGTAGCCTCTTCAACTTTTTGATTCCTCCAATGCACTTTCATGAAGCAATTTCCTTTGTTCTGAGCTTGCGGATTTGACAATCAAGGATAGTCACTGGAATTTTTTCGTAAGTCAGGCTATCTTTAACCCCTATAATATCTATAGGAACCACAAGAGAAGGGTCTCCCATGAATTTCTTCAACATAGACACATGAAACACTAGGTGTACAATAGCTAATTCTTGTGGCAATTCTAACTCATAAGCCACCTTCCCGATCCTTCACAGGATTCTATATGGCCCAATATAGCAGGGACTAAGCTTCCCCTTCTTCCCAATCTCATAACGCCTTTCATAGGCGAAACTTTCAGAAACACCCAATCATCAACTTGGAACTCTAAGTCTCTACACCGTATGTCCGAATAGGACTTTTGGCTACTCTAAGCCATCTTCAAACGCTCTTGAATCAACTTGACTTTCTCCATAGACTGATAGACCAAATCGGGTCGTAATAACTCTGCTTCGCCAACTTCGAACCAACCAATTGGTGATCTATACCTTCGCCCATACAGAGCTTCATACGGTGCCATCTTTATACTAGAGTGATAGCTGTTATTATAAGCAAACTTAATGAGGGGTAGATGATCATCCCAATTATCTTTAAAATCGCTAACACACGCCCTCAACATATCTTCAAGAGTCTGAATGGCGCGCTCTGCCTGGACATCTGTCTAAGGATGAAAAGCTGTGCTGAGGTTCACCCTTGCGCCCAATCCTTTCTGAAAGGATTTCCAAAAGTTCGTTGTGAACCACGATCTGAGATGATGTACAAAGGAGTCCCATGCAATCGGATAATTTCCTGGATATATAACCTGGCATTATCCTCAGCTAAATCTATAGTCTTCACTGGCATGAAGTTAGCTAACTTGGTAAGTCGGTGTACAATCACCCAAATCAAATCATGCTTCCGAAACGAGTGAGGTAAGCCTATTATGAAGTCCATGTTTATCATCTCCCATTTCACCTACTGACAATTTGGACACTTAGACACAAAATTTGCTACGTCCTGTTTCATGTCGTTCCACCAATAGATCTCTTTAAGATCATGATACATCTTTGTGGAACCTGGGTGAATAGAATACCTGGAATTGTGGGCTTCTAGCATAATCCGCTCTCTGAGCCCATATATGTTTGGAATGCATAGTCTGCCTCTATATTTCAAAGTACCATCATCTCCCCCTTGTTCAAAATCCGCAATCTTGTTTTTGTGAATCCCCTCCTTCAGTTGCAATAAGTAGGAATCATTGAACTGCTTTTCCTTCACTTCGACTACTAAGGAGGATTCAGCCCTGTTTTGAAGAACAACGCCACCATCTTCGGAGTCCAAAAGTCAAACCCCTAGACTTGCTAATTAGTGGACTTCCTTCGTCATAATTCTCTTGTCCGCTTCAACATGAGTTAAGATTTATGATGAAGGAAGTCCACCAATTAGCAAGTCTAGGGGTTTGACTTTTGGACTCCGACTAAGAGCATCAGCTACAACATTTGCTTTTCCGGGATGATAGAGGATATCAACATCATATTCCTTGAGCAATTCGAGCCACCTTCTCTGACGAAGATTTAATTCTCTTTGCTTGAAGATGCTCTGCAGACTCTTGTGATATGCGAAAATATCAACATGCACTCTATACAAATAATGACGCCAAATCTTTAGCGCAAATATCATCGCAGCTAACTCAAGATCATGGGTCAGATGATTCTTCTCATGAGCCTTGAGTTGTCTTGATGCGTAGGCTATGACTTTACCATGCTGCATTAACACATACTCAAGACCAACCCCTGAAGCATCACAATAAACAACGAACCCTTCGGTTCCTTCCGGTAATGTCAAAACTGCTAAAGTCAACCTTTTCTTTAACTCCTCAAAACTTTTCTCGCAAGCGTTCGACCACTGAAACTTGACCTTCTTCTAAGTCAATCTAGTCAAAGGGGACGAGATAGAGGAAAATCCCTCTACGAAACGCCTGTAATAGCCTGCTAGACCCAAGAAAATATCAAATACTGAGGTGGGTCTAGGCTAATTCTTCACCGCCTCTATTTTCTGAATGTCCACCTTCATGCCTTCGCCTGAGATGACATGGCCCAAAAATGCTACTGATTTTAACCAAAATTCACACTTAGAAAATTTCGCATAGTGATCCTGCAGTGTCTGCAACATAATTTGAGATGTTCTGCATGGTATGTCTCGCTAAGGGAATAAATCAAGATGTCATCAATAAACACAATAACGAACAAATCAAGATAAGGCTTGAAGACCCTATTCATGAGGTTCATGAATGCCGCTGTTGCATTCGTTAAATCAAACGACATTACCAAAAATTTGAAATGCCCATAACGAGTCTTGAAAGCTGATTTAAGAACATCACCTTCCTTAACCTTCAACTGATGGTACCCCGATCTGAGGTCAATCTTGGAATAACACGGGGCACCCTGAAGTTGATCGAATAACTAATCTATTATAGGAAGAGGGTACTTGTTCTTGATTTTGACTTTATTCATCTGACGATAGTCAATGCACATGCGCAAAGACCCATCCTTCTTTCGGACAAACAAGACCTGAGTGCCCCAAGGTGAGACACATGGCCTTAGAAATCCCTTATCTAGAAGATCTTTCAATTGGGATTTTATCTCTTTCAACTCTGTTGGAGCCATCCTATAAGGTGGAATATATATCGGCTTAGTTCCGGGGAGTAGATCAATTCCAAAGTCAATCTATCTATCAGGAGGGACTCCGGGAAGATCTTCGAGAAATACTTCTGGGAACTCATTTACAATTGGTACTGACTAGAGCGTGGAAATCTGAGCATCTGCATCCTTAACTCGAACTAGGTGATATATATACCCTTTGGAAATCATCTTCTAGATTTAAGGTAGGAAATAAACCTACCCTTAGGTGCTACTGCATCATCCTTCCATTCTAGGACTGGTTCACCGAAAAATTCAAAACTTACTATTTTGGTTCTACAACCCACTGTGGCGTAAGAGGACTCTAACCAATCCATGCCCATGATTACATCGAAGTCTACCATCTCCAATTCTACTAAGTCTGCTATAGTAAGGTGATAATACACTTTGACTGGACACCCCCTATAGATACGTTTAGCTATAACCGATTCTCCAACTGGAGTGGGCACTTCAAAGGGTTCACACAACTTTTCTGGTTCTATCTTAAATTTATTAGCAATATATGGGGTTACATAAGATAGGGTGGATCCCGGATCCATAAGAGTGTAAACATCAAAGGTGAAGATTGTTAGCAAACCTGTGACAACATCTCCACGAGACTCTATGTCCTAACGACCTGTCAGCGCATACAAGCGGTTCCGACCACCGGCCGTATAACCGGACTTTCCTGCACCATGCCCTTGTTGGGCCTGAGAGTTCTGAGGGGCTGCTGAATTAGTGGGCTGAGCTACATTGCCTCCATTGTTCTCCTTTGCTGATGGACAATTCCTCAAGAAGTGGCCCTGCTGACCTCACTCAAAGCAACCATTTATGCCCAAATGACACAACCCTGGGTGCGTCTTACCACACGTGTTGCAAATAGGGTAACCAGAGACTCTGTAGCCCATACTAGCCTGTGACTGTGAGTTTGCTGCTCTAAAATTCTGGTTTTTCTTGTTAAACTTGGACCTCTGAACTGGTGCACTAGCTGAAGATGGAGAAGGTCCTGATTTTGGTTTCCTGAAGAACTGACGATTACCGCCTCCTTGCGATCCCCCATGGTTGAAATATCCTGCAGACTTAGCTCTCTTGATGAATTTTGATGAATTCCCTATCCCCCTCTCTCTGTATTCGCTCTTCTTCCTTCAACCTATCTTCGTTCCCTTGAACAAACGCTACCATTTTAGTAATGGTCATCTTATTGTTCTGAGCAGCTATATTAGCGTCAGCAAACAGTCATCTAAAAGCCCCAAAACAAACCGATTAACTCTGGCCCTCATATCACATACCATTTTCGGAGCATACTTGGCCAGCGAGACGAACTTGAGGTAATACTCATTCACACTCATATCATTATGTTTGAGTCTCTCAAACTCTAAAGCCTTAGCTTCCAAGACCTCAATGGGTAGAAAATGCTCAAGAAACACATCTGCAAACTCCTTCCAAGTTGGAGGAGTCGCATCCCCCCCTCGGGACTCTTCCCATGTTTCATACCAAGCTATTGTATTTTTCAGTATTGTTATAGCTATGTATTTTACCTTTTTTTTAATTTAATAAAAAAGGGTTAGTAAAAAGTTAAAAAAAAACTAACTAACAACAAGAACAAAAGTAAGATACAAAAGAATATTATCCTAATTAATCACCCATGAGCTGCTCACCCAAATCCATCATTTTCCTAACTCTCTAACTCCCCCCACTTTTCACGTCTCTCACCCACTTTACACTTGCAGTGCCACGACCCAAAATTTCCTACCGACGGGACTGTGATGGCGCCTAATATTTCACTTGCCAGGCAAGCCAACGTTAGAGAATCATTAAACCAATTCCTTATTTCCATTCAGTAAATAACAATAATTAACTAAGATGAAATATAATAAGTGCGGAATATCATAAAAATGTATTAATTACTACCATCCGGATCTGGAGTTACAATCAAAAGCATTCTAGAATTTACTACAAGTAATAGTCTGAAGAAATACAACTGTCTGAATGAAAGAAACAGTAGAACAAAAAAGATAGATAAGGACTTCAAGGTCTGTGAACGCCGACAGATCTACCTTGAGTCTCCGGACAGTGGACCAATAGCAAAATCTCGATCAACCTGAACCGGTATCAAAATCTGCACAGGAAATGCAGAGTGCAGTATCAGTACAACCGACCCCATGTACTGGTAAGTGTCGAGCCTAACCTCGACGAAGTAGTGACGAGGCTAAGGCAAGGCACCTACAAATCAACCTGTACAATTTAACAGTGTATATGCAAATAACAGAAATGAAGAACTAAACAAGAAATGTCGGGAAGGGAACATACTGAGGGGAATACAAGATAAAGAACTACAACAGAATGATCACCGAAACAATCCATATACCATGAATCAACAGGAATAGTGAATACAGTAAGGAAAAATGCACGACATCACCCTTAGTGCTTTTACTCTCAATCTCACCAAAACAATTAATATAAACGACACAGCATCACCCTTCGTGCATTAACACTCACAATATGGCACGACATCACCCTTCGTGCATTAACACTCACAATATGGCACGGCATCGTCCTTCGTGCATTAACACTCACAATATGGCACTGCATCACCCTTCATGCATTAACACTCACAATATGGCACGACATCACCCTTGTGCATTAATACTCTCCCTTACCATAATGCAATGCATAAATAACAACAGGGAGATAGAATAACAAGTACAAACCTTACCTCGATATTTGGTTCCATAATATCAATCTCAACTTTGAAACAAAAATTCAATTATCACCAGAAAATCCGTAAACATGATAAGAACGATAAATTGAACACCACTAGTATAACACGTAGCAATTTGGCATAGGAATGAGACAATATAAGAAAAAAAGAGAAACATGAAAAACAGGTAAATTGGCGGTGCATAAGTACTCGTCACCTCACATGTACACCGCTCACATGAATTTCACTTAGCAAGTAATCTAAGGTTCCTAATTCCCTCAAGTCAGGGTTAGACACAACACTTACCTCGCTCCGAAGGCCACTTAATTCTCAATCACAGCTTTTCCTTTGGAATTCACCTCCAAACCACTCGTATCTATTAAAAAATGATTCAATAATATCAAATATTTCTAAAGGAATCAATTAGATTGCATAAATTAAATTTTCCAAATTTTCCTCCAAAAAGTCGAAAAATCGACCCCGGGCCCGCTTGGTCAAAACTCGAGGTTCGGACCAAAATCCATTTACCCATTCATCCCCGAGACCGAATATATAATTAGTTTTGGAATCCGACCTCAAATTGAGGTCTAAATCCCCAAATTCCTGAAATCCCTAGTTTCTACCCTAACTCCTAATTCTACCATGAAAACTCTAGATTTTAGGTTGAAAATTTAAGAAGTGTAATGGGTAATTGAAAGAAAATGGTTTAGAATCACTTCCCAACAATTTGGGGAAGAAATGACTCTTGAAAAATCGCCTCTCACCGTTTGGTTTTTGAGAAAAATGGCTTTTTGGCTAAAATCCCGTTTTTGGGTTATGTTAAGTGCTGGACGACAGTGTTCATCGCGTTCACGAGAGCACTGTCGCGTTTGCGAAGTGTATGGGCTGCCAAGACTTCGCGTTTGCGAGACAGTGCTCGCGTTCGCGTAGGCTACCCTTCCGTGGTCTTCGCGTTCGCGATGAAGAAAAAGCTGTCTGCCCCTCCCCAGGGCCTAACACTACGCGTTCGCGATGGGCTTGTCGCGTTCGCGAAGGGTAACACACCCATCGCTTTGCGTTCGCGAAGAAGAAATCCTTAGCTGCCCAGTTTACTCTTCGCGTTCGCGAGAGTACCTTCGCGAACGCGAAGAAGGACATGCCAGAACACCTGCTGCAGCGAAATACCAGATTTCCAAAGTGCAAATCACCCCGTAGCCCATCCGAAACTCACCCGAGCCCTTGGGGCTCCAAACCAAACATGCACACAAGTCTAAAAACATCATTCGAAATTGCTCGCGCGATCAAATCGCCAAAATAACACCTAGAACTACGAATTTAGGACCAAATCAAATAAAATTCTCAAGAATACTTTAAAATTTCTATTTTCTCAACCGAAGGTCCGAATCACGTCAAATCAACTCCGTTTCTCACTAAATTTCTCAGACATGTCTTAAATATCATAATGAACTTGTACCGGGCTCCGGAACCAAAATACGGACCCGGTACTAACAATGCCAAACGTCAATCAATTCTTAAAAATAATTAATTTTCAGACTTTTAATTTTCATCAAAAATGCATAACTCATGCTAGGGACCTCCAAATTCAATTTCGGGCATTCGCCCAAATCCCATAATTCGAGACGGACTTATCGGGTCCATCAAAACATGGATCCGGTCCCGTTTACCAAAAATATTGACCGAAGTCAACTAAAATAAACTTTTAAGGTAAAAGTTCTTATTTTCATTAGTGTGTAACATAAAAGCTTTCCGAAAACCTGTCTGGACTGCGCACGCAAATCGAGGAGGTGAAAATGAGATTTTAAAGGCTTAAGAGCGCAAATTCGAGTTCTAAAATATAAGATGACCTTTTCGGTCATTACAATCTCCACCTTTAAAATAACCGTTCGTCCTCGAACGGACATAGAAAAGTTGGGGATATCTACTCCGCATATCGGACTCGGACTTCGAAGTAGCTGCCTCAATAGGCTGACCGCTCCACTGCACTCAAACTGAAGGGTAACTCTTTGATCTCAACTGGCGAACTTGCCTGCTAAAATAGCCACCGGCTCCTCCTCGTAAGTCAAATCCTTGTCCAACTGGACAGAGCTGAAATCTAACACATGGGACGGATTGCCGTGATACTTTCGAAGCATTGACACATGGAATACCGGATGAACTGCTGCTAAACTAGGTGGCAACGCAAGCCTGTAAGCCACCTCTCCCACTCTTTCCAGAATCTCAAAAGGTCCGATATAACTAGGGCTCAACTTTTCCTTCTTTCCGAACCTCATTACAACGTTCATGGGTAATACCCGAAGTAACACTCTCTCTCCGACCATGAATGCAACATCACGAACTCTACGGTCGGCATAACTCTTCTGCCTGGATTGAGCTGTGCGAAGTCGATCCTGAATAATCTTGACCTTATCCAATGCATCCTGTACTAAGTCTGTGCCCAACAACCGAGCCTCCCCGGCTCGAACCACCCAACTGGCGACCGACACCGCCTACCATATAATGCCTCATAGGGAGCCATCTGAATGCTCGACTGGTAGCTGTTGTTGTAGGCGAACTCTGCAAGGGGCTAGAACTGATCCCACGATCCTCCAAAGTCTATAACACAAGCGCGAAGCATATCCTCCAAGATCTGAATAGTACTATCGGACTGCCCATCCGTCTGAGGATGAAATGCTGTGCTCAACTCTACCCGCGTACCCAACTCACGCCGAACTACCCTCCAAAAGTGCGAGGTAAACTATGTACCTCGATCAGAAATGATAGACATGGGCACACCGTGAAGACGGACGATCTCCCGGATGTAAATCTCTACCAACCGCTCCGAGGAATAGGTAACCGCCACAGGAATGAAATGCATTGACTTAGTCAGCCTGTCCACAATAACCCAATCTGCATCGAACTTCCTCTGAGTCCGTGGGAGTCCAACAACAAAATCCATAGTGATACGCTCCCACTTCCACTCAGGGATATCTAACCTCTGAAGTAACTCACCAGGTCTTTGATGCTCACACTTTACCTGCTGGTAATTTAGGCACCAAGGTACATAGGCAACTATGTCCTTCTTCATTCGCCTCCACCAATAATGCTGCCTCAAGTCCTGATACATCTTGGCGGCGCCCGGATGAATAAAATACCTGGAACTGTGGGACTCCTCAAGGATCAACTCACGAAGTCCATCCACATTAGGCACACAAATATGACCCTACATCCTCAAAACTCTGTCATCTCCAACAGTAACCTGCTTGGCACCACCGTGCCGCACTGTGTCTCTAAGGACAAGTAAATGAGGATCGTCATCCTGCCAATCTATGATGCGCTCAAACAAAGAAGACCGAGCAACTATACAAGCTAGGACACGGCTGGGCACAGAAACATCCAACCTCACGAACTGGTTGGCCAAGGCCTGAGTATCCAATGCAAGCGGTCTCTTACCAACTGGAATATATGCAAGGCTACCCATACTGACTAATTTTCTACTCAAAGCATCGGCCACCACATTGGCCTTCCTGGGATGATACAATATGGTGATATCATAGTCTTTCAATAGCTCCAGCCACCTCCTCTGCCTCAAATTGAGTTCCTTCTACTTGAACAAGTACTACAAGCTCTGATGACCAGTGAATACCTCACATGGCACGCCGTATAGACAGTGCCTCCAAATCTTCAGCGCGTGAACAATGGCTGCGAGCTCTAGATCATGAGAATGGTAATTCTTCTCGTGAACCTTCAGTTGTCGCGAAGCATATACAATAACCTTGCCACCCTGCATCAATACCGCACCCAGACCAATACTAGATGTGTCACAATATACTGTATAAGATCCTGAACCTGTGGGTAACACCAATACCAATGCTGTGGTCAAAGCAGTCTTGAGCTTCTGAAAGCTCGCTTCACACTCGTCTGACCACCTAAACGGGGCAGCCTTCTAGGTCAATCTGGTCAACGGGGCTGCTACAGATGAAAACCGCTCCACAAATTGACGGTAATAGCCCGCCAACCTAGGAAACTACGGATCTCTATAGCTGATGTGGGTCTAGGCCAGTTCTGGACTGCCTGAATCTTCTTAGGATCCACCTGAATACCCTCTGTTGATACAACGTGACCCAAGAAAGCAACTGAACTCAACTAAAACTCGCATTTTGAGAACTTAGCATATAACTGGCTGTCTTTCAAAGTTTGAAGAATGATCCGAAGGTGTTGCTCATGCTCCTCTCGACTGTGGGAGTAGATCAAGATATCATCAATAAACACAGCCACAAAGGAATCCAAGCAGGGTTTGGACACCCAGTTCATCAAATCCATGAATGCTGCTGGGGCATTTGTCAGCCCAAATGACATCACTAGAAACTCATAATGCCCATACCGAGTCTAAAAAGTTGTCTTAGGGACATCAGATGCCCTAATCTTCAACTGATGGTAACCAAACCTCAAATCGATCCTCGAAAATACCTTGGCACCCTGAAGCTGATCAAATAAGTCATCAATTCTTGGCAGCAGATATTTGTTCTTAATAGTTGTTCATAATCAATTACCGAATTGCCAATTAACCTCATGTTAATAAAAACTCTCGTTGCAAACCTTCACAATACTGATAACGAGATGCGAGGCATGAAGACCTCACAATTATTTACCCGAATTAACGAGTAATATTTAACGCCACCTTGGTGAGCACCTACCTCGTAGGTTAAAACTCAATAATTACAAAATTCAATATTTTGGCAAATATGCACAAAGGATTTCATACAAGAATTCTCAAATAAGCCTAATAGGCATGTCTCCCTATTAGTACTATAGTACAAATTTAATTTCACAAGGGAGAACTTAAACACAAGAATTTTTTCTTCATAAAGATCTCATCCTTATATAACTTCCACCGTGACTTGTAGCCCGGTTTAAATATTTCACATCATGTAAAAATACGAGGATCTAGTCCTCAACTCTAAATCACAAGTATTTTGCACATTGTGCCAACTGAATTTCAATTTCCTTTCTTTCTTCTTTTCAATAAATTTCGTAAATATTTTTCATAACACATAACGAACCCTCATACCGATAGGGCATATAATTCATAATTTGTAATTAATTATCCGTAAATTACATCAAAACTTACCGAAATGAGTAAAAGAAAGCCACATTTGGCCTCACATCTCTTATTCGTGACCAACATGGAATAATAGGCATAGTTATCTCCATAGAATCTCCCAATAGGAGTAAACACATAAGTAGATTATAGAATTATGAAGCTCACTCATAAGTGGAGCACAATAGGAGGACTCGTCTTGACACTCAGAACCGAATCAAGTTAAGGAAATTATTCCTTTATTTTATATCGAGGTCGTACCTCCACCTCTAGGTACCTGACCCCTGCCATAAGTACCCCTGCCTCCAGACGAGGCACCACTGAAATCACCAAACTAACGAGGCCTCATATCAGACCTCTGCCCTCTCTCCTGTGCAAGAACCATCTCGATCCCCCTCGCGACATTAGCAGCCGTCTGAAAAGAAATCTCACTTCCGGTCTCCTTGGCCATCTGAAGTTTGATAGGGTGAGTGAGTCCCTCAATAAACCTCCTCACTCTCTCTCCTTCCGTAGGTAGTAAAAGGAGAGCATGACGAGCCAAATCCACAAAACGGGACTCGTACTGAGTAACAGTCATACTGCCCTTCTGTAGACGCTGAAATTGCTTGTGGAAGTCCTCTCTCAGTGTGACAGAAAGGAACTTCTCCAGAAATAGCTAAGAGAACTGCTCCCAGATAAGTGCAGGCGATCCAACTGGTCTAGTCAATGTATAATCCCTCCACCACTTCCTGGCAGAGCCCGTCATCTAAAATACAGCAAAATCAACCCCACTGGTCTCAACTATGCCCATGTTCCGCAGCACCTCATGGCAGCGTTCAAGATAATCCTGTGGGTCCTCAGAAGGTGTACCACTGAAGTGGACTGGAAAGAGCTTGGTAAACTTATCCAGTCTCAATAAGGCCTCAAAAGACATGGCGACCTATCACCGGTCTGTGTCGCAACAACCGGCTGAACTACCCCAACTGGCGGGGCTGCTGGAGCCTGATTCTGGGGAGCTATCTGCTCCATAGCAGTAGTAGTGGGAGTTTGTGCTCCTCCCCCAGCCTGTAAGACAGTTGGCGCCACTCGAAATGTACCATTATGGGCCACGCCCTCCATAAGACTCACCAAATGGACTAGAGCGTCCTGAAGCACTGGAGTGGTTATGAACCTTCCAGGACCTGAACTGGTCCAATTGGCACATTCTAAACTGGAACCTCCTCCTGAAGATCCACCTAAGGTTCTATAACAGATGCGGCTTCTAGAGCTCTATACTGAGCTCTACCTCTGCTTCTACCTCGGCCTCTAGCGCGACTTCGACCTCGGCCTTTGCCCCTAGTCGTAGCTATCACTGGGGCTCTGGCTCATTTCCGGTTGTAGACACAGTGCATGTTCTCACCATTTGCGAGAGGACAAGAATAGAAAAGTTCAATCGTCAATGATAGAATGAAATTGCACGACAGAGTATAATAGAAGTGAAATTGTTCCTAAACTCCATAGCCTCTGAAAGATAAGTACAGACGTCTATATACCAATCCTTCAGACTCTACTAAGCTTGCTCGTGACTCGTGAGACCTATATAACCTAGTGCTCTCACACCAACTGTCACGACCCAAAATTTTCCACTGACGGGACCGTGATGACGCCTAACATTTCACTTTCCTGGCAAGCCAACGTTAGAGAATCATTAAACCAATTCCTTATTTCCATTCAGTAAATAACTATAATTAACTAAGATGAAATATAATAAGTGCGAAATATCATAAAACTGTATTAATTACTACCACCCGGATCTGGAGTCACAATTCACAAGCATTCTAGAATTTACTACAAGTAATAGTCTGAAGAAATACAACTGTCTGAATGAAAGAAACAGTAGAACAGAAAAGATAGATGGGGACTTCAAGGTCTGTGAAAGCCGATAGATCTACCTTGAGTCTCTGGACAGCGGACCAATAGCAAAATCTCGATCAACCCGAGCCGGTATCAAAATCTGCACAGGAAGTGCAGAGTGTAGTATCAGTACAACCGACCCCGTGTACTGGTAAGTCTCGAGCCTAACCTCGACAAAGTAGTAACGAGGCTAAGGCAAGGCACCTACAAATCAACACGTACAATTTAAAAGAGTATATGCAAATAACAGAAATAAAGAACTAAACAGGAAATGTCGGGAGGGGAACATACTGAGGGGAATACAAGATAAAGAACTACAACAGAATGATCACCAGAGCAGTCAATATACCATGAATCAACAGGAATAGTAAATACAATAAGGAAAAATGCACGGCATCACCCTTCGTGCTTTTACTCTCAATCTCACCAAAACAATTAATATAAACGACACATCATCACCATTTGTGCATTAACTCTCCCTTACCATAATGCAATACATAAATAACAACAGGGAGATAGAATAACAAGTACAAACCTTACCTCGACATTTGGTTCCATAATATCAATCTCAACTTTGAAATAAAAATCACTAGCATAACACTTAGCAATTTGGCATAGGAATGAGACAATATAAGAAGAACAGAGAAAAATGGAAAACAGGTAAATTGGCGGCACATAAGTACTCGTCACCTCAAATATACGTCGCTCACATGAATTTCACTTAGCAAGTAATCTAAGGTTCCTAATTCCCTCAAGTCAGGGTTAGACACAACACTTACCTCGTTCCGAAGGTCACTTAATTCTCAATCACAACTTTTCCTTTGGAATTCACCTCCAAACCACTCGTATCTATTAAAATATAATTCAATAATATCAAATATTGCTAAAGGAATCAATTAGATTGCATAAATTAAATTTTCCAAATTTTTCTCCAAAAAGTCAAAAAATCGACCCCGGGCCCGCTTGGTCAAAACCTGAGGTTCGGACCAAAATTCATTTACCCATTTATCCCCGAGCCCGAATATATAATTGGTTTTGAAATCCGACCTCAAATTGATGTCTAAATCCCCAAATTTCCGAAATCCCTAGTTTCTACCCTAACCCCTAATTCTACCATGAAAACTCAAGATTTTAGGTTAAAAATTAAAGAAATGTAATGGGTAATTAAAAGAAAATGGTTTAGAAACACTTACCAACAATTTGAGAAAGAAATGACTCTTGCAAAATCGCCTCTCACCGTTTGGGTTTTGAGAAAAATGAGTTTTTGGCTAAAATCCCGTTTTTGGGTTCTGTTAAGTGCTGTGCGACAGTGTTCATCGCGTTCGCGAGAGCACTGTCGCATTCGCGAATTGTATGGGCTGCCAAGACTTCGCGTTCGCGAGACAGTGCTCGCGTTCGCGTAGACTAACCTTCCCTGGTCTTCGCGTTCGCGATGAAGAAAAAGCTGTCTGCCCCTCCCCAGTGCCTAACACTACGCGTTCGCGATGGGCTTGTCGCTTTCGCGAAGGGTAACGCCCCCATCGCTTCTCGTTCGCGACCAACCCTTCGCGTTCGCGAAGAAGAAATCCTCAGCTGCCCAGTTTACTCTTCGCGTTCGCAAGAGTACCTTCGCGAACGCGAAGAAGGACTTGCCAGAACACCTGCTGCAGACAAATACTAGATTTTCAAAGTGCAAATTACCCCGTAGCCTATCCGAAACTCACCCGAGCCCTCGGTGCTCCAAACCAAACATGCACACAAGTCTAAAAATATCATACGAACTTTCTCGCACGATCAAATCGCCAAAATAACACCTAGAACTACGAATTTAGCACTAAATCAAATAAAATTCTCAAGAACACTTTAAATTTTTTATTTTCTCAACCGAAGGTCCGAATCACGTCAAATCAACTCTATTTCTCACCAAATTTCTCTGATAGGTCTTAAATATCATAATGAACCTGTACCGGGATCCAGAACCAAAATACGGACCTGGTACTAACAATGCCAAACGTCAATCAATTCTTAAAAATAATTAATTTTCAGACTTTTAATTTTCATCAAAAATTCATTACTCAAGCTAGGGACCTACGAATTCGATTCCGGGCATATGCCTATGTCCCATAATTCGATACGGACCTACCGAGACCGTCAAAATATGGATCCGGGGCTGTTTACCAAAAATGTTGACCCAAGTCAACTAAAATCAACTTTTAAGGTAAAAATTCTTATTTTTATTAGTTTTCAACATAAAAGCTTTCCGGAAACCTGTTCGAACTGTGCACGCAAATCGAGGAGGGTAAAAATAAGATTTTTAAGGCTTAAGAGCGCAGATTCGAGTTCTAAAATATAAGATGACCTTTTGGGTCATCACATGTACACACACTCATGCCTCATTTTTTTTTAAGATTAAGACTTCTGAATCTAAATACATATCTGAATATCAAGATGTGTATTAAGATTAAGACATATGAATCTGAATACACATCTGAATGTTAAGATGTGTATTAAGATCAGAATACTAAATGATTAAGACTGTTTGATTTTTAACATCTGAATGTATAAAATTTTCATTTTTTGAAAATTAATAAACATAAAAATAAAATAAAATACTAATTAATCTAATATTCAATCACTAAAATATATAGCTTTTTAAAATATGATAGTTGCTGGTGGTGATTGCTAACGGTAGTGCTTGTGAATGTCGACTAAAAGCGGTGGTTGGTGGCAAATTTGGTTGATGGTGGTAGTTTAGGGTAGTAGCTAGCGGTGATTGGTAGTGATAGTTATTATGATTGAAGATGGCGGTGGTGGGTGGTGATAGTTAATAATGACGGGTGGTGGTGGTGGTAATTGTGATTGAGGAAGATGGTGGTGGGTGGTGGTAGTTTATAATAATGTGCAGTGCCAGCTATTGTTGTTGATGGTGATGGGGGTAGTTAGTTGTGGTAATTGAGGTAGATGAGTGTTGGTTGTCATTGAGAATGATGGTGGTGGGAATGGTGGGTGGTGGTAGTCGACAAGGGTGGCGGCTATGATTGAGGATGATGTTGGTGGTGGGTGGCATGGTGGTAGTTGATAATGGTAGGCGGTGGCGGCAGTTAATAATGAATATGGAAGATATCATCTTAATGAAATTAAGTCTCTGTTATAGATCTTAATGATACAGATCTATTCAGACCCATTAAGTGGTTGTGAAGTAAAAAAAAAACAAACACACTTAAAGATTAAGATCTGAATAATTAAGATTTACACTTTAAAAATAAACGCACTTAATGTCTGAGATCTGAATGATTAAGATTCTAACCTCCATTAAGTGCAAACAAATGAGGCCTCAATTCCTCTTCTTCACTTTAAAACCCCACGTTCCCCACTCAAAATTCTAGGAACAAGATTAAAAAAAAACTATTAATTAATATTCTTCTTTATAAAGAGAAAGACATACCGAGCAAAGGGGAAAGATACAACACTTAGCCACAAAATACTCGGCAATCTAACCAAAAAGGAAAATATTACATGCACAGAAACATCATCCTCGGGAGATTTTGAAGGAGGAAGAATTTTATTTGGAGAAACGAAAGTTCGTTCCAGTTTCCAGATCCGGTTCGCGGTTATAATTTTCGCTCATATATTGTAGTTGCTGGAATTTATATTTCGACATTGTAAAGCTTAACTAAGGTTCATCTAAACTTTCTTTGTTATTCATTTTAATATTGTTTGCCCACTGTTTGAATCTGCAATTTGATATGTGTTTTAGAGCCTATTCTATCCATTGTTTTAGTTAAATTTGACTCTTAGTTGTTCCTTGTGATAATGTAGTAAGTAGTAGTTTGTTAAGTGAGTTAAAATAGTTTCGGTTATAAAAATCTGCATAATTTGGCTTTATTTATTTTAAGTTGTTTAGGATATGCAGTAACTTTACTTTAAAATTTATATTAGGTATATAACTGATAGTCTACATATTTAAAAAGATTACAGGTTCTTTGTTCCTAAAAGTCATTCCGTTAGTATCTTTAACTTAAGAGTATCTCTAGTATTTTTCTTAAGAATTTAATATATCTAGTCTTTATATTGAAAGCCTATTAATCTTTTAAGAATTTGAGTTTAATAGTTCTTTGGCTCTTTATGTATAGCTTTAAGTTTAGCTTCTTCCGAAAAGTTAATACATGAAAGTCACATAATTAGTAAGATTAGTTAAAACTTTAAATGTTTATTATTATATATCTTTCTTTTCCTCTGATGATATCAAAGCCCTTCATATTTTTTTTAGTGAACGTTTAATGCCTTAGCTTACAAAATTATTTATTATGTTCCATATTAATGATAGTACATAAGGTTAAATACAATTATTTGAAGATAAAGCACATAATTTGGGGCCAAATGAATTTATTTCCTACTGGCCTAATACTAATAAAATCCAACGTTGTCCCATTTCTTTTCATGACCAAATAAACAACGTACATTAACTCAAAAAAAAAATATTAAGCCAAATAATAAGAATATACAAATAAAAATCTCAGATCTAAAAAGATAAATAATTGAAATACTCTAAAACGCTAGAAAACTTTTAGATGTATTTTAAATATTAGCTCATGTGTTCATACCCGAACCTTAGATTGATATGCTTAAGTAATAAAAGGTTCATGTGTGCATTCCCGCGTCTTGATACATTTCAATTTAAAATAATTATGTTTTGATCATGTGTACATTCCGTACCTTTGTTTAACATTCAATTTCAAATAAATACCTTGTGTGCATACCGCATCTAGGTCAAAACAACTAATAAAATAAAATAATCAATTAAGTAGTAATAGGCAAATCATAATCAATAAAATATAAGAATAGTCAAGAATTAATTTAAGCCGGACATTAGTCAAAAGAAGCGATCGTGTCAGAACCACAGGACTCGAGGGGTGCCTTACACCTTCCCCTCGGTCAACAGAATTCCTTACTCAGTCTTCTATTTTTGTAGACCATAAATTATGAGTCAAACCTTCCATTTGACGAGGGATTCAAATAAAAAGTGACTTGGAACACCAAAACTCAATACCAAGTGGCGACTATAAATAATAAGCAATCCCTTTTCAAAACGTCACTCCAATTGGAAAAACTCTTCTAACTCAACCTCGTAATAGGGTTGCGAGACAAAAGAGGTGTGACACCTGTCATGACCCAAAATCCCACCACAGAAGTCCTCATGGCACCTAGTCTCTAAGACTAGGTAAGCCGATTCCCATTATATTTTTAAGCCATTTTTTTAAAACTAACAACGGAAATAATTACAATATATAGCCTCCCAAGACTGGTAGTACTGAGTCACGAACTCTAACGAAATACATAGAATGATCACGAGGACCGAATATACAATACTGTTTGATTACAAGTTAACAGTACAATAAAATGGAAAGACTCCAAGGGACTGCGACGACCAAGCAGCTCTACCTTGAATCCTTACGATCCCGCTTTAACTCTGCTCAAGTTCGTTATCTTCAATACCTGGCTCTGCACAAAAATGTGCAGAAGTGTAGTATGAGTACGCCACGGTCGGTACCCAGTAAGTATCAAGACTAACCTCAATGGAGTAGAGACGAGGTATAGTCAAGACACTCACTAGTCTAATAACCTGTGCAATAAAATATATAAAATACTAGGAAACAGATAGCAATAAGGGCAGGATAAAACAATCAGTGGTATGCACAGCAAGACAACAAGTATACCATAAACATCACTCAATAATTAATAATACATGTACGCCCAATTAATTCTAGTTTTTCAAATAAATATCCTTCACATAAAATTCTTCCAAATAACTCTCTTTCAAATATAGTTTTCTCAAATAATTATTTTTCAAATATAATTCTTTCAATAAATCTTTTCAAATATATTCTCCTCAAATAATTACCTTTCAAATACAATTCTTTCATATAATTCTTTTTGAATAAAAATCCTTCCAAATAAATATTTTGAATATAATTCTTTCAATTAAAAAGTCACCATGTGACACCTCATTTCATAATCATAAAAAATACGGGTCTCAGCCAATTTTCATATTTTCACGGCAGCTCGTGCCCATAATTAAATCATATCACAACTGCACAGACAATTCACGTGCCAATTATCATCACCATTTCATCACAGCACCTCGTGCCCACATTTCATATCACAACTGCACGGACAATTCACGTTCCAAATATCCTTATTATTTACTCACATTACCTCGTGCCCACATTTCAATTTATAATCTACCTGGCAATAGATACATGCTCTCAATTTCAACATAAATCAGATTGTTATCAATAATAACAAGACAAATTGCACAAGGTATAAAAGTAAACACAAGAAAATCACAACATCACATGAAAATTATTAACACCATAACCCCACATCATCACATATCATCCCTGACATTAGCCACTCTTATCGCTCCTATTGCCACCCTTATCACTCCTATAGCCTCCCTTATCGCTTCGCCCAGACAATATCAATAGCCACCCTTATCGCTCCTATTGCCACCCTTATCGCTCCTATAACCACCTTTATCGCTCCGCCCAGACAATGTTCTAACAACCACAACAACAATGAAATGCCACCCTTATACCCACATAATATCAATGGTGAAATTCCACCCTTATTTCCCCAAAATAACAACTCACACAACATAATAATTTACACAGAAAATTAGCACGGCAACATAATAAAATTATTTCAAATCACAATTTGCCCAATGGCCACAACCAAATTCCAAAGATATAACAAAAATTAATTAATTTCACAATAAATAGCCCATGGCTCCACACAATGTATATAACACCCAAAAATAATCAATAGATATAGAAATTACTCAGCATAAAGTAAAACCTTCATTAATGCAAATTTAGATAATTATATTAATACTTATTCTTAAGCTCGCTTAAATTAATTATTTGTATAAGAAAATTCATATTGGAATTAATTTTCAAGAAATATTAAACCATCAATACTCACGAAATTTAATAAATATTTCAAGTAACAATCACATCAAATTATCATATAAAAACAAATTGAACAATAAGGATTTAGGCATGGCAAATATATGATTTAATAGTTTTCCACAATTTTTCAATTTACTACACAATAATGCCAAAGACCTTAATTCAATGAATTTTTCACGTATAAGCCCGAGTACATACTCGTCACCTCGCGTACACGGCTTTTCACATTTCACAAATGGCACATAAGACTCAATGCCTAAGGGGTAATTTCCCCACTAGAGGTTAAGCAAGACACTTACCTTTTTAAAGTTAGGCCGATATTCCAAAATAGCCTTCTTGCTTGAATTAACCTCGAGACAGCTCAAATCTATCCAAATTAATTGTATAACTCCATTAAAATTCGTCGCAAACAATTTCGGAAAATAATATGTCGACTTAAAAATTTATTCCAAAAAGTAAACAAAAGTCAACGCGGGACCCGCCCCTCGGAACCCGACATAATTTTCATGAAATCCGAATACTCATTCCGATACTAGTTCAACCATACCAATTTTATTGAATTCCAATAACAACTCGACCTCCAAATCTTAAATGTTCGTTTTTGGAAGATTTTACAAAAATCTTGATTTCTTCCATTAAAATTCGAATTAAATGATGAATATAATCATATATTCATGAAATATAAAAACTTTAGGATATAGAACACTTACCCTAATCCATATGGTGAAAATCGCCTAAAATATCGCTTCAATCCGAGCTCCATAACTCCAAATATGTCAAAAATGGCTGAAACCTCGAAATATAGCTACTGCCCAGGTATTTACTCTTCGCGATCGCGGAAAATGCTTCGCGGTCGTGAAGCACAAAAATTTTCAGCCCCAAAATTGCTCTTTGCGATCGCGGAAAACCAATCGCGATCGCGAAGAACAAACTCCCCCAACTCTTCCAGATAGCCTCTAGTATAATGGTCATAACTCTTTGTACAAAACTCAAAATTATAAATTGTGTAATTTTCTGCAAACTAGACACCAAGAGCTATAACTTTCATTTGTTGCTCATCTCCCAAATCCTTATAGATTTCAAGATATAAGCTTCCAAATTCAGCCTTGTGTAACAGAGATTTCCAAATTCTTCCCAGACAACCTATAGTCTATCCATCATAACTTTTTGTACATAACTCCAAATGACAAATGGTTTACTTTTTTAAAAACTAGACATCAAGGGCTACAACTTTCATTTAGGATCATCTCCAAATTCCTTATAGATTGCGAGACATAAGCTTCCAAATCGGGTCAGTGCAACAGATATTTGTTCTATGCGATCGCGATTCTCAAGGCCCCAAACTGTTGTTTGCTCTTCGCGAACTTGACCAAAAGTTCGCGATCGCGATGCACACCTCTGTAGGCAGAAACCAGCAATTAAAAATGGCCTAGAAATAGTTTGAAACCACCCCGAAACACACCCGAGCCCCTCGGGACCTCAACCAAATATACGAACAAGTCCTAAAATATCATACGAACTTAGTCAAATCCTCGAATCACATAAAACAACGCTAAAACCACGAATCACACCTCAATTCAATCCTAATAAACTTTGAACTTTCAAATTCTATATCTTGTGCTGAAATACATCAAATCAATCCGGAATGACTTCAAATTTTGCACACAAGTCATAAATGACATAACAAAGCTATTCCAATTTCAAGAATCAAATTCCGACCTCAATATCAAAAAGTCACCCCCGGTCAAACTTCCCAAAAATTTAACTTTCGGCATTTCAAGCTTAATTCCACTACGGACTTCCAAATAATTTTTCGGACACGCTCCTAATTCCAAATTCACCATACGGAGCTATTGACATCATCAAAATTCGAATCCGAGGTCGTTTACACATAAGTCAAATCTCCGGTCAAATTTGTTTTTCATTTATGCTTCAAAAATGAGAATTGTTCTTTTAATTAAATTTTGAATCTTCTAAAAATCAAATTCGACCACACTCGCGAGTCATAATTCATATTACGAAGTTGCTCGATACCTTAAGTCACTGAACGGGGTGTAAATTCTTAAAATGACAAGTTTGGTCGTTACATTCTCCACCTCTTAAACAAACGTTCGTCCTCAAACGTTCTAAGAATTATTCTGAGGTTACCAAATTGATGATTTTACTTTTACACATATACTCACGGTTGATTCCACGCTACCACATTTGACATAAGCCTAACAACATCATATCTTTTGAGTTTATTTCTTTTATCCATATTTGTAAACTTTAAGATCAATTTCTTACACTCCAAACATTTCAAAAGGTCTGATTTTCACAACAACGCATGGTATTAGTCTCAACTGGCTATAACAACTCGTGCCTATGCACACATCAATTTTTTTGATAGTGTTGAAGTACTTCAAAAATTTTCCGAGGTATTATATTCTTCCCTGCTTAGGATCATTCGCCCTCAAACACATAACATAATTTTGTCTCTTCTTTGCACGTCTCAATCTCCCAAATTTATTTCTAACCCCCAAAATTTTTAGAAATTCGGCAGAGTCTCCCCTGTAATTGGGCCTAACCACCTGCCAGAGTAACACCAAAACAACTCCTAACAACACATCCACAATATATATATTAATAACACAATCTCAGCATTACAAAAACTGCATTATCACAATGATATCAGGACATGAAGCACATCATATGTATGCTCATCACCACATCTCTGGTCTTAAAAGCCGTTCATAATTAATTCCAGCATCGTATATTAATCTCATATTAACCACCACCTCATTTCGAATTTTCACAACACTGACAACGAAATGTGAGGCATGAAGACCTCATGATTACTTACTCGGATTAATGAGTCATATTTAACGCCACCTGGGAACTCACATCATAGGCTGAAACTCAATGTTTACAGCACGAAAATGGCTGAATATGAACAGAAAAATATACAAGAATTATCAAATAAGCCTAACAGGCATGAGTCCCTATTGATATTATTGTACAAATTAATTTCACAAAGGGATAATTTTAAACTCATAAATATTTCACCACAAGGACCTCGTCCTTATAACTTTCACCACGACTTGTAGCCTGATTTAAATATTTCACATCATATATAAAATGCGAGGATCTCGTCCTCAACTCCGAATCACAAGTATTTTGCACATTGTGCTAACTGAAATTTCAATTTTCCTTTCTTTCTTCTTTTCAATATATTTCATAAACAGTTTTCACAACACATAATGAACCCTCATACTGTTAGGGCGTATAATTCATAAAAATTGGAATCAATTATTCCGAAACACATTAAACCCACTATAATGAATAATAAAAATTACTTTTGGACTTATAGCCCTCAATGGTGTACAAAAATAAATGACAGACACAGGCTCACACCTTCAAATCTCCCAACAGGGATAAACATATAAGTGGGTCACAAATTTATGAAGCTCACCCATAAGTGGAGCATAATAGGAGGACTCACCTCAATATTCAGAACCGAATCAAATTAAGGAAAATATCCTTTTATAATAAAAATCGGGATCGTACCTGTTACGACACCATCTGGTGTATTGGCCTAAGCCAAATCATAGTGATTAAATTAATGGGTCGGGCCTCCACCTCTTAGGCGCCCACTACCCGCCTCTCCTCCACCTCTCGCTGACTGTGCACGTGGAGTATTAACTGAAATAAAGCTTGTAGCTGGAGTGTTCTGATGAAATCCACCCCTCCTAAGTCTGGGACAATCTCTGATGATATGCCTAGTATCACCACACTCATAACGACCCCTCTGAGGTCGCGGCTGCTCGTACTGAGTCTGTGCCGGATAACTGGAATAACCACTGTAAGAATCGCGTGTCGGTGGTGCATTGTAAACTGGAGCACTCCGAGTAATCTGATGTGCGGACTGAGCTGACCGACTGCTCGAGCCTCCCCTATAATGGGTTCTAGCTGAAGAGTAAAATCCACTAAACCCTTCAGATCTTCGAGACCTTTTGGCCTCCTTAGACTCCCTTTCCTCGCCTAAAACACCCTCAATCTTCCTTGCAATCTCTACTACTTGTTGAAATGGAGTATCAGTTTGCAATTCTCGAGCCATGCATATTTTAATATCATATTTGAGCCCCTCAATGAATCTGCGGACCCGCTCTCTGATTGTAGGAACCAAGATAGGTGCATGACGGGCTAACTCACTGAACCTGATAGCATATTATGACACTGTCATAGTGCCCTGGCGCAACCATTCAAACTCTGCACGCCACGCATCTCTAAGTCTGGGGAACAAACTCTTTCAAGAACATTTTCGAAAATTGAGCCCAAGTTAGTGGTGTGGCATCGGCTGGTCTACCTTCTTCATATATTTGCCACCACCGATATGCTACGCCTGATAGTTGAAATGTAGTAAAGGCAACTCCGCTCACCTCCACAATACCCATGGTGCGGAGTATACGGTGACAATTTTCTAGAAATTCTTGGGCATCCTCTGTAGCTGTGCCACTGAAAGTAGGTGGACTATACCTCTTAAACCTTTCAAGTCTCTTTTGTTCTTCTTTTGATGCCTCGGTCCTGACCTCAGGTCGAGCCGGAATAACAGGTTGTACCGATATTACACCTGGGACCTGACCAACGTGAACCTACTGCTCTAGTCGCAGCACGTGCCCTTCCTCGACCTTTACCTCGGCCCCGGCCTTTTGCAGCCCTAGCAATATGTGGGGATGCCTGCTCAGCTAACCCAGTAGCACGAGTCCTCACCATCTGCGAGAGAATGGAGATACAAAGGTTCAAATTCCAAATTCAACAAATTCCTCACGACAGGAATGAAAGAAATGGAAATTTCCTAACAGTTCTGTAGCCTCTCGAAGATAAGTACAGGCGTCTTCGTACCGATCCACAAGACTCTACTAGACTCGTTTATGACTCGTAGAACCTATGAACCTAGAGCTCTAATACCAACTTGTCACGACCCAAAATCCCACCACAGGAGTCCTGATGACACCTAGTCTCTAAGACTAGGTAAGCCGATTCTCATTATATTTTTGAAGCCATTTTTGTTTTTGAAACTAACAATGGAAATAATTACAATATACAACCTCCCAAGACTGGTAGTACTGAGTCACGAACTCTAACTGAATACATAGAATGATCACGAGGACCGAATATACAATACTGTTTGATTACATGTTAACAGTACAATAAAATAGAAATACTCCAAGGGACTGCGACGACCAAGCAGCTCTACCTTGAATCCTTACGATCCCGCTTTAACTCTGCTCAAGTCCATTATCTTCAATACCTGGCTCTGCACAAAAATGTGCAGAAGTGTAGTATGAGTATGCCACGGTCGGTACCCAGTAAGTATCAAGACTAACCTCAATGGAGTAGAGATGAGGTACACTCAAGATACTCACTAGTCTAATAACCTGTGCAATATAATATACAAAATACTAGGAAACAAATAGCAATAAGGACAGAAGAAAACAACCAGTGGTATGCGCAGCAAGACAACAAGAACACCATAAACATCACTCAACAATTAATAATACATGTACGCCCAATTAATTCTAGTTTTTCAAATAAATATCCTTCACATAAAATTCTTCCAAATAACTCTCTTTCAAATGTAGTTTTCTCAAATAATTATTTTTCAAATATAATTCTTTCAATAAATCTTTTCAAATATAATTTCCTCAAATAATTATCTTTCAAATACAATTCTTTCATATAATTCTTTTTGAATAAAAATCCTTCCAAATAAATATTTTGAATATAATTCTTTCAATTAAAAAGTCACCATGTGACATATCATTTCATAATCATAAAAAATACGGGTCTTAACCCATTTTTATATTTCCACGGCAGCTCGTGCCCATAATTAAATCATATCACAACTGCACGGATAATTCACGTGCCAATTATCATCATCATTTCATCACAACACCACGTTTCCACATTTCATATCACAACTGCACGGACAATTCACGTGCCAAATATCCTTATTATTTACTCACGGCACCTCGTGCCCACATTTCAATTTATAATCTGCCTAGCAATAGCCACAGACTCTCAATTTCAACATAAATCAGATTGTTATCAATTTACTAATAACAAGACAAATTGCACAAGGTATAAAAATAAACACAAGAAAATCACAACATCACATGAAAATTATCAACACCATAACCCCACATCATCACATACCGTCCCTGACAATAGCCACCCTTATCGCTCCTATTGCCACCCTTATCACTCCTATAGCCACCCTTATCGCTCCGCCCAGATTATATCAATAGCCACCCTTATCGCTCCTATTTCCACCCTTATCGCTCCTATAGACACCTTTATCGCTCCACCCAGACAATATTCTAACAACCACAACAACAGTGAAATGCCACCCTTATACCCACATAATATCAACAGTGAAATTCCTCTCTTATCTCCCCAAAATAAAAACTCACAACATAACAATTTACACAGGAAATTAACACGGCAACATAATAAAATCAATTCATATCACAATTTGCCCAATGGCCACAACTAAATTCCAAAGATATAACAAAAAATCAATTAATTTCACAACAAATAGCCCAAGGCTCCACACAATATATATAACACCCAAAGACAATCAATAGAGATATAAATTACTCAGCATAAAGCAAAACATTCATTAATGCAAATTTAGATAATTATATTAACACTTATTCTTAAGCTCGCTTAAATTAATTATTTGCATAAGAAAATTCATATTGGAATTAATTTCCAAGAATTATTAAACCATCAATACTCACGAAATTTAATAAATATTTCAAGTAACAATCACATCAAATTATCATATAAAAATAAATTGAAAAATAAATTGAACAATAAGGATTTAGGCATGTCAAACAGATGATTTAATAGTTTTCCATAATTTTTCAATTTACTACACAATAATGCCTAAGACTTTAATACAATGAATTTTACACGTATAAGCCCGAGTACGTACTCGTTACCTCGCGTACACGGCTTTTCACATTTTACAAATGGCACATAAGACTCAATGCCTAAGGGGTAATTTCCCCACTCGAGGTTAAGCAAGACACTTACCTTTTTGAAGTTAGGACGATATTCCAAAATAGCCTTCTTGCTTGAATTGACCTCCGGACAGCACAAATCTATCCAAATTAATTGTATAACTCCATTAAAATTCGTCGGAAATAATTCCGGATAATAATATGTCGACTTAAAAATTTATTCCAAAAAGTCAACAAAAGTCAACGCGGGACCCGCCCCTCGGAACCCGACATAATTTTTATGAAATCCGAACACCCATTCCGATACGAGTTCAACCATACCAATTTTATTGAATTCCAATAACAACTCGACCTCCAAATCTTAAATTTTTGTTTTAAGAAGAGTTTACAAAAATCTTGAATTCTTCCATTAAAATCCGAATTAAACGATGAATATAATCATAGATTCATGAAATATAAACACTTTAGGATATAGAACACTTACCCTAATCCATATGGTGAAAATCGCCTCAAACATCGCTCCAATCCGAGCTCCATAGCTCAAAATATGTCAAAAACGGCTGAAACCTCAAAATATAGCTACTGCCCAGGTATTTACTTTTCGCGATCGCGCAACACAAAAATTTTCAGACCCAAAATTGCTGTTCGCGATCGCGGAAAACCAATCGCGATCGCGAAGAACAAACTCCCCCCAACTCTTCCAGATAGCCTCTAGTATAATGGTCATAACCCTTTTACAGAACTCCAAATTGCAAATGGTTTAATTTTCTGAAAACTAGACACCAAGGGCTATAACGTTCATTTGTTACTCATCTCCAAAATCCTTATAGATTTCTAGATATAAGCTTCCACAGTCAGCCTTGAGCAATAGAGATTTCCAAATTCTTCCGAGATAGCCTATAGTGTATCAACCATAACTTTTTGTACACAACTCTAATGACAAATGGTTTACTTTTTTTAAAAACTAGACATCAAGGGCTACAACTTTCATTTAGGATCGTCTCCAAATTCCTTATAGATTGCGAGATATAAGCTTCCAAATCAGGTCAGTGCAACAGATATTTGTTCTATGCGATCGCGAAAGAGCTTTCGCGATCGTGATTCACAAGGCCCCAAACTGCTGTTTGCTCTTCGCGAACGTGACCAAAAGTTCGTGATCGCGATGCACACCTCTGTAGGCAGAAACCAACAATTAAAAATGGCCTAGAAATAGTCTGAAACCACCCCGAAACTCACCCGAGCCCCTCGGGACCTCAACCAAATATACGAACAAGTCCTAAAATATCATACGAACTTAGTCAAAGCCTCGAATCACATCAAACAATGCTAAAACCACGAATCACACCTCAATTCAAGCCTAATAAACTTTGAACTTTCAAATTCTATATCTTGTGCCGAAATACATCATATCAATCCGGAATGACTTCACATTTTGCACACAAGTCATAAATGACATAACGAAGCTATTCCAATTTCCAGAATCGAATTCCGATCTCGATATCAAAAAGTCACCCCCGGTCAAACTTCCCAAAAATTCAACTTTCGGCATTTCAAGTTTAATTCCACTACGGACCTCCAAATAATTTTACGGACACGCTCCTAAGTCCAAAATCACCATAATTTTACGGACACGCTCCGAGGTCATTTACACATAAGTCAAATCTTCGGTAAAATTTGTTTTTCATTTATGCTTCAAAAATGAGAATTTTTCTTTTCATTAAATTTTTAATCTTCCGAAAATCAAACTCGACCACACTCGCGGGTCATAATACATATTACGAAATTGCTCGAGACCTTAAGTCACTGAACGGGGCATAAATTCTTAAAACGACAAGTCGGGTCGTTACAACACCGATCTTCTGATAAGAACCTGCTTCCACCCATTTAGAAAAATAATCAGTCAAAATTAAAAGAAACCTTACCTTTCCGAGAGCCGGTGACAGTGGTCCGACGATGACCATCCCCCATTTCATGAATGGCCATGGGGACAAAACTGAATGTAAGGGTTCTACCGGTTGATGTTCTAGTGAAGCGTAGTGTTGGCACTTATCGCATTTTCGTATGAAATCTTTGGCGTCTTGCTCCATGCGAGGCCAGTAATATCCTGTCCGTACGAACTTCGGCACCAATGAATCTTCGCCTGAGTGATTGCCGCATATCCCTTCGTGGATTTCTCTCATGATATAATTGGCTTCTGATGCTCCTAAGCACCGGGCCAGCGGGCCTTGGAAAGACTTTCTATATAATTGGCCCTTCTTGAAGCTATAATGTGCAACTTTGGTGTGTAATGCCCGTGATGCTTTAGGATTGTCGGGCAACTTTCCGTGCTCGAGGTAGTTGATTATTTCACTTCTCCAGTCCCATACCAGATTAGCCGAATTTACCTCATAATAACCATCCATATCAAGGACTGAGCTCATCAGTTGTACCACTATTCCGGACTCCGATCCTTTAATTTCTGTCGATGAACCTAAGTTTGCTAACGCATCCGCTTTCGCATTATCCTCTCTCGGGATATGAGCTATTGACCACTCCCGGAATCATTCCATGATGGCCTGGACCTTTATAACGTATTGTTGCATATGTTCTTATTTGGTATCAAAGATCCCACAGACCTGATTTACCATGATTTCGATAACCTCAGAATCGAGTCCACGGGCCAATTCCAGCCCTGCAATCAAATCTTCATACTCTGCTTCATTATTAGTTAAAGGAATCGTTCTGATGGTTTGCCTTAAGGTTTCCCCCGAAGGAGTGATTAAAACTATTCCAAGCCCGGACCCTTTTACGTTCGAGGCTCCGTCCGTAAATAAGGTCCAAACTCCTGATGTTGATTCTGACACCATTACTGCCTCCTTGGTTGTAAGAGGTAACAATCTCGAACTAAAATTGGCCACGAAGTTAGCCAAGAGTTATGACTTAATTGCTGTCCTCAGTTTATATTCTATGTCGAATTCACTCATTTTGACGGCCCATTTGACCAATCTGCTTGAGAGCTTGGGTTTATGAAGGATGTTCCGCAAAGAAAAAGTAGTCACCATAGCTATTGGGTGGAATTGAAAATAGGGCTTCAGATTCTGAGCGGCGACTACGAGAACTAAGGCCACTTTTTCCAAATGGGGGTAGCGAGTTTCCGCTCCCGTTAAAATGTTGCTAACGTAATAAATAGGAAATTGTGTACCTTCGTCCTCCCTAACTAAGACCGCACTTACCGTAACTTTTAAAAATGTGAGGTAGACTAGCAATGTTTTGCCTTCTTTTGGTTTAGAGAGCAATTGAAGGCTTGATAAGTACTTCTTCAGGTCCCTCAAAGCCTGCTATCATGCTGACGTCCATTGAAAATTTTTCTTCTTTTTGAGCAATGTAAAGAAGCGATGACACTTTTCTGACGACCGGGAAATGAATCTGCTCAAAGCTGCTAACCTTCATGCGAGTCTTTAAACTTCCTCTACGTTTGACAATTGATCCGGGATATTGTCTATGGCCTTGATTTTGTCGGGGTTTACCTCAATTCCACTTTGTAAGACCAGAAACCCCAGGAACTTTTCGGAGCTAACCCCGAATGCGCACTTTTCGGGGTTAAGTTTCATGTTATGCTTCCTCAGGATATCAAAGTTTTCTTGCAAATGCTTAAGGTGGTCATCTGCATTCAAAGACTTAACGAGAATATCGTCTATATAAACTTCCATGATCTTTCCTATTTGTTTTTCAAACATCTCATTTACGAGCCGTTGATAAGTGGCTCCACCGTTTTTCAACCCGAAGGGCATTACGTTGTAATAATATGTACCAAAGTTTGTTATAAACAAAGTCTTTTCCTAATCTTTCGATTTCATCTTAATTTGGTTGTACCCAGAATAATCATAAAGGAAACTCATCAACTCGTGCCCGGTGGTGGCATCAATTATTTGATCGATATTTTGCAGTGGAAACGAATCTTTCGGGCATGACTTATTAAGATCTTTATAGTCTACACACATTCAAAATTTATTGTTCTTCTTAGGAACTACTACTATATTGGCTAGCCACTCTGGATATCTTACCTCCCTGACCAAACCAATTTTAAGCAAGCGTGTTACTTCTTCTATGACGAATTTATTCTTGGCCTCGGCAATAGGACGCTTCTTCTGTTGTACCGGTGGTACGTTGGGATCCAAACTCAGCTTGTGCACGACTATTTCTATTGGGATACCTATCATATCCTCGTACGACAATGCAAAACAGTCAGCATTAATTTTAAGGAATTCAATAAAACCAGACTTGAGTTTGGGGTGTAGTCATGTCCCCAAGTGAAAATTTTTTGAGCAATCCCACTTTCTCTAGTTCCTCTGCCGTGGATTTCGTTGCGTCCGTTTCTTCTAGAACTTGGAAATATCCGACACCTGATATTGTTCTGACGACTCTGCCCCTGGAATAACCTCTTCTAACTCAGTGGTAGGCGCCGATTCCTGTAATTGCTATGCCATGTGCTCCTTCCCTTTGCTATTGGAAACTGAGATTGCATTCATCTCCCTCGCTGCCGGTTGGTCACCTCTTATCTGCTGGATTCCTTCGGGCGTTGGAAACTTTAGCAACTGGTGATACGTCAAAGGTATAACTTTCATCTCGTGTAACCATGGCCTTCCTAATATGATGTTGTATCCCATATCACCATCCACTATTTCGAAGAGAGTTGTTTTCATTACTCTTTCAGCGTTAGTAAGCACCAAGATCTCTCCCCGAGTCGTCATGCTCGCAAGGTTGAATCCAGCGAGAAGTTTTGTTACTGGAATAATACTTCCGGTGAGTTTAGCTTGCTCTAATACTCTCCATTGTACGATATTAGCTGAACTTCCTGGATCCATTAGAACACGCTTAATTTTAAAATCTAATACATTTAAAGAGATTATCGGTGCGTCATTGTGTGGTAACAACAATCCGTCTGCATCTTCCTCCGTGAAAGTGATATCGTCCTCCCGGAGTCTTTTGCTATGAGTTATCGATACTTTAGTCTTCTTTGCCGCCGAAAATGTGACCCCGTTAATGTCGTTCCTCCCAAAGATCATGTTAATCGTCTGGCATGGGGTTTCTTCTCCTGCTTTCGAAGATTCAGTGTTGTCTCTGTTGTGATCGTAATTGTTCTTAGCTCGATCACTTAAGAATTCTCGGAGATGACCATTCTTTAATAGCGTTGCCACCTCTTCCCGAAGATGTCGGCAGTCCCCTGTTCGGTGACCGTTCATCCGGTGGTATTCGCACCATAAATTGGGATCCCTCTGGCGGAAATCAAACTTCATAGGTCTCGAGAATCGTGCTTCTTTAATGTTCCTCATGACTGACACCAAATTCACTACGTTGACATTGAAGTTATACTCTGATAACCTAGGGTAAGAAAGATCTCAAGACCCCGACGTTTCTTTATCTTGAAGTGATCTATTGTTTCGACCACGATCAGTCCCTCTGTCAACGGTGAACTTGTTTTCTGCTCGGAAATCTTTGTAACGGCCTTCGGTATGCTCGTAGGGTAAAACCTGGCCCCTCGAAGTACGCCTATCCGCGTCGTAGTCATCCTTTGATTTTTCTCTGTTCTTCTCTTGTCCTTTGCACCGATGATGTAGAACTAACCTGGTCATCTTCGATCCTTATCTTTGACTCGTACCGGTTGTGAACATCTACCCAAGTTGTTGCTTGAAACTCAAGCAGGCTTTCCTTCAGCTTCCGGGAAGCGTCTGAATTTCTCGGATCCAATCCTTTGGTGAATGGTTTAGCTGACCATTCATCCGGGATGGCCGGGAGCCACATTCTTTCTTTTTGGAATCGGGTAACAAAATCTCGTAATAACTAAAACTCTCCTTGTGCGATTCTGAATATGTCGGCCTTTCGGGCTTGCACCTTTCTGGCCCCGGCATGGGCGTTAATGAAAGAATCTGCAAGCATCTCAAAGGAATCTATGGAATGCTCAGGATGTAATGAATACCACGTTAGGGCTCCCCTCGTGAGCGTTTTGCCAAATTTATTTAGCAACACATATTTAATTTCGTGAGGAGCTAGATCATTTCCTTTCATCGCCATTGTGTAGGTGGTAATATGTTCCTCTAGGTCCGAAGTTCCATCATACTTTGGAACTTCAAGCATTTTAAAACGCTTTGGGAGTAGTTCTAGTGCCGCACTTGGTTTGTTCGGTAATTGAACATACTTCTTTGAGCTCGAGCCATTCAATTCCGGTGGTGCGCCCGAGATTTGATCTCTGCGGGCATTTACTTCTCTCATGAACCGTAAAAGCTTATCTTTGAATGAATCGTTCTCATTGGTAAGACATGATTTTCTCCCCCCAGCCACGTCGGAGCCAACTTCACCCCCGGGAGTGTTGTTGTCGACTCTTTGTGTTGTTTGGTCCGCGGGAACAACGGGACGAGTTGGATCTCGTCTGTTTGCATTATTCGAGGCCCCCCGATAGTGCCTACTTCATTTCTGTCATAAATTGATCCTGCCGCGTAAGATGGCCCAGAATGATTGCCTGTTGCTCTTGCAGGACCCTCACAACATCTGCTACATGATCCTCATTCGCATCATTGGGAGTAGCCACCCAAACCCATCGAGGATAACGTCTATCATGAACCGGTGTGGCGTCATTCCCCTCATTGCGGGTGTCACTGATTGAGTCCTCAAAATGAGGCTGATCCACTCGAATTTCAAGGTTGCGTGTATCATTAACAGTATTATCTGCCATTTTTGTGACTTTTTCTAAGAAACAATAATCAAAACACGTCATTAAAAAAGGCAAGAATCAATTTAATTGCACGACTGTCTAGGCCCCACGGTGGGCGCCAAACTGTTTACCCGTACAACGGTATAATTGAATTTATACATGGTTTTTAGACAAGTGAATTAATTTGATCTTGAACTAATATTAGTAAATGTATAATACTTAGCCTTTAAATTTAGATGAAACAACAGAGATGACAGTTCCGGGAACAAATCTTCCGGGCACAGCAATTGTGAGATCAAAAGGCAAGTAAATAAAATTTTATTAAACTTTGTATAGAATACAGTGTAAGTTTAGCTAGAACATTCGTGTCCTTTACAATGATAACTGAGCTCACTATTTATATGTATGTATAGGGAAAAAGATCCTAGGATCGTGCCCTCCTTTAATGTCAATTATGAGGGTCATTGATGAAGATGTAACGGCGAACATAAATGCCAAATTATCTGTAACGGACCGTCGCTCTTAATGCTGTACAATATTCCTTAGTAAATTCTACCGGGCGTAGAGCATTTAATACACCTTTATGAACGTTATCCTTTCCGGCGACAAGCAGAGTGGATGCGTTCGGTCCTCAACCATCCTATCTTGGATTCCATGTGTCCTCCTTTTAGTCAGCCACGTGTCATATCATATTTTACCCTATACACTAATAATTACAATTAATTACATGACAATGCACTAAAGAAAAAGATAAACTAAGTTATGCTTTTTCATTATAAACCAATGCAAAACTAAAAATAGATATCCAACACTATTATCATTTCCAGTGTTGAATTGAGTTGCTACATTTATGGTCTATAAAACTTATTGGACCATTCAAGAATGTTAAGTCAACGCTTGAAATAATACATTAAAAGATAAAATTATGAAAAAGTTTAAGAAATATTTATAAATTACATTACAATAAATATTGATATGTATAAAATATTTTTAAAAATTGTATAAAAGTAATGTCAGGTTGGTTTAGTTTCGGTTTGACTTTTTTAGTTAAAAGTTAAAACTAAACCAAATCAATTATGGTCGGGTTTTATTTCAATACCAATCCAAATCAAACCAAACCACATCAGATTTTTTTCCTATTTGACTCAGATTATCTAGTTGGTGCGGTTTATCAGTTTTCTTTGTACACCCCTAGTTTTGGATATTATAATATGTAATAAAGCTACAATATGCAAACACTTATGGAACCTGTGCTTGGAGAAAGATAAATTTTGGGTTAAATGGATGCATATTTACTATGGGGAAGGCAGACATGAATGGGATGTCGAATCTAATTATCATGATCCAAAATTAAACCATAATCTTGATGACACCTAACCCAACCCGCTATATAAGCCAACATTCATAATCAACTAGAACAAGTCAAATATAGGATAAAGTATGATCATTATATAGATAAATTAAGATAAATCTCACAACTTCATCCAAAATGAAAAAACCCACAACAATTTTCAAAATCCGGTAGTACGAAGTCATGAACTTCTAAGATAAAGATACATCAGAGCCATAATATAGAAGTGCAAACTACTGTCTGAAACATAAATAAGTAGCATGGAAATGGAAGAAGGTGACTTCAAGGGCTTGCGGACGATCAATCAGCACTCTCAAGTCTTTTACGTCAGCTACTAGGCACCTTCCTGAGGTCCACTCGAGCCAATGCCACAATCTACACAAAATATTTATAAGTATAGTATAAGTATGTTTACCCGAAAAATGTATAGAGTTGAATTTATACGTAGTTCTAAGGATACGTGGTATAAATTGGTACAAATCGGAAAAATAAGTAGAAATATATCGAATATTGACTGTAAAAAGGAACGAACACAAACTCAAATTGTATAGAGAATGATTGATAAATGAGCAAGATGAATCAATATCTTAAACCCAAAAAGGATAATATTTGACTATATGTTATGTAAATCGCAATAATTTCTGAATACGAGAGTGTATGAATGTATGAATGAATCTGTAAATGAATGAATTGAGTCCCCTCCATCAATGATAACCTACTCTTAATACAGTGGATGAATCCTACTTTGGATATAGATAAAAATACATAGTGGGGATCCCATGATAGATTAATTAATTGGCTTTTCCTTGATTTGCGCCGAGATTCTCTCCCCAAACGCGGCTATAATGGCTCTTTTGTCCCTTGGCTCGAGCCCGAAATTGGCCGCTCTCGATCGAGATTGGCCTCTATTCGCTCGACCTCTATTTGGGCTCGTTCTCGGTCTTGGCCAGTTTCAGTCTCAGTCGATCTCTATTTACTCGACCTCTATATGGGCTCGATATCAATCTTGGCTGATCCCGAACTTGGTCGGTTTCTTAGGGCTCGAAATCAGTAGTCCAACTTCACATCATAGCTCGACATTACAATTACGAACCTCAGTCCATCATTCCCCAATCTCGATTAGTCACACGAAGGGCAAACTCGGTTTTGAACGTATACAGATAGTCCCCTCATTTCTCGGAAAGAATATGACGAGAAATGATATGATTTTTCAACCTCTGACTAGATACACACTGATGTCTGCGTCGAGCCCGAATGTTACGTATCTGACAAATGTGCCGTCAGTTCAGTTACCAAGGCATTAAATGCACGTCAGTCGATGTTCGGCCACTGCCAATTTTGAACCATCATTGTGAAATCTATAACTAGCCTCCTTCTTCATTATTTCAAACTTTTACTTTCAAATCTCTTTTCATTTCAATCTTCACAGTTTTTTCGTCTTCCCCAAAGCTTCCTATCTCCAAATTTTGAAATTTCTTTGCTTGTTCTTCAAAACACCAAATACTCCAGTTTCCCTTCTTCTTTGCTCACAGAACTTTAGATGGCCAAAACATCTAAAATCGTTCCACAAAAAGAGGCTGCTTCTTCGTCTCGGCAGTTGACGAGAAAATAGTGGTGGAGCCATGCCTTGAAGAACTTGTTCCCGAGGTGTGTGTTATTGATTTCGACTTTAAAGTCGAGAAAACCTCATCGGTTGCTGGTCGGTGCGAGCCCGTATCGAGATATATATGCTTGATATCCAACAACCTTCTTGATTTGGTGAAGAAAGATTGCAATTGGGAGAACAAAGAGGATGTGATGCCGTCACTGGAGGAATCGATCGCTACCCACGTGGAAGGTTATCTGAGTGTTTACAATTATCCTTTTACGCTGGGTCCTCTCGATCCGGTCATTGTCGATTTTTTCAAGAAATATCAGGTGACCCTCAGCCAAATTGATCCTTCTTTTTGGAGGATCGTGATACTGCTCCGTTTCTTCATGAGCAAAATCGATGGTCTTCCCTTTACCCTCGACCACCGCATAAGGTTATATAGCCCTCGACTCTACCGAGGTGGGCTGATAAAGCTTCAACGCCGGGCCACCAAGGCGTTTACCTCGAGTATAGAAGAAGATAAGGATCGAGGTTGGATGGGCTGGTTCGTTAGGGTGAAGACCTCGGACCTGATCCCCGCTGAGAGTATGCCATTTCCCGAGAAATGGAATATAAAACGTAAGTACGATCCCTTTTCAAATTTTTGTTTGTTGTTTTACTTCTTCATCCTTTCTCATTAGTGTTCTTTTCGATACAGCCGCTGCTTGGATGCCGGGAGTAGTTGTCCACCTTGAGAGCTGGGTCAGGACCCTGGTTTCGATGTCAAAATACGCCGAGCGCGCATGGCACGATTTGTCAAAGGGCCGGTGGGAGGCTCGTACTCATGGTAAACCTTCTTTTTGGCTCACCGATTTGCTTACCGTTCAAGCATTTACTCAGGCATAAGTTTCACTTACTTTCTTTCTTTGTAGGTCTCAGAAAATATGCGGTTATGAGACCCCCATCAGGTGATGAAGAAGCTTTACTGCCTATCTCAAAATCGGAGAAGGTGATTAAGAGAAAAAGGTCCTCGAACTCCGAGGGTCAAAAGCCCAAAAAGAGAGCGGTTCGTACACCCAAGGTGAACATAATCCCTTTGACTATGGAGTCAGTCCTCAGTCTAAGGGATGAAGAAGAAGAAGAAAGTGATTTTGGGCTGTTGGCCCGTGCATGGGCTAGCACCAATACTCAAATACTTCGGTATCAGTGGGAGTTGATACTGCTCCGACCAAGCTTGATGAGGTCGAGGAGGGGACTTCGACCCAAGTTCCCGAGTCGAGGGAGACCGAGGATGTTTTACCTCAGGCTAAAGAGACCATCGAAGAAACTGCGGATGCCGGTGTGCAAACTGAGCTTGAGGCTCCCCAAGACGGAGTCGGCACCCAAAAAGACCTACTCGGGGCAATAGAGATCGGGGATTCTCCCTCTTTCCCTTCTTTCTCGCAATCGATGATACGTGGCGCTCAAGCTATGGAGATTTGTCACGGGGAAGGAGCCCATGGAGGGGAGGATCCTTTCTATGGTTATTTTATCGGGGTAGAAGATGCCACCGGTCCGACTGACTTAGAGGTTTCGAAGAAGAGCTCGAGTGAGGTGGGAGCACCTTGCCTTTTCAACGAAGCCCAACGGGCCCTGAACCGGGTAAGCTCACACTTTCTTTGCTAATTTTCATACTTGTATTTTTCTTTCCTTGTATAATCCCTTCCTTTTATTTTTGTAGGCTTCTGTGCTTCATCATGAGGCTTTTCTCCAATCCCGAGGGGAGTTGAGCCGGTACGAAGCCGAAGTTCGAAGGCTTACTGAGGAGAGAGATGCCTTCAAGCTTCTCAGTGAGCAGAGAGAAGGAGAAGTAAAAAGACTTCAGGCTGAGCTTGAAGCATCTCGGAAAGAACAAGCTGAGCTGGCCGAGCAAGTAAAAAAAATCTTTGAATTTAATGATATTGACTTAGGAATGATGGCTAACAGTTCGATCCCGCAGGTTGAGCAGATTCGAGGAGTTCCAGTCTCGGTTGAGCTCAGCAAATTCTAATAGAGAGAGGCTGGCCACGGAACTTGCATCGGCCAAATCGGAGGTTGAGAAAATCATGACCAATGCTAATGCAATGGTGGTTGTTTATTGATCTGATGCCAAAGCTGCTCAGGTTCGAGCAAAGGAGGTTGCTAAGGCTGCTCAGGCTCGAGAAAACTGGGTTGCCGAGTATACTAAATGCCAGTCTGGAAGGGAGACTCTTAAAGAGATCCATGCTCGTGTCTTCGATCTTACAGTCGAGATCGAGAAAGCTAAGGAGCTTGAAGTCAAAACCAAATTGTTGGTTTTTCCCGATGATGATGATACCGGGAGTACGAGCGGATCTGACAGCGAAGGGGGCCTCGAGGGTGAAGATGCTGCTCCTGGAGAGGACTAAGTCCTTTAGTATATTTTTGTTTCTTATAAGATCATTTTGGTCTTTTGTAAAGAGATATGATCGGGCCATGATTCCCTTGTAAATGATTCTTGACATGTATAAAAAACTTTCTTCCTTTCTGCTTTGTAGAATTGTGAAGTTATTTTCTAAGGCCGGGGTTCAGATAATTTGATCAAAACCAAACTAATGTAGCCCTTAGGCCTTTTGATCGAGTGAGTGTTTGCTCGAACTCGAAGTAAACAATAGCCCTTAGGCTTTATGGTCGAGTGAGTGTTTGATCGAACTTGAAGTAAAGTAACAACCCTTAGGTTTTATGGTCGAGTAAGTGTTTGCTCGAACTCGAAGTAAAAAAGAACCCTTAGGCTTTATGGTCGAGTGAATGTTTGCTCGAACTCGAAGTAAAAAATAACCCTTAGGCTTTATGGTCGAGTGAGTGTTTACTCGAACGCGAAGTAAAAAACAGCCCTTAGGCTTTATGGTCGAGTGAGAATGATTTCTCGAACTAAGAAAAGTAGCCCTTAGGCTTTGTAATTGAGTGAGGATAATTTCTCAAACTCGAATTAAGGTAGCCCTTAGGCTTTGCAGTCGAGTGAGGGTTTGCTCAAACTCGAAGTAAAAAATAGCCCTTAGGCTTTATGGTCGAGTGAGAATTATTTCTCGAACTGAAGCAAAGTATCCCTTAGGCTTTGTAATTGAGTGAGGACGATTTCTCAAACTCGAATTAAGGTAGCCCTTAGGCTTTGTAGTCGAGTGAGGGTATGCTCGAACTCGAAGCAACGTAGCCCTTAGGCTTTGTAAAGCTTGATCTTGTTGATTTTTCAGATGGCAGTCCCCGATTTATGGGGTAATCATTCGAACTTTGGTCATGGTCGGCCCTTAAGCCTATTTAAATAATAGATCGAGAACATGAAGTAGAAGAATCTTTCTGAGATATGAGATATCGGCAAAGAAGCAATTTCTCTTTATAAGTCATTATACATGCGTTCATGTTTTGTGCCAGAGCTCGAGCAAACTATGAGGGCATGGTTCATTTGACCATTTGGCCCATACAAAATTTTCCTATCGAGACCCTGTTGCCATGAAGTAATTTCCTTGCATCAAACTTGATATATTCGAGGGCAATGCCCCCTAGTATTCGAGGTTGACTGTAAATAGGCATCGGATACTGTTGAATTGTTCTAAGTTAGTACGATCAATGGTTGCCTCATTAAAAACCTCACCAAAAAACCCATTTGGGACAAAACTAGTCTAAGGGAAAAAGAGTGCAACGCGTGCTTTCAGACCTAAAGTCTTCGAGTTGAAGAATCCATCCCTGTTTCTGGTCGAACACCTACAAGGGTTCATTTCGAAATATAAATGAACATGGGAGGGTCGTACCTTAGCAATAGTATCATTTTAGGTGCGATACGTTCCAATTGCTCGATAGTTGTTTACTGTTTATCACACCGAGCTTGTAGGATCCTTTTCCGACTATTTTGAGAACCTGATACGGTCCTTCCCAGTTCGGACCCAGTTTTCCTTTATTCGGATTTCGGGTGTTGAAGGTGACTTTCCTTAGCACCAAGTCCCCGATCTTAAAATGTCGAAGATTGGTTCTTCGATTATAGTACCTTCTGATCGGCTATTTTTGAGCGGCCAATCGGATGAGAGCGATTTCTCATCTTTTGTCCAATAGTTCTAGGCGCGTATTCATGGTCTCGTTATTCGACTCATTTGTTTCATATCGAAACTTGATGCTAGGTTCTCCAAACTCAACCAGGATCAGATCTTCAGCGCCATAAACCAACGAGAATAGCGTTGCTCCGGTACTGGATTTCGATGTTGTGCGGTAGGCCCATAGGACCTCGGGTAGTATTTCTCTCCATTTTCCTTTAGCGTCGGTCAATCTCTTCTTAAGATTTTGGATGATGGTTTTGTTGGTCTATTCGGCTTGTCCGTTACCGCTGGGATGATAAGGTGTTGATAGGATCCTTTTGATCTTGTGATCCTCGAGAAATTTAGTTACTTTACTGCCGATGAATTGTTTACCATATACCAAGTTTGTCACGCCCCAAAACCGAGGAGCGCGACCGGTGCTCAACCGAGTGAACCCGACCGAGGAAGCCTGTTAGATTTCCTTCTACCCAAACTCATCCACGAATGAAGATAATACATATTTTCTCTAATTAGACAAAAACATGATCATGTCTACAATACCAATTCATTACCAATAGTTTTCATTATTTTTAAAGTCTCAAATGGGACAAGTAATACAACCACAACATAACATAGTTTGTCTTTCCTAGCACCAATACATAACCCATACTATGTCTACGGAGCCTCTATAGATAAAGAAGAGTATTATGATAATGCCGACAACAAGGCCCTGACTATACCTCAAACATAATAGATAAAGAACAAAAGATACATGACCTCGGGATGAAGTGGGGCTCACCAAGTCAGCTGGGAAGGAGGTGTACTGCTATCAGTGATCAATATCTCCTACTGTGGAATCACCTACATCCATTTAAAGATGCAGCGCCCCGGCAAAAGGGACGTTAGTACCGTCGAATAGTACTAGTATGAAAACCAAACAACAATTTAAGAATTCGGAAATACAATATGAATATGATAAATCAGGGCGGCAATAGAATAGTATAGATAACCATTTAAACCAGAGCAAGCTTATTAAGTGATGTCAATAACATTTATAGGATTTATGATGAGATCCTCTGTAACCATCTTTACATAAAGCGGCCCCGCCGCCTCACCCCAATGTATGCGTGTGGAGGTGTAAGCACAATACCACAACTCTACTAAAGTGGCCCTGCCACCTCACCCCAATGTATGCGGGTGGAGATATAAACACGTTACTAAGAACCTACACAAAGCGGCTATGCCGCCTCACCCCAATGTATGCGGGTGTAAATGCAATCAACGATACCAATACCTACAAAAAGCGGCTATGCCACCTCACCCAATATATATATATATGGGTGGTGGTGTAACAACAATACCAAAATTATACACAAAGCGGTCGTACCGCCTCACCCCAATGTATGCAGGTGGAGGTGTATTCCCACAATACCATAATCCCTAGACAAAGCGTTCATGCTGCCTCACCCCATTATATGCGGGTGGAGGTGTATCACAATTACAATCACAATCTCTCCATAACTTTGCATAATAAGTTCCATGTAAATCACAACTTGAAATTATAACATGTAGATAGACAATCCATAGTTGGAACACCTCCTCAATTTATAATGCAATATGATAAGAGCATTTGAAACATGATTTGAACATATATCTTTATCACAAAACTTATCGGAATACTCGATTTGTAATAAACATTTTGGAACTTACAAGGATAATGGGGATTCCAATTCTTAAAGAAGGGTTTAGCCAACATACCTCAATCGAGCTTCCTTAAACTCTAAAATGTTCCGGAATTCTTAGCAACTTCAATATATTGTATAAATATAATAAATTGAACCAAAATTAAGAAGATGTTCATGGTTCTAGCTCATTTGAGCATTTTATCAAGCACTAGGCATGCATTGAGGTTTCAAGGTCCTTTTATGGAGGATTCCATCATCCCACAACCCAATCTTTACCATTTTTACCTCAATAATCTTCCTACACCCTTTGATAACACATGCATGTAAAATAAACAACTCTCATACCCAAAAATTATCTTGCTAGACAAAATTCGAAATTGAGGGTTAGGGTGTAGAATCTTACCTCTAGGATGAATACCTAGTGAGTTTCCCTTCTTAATCTTCCAAAATTTGAGCAAGAATTGAAGAACAATTATTGAGGAACACCTTCTCACTCTAGGGCGCTCTCTCTCACTCTAAAATGTCAGATTTTAGCTCAAAATTGGCCCAAAGCGTGTATTTAACGAAGTAGGGTCGGATTTTAAAAATCCAAAAATGGAGCAACAAAGTCTGCGATTGCATAATCGATATGCGGACCGCATATCGGCCGCATAATTGGTGTCCAAAACTGGCAAATATCTGTCTGGGTCTACGGTCGCATAATGAACCAATTCGGCACCACGAAACATTATTTTTCCTTTGCAAAATTTTACGGGGCCTTACATTTTCCCCCACTTAGGATCATTCGTCCTCAAATGAGGGTAAAAATCTCTTATTACCATCGCATTCAACTCAATTTTCACACCACACACCATCAGCCCCAAATTTGACTAACTCTCTAAATTCCCAAAAATTTCGCAAGAGTTTACCTTGTAACTAGGCCTATCCACCTGTCAAAGAGCCCCCAAAACACATCCTTAAACATATACATAATCCAACAACGTAACTGTCACGACCCGGAATTTCCCACCAACGGGACCGTGATGGCGCCTAACATTTCACTTGCTAGGCAAGCCAACGTTAGAGAATATTTAAACCAATTCCTTATTTCCATTCAGTAAATAACAATAATTAACTAAGATGAAATATAATAAGTGCGAAATATTATAAAACCGTATTATTTACTACCATCCGGAGCTAGAGTCACAATTCACGAGCATTCTAGAATTTACTACAAGTAATAGTTTGAAAGAAATACAACTGTCTGAATGAAAGAAAATAGTAGGACATAAAAGATAGATGGGGACTTCAAGGTCTGTGAACGCCGACAAATCTACCTTGAGTCTCCGGACAGCGGACCAATAGCAAAATCTTGTTCAACCTGAGCCGGTACCAAAATCTGCACATAAAGTACAGAGTGCAGCATCAGTACAACCGACCCCATGCACTGGTAAATGCCGAGCCTAACTTCAGTGAATTAGTGACGAGGCTAGGACAAGACACCCACATATAACCTGAACAGTATAATCATGCTAGTGGCAACAATAGTAAATAAAGAAATAATGCTGAAATAATGGGAAGGGGACATACAGTAGGGGAATACAATATAAAGAGTGAGAATAATGAAAAGACAGAATTAAACCAAAAATATTTAAACAAATTGATCAAATAAAAACAACAAAGGAAAACTGCACGGCATCACCCTTCGTGCTTTTACTCTCAACCTCACCAAATAAATAAATAGAACGGCACGGCATCACCCTTCGTGCTTTTACTCTCAACCTCACCAAATAAATAAATAGACCGACATGACATCACCCTTCGTGCATTAAACCTCTCATAATATATACGACATCACCCTTCGTGTTTCACACTCTTCCTCACAATATAAATAATGCATGCACGACATCACCCTTCGTGCTTTACACTCCTCCTCACAAATCACATAATCAATAACAACGGATAGATAGGAGTATCACAAAGAAACCAGTATTTTACCCATAATCAATAGCACAATGTAACCTCAACCTTGAATAAATATTCGAAAGTTACCAAATCTCAGTGAAACCAGATATAAGTCACCCAACATTTTAAATAACCCGCTAAGCATGGATAGTAGAATTTAAGGCTACAAAATAGACAAGAATAGAATTTCACTCGCATGCTATGACTCGACAACGACGCATAGATGCTCGTCACCTCACCTATACATCGTATTTGACAACCAAACACGTAGCAAATAAACATATAATACCTATTCCCTCAAGCCAAAGTTAGACACGACACTTACCTCGCTCTGAAGGCCACTTAATTCTCAATCACAACTTTTCCTTTGGAATTCACCTCCAAATCACTCGTATCTATTCAAAAATGACTCAATAATATCAAATATTGCTAAAGGAATCAACTATATTACATAAATTAAATTTCCCAAATTTTCCTCCAAAAAGTCAAATCGAGGTCTAAATCCCAATATGTAATTGGTTTTGGAATCCGACCTCAAATTGAGGTCTAAATCCCCAAATTCCTGAAATTCCTAGTTTCTACCCTAACTCCTAATTCTACCATGAAAACTCTAGATTTTAGGTTGATAATTCAAGAAATGTAATGTGTAATTGAAAGAAAATGGTTTAGAATCACTTACCAACACTTTGGGGAAGAAACGACTCTTGAAAAATTGCCTCACACTGTTTGGTTTTTGATAAAAATGATTTTTTTGGCTAAATCCCGTGTTTGATTCTGTTTTATGTACTGGGCGACAGTGTTCATCGCGATCGCGTGAACACTGCTGCTTTCGCGAAGAGCAGCCTCCTAAGGACTTACGCGATCGCGGGAGGCTTTACGCGTTCGCGAAGGCTTAGCTCGCTTTACCTTCGCGTTCGCGTGAAATGGCTTGCGTTCGCGTAGAGCTTCCCCAGGTCCCCTACCCAGCATAGCTAGAGCTACGTGTCGTGTTCGACCAGTCGCGTTCGCGTAGAGCAACTCCCCCTAATGCTCCGTGTTCGCGACCATGGTCTCGCGTTCGCGTAGAGTAAATCCTCCCCTAGCCCAATTTCCCCTTCACGATCGCGAGAGTGACTAAGCGATCGCGAAGCACAGTATTGCAGACATCAGATACAGCAAAAATACCAGATTTTTCTAAGTTCAAAACATCCCGTGGCCTATCCGAAACTCACCCGAGCCCTCGGGGCTCTAAACCAAACATGCACACAAGTATAAGAATATCATACGAACTTGCTCGCACGATGAAATCGCCAAAATAAAACCTAGAACTACGAATTTAGCACAAAATCAAATGGAATTCTCAAGAATACTTTAAAATTTCTATTTTCTCAACCGAAGGTCCGAATTACATCAAATCAACTTCGTTTCTCACCAAAATTCACAGATAAGTCTTAAATATCATAGTGAATCTGTACCGGGCTCCGCAACCAGAATACAGACCCGGCACTAACAATGCCAAACATCAATCAATTCTTAAAAATAATTAATTTTCAGACTTTTAATTTTCATCAAGAATTCATAACTAGAGTTAGGGACCTCCGAATTCGATTCCGGGCATACACCCAAATCCCATAATTCGATACAGACCCACCGGGATGGTCAAAATACGGATTCGTGCCCGTTTACCAAAAATGTTGACCGAAGTCAACTAAAATCAACTTTTAAGGCATAAATTCTTATTTTCATCAATTTTCAACATGAAAGCTTTCCGGAAACATGCCCGGACTATGCACGCAAATCGAGGAGGGTAAAAATGAGATTTTTAAGGCTTAAGAGCGCAGATTTGAGTTTTAAAACATAAGATGACCTTTTGCGTCATCACAGTAACATAACACAAAATAACACCAACTGTGGCCTCACAAGCAATTATATTACCAGAACAGAACACCCTTAACATCAAATGTACAAATCATACATAATTCATAGAAAGTATCTCTTAGCATTTTTATAAGGCACAACTCATAAATATATGGTTATTCAAATAAATAAGGATATGTTTTCTTCATTTCTTCCTCGGCCTCCCAAGTAGCCTTTTCAACCTGTTGGTTTTGCCATAACACTTTCACGGAGGCAATGTCTTTATTTCTCAATTTTCGGACTTGTCGATCAATAATAGAAACTGGAATCTCTTCGTAAGTCAATTTCTCATTTACCTCAATAGTCTCAACTGGAACAATGAGTGTCGGATCTCTAACTACTTTCTTCAACATAGACACATGAAACATCGGGTATACTAATGACATCGCAGTGGTAGCTCAAGCTTGTACGCCACCTCACCGATCCTATGAATGATTTTGTACGGTTCGACATACCTCAGACTCAATTTTCCTTTCTTACCAAATCGCATTACACCCTTGATGGGGGAAACCTTCAAGAATACCCAATCATCTTCTTTGAACTCTAGATCCCTACGACGAATATCCGTATAGGACTTCTGACGTCTTTGAGAAGTTTTCAACCGCTCCTTAATGATTTTAACTTTTTCCATAGCCTAATATACGTGGTCTGGCCCTATCAACTCTACTTCCACAATTTCGAATCACCCAATGGGAGACCTACATCTCCTACCATATAAAGCCTCAAATAGTGCCATCTGAATGCTAGCATGATAACTATTGTTGTAGGCAAATTCTATGAGTGGTAAATGATTATCCCAACTACCTTTGAAGTCTAGAACACAAGCGCGCAACAAATCCTCAAGCGTCTGAATAGTCCGCTCTGCCTGCCCGTCAGTCTGCGGGTGAAAGGTTGTACTAAGATTCACCTGAGTACCCAAACCTTGCTGAAATTTCTTCCAAAGGTTAGCAGTGAATTGTGCTCCCCGATCAGATATGATGGAAACTGGAGTTCCATGCAACCTGACTATTTCTTTGATATACAATTGAGCATACTATTCCGCTGTGTCGGTAGCCTTAACCAGCAAAAAGTGAGCTGATTCGTGAGTTGATCCACAATCACCCAAATCGAGTCAAATTTATGAGGAGTACGAGGTAATCCTACCACAAAGTCTATATTAATAATTTTCCACTTCCACATTAGAATTTCTATGATCTGCGCCAACCCGTTCGGCCTTCACTTGCTGATAATTTGGACATTTCGCCATAAACTCCGCTACATTCCTCTTCATATCATTCCACCAGTAGACTTCCTTAAGATCATGATACATTTTTGTTGAACCCAGGTGCACTAAATACCTAGAAGTGTGAGCTTCAATCATAATTCTTTCCCGGAGACCATCCACATTTGGAACATATAGACGCCCTTGGTACCTTAGTTTACCATCATCCATGCCAAGAGAAAAGGCCATGGTCTTATATTTATGAATCCCTTATTTTAGTTGTGCCAACAATGGATCGTTGTATTGCTTCTTCTTAACTTCCACAACAAGTGACAATTCAGTCCTATGTTGTACAATCACCTCTCCTCTGCTAGAGTCCATAATACGAACTCCCAAACTAGATAATCGATGAACTTCCTTGGCCAATGGCCTTTGATATGCCTCCAAGTGTGCTAAACTAGCCATATATTTTTGACTAAGAGCATCCGCCACAACATTAGCCTTCCCCGGATGATAGAGAATTTCAATGTCGTAGTCCTTGAGTAACTCAAGCCATCTTTTCTGCCTCAGATTCAATTCCTTCTGCTTGAAAATATATTGAAAGATCTTATAGTCCGTGAATATATCCACATGGACCCCATATAAATAATGATGCCAAATTTTCAATTCAAATACCATCGCCGCAAGTTCTAAATCATGTGTTGGATAGTTCTTTTCATGATTCTTTAGTTGCCTAGAAGCATAAGCTATCACCTTCCCATGTTACATTAATACACACCAAAGCCCGATTCTTGAAGCATCATAATATACCACAAATCCATCTATACCCTCTGGTAGAGTCAACACTGGTTCCGTAGTCAATCTTGCTTTCAACTCCGGGAAACTCTTTTCACAAGCATCTGACCATTGGAACTTAATTGCCTTATGCGTAAATTTAGTCAATAGAGAGGCAAGAGTAGAAAACCCCTCCGCAAACGTTTTGTAATAACCAGCTAAGCCTAAGAAATTGCGAATCTCTGTTGGAGTTGTAGGCCTCTGCCAATTCTTTACAGCTGCAATTTTCTGAGGATCAACCTTAATCCCCTCACTAGAGACAACATGACCCAAGAATGTGACCGATTCAAGCCAAAATTCACACTTTGAAAACTTTGCATATAACTTATGCTGATGGAAGGTTTGTAGCACTACCCTCAGATGATCGGCATGGTCTTCTCGATTGCGTGAATATACAAGGATATCGTCAATAGACACTATCACAAAAGAGTCGAGGAATGGCTTAAAAACTGGATTCATAAGATCCATGAAGGCTGTTGCGGCATTTGTTAGCCCAAAAGACATCACTAGAAATTCAAAATGCCCATACCGAGTCCTAAAAGCTATTTTCGGAATATCCCGCTCCCTGATCTTTAATTAGTGATACCTGGATCTTAAATCAATCTTGGAGAAGTACCTGGCACCTTGCAATTGATCAAACAAGCCATCTATCTTTGGTAGTGGGTATTTATTTTTGACTGTGACCTTGTTGAATTTTCAGTAGTCAACACACATACGTAGTGACCCATCTTTTTTTCTTACAAAGAGTACAGGTGCACCCTATGGCGACACACTTGGTCGGATGAAACCCTTTTTTAACAAATCTCTCAATTGTTCCTTTAGCTCATTCAATTCTGTCGGTGCCATTATGTAGGGTGGAATAAATATAGGATGCGTGTATGGCATCGCATCAATCCCAAAATCAATCTCCCTGTCTGGTGGGATCCCACGGAGTTCATCCGGAAAGACTCCCGGAATTCGTTCACAACAGGCACAGACTCAAGTGTAGGTGCCTAAGCATCAGCGTCCGTAACCCAGACCAAATGGTAAATACACCCCTTGTTGATCATCTTTGTGGCATTAAGGTAGGAAATAAACCTACACTTTGGCACCATATCATCACCCTTCCACTCAATAACTGGCTCATTTGGAAATTCGAACCTAACAGTCCTGGTTTGACAATCAAGCTTGGAAAAACAAGAATAAAGCCAGTCCATCCCCATTATCACATCAAAATAGACCACTCTCAATTCAATAAGATCGGCCACGGTGTGCCGACCACGCAACATGACAACACAATCCCTATAAACCCACACATCCAAAATAGACTCACCAACCAGAGTAGATACAGAGAACAACTCATGAAGCTGTTCTGGTTCTATCCCAAATTACATACCAACATAAGGAGTGACATATGACAAAGTGGAACCGGGATCAATAAGAGCATATACATTATGGGATTGGACATACAATATACTTGTGACAACATATGGAGAAGCCTATGAATCCCGACACCTCTGTATAGCATAAAATCTGCTGGGTCCTCCCGAATTCTGTGCACCAACCCTAGCTGCACCACGCCCTGCAGGTGTTTGGGGTGTCTCGAGCTGGAGGTGCTGTGGATGTAGTAGCTACAGAATTAGCTGGCTGCACCGCACCTCTGCCCATGTTTCGGCGGGACGATCGGAAATCCCTATCAATGTAACCCCTCACACCACACCCATAGAATATAGGTAGGTCCATGAAGCAGGCCCCAAAATGCATCCTCCCAGACTTAGGGCATGGAAGCCTCCGATGCTGAAACCTTTTGTCGGGACGACCCTGCTGGTGGGATCCCCGGTTGCCCTGACTGGGTCCAGATGACTGTGCACCCATCGAAGACTGGGCGAATGATTGGGATGGTCCTGATGACCCTCCCCTGAATGCCGATCTACCACCACCACTACAGGAAGAATCCCCAAAGTTGCCCGCAGATCGGACCTTGCTGCTACTATGACACTCCATTCTATTATTCAATTTACGGGTCTCTGTGGCTTGAGAAAATGCCACCATCTTACCATAGTTTATATCAAAATTCAAGGCAGCTGTAGAGGTATCATTAATAACCAAGGGGATAAGGCCCTGTACAAACCGGCGCACTCTAGCCTCTATAGTGGGCAACATATGAATAGCATATTTAGACAGGCGCGTAATCTCTATATGGTACTCCCACACATTCATACTACCCTGCTTCAGGCTTTCAAACTCAGCGGCACGGGCTGCCTTAGTTTTAGCAGGCAAGAAATGATCCATAAAGGCATCTGTGAATTCACCCCACCTTGCCAAAGGGCTTCCCTTCTCACGGGATTCCTCCCACGACTCAAACCAAGAATAGGCCACCCCTTTCAGGCGGTAGGAGGCCAACTCTACTCCCTCCGTATCTATAGCATACATAACCCGGAGAGTTTTGCGCATCTCATGAATGAAGTCCTGGGGGTCCTCCTCGGGATCAGTATCCGTAAACACTGGAGTATCTAACTGAAGAAACTTGTTCACCCTGGAACTAGCTGATTCCCTTGGTTGACTAGAAGAAGTAGGCCTAACACTCGATCTCCGGGCCTGAGAAGCCACTATCTGTGTCAACATCTGTATGGCTCCCCTAAGATCAATATCAGATACACCAGAATTGGAAACTGGAGCTGGAGGTGGAACTAGAATATCAGTTGGAGGAACCGTTATGCCTTCTGTAGGTGTAGGGACAGGTGCGGTCTGATCAGTTATGGTAGAATCAGATAGCATAGTAATTGGGGAAATATCCTCACCCCTCGGGTGCTCACCCACATCATCAAATATAGGATCAACTGCCATTCCTGGGGTGACTTTGGCTCTTTGGCCAGTTCTTGCCTTCTTCTTAGGTGCCATGTACTGAAAATTAGAGCAACTCAGGAGTAAAAGGAGGAACAATCTTACAACCAACTTTATCGCACGATCAAGAACATGAAAGAAGGGTATTATTCCTAAATGCCCATGTAGCATCCTAATTATAGATGTGGTCGACAACACACCGATAATAAGGACTCTACTAGACATGGCTCCGAGACATCCTAGGACACTTTAAAACCTTAGGCTGGCATGACAGGCCTATCCACCTGTTAGAGAACCCCAGAAATGAATCCTAAACAACATATAGATAATACCACTTTGCACCATATATATGAAATCAACAACTATGACTCTCGAGGCCAACTTTATTATCTTTTTTACCTTTGGTCGTATCATTGGCTTTTCCTTCCTCCATTACGAGGACAATTGGGTAACTCACACATTATGACTGTCATGTGCGTCATCCCTTTAATCCTTAGGCCTTTCTCATTTCGTAGCACGATGTGCAACATTCCTTGGTATTAACAAGGGAACTCCGAGAAAGTTAGAACCTTTACGCACGATCGAGGATAGAAGAAGAGAAACATTTCCTAAATGTCGTTGTAGCCTGCTTATTATAAGTGTGGTCGTCAACACACCGATAAGAGGGACTCTACTGACACAACTCCATGACACCTTAGGACTCCTAAACCATGCTCTGATACGAAGTTTGTCACGCCCCGAAATAGAGGAGCAAGACTGGCGCTCAACCGATTAAACCCAGTCAAGCAAGCCTAATTTACATTAACCTCTCATCATTACTCATGCATGGTGTACCATAACATAATAAGATCTTGACTTTCATATTAATTAAACTTGGCTCAATGGCCCATATTTTCTTTCTCGTGGTAGTTACACAACTCTATAAATAGTTGTAAATACTGTGAACATAAATACATGACAAAACTCAAATCTTTAATTACATGACCCACATTGTACATGGAGCTTCTATGACAATGGATACCTATATACATAAAATGAACTAGAACCAAACACCCACTAGAACTATAGCGGGCTCACCATAAGCTGAGTAGTGAAGAAGATCCCTATCAAAGATCTACATCATCCTGTAGAAGTATACCTGGATCCATTAAAAGATGCAGCGCCCCCGGCAAAAGGGATGTGAGTACATGTAGAATAGTACTCGTATGTAAGGCGGTCAAAACAATATATGAAAATATGGCAACTCAAAAAAGAGGCAAATAAAGTATATCAAGAAACTACGAAATATCCAATAAAATCACATTTCAAGTCTTATTATACTTGCATCATTCTAACCTTCTTTTAGGATCAACTGCGCCATATGAACTATACATGGAATACATAATATAATGTAATTGTATCAACATGTACAAACAATGCCAATGAAAGTGGCACCTTCCTCCCTTATTTTACATATACACATTTGGTAGACCGTCCTTAGTGTTCACATATTATATTATACATCTATGCGTCTCATAGACCGTTCACAATGTTTACTCACACGATACAAATACACCAATTCAAGGGCTTGGAAATACAACATGAATAAGATGAATCATTATAACAATAACTGGGCTTAGATAGCTGTTAACGTCAAGAAAATTTATTAAGAGCTTCCATTCATATTTATCGATATTAAGTCGGCGGATCCTTTATAACCACCCTCACACAAAGCGGCCCTGCCGCCTCACCCCAACATATGCGGGTGAAGGTGTATCGCTATACCACAACCTCTACACAAAGAGACCATGTCGCCTCACCCCAATATATGTGGGTGGAGGTGTATCACCATACCACAATCCCAACACAAAGCGGCCTTGCCGCCTCACCCCAATATATACGGATGAAGGTGTATCACAATACTACAATCCCAACACAAAGCGGTCATGCCGCCTCACCCCAATATATGTGAGTGAAGGTGTATTCTATAATACCACAATCCCTACACAAAGTTGTCTTACAGCCTCAACCCAATATATACGGGTGGAGGTGTATTCCACAATACCACAATCCCTACACAAAGCGGTCATACCGCCTCACCCTAATATACGTATGTGGAGGTGTATCACAATACCACAATTCCTACACAAAGCTTTCCCATAGCCTCACCCCAATATATACGGGTGGAGGCGTATTCCACAATACCACAATCCCTACACAAAGCGGCCCTGTTGCCTCACCCCAATATATGCGGGTGAAGGTGTAATCCCAATCACAATACCATATATAAACTTAAAGCAACATAGTTTGTCATTACATTTAACATCGTAATTACTCATATCATTAAAATACTTCATGTTCATGCTCATCGCGGAGAAACACAACTCATTACATTAGCGCATGCATGGTAAATCAATAAGTGGATTTCAATGGCACATGGGCCCAATTCCTTTTCTTAAGGTTCATCATCATTTAACAAAGGATATTTCATTATTCACTCCCTTGACCTCTTGAGGTCATTATCTAGGTTCATGACTCTTGGGTATTTAACAATCGAAGTTATTTACATACATTATTTCAGAAGCATACAACTATTGTTGAAACCATTGTGACATACAACACTTCGAAATTCTCATTTAGGCAACGATCACATTTAATGTTCATACTATCACTTAGTTGTACTTGCCATTGGTGATCATAGAACATTAAGAGCATTTAGAATATTTAGGAACATCATAGTCTTTACTCGCAAGAACGTAGGGGCTTATAACACATTAGAAACAAAAGTACAAATACGTACATCTCATAACCTTTCACACCTTATATCACCTAATCCGTACTTTCAACCACTTATAACATTATTATTTCATTGGCTCTCTTAGCCATACATATGATTCTTCTTTCATGGCACAATGACGGTATTTCATATTCCACACTTTCATATCTTTCCTTTCATGGATCATCATCCTAAATAACAACATATACAATATTCCGGAAATCACAACTTTAGGCTCATTAGTAATAAAGAAATTAAACACAATGCATTTCTTTCCGAGAAATGGAGTAAAATGATTGGCAATCAAAGCACAAGTTAAAATCATAAACAAGTAACACATCGTTTCTTCTTGAATTACTATTTCCCAAAAAGGACAATACACAATTTCCACTCACGAATATGTAAGAATGCAAAACACATTGAAAATACTCACTAAACATAGCATTAGCTAAAACAACCACATATGGGCACCCATTGAGTTCATAAGCTTTTAGGCAATTCTATTTTCAAAGTCAATTTTAGAATAGTTGAATCAAAGCTCATTTCGCAATCTTTCTCACATCATCTCATTTCATGGGCACCATTGGCCACAAGTATAAATTTCACTCTTGGCACGTTGGCCACACTTTATATCCCCAATTCACTTATTTCACTTCCAATCATCTTTGTAGATTATCAACAATAAAATATTTCCAATCAATAGTTTAGGTACACATATGAGCAATTAATAGTCTTAAGCATATTGAGTTTTTTCACACAATTTGAAATTATAACCTTCCTTTGAAACACCACTCAAAGACATAACATTTTAATACACATATCATTCTTGAACACATTCCCAAAAGATAACATAATGTGATATGAACATTCAGAACACATTTTGAATACATAATTCTCGACACTTTGCTTATTTGGAACAACCCGGAACATAGAATAAGGAACTTGAGACATCAATACTTGAAACTTACGGGAAAATCATTGAATTCAATTCTAAGAAGGAAGTTTAGCCAACATACCTCGCTTTGAGCTTTCCTTAAATTACTACAACGTCCCAAAAATTCTAGCAATTCAAATCTATTTTGAGACATAACAAAATTAAACAGTAATTAGGATGATATCCACGGTCTCAGCTCATTTGAGCATTTTATAAAACACTAGGTGTGCAAATTTAACTACAAGGTTCTTCTACAAGATTTCCTTCACTCCACAACCCAATCTTTATATATTTAAGCTCAACAATCTTCCTACAAAGCTTATTAGTGCAAGCATGTATAAATAATACTCTTACACCCAAGAATCATATTCCGAATCAACCATCTTTTAGCCAAATTCGAAATTGAAAACTAAGGTATGGAACCTTACCTCTTAGATAAAGATCTTGTGAGATTTTCTTGTTTGATTTCAAAGCTTAGGCAAGATCTTGATGAATAAAAAAACTCCATATACTTTCTCTTTCTAGAACACTCTCACTTCTCTCTAACAAACCTCAGATAATTGCCCCAAAATAAGCCCCAATGCCTATTTATCAAAATACGGTCGGTTATGAAAATAGAAAAAATTAACCCTCGAAAATCAGGTTTGCGGTCGCATAATGGACCGCAGAATGGCTATGCAGGTCGCAAAATGCACCGTAAAATCGGTGCCAAAAACTGGGTTGTACTGGTCCATTCTACGACCAGTTTGCGGTCGCAGAAGCACTTTCGCGATCGCATAATTGGTCGCAGAATCTCATTTTTCCAGCCTTTGGTAATTTGGTCATAACTTCTTGTAGGAGTGTTCAAATGATGAACGGTTTGAAGCGTTGGAAACTAGACTCAAAGGGATTTAATTTTATATGTAGATAATCTCCTAAGTAGTTAATGTTTGGTATCAGCATGCATTTGAAGTAGGATCTTGTACGAACTCACTTGAAAGTTTATCCCATCATAAAACTTTCAACTTGACTTAGCCTTGGCTTTTTCTTCATCCATTACGAGGATAATTGGGTACCTTACACATTATGACTGTCATGTGCGTCATCCCTTTAATCCTTAGGTTTTTCTCATTTTGTAGCACGATGTGCAACATTCCTTGATATTAACTACAAAACTTCCAATAAAATCACATTTCAAGTCTTATTATACTTGCATCATTCTAACCGTCTTTTAGGATCAACTGCGCCATATGAACTATACATGGAATACATAATATAATGTAATTGTATCAACATGTACAAACAATGCCAACGAAAGTGGCACCTTCCTCCCTTATTTTACGCATACACATTTCGTAGATCGTCCTTAGTGTTCACATATTATATTATACACCTATGCGTCTTATAGACCATTCACATCGTTTACTTACATGATACAAATACACCTATTCAAGGGCTTGGGAATACAACATGGATATGATGAATCATGGTAACAATAAATGGTATTAGATAGTCGTTAACGTCAAGCAAATTTATTAAGAGCTTCCATTAAAATTTATCGATATTAAGTCATGGATCCTTTATAACCACCCTCACACAAAGCGGCTATGCTGACTCACCCCAACATATGCGGGTGGAGGTGTATCACGATACCACAACATCTTCACATAGCGACCCTTCCGGCTCACCCCAATATATGCGGGTGGAGGTGTATCACCATACCACAATCCCAACACAAAGTGGCCCTGCCGCTTCACCCCAATATATGCAGATGGAGGTGTATCACAATACCACAATCTCAACACAAAGCGGTCATGCCGCCTCACCCCAATATATATGAGTGGAGGTGTATTCCACAATACCATAATCCCTACACAAAGCGGTCCTACCGCCTCACCCCAATATATACGGATGGAGTTGTATTCCACAATACCATAATCCCTACAAAAAGCGGTTCTACCGTCTTACTCCAATATACGCAGGTGGAGGTATATCATAATACCACAATCCCTACACAAAGCGGTCCTACCGCCTCACCCCAATATATATGGGTAGAGGTGTAATCCACAATACCACAATCCCTACACAAAGCGGTCCTGCCACCTCACCCCAATATATACGGGTGGAGGTGTAATCCCAATCACAATACCATATATAAACTCAAAAAAACATAGTTTGTCATTACATTTAACGTTGTAATTACTCATATCATTGTAATACTTTATGTTCATGCTCATCATGGAGAAATACAACTCATTACAATAGCGCATGCATGGTAAATCAATGAGTCGATTTCAATGGCACTTGGGCCCAATTCCTTTTCTTAAGGTTCATTATCATTTAACAAAGGACATCTCATTATTCACTCCCTTGACCTCTTGAGGTCATTATCTAGGTTCATGACTCTTGGGGACTTAAGAATCGAAGTTATTTACATACATTATTTCAGAAGCATACAACTATAGTTGAAACCATTGGGACATACAACACTTCGAAATTCTGATTTAGGCAACGATCACATTTCATGTTCAAACTATCACTTACTTGTACTTGCCATGGGTGATCATAGAACATTTAGGAATATCATAGTCTTTACTCGCAAGAATGTAGGGCCTTATAACACATTGGAAACAAACGTACAAATACGTACATCTCATAACCTTTCACACCTTATATCACTTAATCCGTACTTTCAACCACTTACAACATTATTATTTCATTGGCTCTCTTGGCCATACATATGATTCTTCTTTCATGGCACAATGGCGGTATTTCATATTCCACACTTTCATGTCTTTCCTTTCATGGATCATCATCCTAAATATCAACATATACAAAATTCCGGAAATCACAACTTTAGGTTTACTAGTAATGAAGACTTTAAACACAATGGATTTCTTTCCGAGAAATGGAGTAAAATGATTGGAAAACGAAGCACAAGTTAAAATCATAAACAAGTAACACATCGTTTCTTCTTGAATTACTTTTACCCAAAAAGGACAATACACAATTTCCACTCACGAATATGTAAGAATGCAAAACACATTGAAAATACTAACTAAACATAGCATTAGCTAAAACAGCCACATATGGGCACCCCTTGAGTTCATAAGCTTTTAGGCAATTCTATTTTCAAAGTCAATTTTAGAATAGTTGAATCAAAGATCATTTCACAATCTTTCTCACATCATCTCATTTCATGGGCACCATTGGCCACAAGTATAAATTTCACTCTTGGCACGTTGGCCACACTTTATATCCCCAATTCACTTATTTCACTTCCAACCATCTTTGTAGATTATCAACAATAAGATATTTCTAATCAATAGTTTAGGTTCACATATGAGCAATTAATAGTCTTAAGCATATTGAGTTTTTTCACACAATTTGAAATCATAACCTTCCTTTGAAACACCACTCAAAGACATAACATTTTAATACCTATATCATTCTTGAACACATTCCCAAAAGATAACATAATGTGATATGAACATTCGGAACACATTTTGAATACATAATTCTTGACACTTTGCTTATTTGGAACATTCAAATTTATTGGGAATAACCCGGAACATAGAATAAGGAACTTGAGACATCAATACTTGAAACTTATGGGAACATTATTGGTTTCAATTCTAAGAAGGAAGTTTAGCCAACATACCTCGCTTTAAGCTTTCTTTAAATTACTACAACGTCCCAGAAATTCTACCAATCCAAATCTATTTTGAGACATAAAAAAATTAAACCATAATTAGGAAGATATCCATGATCTCAGCCCATTTGAGCATTTTATCAAACACTATGTGTGCAAATTTAACTACAAGGTTCTTCTACAAGATTTCCTTCACTCCACAACCCAATCTTTACTTATTTGTGCTTAACAATCTTCCCACAAACCTTATTAGTACAAGCATGTATAAATAATACTCTTACACCCAAGAATCATACTCCCAATCAACCATCTTTTACCCAAATTCGAAATTGAAAACTTGGGTATCGAACCTTACCTCTTAGATGAAGATCTTGTGAGATTCCCTTGTTGGATTTCAAAGCTTAGGCAAGATCTTGATGAACAAAACACTTCATCTACTTTCTCTCTCTAGAACACTCTCCCTTCTCTCTAAAAAACCTCAGATAATTGCCCCAAAATAAGCCCCAAATAGAAAAATTAACCATCTGAAATCAGGTCTGCAGTCGCATAATGGACCGCAGAGTGGCTATGCGGGTCACAAAATGAACCACAAAATCGATGCCAAAAACTGGGCTGTACTGGTCTATTCTGCGACCAATTTGCGATCGCAGAAGCAGTTTCGCGATCACATAATTGGTCGCAAAATCTCATTTTTCCATCCTTTGGTAATTTGGTCAGAACTTCTTGTAGGAGTGTCAAAATGACAAACGGTTTGAGGCGTTGGAAATTAGACTCAAAGGTCTTAAAGGTATAGCATCTCCTAAGTAGTTAAAGTTTGGTAGCATCTTGCGTTTAAAGTAGGATCTTGTGTGAACTCACTTAAAAGTTTATCCATCATAAACTTTTCAACTTGACTTAGCCTTGGGGCTCTTCTTAGAACATAAACCATTATTAATGCACATCATACATATATTATCATGATCAATTGATATCATTTATATAATAGTCCTTGTCTGCACATAAAATAATATATTTAGCGCACATCAGCTCTCTTAATAGCGCTTAAGTACTTCGATATTTTCTGGGGTGTTACATTCTCCCTCACTTAAGAACATTCGTCCTCGAATATTTTAAAAGTCACCTCTAATAATAGAGTTACCATCCTTTTACCTCAAACTATTATGCATAGGCACTTATGACTATATAGGTCTTATACTTCCTATCCAAAATCTCAACTTACTTAGGGCCCTTAAAATTTGGCTATCTTTACAAATTCTTAAAAATTTTGGCAGAGTTTCCCTGTAACTAGGCCTATCCACCTATCATAGAATCTCAGAAATCAATCCTAAACAACATATAGATAATACCACTTTGCACCATATATATGAATTTAACAAGTATGACTCTCGAGGCCAACTTTATGATCTTTCTTACCTTTGGTCGTATCATTGGCTTTTCCTTCCTCCATTACGAGGATAATTGGGTACCTTACACATTATGACTGTCATGTGCATCATCCCTTTAATCCTTAGGCATTTCTCATTTCGTAGCACGATGTGCAACATTCCTTAGTATTAATAAGGGAACTCCCAGACTAACTCATGATCTTCCGGGTGCATCTGTATCTGGTTGTACTCGGAGTAGGCATCGAGAAAACTGAGAGTCTCATGGCCGGCCGTGGCATCGATCATACGATCTATATTAGGCAAAGGAAAATAATCTTTAGGGCATGCTTTGTTCAGGTCTTTGTAGTCTATACACATTCTAAGTTTGTTTGTCTTCTTAGGGACAATTACCACATTTGCTAGCCATTCGGGGTATTTTACTTCTCGTATGGATCCTATTTTAAGAAGTTTGTTTACCTCATCCTTGATGAAGGTATGTTTGACCTCGGACTGGGGTCTTCTTTTTTGCTTTACCGGATGAAATTTCGGATCCAAGCTTAGTCTATGAGTGGTTATTTCCAGTGGGATCCCTATCATGTCAAGATGGGACCAAGCAAAACAATTCATGTTAGCTATAAGAAATTGAATAAGCTTTTTCCTGAGCTCGGGATCTAACCCCGTGCCCAGGTATATCTTTCGCTCGGGTAGATGATCGATTAGCGTGATTTGCTCCAGTTCTTCGACCGTTGATTTGGTAGCGTCGGAATCATCGGGGACCATGAAGGATCAAGGGATCCCATAATCATCATCTATGTCAGTCTCCTGTTTCTCTAGTTGGGTCGAGGCCGACGTTTGTGATTGCTATTTGGTGTCCCATTTCTCCTTCGAACTTGATCCCTTTATCGATGATAATGATGATATCAGAATCACTTCATCGACGGAAAACATTTCCTTTGCAGTCGGTTGCTCCTCGTTGACTGTTTTGATTCCCTCTAGTGTTGGGAATTTTAGAACCTGTTGAAAGGTCGAGGGTACTACTCTCATGTTGTGGATCCATGGCCTCCAAAATAGGGAGTTATATCTCATGTCACCCTCGATCACGTGGAACTTCGTTTCTTGGATGGTCCCGACCATGTTTACTGGCAAAATTATCTCTCCCTTAGTGGTTTCACATGCCATATTGAATCCGTTTAGTACCAGGGTTGCGGCAAGATCTGGTCTTGTAGACCGAGTTGCTCTATGACTCTTGATCGAATGATGTTGTCCGAACTACCTGGATTAATTAACACACACTTAAATTGAGGTTTATTCATAAGAACAGATATTACCAGTACATCGTTATGGGGCTGCATGATTCCTTCCGCGTCTTCATCATGAAAGGATAAGGTTCCTTTAGGTATGTAATCCTGAGTTCGAGATCGTTTCTCTCTTATGATCGACATCTTAGTGCATTTAGGCACCGGCCCTTGGGGGACATAGATCCCTCCAATGATCATGTAGATGATGTGGTGTGGTTCGTCTTTTTCGTTTTGTCTATAGAACTCTCTGTTTTGAAATGGTTCTTGGCCCGATCACTTAAAAACTCTAAGGTGCCCTTCATTTGATTGAGATTTCTTTGGGCTGGATCGGACTGCAGAGGTCGAGGCCACTTAGTATCTTTGTTGCGTCTGATAGCTGACACATTGGCGGATGCATCGATGTTGAAGTTATATTCTGATAACCGTGGTGCTTCCTTAGGTCCGGTATGCCTGTTGAACCCATTCTTGTTCATCGGCAGCCGAGACCCTTGGCCTCGATCACTTCTCCTTTTACCTTATTCGGAGTTGCGTGTAGGCTAGCTACCCCTGCGATCTCCATTATACGGTCGATACTTGTCCTTGTTCGACCTTGGTTCTCAGTCGATGTCCTTTTTAATGACAGACCCAGAACCCAACTGGTCATCTTCGACTCTAATCTTCGATTGATATCAATTGTGTATATTGGCCCAGGTAACAGCCGGGTACTCGATCAAATTCTGCTTCAAATGTCGTGAAGCCATCGAGCTTCGTTCGTTCAGTCCTTAAGTGAAAGCTTGAACAACCCAATCATCCGTGATCGGTGGTAGATCCATTCATTCCATTTGGAAACGAGATATGAACTATCTTAGCACCTCGTTATCTTTTTGCCTTACCTTAAAAAGGTCCGACTTCCTGGTCTCGACCTTTATGGCTCCGGTATGTACTTTTATGCAATAATCTACAAGCATATCGAAAGAATCGATAGTGTTAGGCGATGAATTATGATACCATATCATTGCGCCCTTTGATAGGGTTTCACCGATATTCTTTAATAATACGGATTCAATCTCTTCATCTTCTAGATTGTTCCCTTTAATGGCACATGTGTAAGAGGTGACATGTTCACTGGGGTCGGTCGTTCTATTATATTAAGGATTTTCTGGCATGCGAAACTTCCTGGGGATCAGTTTGGGAGCCGCGCTCGGGGGGAAAGGCTTTTGTACGAATTTTTTGGAATCCAAGCCCTTCAATACCGGTGGTGCCCCTGGGATCTGATCAACCCTGGAGTTATAAGTTTCTACTTTTTGTCATTTGCTTCAATCCTCTTTTCTCCTGACTCAATTAGTTTTATCAGTTCCTCGAGCATCCTAATAATTTTGGGATTAGTCCCCGATTCTTGTTCATTTGATCTTACTATAGCTGGTCCCATTTTGTGGGTGACTTCTCGGGGTGGATGGGGCTCGACCCTGCTTGCTGCCTGGGTTTGGCTCTGCAACTGAGCTATTGCTACCTATTGATCTTGCAACATTTCAAAAATCATACGCAGGCTGATCCCGTCTTCTCCAACATTTTGGGTATTTCGAACTACAGATCGAGTTCCACCACAAATGCTATTTTCGAGGTCGGAACGTTGGTTCGCCTCGATGGCCACATGTGAATTAACGTCAATTGGATCTGCGGCCTGAGTTTCAACGGGATCGACGAGTGGCCTTTCATCCCCGGTCGTCAGGTTGTTGTTCTCATCTTAAAGTCAACTTCGTTGTCGATAGGTAGGGCCATTAATTGAGAGTTCGTCATTTTTAACTTGAAATCAAGGACACTTCCAAGAGCAAGTGTAAAATGGTGTGTTTTAAAGAGATTCGTACCAAATAACCATTTTTATCCTTAGCCCCATGGTGGGCGCCAAACTGTTTATACAAAAAATGGATAGAGTTGAATTTATACGTAGTTCTAAGGATACGTGGTATAAATTGGTACAAATCATAAAAATTAGTAGAAATATATCGAATATTGACTGTAAAAAGGAACGAACACAAACCCAAATTGTATAGAGAATGATTGATAAATGAGCAAGATGAATCAATATCGTAAGCGCAAAAAAGGATAATATTTGACTATATGTTATGTGAATCGCAATAATTTTTGAATACGAGAGAGTATGAATGTGTGAATGAATCTGTGAATGAATGAATTGAGTCCCCTCCATCAACGATAACCTACTCTTAATATAATGGAGGAATCCTACTTTGGATATAATTAAAAATATATAGTGGGGATCCCATGATAGATTAATTAATTAGCTTTTCCTTGATTTCCGTCGAGATTCTCTCCCCAAAAGCGGCTATAATGGTTGTTTTGTCCCTTGGCTCAAGCCTGAACTCAGCCGTTCTCGATCGTGATCGGCCTCTATTTGCTCGACCTCTATCTGGGCTCGTTCTCAGTCTCGTAGGATTTTGTTCTCAATCGGTCTCTATTTACTCGACCTCTATCTGGGCTCAATATCGATCTTGGCTGATCCCGACCTTGGTCGGTTTCTTAGGCCTCGAACTCAGCAGCCCGACTTCACATCATAGCTCGACATTACAATGACGAACCTCAGTCCATCATGCCCCAATCTTGATTAGTCACATGAAGGGCCAACTCGGTTTTGACCGTATACAAAGTACAAGGACGATATGTACTTAGTAAATATCAAGACTAACCTTGGTGAAGTAGTAGCGAGGTTCAAGTCATATAATTCTCATGAACAAACAAACTTATACAGTTCATGTATATAATCAGCAAGACAAGAAAAAGAGATACAATATCGTAAAATAGTGTATCATGACATAACAAATGAACATGAATCCTTTTTTCTCGACTATCATGTCCAAAGTTTTGGTAGGTATATTCTGTCCCAAGCTAATAAAGTTTTTTTTAGAAAGATCAATTCCTCCACTCCATAAAAAGGTCCTATAGATAGATTTAATTTTTTTTTTAATTTGTTTTTGCCTACTGGCTAATATATAAATAAAATCCCAAAATAGGTCCAATGCTTACAAGATGTCCAAATCAAAATAGAAGTTGCATGAAGCTACTAGCTATTAAAAAAGATAGAAAAGCTAAAATCTAATGAACTAACTATTACAACATGATAAGTTGAATGCTTCCTTCTCCTATTAGTGTATGTGAATCCAATTGTCATTGGCAAATACCAAGCAGCACCTATCAAGCTCTCACCAGGTGCCAGGGTATATTATCCATAGGCTAAAATGAATTCCAAACATCTCCACCGCAGATTTGAAGTCCGCATCATCCTCATAGTGTCGCTACTATATGATCTCCACATGCAGTGAACTGATTTTGTTCAAGTATTAATCATGTGCTCACTCATCAAGATTAATATGTAGAAGAGGAGTCTGGCTTTAGGCAGGCTTTGCAAGGCAAAAGCCAGGCGTGAGCTGTCTTTAGGCAGGCTTTACAAGGCAAAGGCCAGGCATGCGCTGGCTTTAGGCAGGCTTTGCAAGGCAAAAGCCAGGCTTGAGCTGGCTTTAGGCAGGCTTTGTAGGCCAAAGGCCAAGCATGAGCTGGCTTTAGGCAGGCTTTACAATGTAAAAGCCAGGCATGAGCTGGCTTTAGCCAGGCTTTACAAGGCAAAAGCCAGGCATGAGCTGGCTTTAGGCTGGCTTTACAAGGCAAAAGCCAGGAATGATCTGGCTTTAAGAAGACTTTTCAAGGCAAAGGCTGTGCCTTTTTGTGATCTTGTAAGCTCAGATCCTTCCCTACTAGAACCTTTAATGTAGTCATCATTCAAAACATTGCTAAACCATCCTCAGATTGAGCTTGAAAGCATGCTAATACCACTGAGAAATGATTCAACAATATCCAAAAATACCATATGATGGGTTCAACATTTTCCTTAGCATTTGGACATATTAGTTTGTGCAAAGTCCAATCTTGTGAAGCCATCAGTCTGGGGTTCTTCTCTTTGCTATCCTAATCCTAAGGTTAGGTGATTGAGATTTGTCTAGATTGATCAACCTCCTCCCTGCACTAGGGAGTTCAGAGAATGAATGAAACTCAGATGTACCTGCAAAAGAGAACGCAATGTTAGCTATAAAATCCTCCACTGAGTTGCCTTCTCTGAACACATGTTGAAAGATCACATTGAAGTTGTCCTTCATCTCTATAATTTTCTTCACATCCTATGCAATTACCCAAGGAGGATCCCATTCCCCTTCTATCGCCTTCTTCATCACCAATGAATCAGTCTCTAGTATGAGAGGGTAAAAATCATACTCCACACAATATTCCAACCCTTGAAGAATAGCCTTAGCTTTAGCCACCACATTAGTTGTCACTCCCAGGTCTACTGCCCTAGCATACACCACATCACCTTCGTCATCCCTCGGCTAGGGAGCTAGGTCCAGGATTGCCCTTTGAAGCTCCATCAGTATTACATTTGTACCAACCATGACAAGGAAGCTGCCATGTTACTCTTGTAGTGATCAATATAGGTTTATATCCTTCAAAGTATTGAATCATGTCTGGCCATAACAATGGAATATTAGGGATCCAATCATACCTCACCCTTGCTAGTTGATGCAATGTCCTATTTATCTCATGAATCACCCTATTTGTGGACATTAAACCACCATGTTTACCTGCATTTATTCTCTTCCAAAGCTCCTAAGTGATGATAGCTGGTACTGCTTGAAATAGTGGCTTTAATTTCGGACAATACTGAGCATACCACCAATGCCTTATAATCTGCTTCAATTGAATCAATTGCACAGAAATTCCAGCAGCCCCCATGAACAAGTTCCATACCTTAGAGCAGTAGGACTTGTGACAAATATATGCTCAATGGATTCCTCTTGGGGCTGCTGACAACACCAATACCTAGACATCACCAATTGCCCTTGCCTCCTCCACATGTCATCGGTGGCTATTTTCTGCCTCCACAATCTCCACAAGAAGAAGGATATCTTGAATGGAAAACCTTTAATCCACATTAACTTGAATTCCTGATTAGGATCTGCCCTATGCCTTAATATTTTCTAAGCACTGCTAGCACTGAACTTGCCTGAAGGAGTTGGCATCCAATATGGCTTATCCCAATATCCCTCACTGCCATCATAGTGCACATTTAGCCTTATATGTTCTGCAATTTCCTCTTTGAAAGTTTGATCTAGCAGCTGATCATCCCATGTTTCCCCTTGCCGCAGTTCTGCCACCTCCTGAAGACCTTCATTGATTGGAAAGTCTTCAGGTAATACATGATAAAGTGCACCCAATCCAGTCCAATTTTCATGCCAAATATTAGTTGTTCCACTCTTCAATTCCCATACGATCTCATGTTCTACTTCTTCCCTAGCATTCAGCATTTGTCTCCAAACATGAGACTCTCCCCTAAAACGCACCACAGTTGGTGGCTCCTTCTTGCAATACTTATTCCACATGAAATTAGACCACAAAAATTTTGTGGTCCTAAACCTCCACCATAGTTTAGCAAACAGTGCCCTTGAGATATCATTTAAGGACCTAAAACCTAGCCCCCCTTCCTCTTTAGGAAGGCAAAGATTTTGCCATGAAGCCCATTGTCTGCTTCTCCATTCTTCCTTTGTGCTCCAAAAGAACCTAGCAAAAGTCTTATGTAGATGCCCCAGGATGCTGTTTGGTGGATCAAGGACTGATAACATGTGAACTGGCATACTTTGCAACACACTAGAGATGAGTGTTGCCTTTCCTCCAAATGACAACAGTTTTCCTTTCCATGAATGCAATTTCGCCTTCACCTTCTTGATAAGATCCTCATAATAGTCCTTCCTCCTTCTAGTGTAAAAAATAGGACACCCTAGATATGTGAAGGGGAATTTACCTCTTGCAAATCCTGTAATAGCTCCAACTACTTGAAACAATCCATTAGCGGCCTTTGAATACATGTAGTATGAACTCTTATCTTTGTTGATCATCTGACCTGATATCTTCTCATAGTTCCCCAACACTGCCATAATCTTGCTCAAAGAGGGAGGATGAGCAGATGCAAAGATTATCGTATCATCAGCATATGCCAAGTGGTTTAAAAAATCAGACCACTTAGGCATTCCAAATCCCACAAATGACTTGTCTTCAAAAAGCTTATTCAAAGACTTGAAAAGTACCTCAGCTGACAGGATGAACAATGCTGGAGACAGGGGATCCCCTTGTTTCACACCCAATTGTCGACTTAAAGAATCCTGAGGACTACCCATTCACCAATACTGAATACCAGTTATTTGACATCAAGTTCCACACCATGTTGATGAAGTGTTCATAAAATCCCATCTTCCTTAGCACATGAAATAAGTACTTCCATGAGACCCTATCATATGCCTTAGCCATATCAAGCTTGATCACCACATTAGCTGGCTTTCCCCTTCACCTTATGTCAGTGACAATTTCTTGAGTCAATAAGATGTTCTCAAATATACTCCTACCCTTTACAGATCCGGATTGATTAGGAGCTATTAGAGATGGCAAAAAACTCTCCAATCTGTCATGTAACACCCTAGACAAAACCTTATTAATGAAGTTGCTCAAACTTATAGGTCTTAGGTCAGAGAAGGTCTCAACTCTAGGTTTCTTGGGCAGCAACACTAGATTGGTGTGAGTGATGGATTTAGGCAATGCAGCTCCTCCATAGAAGTGTAGCACCATGTTGTGTATATCAGCACCAATAACATCCCAACATGTTTGATATAACAAGCCAGTGAATCCATCAGGGCCACTAGCACTCTCCCCACTAAGCTCAAAACTGATGCCCTTACTTCTTCAATTGTTGGCAATTTGCTAAGTTCCAAATTCTGATCCATAGTGACCATTGAAGGTACATTATTGAGCAAGGGAAATTCAAAAGCATCACCTTCATTTGTGAACTGTTTTTGATAGAAGTCCACTGCAGCTGTAGCCAATTTCTCCTGGTCTTCAATCCATACCCCACTGCCACTTTTGATCCTCTTCAGTTGCAATTTCTTTCTTTTGCCATTGACATGGTTGTGAAAGAAACTTGTATTCCTATCTCCTTCAGCAAACCAAGTCATCCCAGCTTTTTGCTTCCAATACTGCTATTCAATATTCAAGTATTTCTTTAATTCAGATTGATTCTTTTGAAGCACAATCCTATTCTCAGTTGTAGACTCTTCTTCAAACAACATCTCCTTAACCCTAACAATGTCCTCCAAAATAGCCAATTACTTGAAGATATCACCAAATGTTTTCCTATTCCATTTTGAGAGTGCTGCCTTCACCCTCTTGATATTCTGCTTGAACATCAAAAACTGATCCCCTATGAAATCCGCTTCCCAATTCTGCCTCACCACATCCATAAATGTAGCATGCTTTGTCCAAAAGTTCAAGAATCTGAAAGGCTTGACAAAATTGGTTGTCTGCACCCCACATGTCATTAGCAATTATGCATGATCTGATCCAGTTCTGATTAGATGCTCAACTTCAATAGTTGGCAACATGTTCTGCAATGGAAAATTCACAAAAATCCTATCCAATCTCTTGAATATACACTCAGCATTGGATCTCCCATTCCACCATGTGAATGGATTTCCTTTGTACCCTTGCTCAAACAAACCACAAGAGTTTACACAAAATGCAAAATCCTCATATTCAGGAGGGTGTACTGGAAGTCCCCCTATTTTCTCATCTTCATGCAATATCACATTGAAATCCCCTCCTACCAACCATGGTAATTCCATATCACTTGCTAAATAATACAAGTGATCCCATAAATCCAACCTCTCTATTGTTGAACATTTTACATAAACAAATGTCATCATCATGTGCTGCCCCAGGTCATGGTGAAACACTCTCACAGTCTCATGTTGCTCAGTATCCTCCACTAATTCCCATTCCACCACTGCATCGAAGAACAACCATATTTGCCCATTAATATTTGTATAAGCAGTCTCCATATTCAACCTCCTTTTATATATATCAATGAGTCCCTTCTTTTGAAAAGGCTCCATCAATGCAACTACACAAAAATTATGCTTCCTATTCATATTGATCACCCTAGGAAAGGCCTGTTGTGTATTCACAGACCTTATGTTCCATATTAATATTTTGATCATCATCTAGATAGAGAAGTTGCCCTCCTGGGAATTATTCTTGAAGGTTGTGGTGGATCTTTACTCTGATTCTTCTTAGTTTTTTTTTACCCCCTTTAGCACTAGTTGTGGGTGATAAATTCCCTTCCCTAGCCACTTGTTTAAAGTTTTCGGCAGTTGATTCATCATCTCCTTCATCCTCCATTGGATTTTGTCTCAATAAGTTTTCATCAATTGGTGTCACATTGTGTATAACTAAATCATATAAATGTTGTAGAGGAGTCTTAGTTAGAACATTAAGATGTATTTGCATGGTTTGATCAGTGCCAGATTCCATTGGCACTTCCTCTATTTCCCCGGATGCTCTTGGAACAATTTTTCGCTCATCAACCTGTTCATACTCCTTGAATTGTAGCTCATGGACATACGCCGGAACACCATCTACATAGGCCAAAATCTCTCCAGTGGCTCTAAGGTTGGGGTTTACTCTAGCTGCCTCATCAGGTGAACCTGGCTTTAGGCCTAGCGTCGCCCGCCTAACGTCTGGGGAGCCTGGCTTTAGGCCTGGCGTCGCCAGGTGAGCCTGGATAGATTTAATTTTTTGAGTGAGCTTTCTGGGACTATTTTTTTTTTTTTTTTTTGAAGGGGTATTTATTCCATTGATATGTCAAAAGATTACATAGAGGGGGACAAAAGCTTAACCTCTTATACAAAATATGCAAAGGACTAATCTACAGAAGAACGAAGCTAAGATAGGGAGGACTCCTCATGTTACTGCTTTGCTTTCAAAACAGATTGACTAAGTATTAAGAAACTTAGTGACAGCAAGGGAGACTCATCCTGGATTAATAATAAAGACACCTTTCTTCACTCTAATCCTAAATGTAGGAGATCTATTAACTTCATTCTTCATTGTGGATTTTACCTGTCTAGGTAAGGTGATATCCTCAGTGAAGAAAGTTTCTATTGCCTTCTCTGAAAATGTGCTCTAGTTGAAAGAAACCCTCTGAGGTCATATTCTGCACTTGAGTGATCTCTTCTCTGATTTGCCGAAATGGAGTGATGTTGCCATTGACCATTTGGATAACTAAAAGTGAGTCAGATTCAATAGAAACGTTAATGAATCCATGTTGAAGACACCATCTCAGCCCAATTTTTAAAGCAAGTATTTCAGCCATGTTATTACTGCAATTCTCCAAATAGGCTGCAAATGCCATGATCATATGGCCAGTGCGATCTCTAAGAACATCTGGGACTAGTATATCAGAATAGCAAACATGACACTTTTAATAAGTTATAGCCTTCCAGCATATGATAAAAACTTTAAAGTCCATAATGAAATTCCATCTAATCGATTAAAATAAAATAGCCGACAGATATATGATACATATGTATAATATGTTTATTACCGTAAATAATTAATATATAAATTATGTAAACCGACTAAAAAATAAATCCGGCCGACTATTTGTATAAAAATTCGATTATTTATTTATATCATAGTTAAACCAAATGAGTACAGTTTTAGGCTCTTAGCTTCTTAGTAAAAATAAAAAGGAGGAACAAAAATCCAAGAAAAGAAACTTAGAGAAGGGGAGTTTCTCTCTCTATAGCCTACCAGAAACAAACGTTTTACATATATTCAATTCAGTGATTCTGACACTTGAATGGTAAAATTATTAGGAAATCTATGATGTTGTTAAAATTATTAGGAAATCAACTAACAACCTTGCTCCAATTTCCCATTAAATAGCTAAAATTGTTGGAATCTATATCTACAAGATTTATAAATTTGTCAAATTGCAGGCGAGAATTTGCACCCAGTGTTCGAGCACTGGTATTTACCTTTTGTCTTCATTTTTAAAATTTTCTTAGATATAAAATCAAGCGGAATCACTTTTTCAAAGTTATGTTAGTGCAGGACATAACTTGTTCATAGTTATGGCCTACACTTGTTCAACGTTATATGCCCTCAGTTTAAGTTATGCCCCGACCTCCCATAATTTTGAGCAAGCTATGCGTCTCTCCTATAATTTTGAGCAAGTTATATCTCGTTAATCTCCTTTGAAAAACTTATTTAAACGGGAACGAAAAATAAATAGTAATTCGAAATGATTCTATTTGTGCAAATCTCCAAATGGCTATTATCTCGGGGAATTTTCAAAAATATACCGCCTACTACAATACTTTGCACCTACATAGTCATATTTTTTAATTTACATGTGTATAGTCAATATGTTTATTGCAGCAATTCATATACACCCTTATACATTACTATTATACAGTATTTATACATCTTTATAAATAATGCTTCTCTCTTGACTATAAAAGTGTGTAATAGTAGTAAATAAAAATATATAAAAGTGTATAAAGCATCGCTAGCTAAGAAGATAAAATTTTTATGCAATTTTAGTTGTAATTCTTTTTCAAAACTAGTCCAAGTCTCCAGTAAAACACTTCAACTGTTACAGACAACTATCTAAACTATTTCCAACAAGCCTAGCTAAATAATATCCACTTCAAATTTCTAAGAAAAATTAACTTCGAAATTTAGACTGACTTCTTTAAGTTTGTTTAACAATTGTGGCTTACGTTTTTTATATGATGTTCATCGGCCAAAACTTATAAACCGGTATTCTGTAACGATCTGACCGGTCGTATTGAGTTTTAGCGTTTCATTCGATGGTTTGAGACTTTGAGTACCTTATATTATGTATTATGACTTGCGTGTATTGTTGGTTTCGATTTTCGAGCGGTTCGGGATTTGATTTGAAAGAATGATTCTCGTTTTAGAAGCTTTAAGTTGGAAGAGTTGATCAAGGTTTGCCTTTTGGGTAAACGAACTCGGAACCGAATTTTAATTATTCCAATAAGTTTGTATGATGATTTTGTATATGTCCACAAAGTTTGGTTAAATTTTGATGAGTTTTGGATAAGTTTAGATTGTATGGTGATTGTTTTCAGTTTCGACGTCGATTTGAGCATAAATGTTACCATATTAAGAAAATGTCCTTTAATTCATGTTTTGACTAAACCATTATATCCGTATCGTAATTTTGGAACCATAGTATCTGAGATAATCAAGTTTTTACATCGTATGAGGAATTTATGGTCATTTTACTAAGAATTGGGTTGCCAGATTTGTTAGATTAATTACGAAATTGCCAATGGATTCGTATTTAAAAATCTACACTGTATCTCCTTCACTATAAGGTCAAATGGAGTGATTTAAAAGTCTAACTTGACTGGAATTTTACGAAGAATCTATTGGAGTTATCAAAAGCGAGTTTCAGGATCATTTGGCTCAAGAAGCGAGACAGAACAACTGGGCATTTTTGGCTATTAATATTGTTAGAGTATTTCTCATCTTGAATGTTTGGGATTGGGAGAATTAAAGGATGTTCTTCAAGTTTCTTCCATGGGGTAAGTGTTTTCTAATCGGTTTTGATTATATTACATGATTCTATCTTCGTTTTTAGCATTTAATTGATGATTTCAAAAGAGAAATTGAGGGTTTTTGTCTAAACTTTCCTAAAGTGAATTTTCGAGTTTTGAACACCGATTCAGAGTCGGAATTGAGTGAAATTAGTATGGTTGGACTCGTAATTAAATGAGTTGCCGGATTTTTGAGTTTTGTCGGGTTCTAAGGTGCGGGCTCGGATTTGACTTTTTTGTTGACTTTGGGTAAATATGTAAAGATTCAACCATTATCGATTGGGTTTACTTCCTATGGCATTATTTGATTATTTTGAGTTGCTTTTGGCTAGTTTCGAGGCGCTTAGAGGATGATTTGAGCGGGATAGCGCTTCTAGTGTATCGATTGGGCTTGTTTGAGGTAAGTATCTTGCCTAACTTTGTGTGGGGGAAACTACATCTTAGGATTTGGGTTGATTGTGCTATTTGTATTATGTGAATGCCGTGTACGCAAGGTGACGAGTGGGTACACGGGCTATATGTGGTATTTGACCGGTTTTGATTATCTAGACTCTTTTCATGCCTTTAATTGAATTGCCATAACATGTTATATCTCTCATTGTTAATCTACTCTTAGATGCTCTATTAGACGTTGTTAGCACTTGCTCTACCTCTTGCTTGTTATTTTGCTCTTACATGCTCTAGTTGAAGTTATTGTCTTTCTTATTGTCTTGTTACCTCTTAATTGTTGAATCTCTTTTAATTGAAGTTGTTTTTTCGTGAAATATTATCTTGTTGAGTTATTGGTGTTGAGGTTGTAATAGCCGTTATCACATTGAGGCGAAGTTGTTAATTCTAGAGATACCTTTCCTTGTTGAGCATTCTCATTCATTTTGTTATTACTGAAATTCTTGTACACATTATGGTTGAGCCATGGACTATTTGTTGTGGAAATGTTGGTGTTGTTGACTTTGTGGCAAGTTGTGGCATATGGGCACTTGTGATGCGAGTTGTGATCGTGTTGTGATATCGATACACATACGGTGGTATAAGGATAGGGGTTGCTACACATGCGGTGAGATAAGGTGGGCTTGGTATACGTGTTGCTAGTAGGAAAACTACTTGAATCCACACGGTAAGACAAGGTGGGCTAAAACGCATGTAGCTCTTTCGGAAAAAAATAATTTTCAAAACTAAATGTAAGGCTCACGCAGTGATATAAAGAAAAATTATGATTGAAATTGTGTAATGTCAATACGAGGCGGTACCTCGGTTGTGATTTTCGTTGTACATTCCATGTTGGAACAACTTGTTGATTTGAACGGTCATTGTTCTTCCTTCAATCATTCATCTGCATTTTGATTGTGTTTGGTTATTCGTTGTTATCTTGGTGTTGGAACGATTGTGGTTTCTTGTGTGAGTCATGCATTCTACGTGATTTGTTGTATTTCTTTAACATATCAATATGTGCCTCCGTTATAACTTGGTGAATTAATTGTCAATGCGAATTTAATTGCGTGTAGTCACTATATCCTATTCTATTGAGTTGTTGGTAACATAATGGTTTAAATAAAAGAATTATTAGCATGCTTTATTCTATATGTCTCTTAAAATAAAACTCGTTATCTCAGTCGGTGCCTTATTATTCTAAATGGTTATCACACTTTCACTATAATTGGGTTCTCAAATTATACTCATCACCCTATTAGATGTTTACCTTATTTAAAATTATTATCATATTTTTCTTTAACAAAATTCTATATTAAATTCATTAATTAACTTATGTTTTTCTTTGTTTAAAAATGATCCGTTTTACTTATTTCGTGTGTTATGTTTCTTCTCTTGAGGTGAATTGATAGCATTGCGATTTGTGGTGGTATCTGTTGAGCTAGCGGGATGGGTTCTTCATTTCCATTTTCTTTCCATCATTGGATATATTTGAGTTATTGTTTGTTGGTGCGCGAATTGCATGGTATGTGGCTCTAAGTAGGATTTGTGTGACATGTCGGTCGAGTAGTTTGTACTAGATGAGGTGAGGTTATTGGGCCTGGAATGAGTATCATCGGATTTGATTAAGGTATGTTTGCAAGAATTGGGTCACTGGTCGGCTTAGATTTTGGCTATGATTCTTATCGGGCAAGAGAGCTCCACGGCTTGTTAATCTGATGGGTGGTTATGAGTTTCTTTATGTATCCTTCATCATTGCCAGTGTACGAAGGTTTAGAACAAAACTTTAGTTGATATGAGGTTTGTTACCAGTGTCAGGGTGGTTATCATGCAACTATTGCTGTCAGAAGTTATTGCTATGAGTATTTGAGTTATGTGGTATATCATGTGATTATGTCATGAGAAATGGTTAAGTATTGATACAGCTTGTTCAGAGTTATACGGTGCATAGATGCAAGAATCGGGTCTTATAATGAGTTTTAGATGTTGGGGATTTGGGTTTTAAGGTTTATGGACTAAGGTTGAAGTAAGGATCCTCTATTAGGTGGTGTCGAGAGGCTTATATGGATTGGGTAACGTGGGATCACCCATGGCCATGTGTATGGCTATGGTATATGGCGATTTGATGGCTTTGGAACGACTCTTAGCACGCTCGAGGACGAACGTATATTTAAGTGGCGGGAAATGTAACTACCCAATTGGTTGTTTTGAGCTTTAGCCTTCCATTAAGTGGTTTGAGACTTTGAGTACTTTCATATTATGTATTATGACTTGTGTGTATGGTTGATTTCGGTTTTCGAGCGGTTCAGGATTTGATTTGGAAGAATGATTCTCGTTTTAGAACCTTTTAGTTGGGAGAGTTGATCAAGGTTTGACTTTGGGGTAAACGGACTCGAAATTGGGTTTTAATTATTCCAATAAGTTTGTATAATGATTTTGGACATGTCCACAAAGTTTGGTTAGATTTCGATGAATTTTGGATAAGTTTGGGTTGTATGGTGATTGTTATCGGTTTCGACGTCGATTTAAGTATAAAAGGTTACTATATTAAGCAAACATCCTTTGATTCGTGTTTTGACTAAACCATTTATCCGTATCGTAATTGCGGAACCATAGCAACTGAAATCATTAAGTTTCGACATCGTATGAGGAATTTATCGTCATTTTACTAAGAATTGAGTTGCCAAATTTTTCAGATTAATTACGATATTGCTACTGAATTCGTATTTAAAAATCTACACTATTTTCAAATATTGAAACCAATATATCTCCTTCACTATAAGATCAAATAGAGTGATTGAAAATCTTAACTTGACTGGAATTTCATGAGGAATCCGTTAGAGTCATCAAAAGTGGTTTTGAGATCATTTGGAATAAGAAACGAGGCAGAATAACTGGGCATTTTTGGCTATTAATGTTGTTGGAGTTTTTCTCATCTTGAAAGTTTGGGATTGGGAGAATTCAAGGATTTTCTTCAAGTTTCTTCCATGGGATAAGTGTTTTCTTCTCGATTTTGATTATATTACATGATTCCATCTTCGTTTTTAGCATTTGATTGATGATTTCAAAAGAGAAATTAGGGGTTTTTGTCTGAACGTTTCTAAAGCGAAGTTTGAGGTTTGAACACCGATTCAGAGTCGGAATTAAGTAAAATTAGTATGGTTGGACTCGTAATTAAATAGTTTATCAGATTTTGTGAGTTTTGTCTAGTTCCGAGGTGTGAGCTCGAGTTTGACTTTTTGGTTGACTTTGGATAAATGTGTAAAGATTCAACCTTTATCGATTGAGTCTGCTTCCTATGTCATTATTTGATAATTTTGAGTTGATTTTGGCTAGTTTCGAGCCGTTCAGAGGATGATTTGAGCGGGATAGCGCTTCTAGTGTATCGATTGGGCTTGTTTGAGATAAGTATCTTGCCTAACGTTATGTTGGAGAAACTACCCCTTATGATTTGGATTGATTGTGCTATTTGTATTATGTGAAGGCCGTGTACGCAAGGTGACGAGTGGGTACACGGGCTATATTTGGTATTTGACCGGCTTAGATTATCTAGTCTCTTTCCAAGCCTTTAATTGACTTGTCATAACATGTTATATCTCTCATTGTTAATCTACTCTTACATGCTCTATTTGACGTTGTTAGCACTTGCTCTACCTCTTACTTGTTATTTTTCTCTTACATGCTTTAGTTGAAGTTATTGTCATCCTTATTGTCTTGTTACCTCTTAATTGTTGAATCAGTTTTAATTAAAGTTGTTATTTCGTGGAATATTATGTTGTTGAGTTATTGGTGTTGAAGTTGTAATAGTCATTATCACATTGAGGCAAAGTTTTTAATTATTGAGATATCTTTCCTTGTCGAGCATTCTCATTCATTTTGTTATTATTGAAATTCTTTGTACACATTGTGGTTGATCCATTGGCTATTTTTATGGAAATATTGGTGTAGTTGACTTTGTGGCAAGTTGTGGCATATGGGCACTTGTGGTGCGAGTTGTGATTGTGTTATGATATTGATACGCATGCGGTGGTATAAGGATATGGGTTGATACACATGCGGTGAGATAAGGTGGGCTTGATATACATGTTGCTAGTAGGGGAACTACTTGAAGCCACGCGGTGAGATAAGGTGGGCTAAAACGCGTGTAGCTATTTTGGGAAAACATGATTTTCAAAACTAAATGTAAGGCTCACGCGGTGATATAAGGAAAGATTTTGATTGAAATTGTGTAATGTGAATAAGAGGCCGTACCTCAGTTGTGATTTTCATTGTACATTCCATGTTGGAATAACTTGTTGATTTGAACGGTCATTGTTCTTCCTTCAATCATTCATCCGCATTTTAATTATGTCTGGTTAGTCGTTGTTATCTTGGTGTTGGGACGTTTGTGGTTTCTTGTGTGAGTCATGCATTATACGTAATTTGTTGTGTTGCTTTAATATTCCAATCTGTGCCTCCGTTATAACTTGGTGAATTGATTGTCAATGCGAATTTAATTGCATCGAGTCACTATATCATATTCTGTTGAGTTGTTGGTAACATAATGGTTTAAATAAAAGAATTATTAACATGCTTTATTCTATGTGCCTCTTAAGATAAAACTCGTTATCTCACTCGGTGCCTTATTATTCTAAATGGTCATCTCCCTATTAGATGTATACCTTACTTAAAATTGTTATCATGTTTTTCTTTTACAAAAATTCTATATTTAATTCAATAATTTAACTTATGTTTTACTTTTTTTAAAAATGATCCTTTGTACTTATTTTGTGTGTTATGTTTCCCCTTGTGTAGTGGATTGATAACATGTGCTTCATGGTGGTATCTGTTGAGCTGGCGGGATGGATTCTTCATTTCCATTCTCTTTCCATCATTGTATATATTTGAGTTATTGTTCGTTGGTGCACGAATTGCATGGTATGTGTCTCTAAGAAGGATTTATGTGACAGGTTAGTCGAGTAGTTTGTACTGGATGAGGTGAGGTTATTGGGCCTGGAATGAGTGCCATCGGATTTGATTAAGGTATGTTTGCATGAATTGTGTCACTTGTCGGCTTAGATTTTGGCTATGGTTCTTATCGGGCAAGAGAGCTCAACAACTTGTTAATCTTATGGGTGATTATGAGTTTCTGTATGTTTCTTTCATAATTAGCAGTGTATGAAGGTTCAGAACAAGATTTTAGTTGATATGAGGTTTGTTACCAGTGTCGAGGTGGTTATCGAGCAGCTATTGAGGTCGAAAGTTATTGCAGTGAGTATTTGAGTTATGTGGTATATCATGTGATTATGTCTTGAGATATGCTTATGGAATGATACAGCTTGTTCGGAGTTATACGGTGCATAGATGCAAGAATCAGGTCATATAATGTGTTCCGGATGTTGGGGATTTGGGTTTTAAGGTTTATGGACTAAGGTTGAAGTAAAGATCCTCTGTTAGGTGGTGTCGTCGGGCTTATATGGATTAGGTGACATGGGATCACCCATGGTTATGTGTATGGTGAGGGTATATGGAGATTTGATGGCTTTGGAACGACTCTTGGCATGTTCGAGGATGAATGTATGTTTAAGTGGGGGAGAATGTAACGACCTGATCGGTCGTTTTGAGCTTTAGCATTCCATTCAGTAGTTTGAAACTTTGAGTACCTTCATATTATGTATTATGACTTGCGTTTCAATTTTCGAGCGGTTTGGGATTTAATTTGGAAGAATGATTCTCGTTTTAGAAGCTTTAAGTTGGAAGAGTTAATCAAGGTTTGACTTTTGAGTAAACGGACTCAGAATCGGGTTTTAATTATTCCAATAAGTTTGTATGACTTGTTCGATGAGTTTTGGATAAGTTTGGATTGTATGGTGATTGTTTTCGGTTTCAATGTCGATTTGAGCATAAAACTTACCATATTAAGCAAACGCCCTTTGATTTGTGCTTCAACTAAACTATTATATCCGTATCATAATTTTGGAACCATAGCAACTGAATTCTTCAAGTTTCGACATCATATGAGGCATTTATGATTATTTTACTAAGAATTGGGTTGCCAGATTTGTCAGATTTATTACGATGTTGTCACTGAATTCGTATTTAAAAATCTACAGTATTTCTAAATATTGAAACTAACATATCTCCTTCACTATAAGGTCAAATGGAGTGATTCAAAAGCCTAACTTGATTGAAATTTTACAAGGAATCCATTGGAGTCATCAAAAGCGAGGTTCGTGATCATTTGGCTCAAGAAGCGAGACAGAACAACTGGGCATTTTTGGCTATTAATGTTATTGGAGTTTTTCTCATCTTGAAAATTTGGAATTTGGAGAATTCAAGGATATTATTCAAGTTTCTTCCATGGGTAAGTGTTTTCTACTCAATTTTGATTATATTGTGTGATTCCATCTTCGTTTTTATCATTTTATTGATGATTTCAAAAGAGAAATTGGGGGGGTTTGTCTAATCTTTTCTAAAGCGAATATTTGAGTTTTGAACGCCGATTCGGAGTCGGAATTGAGTAAAATTAGTATGGTTGGACTCGTAATTGAATAAGTTGTTAAATTTTATGAGTTTTGTTGGGTTCCGAGGTGCGAGCTCAGGTTTGACTTTTTGGTTGACTTTAGGTAAATGTGTAAAGATTCAACCTTTATTGATTGAGTTTTCTTCCTGTGGCATTATTTGATGATTTTGAGTTGCTTTTGACTAGTTTTGAGCCGTTCGGAGGATGATTTGAACGGGATAGCGCTTATATTGTATCGATTGGGCTTGTTTGAGGTAAATATCTTGCCTAACTTTGTGTGGGGGAAAGTACCCCTAAGGATTTTGGTTGATTGTGCTATCTGTATTATGTGAAGGCCGTGTACGCAAGGTGACGAGTAAGTACATGGGCTATATGAGGTATTTGACCGTTTTAGATTATCTAGACTCTTTCCATGCCTTTAATTGAATTGTAATAACATGGTATATCTCTCATTGTTAATCTACTCTTACATGCTCTATTAGACGTTGTTAGCACTTGCTCTACCTCTTGCTTGTTATTTTGCTCTTACATGCTTTAGTTGAAGTTGGTGTCTTGTTACCTCTTAATTGTTGAATCACTTTTAGTTGAAGTTGTTATTTCGTGGAATATTATGTTATTGAGTTATTAGTGTTGAAGTTGTAATAGTCGTTATCACATTGAGGCAAAGTTGTTAATTGTTGAGATACCTTTCCTTGTCGAGCATTCTCATTCATTTTGTTATTATTGAAATTCTTGAACACATTGTGGTTGAGCCATAGGCTATTTGTTGTGGAAATATTGGTGCTGTTGACTTTGTGGCAAGTTATGGCATATGGGTACTTGTGGTGCGAGTTGTGATTGTGTTGTGATATTGATACAAATATGGTGGTATAAGGCTAGGGGTTGATATGCATGTTGTGAGATAAGGTGGGCTTGATACACGTGTTGCTAGTAGGGGAACTACTTGAAGCCACGCGGTGAGATAAAGTGAGCTAAAACGCGTGTAGCTATTTGGGGAAAAAATAATTTTCAAAACTAAATGTAAGGCTCACACGGTGATATAAAGAAATATTGTGATTGAAATTGTATAATGTGAATAAGAGGCCGTACCTCGATTGTGATTTTCATTGTACATTCCATGTTGGAACAACTTGTTGATTTGAACTGTCATTGTTCTTCCTTCAATCATTCATCCACATTTTAATTGTGTTTGGTTATTTGTTGTTATCTTGGTGTTGACACTATTGTGATTTCTTGTGTGAGTCATTCATTCTACGTGATTTGTTATGTTGCTTTAACATGTCAATCTGTGCCTCCGTTACAATTTGGTGAATGGATTGTCAATGTGAATTTAATTGCATGGCGTCACTATATCATATTCTGTTGAGTTGTTGGTAACATAATGGTTTAAATAAAATAATTATTAACATACTTTATTCTATGTTCCTCTTAAGATAAAACTCGTTATCTCACTTTGTGCCTTATTATTCTAAATGGTCATCACCCTGTTAGATGTATACGTACTTAAAATTGTTATCATGTTTTTCTTTAACAAAAATTCTATATTTAATTCAATTATTTAACTTATGTTTTGCTTTGTTTAAAAATGATCCTTTGTACTTATTTCTTGTGTTATGTTTCCCCTTGTGTGGTGGATTGATAGCATTGTGCTTCGTGGTGGTATCTGTTGAGCAGGCGGGATGGGTTCTTCATTTCCATTTTCTTTCCATCATTGGATATATTTAAGTTATTGTTCGTTGGTGCACGGATTGCTTGGTATGTTTGCAAGTTTTGATTAAGGTATGTCGCTGAAGGGCACAATCCTAGGACCTCCTTCATAGTCATAAATAATGAGCTCAATTATCAATGTAAGGGGAGGAATTTTCTAGAAAACTGACACTACATTCTATACAAAGCTCAATACAATCTTATTTTCTGATTCTTTTGATTTTGCTGTTGTTGCGCCCAAAAATCCTGTTTCCGGAACTATTATTTCTGTTGTTTTGTCTATATCCTAAGGCTAAGTATTATATAATTCTTCGATTATTTTATTATTTCAGGATCAAATTAATTCAATTGTCTAGAAATAACGTATAAATTCAACTGTACCGGATAAATAGTTTGGCGCCCACCGTGGGGCCTAGACAGCCGTGTAATTAAATTGATCCTTGCCTTTTTACACTAACATGTTTTGATTATTTTTTCTTAGAAAAAATCATAAGAAATGGCAGATAACACTGTTAACGACATGCATAACCCCGAGATTCGAGGGGATCAATCTCATTTCGAGGACTCAATCAATGACACCCATAATAAGGGGAATGCCGCTACACTGGTGTATAACACACAATATCCTCGATATGTTCGGGAGACCACTCCCGATGATGCTGATGAGGAACATATTGTCGATGCGGTAAGGATCTTGCAAGAGCAACAGGCGATAATTCTAGGTCATCTCACGCGACATGATAAGGTTATGACGGAATTGAAGCATACATTGTCCGAAGCTTCAAATAATGCAAACAGGCGTGATCCGATTCCTCCTAGAGTTTCCACGAATCAGACGATGCAAAGGGTCGACAACAACACTCCCAGGGGTAAAATTGGCTCCGATGGGGCAGGGGGAAACGGATTCGGGCTCAACAACGAGAATGATCATTTCAAGAATGAACTTTTACGATTCATGAGGGAAGTGAATGCCCGCATGGACTAGATCCCGGGCACGCCACCAGTGCTGAAAGGTCCGGACTCAAAAAATTATACTCAGTTGCCGTACAAGCCTAGTGCGACACTAGAGTTAACTTCGGACCTTCATGAGCATATTACCACCTACACAACGGCAATAAATGGAAATGATTTAGCTCCTCATGAAATTGAATTTATGCTGCTGAAGAAATTTGGAGAAACCCTCACGAGGGGGGCCTTGTCGTGGTATTCGTTGTTACCCGAGCATTCCATAGACTCCTTTGAAATGCTTATGGATTATTTCATTAAGTCTCATGCCGAGGCTAGAAAAGTAAAGGTCCAAAAGGCTGACATATTCAGGATTGCGCAAGGAGAGTCCGACCTGCTACGGGAGTTCGTTACCCGATTCCAGAAGGAGAGAATGTTGCTCCCGGCTGTCCCGAATGAATGGGCGGTTGAAGCATTCACCAAGGGATTGAATCTGAGGAGTTTAGATGCTTCCTTGAAATTGAAGGAAAGTCTAGTCGAGTTTCAACCAATGACCCGGGCAGATGTACACTACCGGTACGAATCAAAAATAAGGATCGAAGATGATCAGGTTAGTTTTCCATGATCGACCAGAGGATGAGAGAAGAATAGAAAAAAATTGAAGGATAATTATGACGCAGGCAGACGGACTTTGAGGGGCCGGTTTTTGCCATACGAACTGACAGAAGACCGCAATAGAGGTCTCCGGACAACGGACAGGTTCGCTGTCGACAGAAGGACTGATCGTAGATGGAACAATCGACCGCTGTAGGATAAAGAAGCGTCAGGATCGCGGGATCCTTCCTACCCTAAGTTATCATAATATAACTTTAACATCAGTATAGTGGAGTTGGTATCGGCCATGAGAAACATCAAAGAAGCACGGTTCTCAAAACCGATGAGATCTGATCCGAGCCAGAAGGATCCCAACTTGTGGTGTGAATATCACGGGATGAATGGTCACTGGACAGGGGACTGTCGACACCTCCGGGAAGAAGTGGCAGCATTATTGAAGAATGGTCACCTCAGAGAATTTATTGAGTGACCGAGATAAGAACAATTATGGTCATAACCGGGACAATGCGGAACCCTCGAAAGCAGGAGAAGATCCCCTGCGTCAAAATATCAACATGATCTTCGGAGGGAATGAGATTAATTGGGTCACCTTTTTAGCAGCACAGAATATGAACGTATCAATAACGCATAGCATTCAGGAAGATGATATCACTTTTACGGAGGAGGACACAGACGAATTGCTGCTACCACACAACGATACCCTGGTAATTTCTTTAAATGTGCTAGATTTTAAGATTAAACGTGTCCTAGTGGATCCAGGGAGTTCGACTAATATCATACAATAGAGAGTATTGGAACAAGCTAAACTCACCGGAAGCATTATTCCGGCTATAAAGCTCCTTGCCGGATTCAACCTCGCAAGTGTGACAACTTGGGGAGAAATTTGATTACTCACGGACGCTGAAGGAGTAATTAAAACCACTCTTTTTGAACTGTTATTTCTGCTATTTTCGTCTATATCCTAAGGCTAAGTATTGTATAATTCTTTGATTATTTTATTATTTCAGGATTAAATTAATTCACTTGTCTAGAAACCATGTATAAATTCAACTGTACAATTTTATGGGTAAACAAATACCGCTCCATTCTCTGCTTTTGAGCTACCATTCTTACATGCAGCAAGTCCCTATGTTTATCAAGCAGTTCCAAATTGACTAACATTGCTTCATTGTTTGATTCTCCATCTGCCTAGAAACATATCTAGGTGGGCTCCCTTACTTCCACCAGAATTAAAGCTTCTGCACCGTACACGAGGAAAAAAGGGGTTTCCCCTATGCTTGACTTGGCCGTAGTTCGGTATGCCCATAGAACTCCGGGTAATTCCTCGGTCTAGTTACCCTTAACTACTTCCAACCTTTGCTTGAGGTTTTGAATAATTACTTTGTTCATCGACTCCATTTGACCGTTTGCGCTCGGATGATAGGGTTAAGATGTGATCCTCTTTATTTTAAAATCTTGGAGGAACTTTGTATTTTTTGCACCAATAAAATGAGACCCATTGTCGCATGCTATCCCTTTTGGCATTCTTAACCTACAAATTATATTTTCCCACAAGAAATCTACCACTTAGCGTTCTCCGATCTTCTGATAAGTACCTGCTTCCACCCACTTAGAAAAATAGTCAGTTAAAATTAAAAGAAATCTTACCTTCCCGGGAGCCGGTGGCAATGGTCCGACGATGTCCATCCCACATTTCATGAATGGCCACGGGGACATAATCGAATGTAAGAGTTCTACTAGTTGATGCACCAGTGGCGCGTAGCGTTGACACTTATCACATTTTTGTACAAAGTCTTTGGCGTCTTTTTCCATACGGGGCTAATAATATCCTGCCCTTAACAACTTTAGCACTAAGGAATATGTGCCCGAATGGTTGCCGCATATCCCTTCGTGAACTTCTCTCATGACATAGTTGGCTTTGGATACCCCTAAGCATCGGGCCAGCAGGCCTTGAAATGATTTTCTATACAATTAGCCTCTCTTGAAGCTATATCGCGCTGCTTTGGTGCACTGAGCCCGAGATAGTTTGGGGTCTTCAGGTAGCTTCCTGTGTTAGAGATAATCGATGATTTCATTCCTCTAGTTCCAGACCAGACTAGTCGAATTTACCTCATAGTTACCATCTGTATCCAGGACTGAGTTCATCAGTTGCACTACCGTCCTAGACTCCGATCCTTTTATTTTCGTCGATGATCCTAGGTTTGCCAATGCATCTGCTTCTGCGTTATCTTCCCTTGGGATATGACTAATTGACCATTCCCGACATCATGCTAACAGAGCCCGAACCTTTACCACGTATTGTTGCATGCGCTCTTCTTTGGTCTCGAAGATCCCATAGACCTGATTTACCACCAGCTGTGAGTCGCATTTTATTTCGATGACCTCGGAGTCAAGCCCCTGGGACAATTCGAACCCTGCAATCAAAGCTTTATACTCGGTTTTGTTGTTAGTTAAATGGACCGTCCTCGTGGCTTTCCCCCGAAGGCGTGATTAAGACTATACCGAGCCCAGACCCTTTTACATTTGAAGCTCAGTCCGTAAATAAGGTCCAAACCCCTGATGTAGATTCCGACACCATGACTGCCTCCTTAGTTGGCAGAGGAAATAATCCCGGACTGAAATTAGCCATAAAGTCGGCCAAGACTTGCGATTTAATTGTAGTCCTTGGTTTATATTCTATGTCGAATTCACTCTTTTCGACGTCTCATTTGGCCAATCTACCCGAGATTTTGGGTTAATGGAGGATGTTTCGTAAAGTGAAAGTAGACACCACGGTTATCAGGTGGCATTGGAAGTAGGGCCCCAGATTCCGATCAGCGACTACGAGAGCTAAGGCTAGTTTTTCCAAATGTGGGTAACGTGTTTCTCCTCCTGTTAAAATTTTACTAACATAATAAATGGGAGATGGCGTACCTTCATCCTCTCGGACTAAAACTGCACTTACAGCAATTTCCGAGACTGCAAGATAAACTAGCAATGTTTCACCTCCTTTTGGTGTTGAAATCAATGGAAGTACTTCTTTAAATCCCTCAAAGCCTGCTGGCACTCTGTGGTCCATTCGAAATTATTTTTCTTTTTGAGCAGTGCAAAGAAACGATGCCACTTCTCTGATGACCGGGAAATGAACCTGCTCAAAGCTGTTAATCTCCCCGTAAGCCTTTGGACTTCCTTCACATATGATAGTTGGTCTGGGATATGTTCTATGGCCTTGATCTTATCGAGATTTACCTCAATTCCCCTTTGTGAAACCAGAAATCCCAGAAACTTACCAAAGCTGACCCCGAACGCGCATTTCTCGGGATTAAGTTTCATATTATGCTTCCTTAGGATGTCGAAAGTTTCTCGCAGATATTTAAGATGATCACATGTATCTAAAGACTTAATGAGCATATCATCTATATAAGCTTCCATAGTGTTTTCTATTTGATTTTCAAATATTTTGTTCACGAGCCGCTGATAAGTGGCTCCATCATTTTTCAACCCGAAGGGCATCACATTATAGCAATATATACCGAAATTCGTTATAAACGAAGTCTTTTCATGATCCTCTAGGTTCATATTAATTTGGTTGTTCCCGGAATAAGCATCGAGGAAACTCATCAACTGGTGCCCGGCCGTGGCATCAATCATTTGATCTATGTTTGGCAATGGGAACGAGTCTTTCGGGCACGCCTTGTGAAGATCTTTATAATCTACACACATGCGAAACTTATTGTTCTTCTTAGGAACTACTAATACATTGGCTAGCCATTCCGTATATCTTACCTCTTGGATCGAACCGATATTAAGTAAGCGAGTTACCTCTTCTTTGACGAATTTATTCCTAGCTTCAGCAATCGTGCGTTTCTTTTATCTTACCGGAGGTATGCTGGGATCCAAGTTTAATTTTTGTATGGCTACCTCTATCGGGATGCCTGTGATATCCTTATGTGACCATGCAAAATAATCAGCGTTAGATTTAAGGAATTTAATAAAGTCGGACCTGACTTCTGGGTGCAGTCCTGTCCCTAAGTGGAATTTCCTTTCTAGGAATTCTTTGAAAAATGCCACTTGCTCCAGCTCTTCCACTGTGGACTTCATTGCATCGGTCTCTTCTGGAACTTGGAAATATCTCGACATCTGATAATATTCCGACGCCTCTGCCCCAGGCTAACTTCATCTAGTTCGGGAGTAGGTGCCGATCCCTGTAATTACTATGCCGCATGTTCCTTTGCTTTCCTACCGGAGACCAAAATTGCATTCATCTCCCTTGCTGCCGGTTGATCACCCCTTATCTGGTTAATTCCTTCGGACGTTGGAAACTTCAGCAATTGATGATACGTTGATGGTACGACTTTAATCTCGTGCAACCGTGTCCTTTCTAGAATGATGTTGTATCCCATATCACCATCTACTACTTCAAAAAGAGTAGTTTTCATTACTCTTTTAGCGTTCGTGAGTAATACAATTTCTCCCCGAGTTGTCATTGGGGTGAGGTTGAATCCGGCGAGGAGCTTTGTAGCCGGAATAGTGCTTCCGGTGAGTTCTATTGTATGATATTAGGCGAACTCCCTGGATCCACTAGAACACGTTTAATCTTAAAATCTAGCACATTTAAAGAAATTACCAGTGCGTCGTTATGTGGTAGCAACAATCCGTCTGCGTCCTCCTCCGTAAAAGTGATATCATTTTCCCGAAGCCTTTTGCTATGCATTATTGATACTTTCGTCTTCTTTGTTGCTGAAAAGGTGACCCCGTTAATCTCGTTCCCTCCGAAGATCTTGTTGATTGTTTGACGCGGGGGATCTTCTCCTGCTTTCGAGGGTTCCGCGTTTTCCCCGTTACGACCATAATTGTTCTTAGCTCGGTCACTCAAGAATTCTTTGAGGTGACCATTCTTCAATAATGCTGCCACTTCTTCCCAGAGGTTTGGACAGTCCCTTGTCCTGTGGCCATTCGTCCCGTGGTATTGACACTACAAGTTGGGATCCCTCTGGCTGGGTCAAATCTCATCGGTTTTGGGAACCGTGCTTCTTTTATATTTCTCATGGCCGATAACAACTCCACTTAGGGGTGGCATGTGGGCCGGTTAGGATCGGGACCGGCCCAGGACCGCAAGCCCACATGGGCGGTGGGCCTAAACGGTCCTAACCGGATAGGACCGGGACCGTGGGGTGGTGGGCTGGGTAGTGGGCCGGTCTCATAGGGGAGGTCCGCGAGACCGGGACCGTTTAGGACCGGGACTGGCTCAGAAGTGGGCCGGTTCAAGTGGTCCTAAACGGGCCCAATGGATAATTTTTTTTTAAAAAAAAATATGACCGTTTGGCCATTTAAAAACTAGCCGTTTGGTCTGCCAAAATAGCCCTTGGCTATTTGCAAAATAGCCATTTAACCCCTCAAAATTTATTTTAACCCCAAACTTTTTATAATGACACTTTTCCCTATTTTCAACTATAAATACCCCCTCATTCTTTCATTTTTCTCACAAAATCATCAATCTCTCTCAATCTCTCTCTAATATTCTTCTATAATTGCTTACTTAATTGTTACAATTTGTGCAAAATTATGAAGTTGGTAAATTGAAGTCTTCAAGTCTTCAACGATAATTATTTTTTAACAAGTTGTTCGTCAATTCGGTAAACTCGTTCCAACTCTTAAGTTTTAATATTATAATTTTGTTTGTTTTATTTACTTTACTTGATTAATTAAGATGGCTTATTCCCTAAAAAAAATGTTTAGTAAAAATAAGAAAAAGTCCAAGAGTGGTGAATCTAGTGGCCAATCTGTTCCTCTTCTACTTCCCCCGGCTTCCCGTCCGAAACCTGTTACCCGTCCTACACCTGCTATTCTTGATAGCGATAATAGTTTATTATAATTTACCGAGAGTCAATTTTGCCATAATATTGCCCCCGGCAAACAATTAAACCATGAATATATGAATGCTCTTTATGGTAATCCAACTATTGATGAAAATGATGATGAAGAAATATATTTTGATAAAATGCAACCGGATGACGATACACCCACTAATCTTGCTCCTGAAGTTAACCCAACTAATAATAATCTAAATGATCCCCCGTCTGACCCTCATGTTATTGCCCCTACTTTTTCTAGACAACCTTCTAAACGGGCAGAAACATCTCTTGTTTGGCCATTTTTTACTCAACTAAGAGAAAAAAATAGGGCTAAGTGTAAAACTTGATGCAAAGAGTTAGTTTTTAAATATGTTGGAAGTGGGGGGGGGAGGGAAGTTTGACTAGACACATATTACTACACCCTCAAGATAAAGCTAGATATTTTCGTATAAAAGCTTTGGCCGAGGGGACAAGTGCACCTAGTCAGGCTGACTTTAGTACCGGGTCAAATCAATTTTAACCGGGAATTAACATTGTTACCGGTGGTATTTTATATTATGATCCAAAAAAAGATCGGGAAGAATTGGCAAAAATGGTTACTGTTATGTGCTTACCCTACAGTTTTTCTTCTAACCCTCACTTTGTGCATTATATTAGAAAAGTTTATAATCCTACTTATAAAGGTTTTCCTCGCACAACCGTAAAGAGTGATATTTATAAATATAAACATGAATATGAACAATATTTGTGCTATTTATTTACTCATATAAATTGTCGTGTTGCTATTACAACTGATATTGGTAGAAGTGGTAATGACTGTGATTACCTTACTGTTACCAGTCATTGGATTGATGATGATTGGATAATGCAAAAACGCATTATTGCTTATAGAATAATTAATTCACGTCACACATGGCAGTTTATTTCTAGCACGATTACGGATATTTGTAGATATTTTTGCATTAGTGATAAAATAATGTTAGTTTCAATGGATAATGCTACTAGTAATACAAATGTTATAGCCTTGCTTACCACTACACTAAGTCCTGCATTTAGTAACATTTTTCATGTTAGATGTATTTGTCATATTTACCATTTAATTGTGGGTGATGGTATGCGAATTTTAAATGTTGAAATTGAAAAGGTTAAAATGGCTCTTAATTGGCTTTTTTATTCAAACCGTAGAAATAGACTTAGAGAATATTTTAAAAGATGCAATGAATTTGGCCTAAGAGAAAGAAAGGTTCCTAAACCTTGTCCAACTAGATGGAATTACATGTATGAAAGTTTAGTTGTTGCATATGAATATAGAAACTCCATAAACTCGACGTTTAATGCTCATGTAAGTGATGATGATGAGCACCTTACAAATGCGGATTGGGCTAATGTTAAAATGCTTGTAGATTTTTTAGAAAAATTTCATATTGCTACAAATAAATTTTCTGGGCAATATTATCCTACTATTTCTAACTCTTTAGTTTATATTGCAGAACTTGCAAATTTGTTTGATCATTTTTCAGAGGGTGGGGAAATTTATCAACTTGCTATTGATTACATGAGAAAAAAATTTAAAAAATATTTTTTCCCTATTCCCCCTATTTATGGTGTTGCTGCATTGTTAAATCCTACTATGAAATTAGGAGGTCCTCAATTTTGGTATGAAACTGTTTATAATGGTTTAGAACTTGAAGATGAGGAGTTGTCTACACTTGCGGACGCAATAGCCTCAATTAAAATAAATGTTCAAACTATTTATAATGCTTATCAAGTTGCATTAGATCATGCTAGACCAAATGTTCCAACTCCTTCTTCTTCTAGTTCTCAATCATCTAAAAGAACTGCGGGAGTAAGAGCACTTAGTGCTTGGGCAGGGTTCAGGGGTTCTCAAGGTTCTAGTACTAGTGATTTTTCACAACTAAATGAGGTTGAAGTTTATTTGTCACAGGGAATTGAGGAAGTGAATCCCGACGGCTCCTTTAATATTTTGGAATGGTGGAAGGACAAAGAAAAATACTTTCCGATTCTTTCAAGGATGGCCCGAGATATTTTAACTATTCAAACTTCAACAGTGGCATCAGAGAGCGCTTTCAGTCAAGCAAGACTTCAACTCGGTGATTATAAAGCGTCTATGAGGGAGAGCTTGGAAAAATCAGTACTTTTCAGAGATTGGATCCGTCCGGAAAGAAGAAATTTTGGACTTGCTGAATCACAACCAGAGGTAGACGAAGCTTATGAAGAAATGCTAGCTGAACTTGCGGAGGATGATGCTTCGCCCGGAAGCGGTGATGACCAAGCTTCATTTCCTCCACCACCAACGAAAATTCCTCCGGACCTTGAAGGATTTATGAAATCTGTAAGAGATACCATGTAAATTAATATGTAACTTGTATTTTGGCACATCTTGATTAGTTTCTTTTTTTTCTCAATGGTGGTATTAGTACCTTGTTGTGCTCATTCCATAGGAGGGAGGAAGACTAAGAAAGATATTGCCATGATTTTTTAATGCTATAATAAAAATATAATGCATTGCTTTGAATATCTCTTTACAATATTTTTGTCTTTTTATATACCTTAAGCTATACATATAGTATAATATAGTATATATTATACTCTCTCTCTCTCTCTCTCTATATATATATATATATATACACACACATATCTATATATATATATATATATATATATATATATATATATATATATATATATATATATATATATATATATATATATATAATATATCGTAAGATGTATACTATCGAATATGGCTTATATATTTGTTTTAAACGTTTACGTATATATATATATATATATATATATATATATATATATATATATGCATCTTGAATATATGCTATATATACATAGTATATAAACCATATTCGATAGTATACATCTTACGATATACTATATATACATCTTAATATAATAAGATGTATAATAAGATGTATATATATATATATATATATATATATATATATATATATATATATATATATATATATATATATATATAGCCATATTCGATAGTATACATCTTACGATATACTATATATACATCTTAATATAGTAAGATGTATATATAGTATATATATATATCTTAAGATGTATATATAGTAAATCGAATATAGCTTATATATCTTAAGATTTATATATAGTATAGTATAGTATATATATTATAACGCATTGATTTGAATATCTCTTTACAATATTTTAGTCTTTAAATTTGAATTAAAAAATTTAGGTGACAATTCTATAATATAATTTACTAGGAATTGCCTTAGATATTTTTATTATCATTTTTGTCTCTAACTTGTATAAAAATAATTTAAAAAATAGAAAGTTTTCGTTGGGCCCACTTGGGCCCGCTTAGGACCGTTTGGGCCCGCTTAAGCCCGGGACCGGCCCACTTAACACGGGACCGCTAGTTCGTGATCCCGGTCCCGGTCCGGTTCCAACGAGAAGCCCGCGAAGCCCGGGACCGCTTAGGACTGGCCCGCCTAGGACGGGCCCACTTAGGACCGGACCACTTAGGACCGGGCCCGGCCCACATGCCACCCCTAACTCCACTATACTGATGTTAAAGTTGTATTCCGATAACATGGGGTAGGAAGGATTCTGCGATCCTGACGCTTCTTTATCCTACAACGATCGATTGTTCTATCCGTGATCAGTCCTTCTGTCAATGGTGAACCGGTCCGCTATTCGAAAACCTCAGTTGTGGCCTTCGGTCCGTTCGTATAGCAAAAACCGACCCCTCGAAATCCGTCTGTCCGCATCATAATTATCCTTCGATTTTTCTCTGTTCTTCTCTCGTCCTCTAATCAATGATGGAAAACCAACCCGATCATCTTCGATCCTTATTTTTGATTCGTACCGGTTGTGTACATCCGCCCAGGTCATTGGTTGAATCTCGAGTAGGCTTTCCTTCAATTTCTAGTTCATTCCCTTGGTGAATGCTTCAGCCGCCCATTCATCCGGGATAACCGGGAGCAACATTCTCTCCTTCTGGAATCGGGTAACAAACTCCCGTAGCAGCTCAGACTCTCCTTGCACTATCCCGAATATGTCAGCCTTTCGGGCATGTACTTTTCTAGCCCCGGTTGAGACTTGATGAAGGAATCCACAAGTATTTCAAAGGAGTCTATGGAATGCTCGGGTAATAGCGAATACCATGTCAAGGCCCCCATCGTGAGGGTTTTTCCAAATTTTTTCAACAGCACAAATTCAATTTCATGAGGAGCTAAATCACTTCCCTTTATCGCCATTGTATAGGTGGTAATATTCTCCTGGCGGTCCGAAGTTCCGTCAAACTTTGGCATTTTAGGTATTTTGAACCGCTTAGGGATTAACTCTGGTGCCGCACTTGGCTTGTACGGCAATTGAATATATCTTTTTGAGTCCAGACCTTTCAGCACTGGTGCCATACCCAGGATCAAGTCCATGTGGGCGTTCACTTCCCTCATGAATCGTAAAAGTTCATTCTTGAAAGGATCATTCTCGTTATTGAGGCCGGATCTGTTTCCCCTGCCCCATCGGAGCCAGTTTCACCCCTAGGAGTGTTATTGTCAACCCTTTATGTCGTCTGATTCATGGAAACTCTGGGAGGAATCAGATCACGTCTGTTTGCATTATTTAAAGCTCCTTGCTTTAATTCCATCATAACCTTATCTTGTCGCGTGAGATGACCTAGAATGATCGCCTATTGCTCTTGCAAGACCCTTACCACGTCGACAACATGTTCTTCATCAACATCATCAAGAGTGGTCTCCCGAATATATCGAGGATATTGCCTATCATGCACCGGTGTAGCGTCATTCCCCTAATTATGGGTGTCACTAATTAAGTCCTCAAAATGAGGCTGATCCCCTCGAATCTCTGGGTTGTGCATGTCGTTAACAGTCTTATCTGCCATTTTTTATGATTTTTTCTAAGACAATAATCAAAACACGCTAGTATAAAAGGCAAGAATCAATTTAATTACACGACTATCTAGGCCCCACGGTGGGTACCAAACTGCTTACCCGTAAAATTGTGCAGTTGAATTTATACGTAGTTTCTAGACATGTGAATTAATTTGATCCTGAAATAATAAAATAATCGAAGAATTATACAATACTTAGTCTTAGGATATAGACGAAATAGCAGAAATAACAGTTCTGAGAACAGGATTTTCGGGTGCAATAACATCGAAATCAAAAGAATCAGAAAATAAGATTGTATTGAGCTCTCTATAGAATGTAGTGTTAGTTTTCCAGAAAATTCCTCCCCTTACAATGATAACTGAGCTCACTATTTATAGCTATGAAGGAGGTCCTAGGATCGTTCCCTTCTTTAATGTCAATTATGAGGGACATTGATGCTGATGTAACGGTGAACATAAATGCAAAATTTCCTGTAACAGGTAATTGCTCTTAATGCCATGAAATATTCTCTCTTAACTGCTACCTGGCGAAGAGCATTTATCACATATTAATGATCGCTGTTCTTTCCAGCAACAAACAAAACAGTTGCCTTCGGTCTTTGGCCATTCCCCCGTCTTGGGTTCCACGTGTCCCTTTTTTGGACGGCCACGTGTCATAGCATATTTTACTCTATACAATATTATAATCGAAGAACAACCTCCGTTATTTCAAAGTAGGAGACTTGCTCTTAAGGAAAGTAACTCAAAACACCCGGGAACTCAACGTGGGGAAGCTAGGTCCAACGTGGGAAGGCCCCTACCGGGTTTCAGCTATCACCGGAAAAGGTTCATACGAGTTGGAAAACCAAAGTGGAAAAAATTTGCCCAGCAATTGGAACGTGGCACAACTTAAAAGATATTATTGCTGATAAGCATTATCCGATCAGAAAGTATGTGCTGCACTCCTTTTCCCTTCGTTCAGTTTTTGTCATAATTGGGTTTTTCTGGCAAGGTTTTTAATGAGGCAGCAACAGAAAGCATACTACGAGGAAAACAACAATAAGACCTTTAATAGCAAGGCATAAAAGCGAAGATCCACTCGGGGATGGTTAGATAATCTTTTGCTCTATAGCAAATTCCCACGAGGAAGTTAAGTTTTCTATTGAGAAATGATTACCTAATCGTTCATGAGCACAAAACACTATAGGATTATCTAGCAATGCATTAGTGGAATCTTCGAGGATACAATACTTGCAGTGTTCCAATTCGCGTTCTTCGCATTCAAACACTGGAGGGAATGATATGAGGATACTGAAACAATGACTGCTACGTCGACTGGGAAATGAAAAACCATAAATATAATTGCATCATCGAGATCGGGACTGCGCGGCCAGCCCCATAGAAACAAGTTGTACAAGTTAGCCTCAAGTAATGCCAATTTCTTTTCAACATAGCAAATGCTTATGTATTCTTTGAGAATAGAAGGAATAAAATGAAATCCTTTTATTTTTAGCCTATTTCTTGTCTGAACTATGAATTAACTTTGTCATTTGAAAGTTAAACAAGTACTTCAAATGCTAGTGTCGTAATAAACAGTAGAAGTCATCTTCAAGATTACCGTAAACATAAGAGGGCCCTCTCTTATAAAAACCCTCACGTTAAAGGGTTGGTTCCGGAAGAAATTATGTCCGTAATAAAAAATGCCTTCGGGAAAAGATACACCCGAAGCCGTATACCAAAAAGTAAACTTGTGCAAATACTTATCAAAGCACTCACGAAAAAGGGCTGGTGCCTAGAGCCAAAAATGCTTTCGGGGAAAATACATCCAAAGCTTCACATAATAAGACGCAAAATTCTTAAAAGGAAGAAAATGCAAAGATTAAAGAATTGCAAGAATATTCAAACGAAAATAAGACTCAAACAATACGTGAGCAAAAGATGTTTTTTATTTTTAAAAACATGTCAAAATGGCACAGATACAAGAATCGGAAAAAGAAAAAAAAGGCTAGACTGTAGTATCTCCAGAACCAGAAAGAATAGAAATGTTTGCGCCCCGGGAGAAGTAGACGGACCCACTAGTGGCTCAATATTTTCACCAGTTTGGCCTTCAGCATCACCATCTTTCGATTCTTCTTCATTTCTTGAGAACTCGGAATCGGAACTAGAAAGACCAAGTACATCATGCCTCGATGGGAGTCTACTTTTAGCATCTAACTCGAGCTTGCGTGCCTTAGTAATTTCGACATCAAAATCAATGACACCAGTTATAGCCTCTTCCAAAGATTTTCTCCTCATGATGTACATGGCGTAAGTTTTCTCAATGACGAGGGAAGCCGCTCGACGTTTGAGTTCTTTTTTGATTTAGGTTACCTCGGCAGAAAGGTTTTCCCGGGCGGATCTAGCAGATTTGATGCTAACATCAAGGGCACGGACAGTTGAACTAAAAAGCCTATTATGCTCGATAGGTTTCCTGTACTTCTCTACTAGCTAGGCATGTTTCGCCCCGTGGAAGCAAGCTCTTCAAATTTGGAATTCAAGGCTGTCTGTAAGTTGATCACTCTTTCAGCGGAAGCAGCCTCGTATTCAGTTGCAACAAGAACGGAGCTATGGACTTCAACCCATTTGGCCCTGGCTTCGTCAAATCAAACCCTCAGCAGGTCAATTTCTTGGCTAAGGGTTACCACTTCTTGCTCACTTTGCCGCAAACGAGCTTCCAATACAACAACCTCAACAGCTTTGGCTTCCAGTTCTAAAAGGCGAGCGACATGTTGCTCCTGCTCTGCCAAAAGAAGATCCCGAGCGGAGGTAATTTCTTCCTTTTCACGAATCAACCTATGAAGGCCCTTGGAAGCAAGAAATTTATCCTTCAAATTAATAAGGGTAAAATTTAGTATATGTTCACACCCAAAATTAGAAGGAATAATAAAGGAAGAAAGTAACGTACCACTGCAACGTTGTTCAACAAACACTCTCCTGAGAGTGCCTGAATCTTTTCCCAGTCTTTCTATAAAGCAAAAGGCTTCAGATAATTTGCAAGCTCCACCGGTTGGGATAACAAGTTGCACCGGTAGAGACCGAAAGAGTAACATTCTTCCTCCTTTGTGGATCTTCAGAAGGGGCAGCATAATTTTTCCCCAAATTTCCATGAACTGGGGACTGTGGAAGTGGAACATCTTCTTCATGATCAGGTGCGACCGGTGGAGATGATGTAGCAATTGCTGGTGGAAGAGTGGATGAAGATAGAAGTGATGTAGCAGTTGCTGGTGTTGGCGAAGATGGAGAGGAAGCTGATGGAGTTGAAGAATGAGAAGCAGCTGCATCAAATGCAGTGTTGGTTGTAGGATGCTCGCCAACCAATGACGACAGGGATCCGGTACTCAGCCCCACTATACCCAACACAGTAATTGAGGCCCAAAAATGGGAGTTGACATTATCTACCAAATCAAACTCTCCCCAAAGTGTCGGGGCATCGTCCTCGGTTGGTGTAACTATCTCAACATGTCGAGAATCCTGTTGAGATGATGAGGATAGTCATCTTCTATGTAGAGAAGCTCCCCCATCACTAGCTTCTTCATCATCATCGATGGTCACAGTGTCTATGAATAGCCCGGAAGGAGGTCCAGTCATTATCACTACCAGAGATGACTCGGGGGCATCAGTCCTCGCCCTCTTATTCTTTTCCCAAATTGAGGAGGAACGTCTTCTCTTTGGTTGTTTGTCTTCTGGCCGGGGAGTCTGTAAGGAAACATTTTCTCCCAAAGCGGGCCCGGAGCCACCTGTTCGAGTAAGCGTCTCCTGAAGCAGCCTCGCTGCATCAGCAGGATCAGCCAAAACATCCTCCTCGGGAACAAGAACAGAGCCCGCGGGTAGACCTAATTTTATAGACAAGTTAGAAGGGATCAATCAAGTTCTTCGCATAACTAAATGAAACAAGGTGAGTTTGAATTACCATGATTCTTGGCCTTCCACCCGTATTTAGGGACCAGTTCTTTCCACAAGCGAGTCTCGGGCGTCGTAACATCCAAGATCTTTTGTACTCACCGGTTTAAACCTTCCACCACCAATGGGATCCATCGAGTTGCTGAAACAGGCGAAGGATGGAGGATCAATACGGCTATAGAAAAGTATTTAGTAAAAGGAAATACCAAACAAAGAGCTTACGAGTGCGGTTCCAAACGGCCAGAAAGGATGGAGCCGTCGCTGGAATGATATCATCAGTGGCAGCTGCAATGAACCGTTCCATCCACCCACGGTCATTGTCATCATCCATGCTAGACAACAGAGCATGGTGGCCACCTTTGCAGAGGTTTGTCATCCCCCCGCGGAAGATTTTGGGAGAATAGAGATTCATCATATGAGCTAAAGTTAGCTCCTCTCCAGTTCCCTGGCACAAACGCCGAAGGCAAGCAACCGTCCTCCACACAGAAGGTCTTACTTGTGCCAAACACACTTGGTAGAGGAGGCAAAACTCCGCAATCACGGGGTCAAGCTTTCCGCTCAAAGAGAACGCACCCAAAGTAAAGGGATACGCGTAAAAATATGTAAAACCCTCCTTGGGTAGAGTGACTCTCTTTGATAGATCAGGAGCAATAATATCCAAGTCATGGCAGCGGTAGTCTTCCTTCATATCAGGAATGCTAGAAGGACGTATGGAAGAAGGATACCTACTGACGACCCATGTACGAGAGTTAGCAGTAGGGGATTTCTCTTCGAAATCTTTTATGGTTATAAGACTTCTAGGGATGATGGAGCCCACTGTTGGAGGAGCAAAATCCTCAGATTTGTTCTTGCTTTTTGAAAAATCGGTGCGCTTTGAGGAAGAAGCCATTGTATGGAAGAATTAGAAGGTTTTTTGTTTAAAGAGAATTAGAGAAAATATGAAGAGCAAGATGCAAGTTAGATAAGAGAAGTTTGAAAAATTATGAAGTATAAGGGAGAAAGTTGATACGTATAAGTAAAAGTTTTGGCGGCTAAATTCATGGCCACGATTATCTCGATAATCGGCAAAAGTTGTGCTGAATCATGGGATGACGCGTGTTCGGGGCATTAAATGCAGAGAGACGTGCGTCTAATCAACCGTTAGAAGCCTTCAGAGGGAATTATAGTAATTCCCGCCAAAAGAGTGTTTCTACCAACTTCCCGGTAACACAAACATATGTCACCGGAAAGTAGGGGGACTATCTGTATAGGGTAAAATATGCTATGACATGTGGCCGTCCAAAAAAGGGACACGTGGAACCCAAGATAGGGGGATGTCCAAAGACCGAAGGCAACTATTTCGTTTCTCGCCGGAAAGAACAAAGCTCATAAAAATGTGATAAATGCTCTTCGTCCGGTAGCATTTAAGAGAGAATATTTCATGGCATTAAGAGAAATTACTCGTTAAAGGGAATATGGCATTTATGTTCACCGTTACATCTGCATCTCCACATAATTGACATTAAAAAAGGGCACGATCCTAGTACCTCATTCATAGCTATAAATAGTGAGCTCAGTTATGATTGTAAGGGGAGGAATTTTCTGGAAAACTGACACTACATTCTATAAAAAGCTCAATACAATCACATTTTTTGATTCTTTTAAATTCGCTATTGTTGCGCCCGGAAATCCGGTTCCCGGAACTGTTATTTCTGCTGTTTCGTCTATATCCTAAGGCTAAGTATTGTATAATTCTTCGATTGTTTTGTTATTTCAGGATCCAATTAATTTACTTGTCTAGAAAGTACATATAAATTCAACTGTACCATTTTACGGGTATACATTGAGTTGTATAATTATTTTAGATTTCGACGTCGATTTGAGCATAAAGGTTACCATATTAAGCAAACGTTCTTTGATTCGTGTTTCGACAAAATCATTATATCCGTATCATAATTTCAGAACTATAGCAACTGAAATCATAAATTTTAGACATCGTATGAGGAATATATGTTAAATTTACTAACAATTAGGTTGCCAGATGTTTTTCAAATAAATTACGAAATTGCCATTGAATTCGTATTTAAAAATCTGCACCATTTTCAAATATTGAAGCCAACATATCTCCTTCACTACAAGGTCAAATGGAGTGATTCAAAAGCCTAGCTTGACGGAAATTTCATGAGGAATCCATTGGAGATATCAAGAGTGAGTTTTGGATTGTTTGGCACAAGAAACGAGGCAGAACATCTGTGCATTTTTGGCTATTAATGTTATTGGAGTTTTTCTCTATCTTGAAAGTTTGGGAGAATTCAAGGATGTTCTTCAAATTTCTTCCATGGACCATGGGGTAAGTGTTTTCTACTCGGTTTTGATTATATTGTGTGATTCCATCTTCGTTTTTGCATTTGATTGATGATTTCAAAAGAGAAACTGGTGGTTTTTGTCTAAACTTTCCTAAAGTGACCTTTTAAGTTTTGAACACCAATTCGGAGCAGAATTGAGAGAAATTAGTATGGTTGAAATCGTAATTGAATGAGTTATCGAATTTTGTGAGTTTTGTCAGGTTCCGAAGGGCGGACTCGGGTTTGACTTTTTAGTTGACTCTGGGTAAATGTGCAAAGATTCAATCTTTATCGATTGAGTTTGCTTCCTTTGGCATTATTTGATAATTTTGAGTTACTTTTGGCTAGTTTTGAGCCGTTTGGTGGATGATTTGAGTGGGATTGCACTTTTAGAGTATCAATTGGGCTTGTTTGAGGTAAATATCTTGCCTAACTTTGTGTGAGGGAAACTACCCCTTAGGATTTGGGTTGATTATGCTATTTGTATTATGTCAAGGCCGTGTACGCAAGGTGACGAGTGGGTATACGGGCTATATGTGGTATTTGAATGGTTTAGATTATCTAGACTCTTTCTATGCCTTTAATTGAATTTTAATAACATGTTATATCTATCAATGTTAATCTACTCTTAAATGTTCTATTTGACGCTGTTAGCACTTGCTCTACCTCTTACTTGTTATTTTGCTCTTACATTCTTTAGTTGAAGTTATTGTCTTCCTTATTTTCTTGTTACCTCTTAATTGTTGAATCACTTTTAATTGAAGTTGTTATTTCGTGGAATATCATCTTGTTGAGTTATTGGTGTTGAAGTTGTAATAGCCGTTTTCACATTGAGGTGAAGTTGTTAATTGTTGAGATACCTTTCCTTGTTGAGCATTCTCATTCATTTTGTTATTATTGAAATTCTTGTACATATTGTGGTTGAGCCATGTGTTATTTGTTGTGGAAACATTGGTATCGTAGACTTTGTGGCAAGTTGTGGCATATGGGCACTTGTGGTGCGAGTTGTGATTATGTTGTGATATTGACAAGCATGCGGTGATATAAGGCAAGGGGTTGATACGCATGCGGTGAGATAAGGTGGGCTTGATACGCGTGTTGCTAGTAGGGGAACTACTTGAAGCCACACGGTGAGATAAGGTGTGCTTAAACGCGTGTAGCTATATCGAGAAAAAATGATTTTCAAAAATAATGTAAGGCCCATGCGGTGACATAAGGAATGATTGTGATTGAAATTTTGTAATGTCAATACGAGTCGGTACCTCGGTTGAGATTTTCATTGTACATTCCATGTTGGAACAACTTTTTGATTTGAACGATTATTGTTCTTCCTTCAGTGATTCATCCGCATTTTGATTGTGTTTGGTTATGCGTTGTTATCTTGGTGTTGGCACGATTGTGGTTTCTTGTGCGAGTCATGCATTCTACGCAATTTGTTGTGTTGCTTTAACACGCCAATCTATGCCTCCGTTATAACTTGGTGAATTGATTGTCAATGTGAATTTAATTACGTGGAGTCACTATATCATATTCTGTTGAGTTGTTGGTAACATAATGGTTTAAATAAAAGAATTATTTACGTGCTTTATTCTATGTGCCTCTTAAGATAAAACTCGTTATTTTACTCGATGCCTTATTATTCTAAATGGTTATCGCACTTCCAATATAATTAGGTTCTCAAATTATACTCATCACCCTGTTACATGTTTACCTTACTTGAAATTGTTATCATGTTTTTCTTTAATAAAATTCTATATTTAATTCATTAATTTAACTTATGTTTTACTTTGTTTAAAAATGATCCTTTGTACTTATTTCGTGTGTTATGTTTCCCCTGTGTGGTGGATTGATAGCATTGCGCTTCATGGTGGTATCTGTTGAGCTAGCGGGATGGGTTCGTCATTTCCATTCTCTTTCTATCATTGGATATATTTGAGTTATTGTTCTTTGGTGCACGGATTCCATGGTATGTGGCTCTAAGTAGGATTTGTGTGACATGTCGATTGAGTAGTTTGTACTGGATGAGGTGCAGTTATTGGGCCTGAAATGAGTGCCATCGGATTTGATTAAGGTATGTTTGCAAGAATTGTTTCAAGGTTTATCAAGGTTTGACTTTTGGGTAAACGGACTCGGAATTGGGTTGTATGAAGATTGTTATTGGTTACGACGTTGATTTGAGCATAAAGGTTACTATATTAAACAAACATCCTTTGATTTGTGTTTCAACTAAACAATTATATCCGTATCGTAATTTAGGAAGCATAGCAACTGAAATCATCAAGTTTCGACATCGTATGAGGAATGTATGGTCATTTTACTAAGAATTGGGCTGTGCAATTATTTTCAGATTAATTACGAAATTGCCACTGAATTCGTATTTAAAAATCTGCACTATTTTCAAATATTGAAACCAACATATCTCCTTCACTATAAGGTCAAATGGAGTGATTCAAAAGCCTAACTTTACTGGAATTTCACGAAGAATCCATCGGGGGAATCAAAAGCAAGTTTTGTTATGATTTGTCACAAGAAACAAGGCAGAACAGCTAGGCATTTTTGGCTATTAATATTGGAATTTTTCTCATCTTGAAAGTTTGTGATTGAGAGAATTCAAGGATGTTCTTCAAGTTTCTTCCATGGACCATGGGGTAAGTATTTTCTACTCGGTTTTGATTATATTATGTGATTCCATCTTCATTTTTAGCATTTGATTGATGATTTCAAAAGAGAAATCAGGGTTTTTTGTCTAAACTTTCCTAAAGTGAGTTTTTGAGTTTTGAACACCGATTCAGAGCGGAATTGAGTGAAATTAGTATGGTTGGAATCGTAATTGAATGCGTTATCGGATTTTGTGAGTTTTGTCAGGTTCCGAGGGACGGACTCGGGTTTGACTTTTTAGTTGACTTTGGGTAAATGTGCAAAGATTCAATCTTTATCGATTGGGTTTGCTTCCTATGGCATTATTTAATGATTTTGAGTTACTTTTGGCTAGATTTGAGCCGTTCGGAGGATGATTTGTGTGGGATTGCGCTTCTAGAGTATCGATTGGGCTTGTTTGAGGTAAGTATCTTGCCTAACTTTGTGTGAGGGAAACTACCTCTTAGGATTTGGGTTGATTATGCTATTTTTATTATGTGAAGGCCGTGTACGCAAGGTGACGAGTGGGTACACGGGCTATATGTGGTATTTGACTGGTTTAGATTATCTAGATTCTTTTCATGTCTTTAATTGAATTGTCATAACATGTTATATCTATCAATGTTAATATACTCTTACAAGCTCTATTTGACGCTGTTAGCACTTGCTCTACCTCTTACTTGTTATTTTGCTCTTACATGCTTTAGTTGAAGTTATTGTCTTCCTTATTTTCTTGTTACCTCTTAATTGTTGAATCACTTTTAATTGAAGTTGTTATTTCGTGGAATATCATCTTGTTGAGTTATTGGTGTTGAAGTTGTAATAGCCGTTTTCACATTGAGGTGAAGTTGTTAATTGTTGATATACCTTTCCTTGTTGAGCATTCTCATTCATTTTGTTATTATTGAAATTCTTGTATATATTGTGGTTGATCCATGGGCTATTTGTTGTGGAAACATTGGTGTTGTAGACTTTGTGGCAAGTTGTGGCATATGGGCATTTGTGGTGCGAGTTGTGATTATGTTGTGATATTGACATGCATGCGTTGATATACGGCAAGGGGTTGATACACATGCGGTGAGATAAGGTGGGCTTGATATGCGTGTTGCTAGTAGGGGAACTACTTGAAGCCACACAGTGAGATAAGGTGTACTTAAACGTGTGTAGCTATATCGAGAAAAAATGATTTTCAAAAATAATGTAAGGCCCACGCGGTGACATAAGGAATGATTGTGATTGAAATTGTGTACTGTCAATACGAGTCGGTACCTCGGTTGAGATTTTCATTATACATTCCATGTTGGAACAACTTGTTGATTTGAATGGTTATCATTCTTCCTTTAGTGATTCATCCGCATTTTGATTGTGTTTGGTTATGAGTTGTTATCTTGATGTTGGCACGATTGTGGTTTCTTGTGCGAGTCATACTTTCTACGTGATTTGTTGTGTTGCTTTAACACGCCAATCTGTGCCTCCGTTATAACTTGGTGAATTGATTGTCAATGTGAATTTAATTGGGTGGAGTCACTATATCATATTCTGTTGAGTTGTTGGTAACATAATAATTTAAATAAAAGAATTATTTACGTGCTTTATTCTATGTACCTCTTAAGGTAAAACTCGTTATCTCACTCGATGCCTTATTATTCTAAATGGTTATCGCATTTCCAATATAATTGGGTTCTCAAATTATACTCATCACCCTGTTACATGTTTACCTTGCTTAAAATTGTTATCATGTTTTTCTTTAATAAAATTCTATATTTAATTCAGTAATTTAACTTATGTTTTACTTTGTTTAAAAATGATCCTTTGTACTTATTTCGTGTGTTATGTTTCCCCTGTGTGGTGGATTGATAGCATTGCGCTTCGTGGTGGTATTTGTTGAGCTGGCGGGATAGGTTCTTCATTTCCATTCTCTTTTTATCATTGGATATATTTGAGTTATTGTTCTTTGGTGCACGAATTCCATGGTGTGTGGCTCTAAGTAGGATTTATGTTTGCAAGAATTGTGTCACTAGTCGGCTTAGATTTTGGCTATGGTTCTTATCGGGCAAGAGAGCTCCCCGACTTGTTAATATGATGGGTGGTTATGAGTTTCTGTATGTTTTTTCATCATTGGCAGTGTACGAAGGTTCAGAACAAGATTTTAGTTGATATGAGGTTTGTTACTGGTGTCGGGGTGGTTATCGAGCAGCTATTGAGGTCGGAAGTTATTGCTATGAGTATTTGAGTTATATGGTATATCATGTGATTATGTCTTGAGATATGTTTATGGATTGATACAACTTGTTCAGAGTTATACGGTGTATAGATGCAAGAATCGGGTCATATAATGAGTTCCAGATGTTGGGAATTTGGGTTTTAAGATTTATGGACTAAGGTTGAAGTAAGGATCCTCTGTTAGGTGGTGTCGTCGGGCTTATATGTATAGGGTGACGTGGGATCACCCATAATTATGTGTATGGCGAGGGTATATTGCAATTGGATGGCTTTGGAATGACTCTTGGCACATTTGAGGACGAACGTATGTTTAAGTGGGGGGGGGAGGGGGGAGAATGTAACGACCCAACCGGTCATTTTGAGCAATTGCACTTTGCTCGGTATTGTAAGGGCATGAGTAGCTCTATATGATGTATTATGACTTGTGTAAATCGTCGGTTTTTGTTTCCAGGTAATTCAGAAGTGATTTGGAAGAATGAATCTCTTGTTGATTACGTTTGACTTTTGGGTATTTGACCTCGGAACGAAGTTTTGATGGTTCTGTTAGGTCCGGATGGTGATTTTGGACTCGGGCATATGCCCGGATTTGCATTTGGATATTTCTAGAAGGTTTCGGCTAATTGGCGGAAGTTGAAAATTCAAAGGTTTGAAAAGTTCATAAGTTTCACCAAGAGTTGACTTTGAAGATATCAGATTCAGATTGTGGTTCTGGGAATTAGAATAGCTTTGTTTTGTCATTTGGGACTTGTGTGAAAAATTTGAGTCCATTCCGGGTTGATTTGATATGTTTCAGCGCGAGTTTCGGAAGTTAAAAATTCAAAGTTCATTTAAGTTCGATTTGAGGTGCGATTCATCGTTTCAATGTTGTTATGCGTGATTTGAGACCTCGAGTAGGTCCGCATTATGTTATGGGACTTGTTGGAATGTTTGAACATGGTCCTGAGGGGCTCGGGTAAGTTTCAGAGTGGAGTTAGAGCATTTTCCCTTCATGTTTGATTGCTGGTGTGTTCTGGAGCATTTTCCCTTCATGTTTGATTGCTGGTGTGTTCTGGGCTACTGGTGCTGATTTTCCTTCTATGCGATTGCGAGGGAAGAAACACGATCGCAATGTATAATGTTTGAGATGGTGCACTTTCTTCTATGCGTTTGCCATTGTAGGACCGTGTTCGCGGAGGTCGAGCGGCTTATGTAACATGGCCGCGTGCTTGGGAAGGCGATCACATATCGGCGTAGGTGTTGGGCAGAGATGTCTTCGCATAGCTTAATTCCAGTGGTCTGCGCGTTCGCATGGTGTGTCTCGCGAACGCGTTTGGTATTTTGAGCTGTGCCATTTTCTCTTCTTCGCGATCGCGTGGATTGTTCCGCGATCGCGATGCATATGACTGTCCAGTGAATTATAAATTACTCTATTTTGGGAGTTTCAACTATTTTATCATATTTGGAGCTATGCAGTTCAAATTGAAGTGATTTTTGAAGAGATTTTCACCACAAGGACTGGGGTAAGTGTCCTCTACTCGGTTTTGATTTTATTTCATGAATCTATCTTCATTTTTTTTGCATTTGGTTGATGATTTCAAAAGAGAAATTGGGAGTTTTTGCCTGAAGTTTCATAGAGTGAATTTTCGGGTTTTGAACATCGTTTCGGAGTCGGATTTAGGTGAAACTAGTATGGTTGGACCCGTAATTGAATGGGTTGTCAGATTTTGTGAGTTTTGTCGGGTTCTGAGGTGCAGACCCGGGTTTGACGTTTTGCTTGACTTTGGGCTTTTGGTTAAAGATTCGACCTTTATCATTTGGAATTGTTTCCTTGGGCTTCATTTGATGCATTTGAGTTACTTTTGGCTAGTTTCTAGTCATCCGGAGGTCGGACGCGTGGATTGGCATTTTTGGAGCATCGTTTGGCTTGCTCGGTATTGGATTTGTCTTGTTCGAGGTAAGTAACACTTCCAAACTTGGTGTTGAGGGTATGAAACCCTGAATTACATGTTATGTGATTGATGTCGAGGTGACGCGCATGCTAGGTGACGGGCGTATGGGCGTGCACCTTGTAAATTTTGATTTAGTCGATTCCATGGAACTGTGTAGCTATCTTATTTGAACACTTTTACTGAACTCTATGTGTTAGATCACTCGAGGTGTAATTTATACTAGAAATCATGTCTAGGATATATGTTTATCCTGTTGGGGCACACTAAGGTCATTTCTGTTGTTGAGTTATTTGTTTACATTACAATTACGTACTCAGCCATACGCATTCCTTTGCATATCATATCTCAGTCTCTGTTACCATTTATTGATAAATCACATCATTATTTTGGGCTGATCTTTCATGAGATTGTGAGCCCGAGAGACTGGAGAGATTGATGACTGAGTGAGGCCGAAGGCCTGATTGTGAGGATATTGATACTATAGCACGTGAGTTGTCTGTGCGGATCCATATATTGATACTGTAGCACGTGAGGATCCAAATATTAATACTATGGCACGTGATTTGTCCGTGTAATACGTGAGTTATCCGTGCGAATCAGAATTTATTGATTCATGCCAGGAGTTGTCTTATCATAGCGCTTGGGCTGGATCAGCCCCTCCGGAGTCTGCACATCAACAGTTGGCACAGTTGCTAGCAGTTATTATGTTTGGGCTGAATCTGCCCTGTACAGTACTAAGTGACTGAGTGTGTCGAGTGATTGAGTGTGATGAGTGAAAAGTGTGAGACAATGAGATTGAGTACTCTGAGAGTTTGAGTACATGAGTTCATCACTGAGATGCATTAGATTTGACATGCGTACTTGAGATACATGCATAGAGATGCATTTCCTTCTGCTACCCGGTTTTGGTGACATTCATGATTTCACCTGTATATTGACATGTAGGCATGGAGATGTATTTTTCCTCATGCCATATGAGATTTAAATATTTTACCTGTTGTTGAAAGTCTTTGGGAAAAATCAGAGTTTTTTTGATATACTCATATTTTGGAGATTTCGGTAAATGATTTTAGCGGAATTTGAGCGAGATGAATATTAGGGTGTCGAATGATCGATTGCGTATTTGGTTATGTTCTTTCTCGACTGTGGTATTGTGTTAGTGGTTCCTCCGTGGTTATGGTCATGCATTTGGGGTACTTGATGTCGAATTACGTGTAATTATTAATTTTGAGCATGGTGGCTTGAGGTATTTCATGTGGACCAGTGTTTGGATGGGGTCACGCATTGTAGCAAAATTAAATTGGGATATGATCTTTTGTGTTAGATTCGTGTGTTTTGGTTCTACGGTGTATGAAGGGTTCTTAGCATTTCGTTGTAGTGGTACTTGTTGAGCTTGTAGTACGGTTCTCTCATTTAAGTCATTTTCTATGTTTGAGGACACTTGAAATTGTTACGTATTGGTGCACAGATTGCACGGTTTGTGGCTTAAAGTTGTATTGGTGTGGTATGTCAGTAAGGCGACTGTGTTTGATAAGATGAGGTCGTCAGACCTAGAATGGGTGCGATCAGATCTAATTGCAGTATATTTGGAAGGATAATATTGGAAGTTGGCTTAGAAATTAGCTATAGTTCTTGTTGAAGGAGGGAGAGTTCCATTACTTGTTTATCTGATAAGTGGTTACCAGTTTCTGCGTGTTTCTTTCATCACCGGCAGTGTAAGAAGGTCTTAGAATGAGGTTTTGTTCGATATGAGGTTTGTTACCGGTATTGGGTTATTTTGAGTAGTTAATGTAGTCAGAAATTATTGCTATGAGTATTTGAGTTATGTGGTAAATTATATGATTGCGTCTTGGGTTATGGTTATGGTCTGATGCAACTTTTTCAGACTTATACAGTGTGTAGATGCGAGATTCGGGTCTTATAGAAATTTTGGATGTTGGAAATTAGATCCCAAGGTTTATGGGCAAAGATTGAATTAAAGATCTTCTATTAGGTTGTGTTGTCCGGATTATATGGAATAGGGTGACATGGGATCACCCCCGGGTATGTGTATGGTAAGGTTACAGTGATTGACGGTGTTACGCCTCGCATTATTACGTCGATGTTACGCTCTGCAGTAATTTATTATGATGATATTACGCTCCGCAGTAATTTATTATGACGATGATACGCTCCGCAGTAATTTCTTACAATGATGTTACGCTTCGTAGTAATTTGTTACGACCATGTTACACCATGTAGTATTGTACGTTAAATTTTTCGTAAGATAATTGACATCAGTTCAGGGGCAAGATTATTTGGAGATTATAAGTATTATGAAATTTCAAACAATTGATGAGTAAATTCGTGAAGGTGAAAGGGTAAACGAATCAAAGAAAATGAGTTTCGTTGAAGGTTGTCGATTTGGGATGAAATACGGTCCGAGCTATAATACCAGATACTTATGGACTAGTACCATATGACTGTGATAGTATGATGTATAAAGTATATTCAAAATGAGTAGAATTGTAAGTAATTTAAGATAATTCTTAATTATGCGGGTAATTGGTTAATTACCGGGTAACAGGACATTACCTAATTACCTAATAAGTGGATAAAGATTTAAATTTTCCACCCCCACCCCCACGTTGCAGTAAGCCACTATTAATACATATGACTAAGTAGTCATATGAGCTTAGGTGGCTATCCAAGGTGAATAGGACTTTAACGTGTAATCCATTCAAAGTTGGTACAAAGTTTGGTTTCATTACAAAGTTTGTCTCATTTTGGACATAGAATAAGAAAGTAAGAATCAGATACCTTTCCTCCAAATTCCAAGCAATTCAAAAACATACGCTAAGGTTCAATCCAACAAAGCTTCCAACGAAAATTCTTGCAACCAAACAATTCCGACGAGAATTGTTAGAATCGTAGCAACGTAAAATTTTGCGGTTCTAAAGGAGTACGGTGCAATCTTTCCCAAGAATATTATACGGATGTTTCTCTACTCCAGGTATGTTAAGGCTATCCCTTCTTTCTTTTGGGCATGATCAATACGATACAAACGAAACGAGCAAATGCACAATTTTCATAAATGACTCTATTCATAGAAATATTAGGGGTGTCTATATTCTTAATTCCCCATATGAATTATTATATCTTTTGTTCATGGGTCTCAGAAAAAATACGTATTTGATAAAATTTATCCGACAGGCATATTATTTTTATGACATTCCGAGAAAATTTTATTAATGTATTTCTTATGCATTTCATGCATTTATACATGTACATTGACCCATGACCAGATGGAGGTATATACACGTATATTATATGTATATGGGATATGGGAAAAAGTTATGGCATTATATATGCACCACCACCTGATCAGCTGGTATACGTTGATGATTTGCCCACGGTAGCCGAAATGATGTGATGGGATGCCCTCAGAGGCGTGATGATGTTACGAACACATATACCTATGCATGGTATGACATTTATACGCATATGCATGATATTATAAAAATGAAATGATTCCCAGAGCTTTGCAGACGTACATGTCGAGTCTTTTACTCCATGTTTCTCTCATGTCTATTATTTACTGATTTTCATTCCTTACATATTCGGTACATTATTTATACTGACGTACCTTTTGCCTGGAGACGCTGCGTTTTATGCCCGTAGGTCTCGATAGACAGGTCGTGAGTTTTCCAAGTAGGCGATCAGCTCAGCGGAAGATATTGGTGCACTCCATTTGCTCCAGAGTTGCTTGTTTGGTTAGTATAATTTAGACGTGTGTTGTTTGGTATGGCGGGACTCTGTCCCGACCCTTATGAAGATTATGTACTATTAGAGGCTTGTAGACAGATGTCATGTATGATTGTATGGCCTTGTCGGCCTATGTTCAATGTACGAGTGATCGTTTTGGTCTTATAGGCTAGTATGTCATATGTATAAGTTTATTCCCTCATGTTTTACTCCGGTTCATTTACCTATGATGGAATGATACGAAAGATACGTTATGTTGGTACTCGGTTGAGTAAGGTACCGGGTGCCCGTCGCGGCCCATCGGTTTGGGTCGTGACAAAAGTGGTATCAGAGTAGTTCTGTCCTAGGGAGTCTACAAGCCGTGTCTAGTAGAGTCTCGTTTATGGGTGTGTCGTGCACCACACTTATAAGTAGGAGGCTATAGGGCATTTAGGATTGTCACTCTTTCTTCCTACTCTAGATCGTGTGGTAGAGCTCAGTTATAAGAACTCAATTTCCTAAACTCTATCTTACTTATAGTACGACAATACCTACATCTAGAAAGGCGGTTGGTATGAGATATAGCAGTGGAAGAGTTGAGTCAGAGGAACTCAATTTTTGCATCATGCTTATGATGGATAAGTATGAGATATTCAGCAAATCATGTGTATACTAAGATGTGTAAACTTCTTGATTGGGATCCCTAAGGCAAGAATGCCTATCCACTCTTACGGTAAAAAAGAATAAGAAGGGAGCACAAGTTTCAGCAAGTAAAAAGAGCAAGGTGAAGAAGGGTACGAGGCACCCAGTTAATGAAGGTTAACAATATTTACAATTCAGGCAGAGGAATATAAGCCTTTTGAGTTACCTTCAACAGTAATAGAGGCACGTACAATTGGCTACATCGATCTTAGTTATGCCCTATGGGAGCTAACAGATATGGTTTAAGAGAAGGACGGGATATCAAGATCCGGCTGGGGTTTGAGTGACCCAAAACAGTGGATGGATTGTTTGCATTAGTTGACATTTCCAGAGGATATTGCAAATATGCTAATAGATCTCCTTGTGAGACACCCAGATGGTGCACTCTAAAATAGTACAGCTAGATATGAGTACTACAAAGATAGGCATTGGAAGCCTTGAAAGGATAAATATTACCTTAGTATGGCCCCCGTCCCTAGTAGAGAAAGAATGTTAGGCAACCCGAAGAGCCAGTAGATGGAACAAGGGGAGCTAAAAGCAAAAGAATGTCCTGTTGAAATTTTCAAAATAAAGTGTTAGAGAGAAATGTTAGCGGGAAATGGGAAGAGAGTTAATGAAGCATTATGAGTAAGATGTGATGTATGGATGACAACGTTAGATCAAAAATATGATAGTATTACAGAGTCTATAGTCAAGTGAAGGGAAAGACGAGAGGCGACAAGCCTTGACACAACTAAAGAGTATAGGCCATAAAGTCATATCCTCAGTTCGAAAAATAAGTTCGTGACTCCAACGCAACTACCAGAAGGAAAGGTTAGACCCCAGAATAATAGAAATCAGTATGGGCTGGTGAACAAGATAAACTAAACATGAATTATGGACTGAGTGACTTGATAATAGTCAGCATCATGAGAATTTCAGATTTGCATTCCGGCAATAATAGAATGGACAACAGAAGACGATTCTTGAGAAATTCAGAGAATGGTCATTCAGGAAGACGCTTCCCTAAAGCAAGCAATGTGAGAAAAATTAAGCTTAAGGGATTGTATGTGCCAGTTGCACTAAGTGTCACCATCGTGAGTAAGGTAATTTGTTATCCTTGGTACAGAAGGATTGCTGCAAGGCGAGTAAGGGTCAATGATGCTGTGAAACGACGCAAAAGATGAAGAGGTAAAACATCTATAGGTAGATCCTCGTGGCTTCAACTCTTAGTACTCCCCTAAAGGGGGGAATATGGAGTGATGTGGCATTAGGTCGGAATTAAGTGGTTCTAGTTACTATGGAATGGTAAAGGAAGAATGCGATAAAAATGAAAAAGGAATGAGATGGCACTTATCCAAATCCTACAGATATGCTACGATTCCAGAACATTATGCAAACACGATGTCAAGGAAAGGAAGTAAGGGTCCCGACCCAAGACATTATTGATAGATAAAGAGTCAAAGCGAGATGTAAGTTAAGACAAAGGAAATAACCCAAGAAAGATTTCACGCAATATTAATATGAGAATGGGCCAACGAGTAGTCAGTAATTGATTTAAGAATAGCCTAGTTATGGCTAAACATGAGGTTATAGACGAGTTAGCAGATCATGCAAGATAAACATAGTAGAACCCAATATGGTGAATTTAGTCTCGCAGATATGAGATCATGATCCTTGAGAAATATTCAGATAGGAGTTGGGGTAGTTAAAGGTACCATATGAGTGTTACTGAAGTAAAAGAGAAAGCCACTGGGAAGACAGTCAAAATATCAAGTTTAGAAGAAACCCTACAAGCACACGAGCGAAAACTATGGATAATTATAGGCGAGAAAGGACATCAATGAAAGACTAGCTGAGAAAGTAAGGAAGGAAGCTTTAACCTAAGCTGGGTGACCTAAGGAGGAAATGGTCTTATAACAACAGTCTCACAACAACATTGTATGCACTCCATAAGAAAATGGCACCTACTGTGGCTAATGAATGGGAAGTAAAATCAGAAGTGATATTCAAGATCATATGAGTTGTATGGAATTCCAATATGCCTAGGCACGAAGATAAGCTAAGTGTGCACGCAAAAAGGGGACAGAAAGACTAGGAAAAGTAATTGCTTACGTTTGATGAAAGCTGAGATGGAACAAAAAGAATTATTCGATTCATGATCTAGAGTTAGTTACGTTATAAATGCACTTAAGAGTTTGAGAGTTTTATACATGCATCATATACAGCCGTAGAAGAAGTTAAAAGAAAGAATTGAGCCCAGGTCATAGACGAAGGATTGTATTATTAAAGGATTATATCATGAATATTTCTCAGCGCCCATGAAAGGCTAAACGTAATAACTAATACCATGAATCGTAGATCGAGAGGTAGCTTAAGCCTACATAAAGGCTGATCAGAAGAAGGAGGAAGCTAAAGAGTTACATCAGTGAAGTAAATCACAAATTTGATTATTGGACCAAGAAAATTATATAAATCGTGATTGAGAACATTACAGGATCACTCTTAATATCAGAGGTACCAAAGGGATATTACAACAACCATATTCTATAACGGCCCTACGATAAAGTCGGTAGTACCATCCTCATAAGAAGTCAGTACGAAGCTTCAAGTTATGGATGTGAATTATACCTATGTGGAAGGGAGGTCATGAAAGAGATAGAAGATGCGATGTGAGATTTTAAGGTAAGTAAGGTAAAGGTGAACAACTTACAAGATACTCAAAGACAGAAGATCGTGAATAGTCCATGCTTCGGGTAGAAGGCTAGAAGCACTGGGATTCAGTATCTGGGAATGATAGCGGCATCGTCAGTGGCATATCTTCCAGCCTATGGTTTCTAGGTACTGAGAGATCTAGTCAAGATAGCAAAGAAGAATTGGAGACAATATGATGTATCACTTGATGTTATAGAATAACATAAGAAAATCTATGGTGCAAGCAAGTTGAAGGAAGGTGGCGAATAATATAAATAGATATGTGTAGGTCACAAGCTAAAATATGGTAAAGCGATAAGGTTTTAAGAAGACAGGAGTAAGGATAAGAAAGGGCAAGTGAGAAGGTGACGAGAATGGATAAGTCCTCAGGATTAAGCCCATGGAAATAAGAAGAGCTAATGGTTTCTCTAAGTTATAGAAAGTTCAGTGTAGCTTAAATGAACTCAAAGGAATCTAAGACTAATAGCATTTAGAAGAGATGGAATGATGCCCTGGTAGTGGAATGAGGGTGTGATTGTGATAGATAAAGGATGGCGTTTGGGTCTTCGACTGAATAATGGTTTGAAGAGGATTTCATGGATTGTACGGAATTAAAAAAAATGTAAGGTGAATCACATTGGGATGCTATAAAATACGATTATTGAAGTACAGTATCGCCCCTAAGTGGATCAGGAAATCACTTCAAATATTCCTCGATACAGCATAAGCCCTAGTGGCAATGTATTACGTAAGAAGTTTCAAGTTATCAATGGAAGATTGTAGATCAGCATTGAGGTGAATCGACAATGGATGGATAAAAGATACAAAGTACGAGATGAGATTAGACCATCATTCTTAAGATGAATAGTAATGAAGAAGCGTTAAAAGACTTAGCTTTATGCATATAGGATAAGCAACAAGAGTAACCTGGAGTTTGGTCGCAGACCTCAGTAACAATAAATCAAAGTAAGAGTTACGGTATAGTATGGCCTACCTAGATGTAGTAAAGCTAATGACGCCCAGAGGAATAGCTTGACATAATTTTGTATATGTTCACAAAGTGAGGCCTAGAGATTGGCTAAGAGCTGGAAGAAAGAGGAGAGAAGCGTTGCATAGGCGCATATACAAAGTTAGAGTCGTACAGGCTGCATGATAGAAGGTAGAAACAGTTACGAGATTAGAAGGATTCCGACTACAAGTCGTGGTGTGAGAAAGAGGCTTAAAGGGGGGAATGCCCTGGCCTTTGGATTTATTCAAAGAACAATTGTCTAGATGGAAAGGAGAGAATACTAAAGTATTCGGAAGACATAGGTTATGAAAATGATAAGTACATCAGTCAACATTTGAGGACGAATGTTCCAAAGGGGGGAATGATGTTACGCCTCACATTATTACGTCGATGTTATGCTCCACATTAATTTATTATGATAATGTTACGCTCCGCAGTAATTTCTTATGACGATGTTATGCTCCACAGTAATTTCTTACGATGATGTTACGCTCCGCAGTAATTTATTACGATGATGTTACACAATGTAGTATTGTACGTTGAATTTGTCGTAAGATAATTGACATCAGTTTAAGGACAAGATTATTTGGAGATTATAAGTATTATGCAATTTCAAATAAATGATGAGTAAATTCGTGAAGGTGAAAGGGTAAACGAATCAAAGAAAATGAGTTTCGTTGAAGGTTGCCGATTTGAGATGAAATACGGTCCGAGCTATAATACCTGATACTTATGGACTAGTACCATACAAGGTACCATATGACCGTGATAGTATGATGTATAAAGTACATTAAAAATGAGTAGAATTTTAAGTAATTTAAGACAATTCTTAATTATGCGGGTAATTAGGTAATTACCGGGTAACAGGACATTACCTAATTACCTAATAAGTGGATAAAGATTTAAATTTTTCACCCCCACCCCCACGTGGCAGTAAGCCACTATTAATACATATGACTAAGTAGTCATATGATCTTAGGTGGCTATCTAAGGTGAATAGGACTTTAACGTGTAATCCATTCAAAGTTGGTACAAAGTTTGGTTTCATTACAAAGTTGGTCTAATTTTGGACATAGAAAAAGAAAGTAAGAATCAGATAGCTTTCCTCCAAATTCTAAGCAATTCAAAAACAGACGCTAAGGTTCAATCCAAGAAATATTCCAACGAAAATTCTTGCAACGAAACAATTCCAACAAGAATTGTTAGAACCGTAGCAACATAAAATTTTGCGGTTCTAAAGGAGTACGGTGCAATCTTTCCCAAGAATATTATACAATTTTTTTTCTACTCGAGGTATGTTAAGGCTATCCCTTTTTTCTTTTTGGCATGATCAATACGATACAAACAAAACGAGCAAATACACAATTTTTATAAATGACTCTATTCATAAAAATATTAAGGGTGTCCATATTCTTGATTCCCCATGTGAATTATTATATTTTCTGTTCATGGGTCTCAAAAAAATACGTATTTGATAAAATTTATCCGACATGCATATTATTTTTATAACATTTCGAGAAAATCTTATTAATGTATTTCTTATGCATTTTATGCATTTATACATGTACATTGACCCATGACCAGATTGCGTTATATACGCGTATATTATATGTATATGGGATATAGGAAAAGGTTGATGATTTGCCCACGGTGGCCGAAATGATGTGATGGGATGCCCTCAGAGGCTTGATGATGTTATGAACACATATACCTATGCATGGTATGACATTTATACGCATATGCATGATATTATAAAAATGAAATGATTCCCAGAGCTTTGCAGACGTACATGTCGAGTGTTTTACTCTATGTTTCTCTCATGTCTATTATTTACTATTTTCATTCCTTACATATTCGGTACATTATTTATACTGATGTACCTTTTGCCTGGAGATGCTGCATTTTATGCCCGCAGGTCTCGATAGGCAGGTCGTGAGTTTTCCAAGTAGGCGATCAGCTCAGGGAAAATATTGGTGCACTCCATTTGCTCCAGAGTTTCTTGTTTGGTTAGTATAATTTATACGTGTGTTGTTTGTTATGGCAGGACTCTGTCCCAACCCTTATAAAGATTATATATTCTTAGAAGCTTGTAGACAGATGTCATGTATGATTGTATGGCCTTGTCGGCCTATGTTCAATGTACGAGTGATCGTTTGGTCTTATAGGCCAGTATGTCATATGTATAAGTTTATTCCCTCATATTTTACTCCGGTTCATTTACCTATGATGGAATGATACGAAAGATACGTTATGTTGGTACTCGGTTGAGTAAGGTACCAGGTGCCCGTCGCGGCCCATCGGTTTGGGTTGTGACAGACGGCTTTGGAACAACTCTTGGCACGTTCGAGGATGAATGTATGTTTAAGTGTGGGATAATGTAATGAGTCGACCAGTCATTTTGAGCAATTGCACTTTGCTCGATAGTTTGAGGGCATGAGTAGCTCCGTATGATGTATTATGACTTGTGTGAATCGTCAGTTTTAGTTTTCAGGTTATCCGGAAGTGATTTGGAAGAATGAATCTCATATTTGTAGCTTTAAGTTGGAAGAGTTGACCAAGTTTGAGTTTAGGTATTTGACCCCGGAACATAGTTTTGATGATTTCGTTAAGCCCGGATGGTGATTTTCGACTAAGGCGTATACCCGAATTTGCATTTGGATATTTCTAGAAGGTTTCGACGCTAATTGGTGGAAGTTAGAAATTTTGAAGGTTTGGAAAGTTCATAAGTTTGACCGAGAGTTGACTTTGAAGATATCAGATTTGGATTGTGGTTCCGGGAATTGGAATAGCTTTGTTATGTCATTTGGGAATTGGGTACAAAATTTGAGTCCATTCCGGGTTGATTTGATATGTTTCGGCGCGAGTTTCGGAAGTTAAAAGTTCAAAGTTCATTTAGGTTCGATTTAAGGTGTGATTCATCGTATCAATGTTGTTATGCGTGATTTGAAACCTTGAGTAGGTCCGTGTTATGTTATGGGACTTGTTGAAATGTTCGGACATGGTCCCGAGGGGTCAGGTAAGTTTCGGAGTAGAGTCGGAGCATTTTTCCTTCATGTTTGACTGCTGGTGTGTTCTGGGCTACTGGTGCTGATTTTCCTTCTATGAGATTGCGAGGGAAGAAACATGATCGTAATGTACAATGTTGGAGTTGGTGCACTTTCTTCTATGCGTTCTCCATTATAGGACTACGTTCGCGGTGGTCCAGCAACTAGTGTAACGCGGCCGCATTCTTGGGAAGGCTATCGCGTATCAGCGTGGGTGCTGGGTAGAGATGTCTTCACGTTCACGTGTATCAGGGCGCATTCGCATAGATTTATTCCAGTGGTATGCGCGTTCACATGGTTTGTCTAGCGAACGCGTTGCGTATTTTGAGCAGTGCCATTTTCTATTCTTTGCGATCGCATGTATTATTCCGCTATCGCGATGCATATGACTGTCCTGTAAATTATAAAGTACTCTATTTTGGGGGTTTCAACCATTTTATCATATTTGGAGCTATGGAGATCAGATTGAAGCCAATTTTGAAGAGATTTTCACCATATAGACTGGGGTAAGTATCCTCTACTCGGTTTGATTTTATTTCATTAATCTATCTTTATTTTTGGCATTTGGTTGATGATTTCAAAAGAGAAATTGGGGGTTTTTGCCTAAAGCTTCATAGAGTGAATTTTCGAGTTTTGAACATCGATATGGAGTCGGATTTGAGTGAAACTATTATGGTTAGACTCGTAATTGAATGGGTTGTCAGATTTTGTGAGTTTTGTTGGGTTCCGAGGTGCAGGCCCGGGTTTGACGTTTTGGTTGACTTTAGGCTTTTGATTTAAGATTCGACCTTTATCATTTGAAATTGTTTCCTTGGGCTTCATATGATGCATTTGAGTTACTTTTGGCTAGTTTCGAGTCGTCTAGAAGTTGGTACGCACGAGATGGCATTTTTGGAGCATCGTTTGGCTTGCTCGGTATTGGATTTGGCTTGTTCGATGTAAGTGACACTTCTAAACTTGATGCTGAGGGTATGAAACCCCGAATTACGTGTTATGTGATTGATGTCGAGGTAACGCGCATGCTAGGTGACAGGCATATGGGTGTGCACCATGTGAATTGTTATTTAGTCGATTCCATGGAATTGTGTAGCTATCTTATCTAAATATTTTTACTGAACTCTATGCGTTAGAGCACTCGAGCTGTGATTTATGCTAGAAATCATGTCTAAGTTATATGCTTATCCTGTTGGGGCCCACTGAGGTCATTTTTGTTGTTGAGCTATTTCTTTACATTGCAATTATGTACTCAGTCATACGCATTCCTTTGCATATCATATCTTAGTCTTTATTACCATTTATTGATACATCACATCATTATTTTGGGCTAATCTTTCATGACATTGTGAGCCTGAGAGACTGGGAAGATTGATGATTGAGTGAGACCGTGGGTCTTATTGTGAGGATATTAATACTTTAGCACGTGAGTTGTATGTGCAGCACGTGAGTTGTCTGTGCGGGTCCATATATTGATACTGTAGAATGTGAGTTGTCCGTGCATCACGTGAGGATCCAGATATTGATACTATGACACGTGAATTGTTCGTGCAGAACATGAGTTGTCCGTGCGGATCAGGCTTTATTGATTAATTCCAGGATTTTGCTTATTATAGTGCTTGGGCTGGATCGGCCCCTCCGAAGTCTGTACATCCACAGTGGGCACAGTTGCTAGCAGTTATTATGTCTGGGCTGGATCTTCCTTGTACAGTACTGAGTGACTGAGTGTGTCGAGTGATTGAGCGTGATGAGTGAAAAGTGTGAAACAATGAGATTGAGTACTCTGAGAGTGTGAGTACATGATTTCATCATTGAGATGCATTGCATTTGACATGCGTACTTGAGATACATGCATAGAGATGCAATTCCTTATGCTACCCGATTTTGGTGACATTCATGATTTCACATGTGTATTGACATGTAGGTATAGAGATGTATTTTTCCTCATGTCATCTGAGATTTAAATATTTTACCTGTTGTTGAAAGTCTTTAGGAAAAATCACAGTTTTTCTGATATACTCATATTTTGGAGATTTCGGTAAAAGATTTGGGTTTTACTGTTATACTTGAAAAACATGCCTATTTTTCCATAACTGTGAACGAGCTGAGCATCATATCTTTGAGTTGTTTGTTGTACTTCTTTTATTATATTGTTATGAGTTGTGGCTGGTTATTGGAGTTGAACCCTGGCCTTTGTCCCAGCTCATCACTACTTTCAACATAAGGTTAGGTTTGTTACTTATTGAGTACATGGGGTCGGTTGTACTTATACTACACTTCTGCACCTTGCGTGCAGATGTTGGATGCTGACGTTGTTGCGTACATTGGGAGCTTGATCGGAAGATGTACATGTGTTCCAGTTATTGTTATCACTAGTCCTTGGTAGCATTAGATAGGAGTTATGTTCATTTACCTTTCAAACAGATGTTATAATTATTTCAATTCAGTTTTGTAAGAAATCTAAATCTTAGACGCTTATGATTTGTACTACCAGTCCTCAGGAAATTCTTTGTATAATAGTTCAGTTGTATTATCATTTTTTCTCTTAATAAATACCATTTGAACTGGTTTATTGTTAGTTGGCTTACCTAACGGGCTGGGTTAGGTACCATCACAACTAGTTGGATTTTGGGTCGTGACAATATGATTATGTCTTGAGCTATGGTTATGGATTGATACAGCTTGTTCAGAGTTATACGGTGCATAGATGCAAGAATCGGGTCATATAATGAGTTTCGTATGTTGGGGATTTGGGTTTTAAGGTTTATGGACTAAGGTTGAAGTAAGAATCCCATGTTAGGTGGTGTCGTCGGGCTTATATGGATTTGGTGACGTGGGATCACTCATGGTTATATGTATGGCGGGGGTATATGCCGATTTGATGGATTTAGAACGACTCTTGGCACATTCGAGCACGAACGTATGTTTAATAGGGGGAGAATGTAACGACCCGACCGGTCATTTTGAGATTTAGCATTCCATTTAGTGGTTTGATACTTTGAGTACCTTCATATTATGTATTATGACTTGTGTGTATGGTTGGTTTCAGTTTTCGAGCGGTTCAATATTTTATTTGGAAGAATGATTCTCGTTTTAGAAGTTTTAAGTTGGAAGAGTTGGTTAATGTTTGACTTTTGGGTAAACGGACTCGGAATCGGGTTTTAATTATTTCAATAAGTTTGTATGATGATTTTGGACATGTCTACAAAGATTGGTTAAATTTCGATGAGTTTTGGATAAGTTTGGGTTGTATGGTGATTATTTTCGGTTTCGACATTGATTTGACCATATAGGTAATCATATTAAGCAAATGTCCTTTGATTCGTGTTTCAACTAAATCATTATATCTGTATCGTGAGTTTGGAACCATAGTAACTGAAATCATCAAGTTTCGACGTTGTATGAGGAATTTATGATCATTTTACTAACAATTGGGTTGCCAGATGTTTCAGATTAACTATGAAATTGCCACTGTATTCGTATTTAAAAATCTGCACTATTTTCAAATATTGAAACCAACATATCTCCTTCACTATAAGGTCAAATGGAGTGATTCAAAAGCCTAACATGATTGGAATTTCACGAGGAATCTATTGGAGGCATTAAAAGCGAGTTTGGGGATAATTTGCCACAAGAAACAAGGTAGAAGAGCTGGGCGTTTTTGGCTATTAATGTTGTTAGCGTTTTTCTCATCTTGAAAGTTTGGGATTGTGAGAATTCAAGGATGTTCTTCAAGTTTCTTCCATGGGGTAAGTGTTTTCTACTCGGTTTTGATTATATTATGTGATTCCATCTTCGTTTTTAGCATTTGATTGATGATTTCAAAAGAGATATTGGGTTTATTTTTTGTCTAAACTTTTGTAAAGTGAATTTTTGAGTTTTGAACACCGATTCAGTGTCGGAATTGAGTGAAATTAGTATGATTGGACTCACAATTGATTGAGTTGTCGAATTTTATGAGTTTTGTCGGGTTTCGAAGTGGGAGCTCTGGTTTGACTTTTTGGTTGACTTTGGGTAAATATGTAAAGATTCAACCTTTATCGAATGGGTTTGCTTCATATGGCATTATTTGATGATTTTGAGCTGCTTTTGGCTAGTTTCGAGCCGTTTGGAAGATGGTTTGAGCGGGATAGCGCTTCTAGTGTATCGATTGGGCTTGTTTGAGGTAAGTATCTTGCCTAACTTTGTGTGGAGGAAACTATCCCTTAGGATTTGGGTTGCTTCTGCCATTTGTATTATGTAAAGGCCGTGTACGTAAGGTGACGAGTGGGTACATAGGCTATATGTGGTATTTGACCTGTTTAGATTATCTAGAGTCTTTCCATACCTTTAATTGAATTATCATAACATGTTATATCTCTCATTGTTAATCTACTCTTACATGCTCTATTTGAGGTTGTTAGCACTTTCTCTACCTCTTACTTGTTATTTTTCTCTTATATGCTTTAGTTGAAGTTATTGTCTTGTTACCTCTTAATTGTTGAATCACTTTTAATTGAAGTTGTTATTTCGTGGAATATCATCTTGTTGAGTTATTGGTGTTGAAGTTGTAATAGCCGTTTTCACATTGAGGTGAAGTTGTTAATTGTTGAGATACCTTTCCTTGTTGAGCATTCTCATTCATTTTGTTATTATTGAAATTCTTGTACATATTGTGGTTGAGCCATGGGCTATTTGTTGTGGAAATATTGGCGTTGTAGACTTTGTGGCAAGTTGTGGCATATGGGCACTTATGGTGCGAGTTGTGATTATGTTGTGATATTGACATGCATGCGATGATATAAGGCTAGGGGTTGATACGCATGCGGTGAGATAAGGTGTGATTAGATTATCTAGAGTCTTTCCATGCCTTTAATTGAATTTTCATAACATGTTATATCTATCAATGTTAATCTACTCTTACATGCTCTATTTGACGTTGTTAGCACTTGCTCTACCTCTTACTTGTTATTTTGCTCTTACATGCTTTAGTTGAAGTTATTGTCTTTCTTATTTTTTTGTTACCTCTTAATTGTTGAATCACTTTTAATTGAAGTTGTTATTTCGTGGAATATCATCTTGTTGAGTTATTGGTGTTGAAGTTGTAATAGCCGTTATCACATTGGGGCGAAGTTGTTAATTTTTGAGATACCTTTCCTTGTTCAGCATTCTCATTCATTTTGTTATTATTGAATTCTTGTACACATTGTGGTTGAGTCATGGGCTATTTGTTGTGGAAATATTGGTGTCGTTGACTTTGTGGCAAGTTGTGCCTTATGGGCACTTGTGGTGCGAATTGTGATTGTTTTGTGATATAGATACACATGCGGTGGTATAAGGCTAGGGGTTGATACACATGCGGTGAGATAAGGTGGGCTTGAAAGGTGTGTTGCTAGTAGGGGAACTACTTGAAGCCACGCGGTGAGATAAGGTGGGCTAAAACGCGTATAGTTATTTTGGGAAAAAATGATTTTCAAAACTAAATGTAAGGCTCACGCGGTGATATAAGGAAAGATCGTGATTGAAATTGTGTAATGTGAATATGAGGCGGTACCTCGGTTGTGATTTTCATTATACATTCTATGTTGGAACAACTTGTTAATTTGAACGGTCATTATTCTTCCTTCAATCATTCATCCGCATTTTGATTGTGTTTGGTTATTCGTTGTTATCTTGGTGTTGGCGCGATTGTGGTTTCTTGTGTGAGTCATGCATTCTACGTGATTTGTTGCGTTGATTTAACATGCCAATTTGTGCCTCCGTTATAACTTGGTGAATTGATTGTCAATGTGAATTTAATTGCGTGGAGTCACTATATCATATTTTGTTGAGTTATTGGTAACATAATGGTTTAAATAAAAGAATTATTAATATGCTTTATTCTATGTGCCTCTTAAAATAAAACTCGTTATCTCACTCGGTGCCTTATGATTCTAAATGGTTATCGCACTTTCACTATAATTGAGTTCTCAAATTATACTCATCACCCTGTTAGATGTTTACCTTACTTAAAATTGTTATCATATGTTTCTTTAAGAAAATTCTATATTTGATTCATTAATTAAACTTATGTTTTTCTTTGTTTAAAAATAATCCTTTTACTCAATTTTATTTATTTCTAAACTAAACTCATCTTATACTATATTTTGTACAAATATGATATTATTTTACTTTACTTGATTTCTAAAATAAACTCATTATTTCATTTGACACCATACTTTAATCAAACCGTTTATTATTTAGAATTTTGTACAAAACGTTATAACCATTATACCTAAGGGTGTCTGTGAAGAAGAAAACACAAATTGTACATTGCGATCGCTAGATTTTGGCCGCGATCGTGATGAAGGAAATGTTGCTGGAACTTTTTCTAACCGCGATCATGTGGCTTATGACCATGATCGCGAAGAAGGAGGCCTGACAAGTGTATTAAACATCTAATTTCGGGATTTTGAGCTCATTTCTTCACTTTTATGTTTTTGGAGCACATGTGAGGCAATTTGGGGTGATTCTTGAAGATCATTTTTGCCATATATCATGAGGTAAGTTATTCCCACTTGTTGTAAGATAAATACGTGGATTATATATGGATTTAAATATGAAATTTTGTGGAAATTGGGGGATTTTGGAAGAAAACTTATGATTTTATATTTTTTTTGATTTTGACCAAGAAATTGGACATTGAATTAGGAATAAATTATATATTTGAGTTCGTGGTGTCATGAGTAATATTTATCTTCAAAACAATTTGGAATCCGGACACTTGGGCCCGAGGGTTGACTTTATTGACTTTTCGAGCGGAGTTGGAAATTATTATAATTTGTTAAGTTATGAGTATTGAAGTATATTTTGATTGGTTTGCATGTTGTTTGGATAGTTTCGGATCGATGGGCATCGATTTGAGTTGTTAAAGAGGTGTTGAATCCGGTTATCAGATTTCGGAGCGAGGTAAGTCTCTTGTCTAACCTTGTGAGGGAGAAACTACCCCTAGGTGATGTAATTGTTATGTGCTACTAGTTGTGGGTGCTACGTACGCACGATGTGACGAGAGTCCGTATGTAGCTAAAATATGTTTATGTCCAGATAGACTTAAGATCTTATCATATAATATTTGAATTATTTGAATTCAATTTTCTACCTTAATTAATTGAATTTATAATTGAAATTGAATTGGGAATATATCAGGCCGAGCTTTATCACTCTGAGTTGTTTGGAGAGAAAATTGATAAACAGTAAAATGTCATGTTTAATTTATGCTCATTTACATGTGTTGTAAGCACGTGACTCGTAACTCGGTAAGTTTCTTCAAATCCTGTGGATCGGGCCGAATACCTCGACAGTATATTGAGATGTATCTCTGGTTCGCGCCGGTCGACCTTCGGTAGTGTACACACCACTCTGGATAGGGTCGTACGACCTCTACATAATCGTGCGTAATATCACTAGGAGCCCAAATATTCTTGAGATGCCCCTTTTATTGAGACCTGACATTTGTATGGTATTCCTTATCCATTTGGGATTACATTTGATATTTATGATATGTTGAGATATCATATGACATTCGAGAGGTTTATATTGTCAAAAGAAAAGTTGGGAAATTATGTGAGTTACAGTTTATATCTCATGGTTACTGTTGTGTTTCATACCTGTTTTTAATCTATTATATTATTTTATTGGACCACTAGTAAGTATCGATGTCGACCCCTCGTCACTATTTCTCTAGGGTTAGGTTAGATACTTACTGGGTACGCGTTGATTTACGTACTTATGCTGCACTTCTGCACTAAATGTATAGGATCTGACAGGTTCATTTGGTAGCCATCTTGGTGCGTAGGCGTAACTGCTGAGTGGACTTTATGGTGAGCTGCTTCCTATGCTATGCACCACAGCCCACATAGTCTCCATCTTATTTATTTACTTTATCGTGTCTATCTTATATTTCACACATAGGTTGTATTATTATTGCACTCTTTAGTAGACGCCCATGCACTTGTGACACCTGGTTTTTGGGATGTTCTAGAATTTGTTTGTGGTTTTCCTTAGCATTTGCACACTTTTATTATCTATTCTATTTAAATTGTAAGTTTTCTTGATTTTTATGCCTTAATTTCTTTATCTAATAAAATTCACATCTTCGAAAATAATAAAATAAATAATTAAGTTGGTAGTTCACCGTTGGCTTGCCTAACGATGACGTTGGGCGCCATCACGACCTATAGTGGGAATTGGGTCGTGACACTGATTGTGTTGTTGAGAGTTACATCTGCACAGTGGGAAACTTCAAGGTATACTTACTTGACGTTCGCAGGCCTCGAAGTCACCATGTTACTTCATTATGCTACTGTTAAATTGTAATTTAAAATAATATTGTGTTTAGAAATTTTAGTGTGCTTTAGTAGTGCTTATGACTCCGTACTGCCGATTTTGAAAAAATATATAACTATTGGCCGCTTGCGGCTATGTATGTCATTTAATGGTTTATGATAAATGATTAAATAGTTCAATTCTATTATTAAATCAAGATGTGTTAGGCTTACCTAGTCATAAAGACTAGGTGCCATCACGACATATTAAGGTGCGAAATTGGGATCGTGACATACTCAAATCATAAAACTATACCCTTCTGAGACTCGGAATTGAGTTAGGCTGCTCAAGTTGCACTGTCCACTTTTACAGGTAAAGCCCATTTAAGCTAGCACATAATATAAATGGGTGGAACTACCGACTTGGTTTCTTAGATATTCTCGTTAATAACTCACCAAATCTTTGGCCCAACTTATATATTGTCACTTCAATTTAACAGTCAATAGGTTTTATCTCTAGGATAATGGTAAGAAAGAACGTAACTCCTAAGAGGAAGAAGCTTCACACTGCTTTATTTGACTTTTCTCTTTTTTAACATTGATATATCTTTCCAAAATAAGGGACCACACACTAGGAGAAACTTAGAAGAGGGCCAAATCAATAACAGAAGTAGTAAAAAGAAATTCTAGCCATACATCATCTCTTTTAAAATAATATAAATAGACTTCCACCTTAACATATTGGAAAAAGTAAACCAATCCATCAACTTTCTTCTAGAGAAAAGAAATGTCAAATGTCCAAATATTGGCTTTGGTCACTTTGGCTCTAATTATAGTCCAAACAAAAGCAGATAAAATTGAATGTGATGATTTGATACCGCAAATGAGTTCTTGTCATGGGTTTTTGCTAAGTCAAAGTGCAACACCAAGCCAAGAGTGTTGTGTTATACTGCAAGATTTGAGTAGAGATGTTGTTACGTCCCAACCAAATCGTCAAGCTATGTGCCAATGCTACAAAGCTGCTACGCTAACTTTCCCTATAGATATTCAGAAAGCTCAGAGACTTCCTCAGCTTTGCAACTTCACTAGCACTATGCCCATTGATCCCGATGTTGATTGTTCCAAGTAAGCTTCAATTCTCCCACCATTTTATAAGAGTATTACTTGTTTATCATGAATTATGTTGCTCAGATGTGTTAGATTCTTCCAGAGTAGTATTATCTTTTGGAGAATCCCACACGAGTGCATCAATATTTTTTGCTAATTCGCGCTACATAGTGCATGAGTCACATGTTAAATGAGTAGTGTGTCCAATGTTTGTTAAGTGTCCAATTATATGTTAAAACCCTTGATTCATTTCTAATATATTTTATTACTAGAGCGGGCAAACTAATTATTTATAGAGGGCAATTGGAAGTTAAATATGACAATTATTAAATCTTTAAAGGGAGCACCTCTCGAGTATATATGTTCTTTATTTGATGTATTTACTTATACACTTAAACAGTTTTTTCGTGTTGTCCTTTTATTTGTTTGACCCTTTTTGGTCATGATTCCAGGGTTTGAATGAAGTATAAAACCATCAAAAAGTAGAAGAAATACAATCCTATGGTGCAATAGCAATGATGCCTTCTGATAGGAAATGTCATTTCCCTCCGGCAATTTGCAATTCTATTTTTAAATAATAGCTATCTATTGAATAGCTAACTTTGTCTTCAGTAATGAAACTCTCTCCTTCTATGCATGCATATATTCTCCAATCAATTTACTCCTTTAAGTCGTTTGATTTACTTTATTTATTTATTATCTTTAATTCGTCTGATAATTACAAGAAATTGAACAAATTTGACGATGTCCCTCAAGCATTCCATAGTGGACAAACATGACAATGCACTTTAAAATTTATAAAAATCATGAACTTTGGTAGAGGTTAAAAATTTGGAAACACACTTATAATTCAGATACTTCAACGGATAAATTGTTGTGAATTAGTTTTTCCTTTTTTGCAATATATTCTCTGAACGAATTGTAAAAACCCAATATTAGGCGTGGCGATACACACATAGTGGCGATCAACACTATAATTGTCAATGCCCAGATCTGCACAAAAAATATGTAGAAGTGTAGTATAAGAATGGAATAACATGTACTCAGTAAGTATCAAGATTAACCTCGGTGAAGTAGTGACGATGTTCAGGTCATGGGATACCTATAATCAAATAAACCTAAATAGTTCATAATTATTCACAACAAGACTATGACAAGAATACAATATCGTCAATCATATCAAGAGATATAAACTTATCATGGATAACTCTATTTCTACTAATAAGTCAAAAACACATAACAAAGGCTTGAGGTAGCATAAAATTCAATATAGAAAGCATATAAAATGCATGATAAGGCATAAGCGATTCACTTGGATGGTCAAAGCTTCCACATTTATGCTCAAACTCACCATAATCGGATTCTATATCATAATCAACCAAACATCTGTCAATTTATCACAATCTACGTGTACGTCATCAAGAGAGAAACATGAGAGGACGACTCTAGAGGGATGAATCCAAATCTACACGTTGCACGATAGAGATCTTGTGCCATAACAGTAACACTATCACTATAACTGCACGGCAAAAATCTCGTGCCACAATAATAACAATATCACAATCACCGCACGACAGAAACTTCGTGCCATATCCAAAATCAAATCGCTCAACATGTCCAAATGTGTCGTAATCATAGCAATCCGAAATAACATTTTATCTTTAAAGAAGCATATGCTCATAAATAATCAATAAGGTACACATGGACATAATAAATAAAAGTGCGGATGTGTGCCCACGATGTGAAACATGGCTATGACTAAATCACGTATAATAACAATTTTACAAATAGCCCATCTTGTCCAAGTAATAGGTAGTAATCCTAAACATGGTTACTAACATGAAAGGATAAGCTCACATAGTTATAATTGATTAATAATATGAATCATAGAAGGCACAAAACCAAACAAGGCATAAAGAAAGCCTAAAGTCTAGTTCGACCACGAATTATATATAGCACCCATATATATACTCGTCACCTTGCATATATATTACATCTTACACATTACAACTAAGCAAACAAGGTCATATCCTAAGCGTTATTTTCCCGCAACAAGGTTAGGGAAGATACTTACTTTAACAAGTCAAATCAACTCTCCAAAATCGCCTTTCCTTTAGAAAACACCTCCAAGCGGTTCAAATCTAACCAAATAATACTTAATAATATGCACCTTATTGGTTATTTTATGAGTATATGCATTCATCCTTGGTGGTGAATAGCTTCTTTTGGGTTGATATGATTATGGCATATTTGGACATCTTGAGCGGATTGATGTTGTTGTGGCACGAGGTTTCTGCGGTGCGGTCATGGTGATAATGATATTGTTATGGCACCAGGTCCTTTCCGTGCAACTTGTGGATATAGATCCATCCCCTAAGGCGGCCTTCCCATGTTTCTCTTTTGGTGGCGTACATACGGTGTTTGGGAGACACTGATGAGTGTCTGAATATGATGATGTTGGATGATGAGTTAGACATAAAGATGGAAACCATGACCATTCAAATGAATACTTTATGCCATATCATGCATACTATATACTTTCAGTGCTTATCTTTTAATATTCTGCTTGATGCCTCAGTTGTATGCTTTGGACTTGATAGTCGAGATAAAACGATTCATGTTAACTTGCTATGTCATGATACACTGTTCTACGATACAGCATCTCTTTTCCTTGTCTTTCTAATTATATGCATGAATTGTACATGTTTGTTTGTTAGTGAGTATTATATGACTTTAATCTCGCTACTATTTCATCGAGGTTAGTCTTGATACTTACTGAGTACATATTGTCTATGTACTTATACTACAGTTATATATATTTTTTGTAGATTCTGGCATTGGCTCGAGTGGACCTCAGGAGGATTCCTAGTAGCTGATGTAAGAGACTTGAGGTAGTGCTGATTGATTGTCCGCATGCCGTTGAAGTCACCTTCTTCCATTTTCATGCTACTTATTTATGTTTCAAACAGTAGTTGCACGTCTCACATGTATCTTTATCGTAGATGTTCATGACTTCGTACTATCGAATTTTGAGAGTCATTGTGGTGTTTTTTATTTTGGATGATGTTGTGAGATTTATCTTATTTTATCTATATCATGACTGTACTTTATCCTATATTTCACTTGTTCTAGTTGATTATGATTATTAGTTTACTTAGCGGGTTAGGTTAGATGTCATGACGGTGATGATGGAATTTTGAAGCGTAATCTTTAGAAGCGATATCCAGTGCATGTCTGCCTTTCCCACAGTAGATATGCATTCATTCAAAGTTATGCCAAGTATGCCTCAGTATAACTTTGTTTAAGTTATGCCAAGTATGCCTCCCATAATTTTGAGCAAGCTATACCTCTCCTATAATTTTGACCAAGTTATATCTCGTTAATCTCCCTTGAAAAACTTATTTAAACGGGAACGAAAGATAAATAGTAATTCGAAATGGTTCTATTTGTGCAAATCTCCAAATGGCTATTATCTCGGGGAATTTTCAAAAATATACCGCCTACTACAATACTTTGCACCTACATAGTCATATTTTTTAATTTACATCTGTATAGTCAATATTTTTATTGCAACAATTCACATACACCCTTATACATTACTATTATACAGTATTTATACATCTTTATAAATAATGCATCTATATTGACTATAAAAGTGTGTAATAGTAATGTATAAAAGTGTATAACACATCGCTACCTACAAAGATAAAAAAATTATGCAATTTTAATTGTAATTCTTGTTCAAAACTAGTCCAAGTCTCCAGTAAAACACTTCAAATGTTACGGACAACTATCTAAACTATTTCTAACAAGCCTAGCTAAATAACATCCACTCCAAATTTCTCACAAAAATTAAACTCGAAATTTAGAATCACTTCTTTAAGCTTGTTTAATAATTGTAATTTACTTTTAAAATCTAATTTCACCGTCCAAAACTCACAAATCGGTACTCTAACTACAATTTGAGCTCCAAACACAACAACACATGGAGTTTGACAACTACAATTCAATAGGACTCACAACTTTTAGATTCAACTTTGAAGATATAAATTCAAAAATTTCAATAATGGAGATTCTGAGATTTTCTCCTCCTAACTTTATTATGAATGCAAAAAGAGGGATGATGACAGGAGGTGACGTTTTCGATTTGGGTCTATGAATTGGTGGAGAAGATGAAAATGTAGGCCATGTTGGGCAAGGCCTGCTACAATGTAAATAAAAAAAAGAGACCAGGGTCAACTATATAACAATATGGGAAGAGTACGAATTTTGATATATTAAGAATCCAGATGACATAGAGTGTAAAGTGTTTACCCGTAAAATGGTACAGTTGAATTTATAGTGTGGTTTATAGAAAAGCGAATTGACTTGATCCAAAAAATAATAAAGAAATAGGAACAAAAATAAGATTAACGGATAAAATTAAAGGAGATAACAAGCCTGACTCTAAACTTAGTCTTTTCGAGAGCAAAAGTAAAAGCAATAATAAAACTGTTTAGATCGTGCGTAAAATAGTAGATTATAGCTTTTGTGTGCAGAATATTTCATGTTCTACAATGGTTGTTAATCTTGCTATTTATGGCCTCTATTTAGGGGGACAAGATCCTACAATCAAGCTCCTCTTGAATGAGAATAAAAACGTCATTGATGGGTGCATAATGGCCTTCTTTGAATGCAGATATTCTCTATAACAGTTGTTCATTAAATGCTATCCGATGTCAAACCTTTGAATCTTAATTACCGATTATGCTTCCTTTGGGCTCCATCCAGTACCGGTCACACACTTCGCACCCGATGTCAGCTACTTGCTTACTCATCCAGTACCGGTCACACACTTCGTGACACAACTTAGTGTTACCGGAAAGCAGATGAGAATTTTTTTCTTGGCGGAGAAGTTCCTGAACGGTCTATGACATTTAAAGGGACGCACGTCTCCTCACATTTAATACCCCGAACACGTATTGCCCCGTGATTCAGTGAGTATATTTTTCGATTTTCGAGGTAATCATGATCACGATTTTTTCCGTTTATAACTTCTCTGCTACTCATCATTTTTACTTCTTCACTTTCACTACTTTCACAACTTTTTCTCCCTCTCTGAATCTCCTTAGAGCTTTTCTGCAACACCCAACCCTTTTAGTAAAAACCTCTTCACAGATTTCTTATCATCATGTCTTCTCGTATTGCCGTCTCCGAGAGTTCTGATTTTGTCTTTGGTGGAGGTCCAAAGAAAAATAAGACCAAAGAGGTTGATGTCGAATCTGAACCTCCAACCGTAAACACCATTATACCACTCCATCTTAGCACCACATCCTATCTCCAGGAGCAAATCGCACCTGCAAATTCCCAATGTAGCAGGTTTTGGACAGTTCGTAGGTACCCCTCCTCCATTCGTCCTTCTAGCATCCCTGTTGTGAAGGAGGACTGCAACTACTCCAATATTGAAATCCTCGCCCCAGATGGGGTAGAACGAGTTACCTACTCCAAAGCAGGTTTTATGTATGTCTATACATATCTCTTTACTTTGGGTCCCTTCACCTTGCGGTCAAGTGAAAGACTTGACCCAATAATTCTGAAAATTTTCCACCGGTACTAGGTTTGCTTGGCACAAGTAGGCCCATCCATATGGCGTACGGTGTCCTGTCTTCATCAGTTCTGCATCGAGACCGGGAAAACCCTAACTCTCACACATATGATGAATCTTTACTCCCCGAGATTTTTCGTGGGGGAGTGCTAAAGTTCAGCAAACGTGGTTACCACGCTCTTCTTACCAACGTAAATGATTACAACAATCGTGGATGGATGGAGAGGTTCGTTGTTATTGCTACCAGGGACATCATCCCGACCACAACTCAAGCTTTCCCTGAATCATGGAATCTTTTCCGTAAGTCTTTGGGTGTTCGTTTCCTTTCTTTGTAGAAAGATAATTTCTTGCTTTGCTGATATTTTTTAATCTCTTAATTTTAGCTACTTGCTGGGAACCACCACAGGTTCATGGTCTGGACCGATGGGTTTAAAATTTTTTGGCTATTACAACTCCAAAATCCCGACGGTGGAAAGAAATGGCTCCCAAGTATGGGTGGAGAGCCAAGAACCATGGAGAGAAAACTTCCTCTTTCTTTCAATCTCATTTGTGTACAATAGTTTAAGAACAATTTAGTAAATGTGTTTCTATTTGTATAGGGATTTTTAGGGGTTCCATCGTGTGCCCTGATGTCGACTTTCTTGATGACCCCGAGGAGGCTGATCGGGTACTACATAATGCCCTTAACAAGAGTAGAGCTCGCGGAACTCCTCAAAGCTCCGGAGAGGGTGCCTCCTCAAGGACTCCCCATGCCCAAAATAAGAAGGAGACGTTCCTCTTTGGCTGGGACACAATATAAAAGAATAAAGAATGACAACTGAGCCGGCCACAGTGGTCCTCAATGATGAAGAGGAAGCCAGTGATGAAGAGTCTTGTAACGACTCGATCAGTCGTTTTTATTTATAGATCCCCGTTCCTCTATTTAAGACTTACCGCATGTGCTTTTACTATTTTATGACTTGTAGGGATGGTTTGTTTGGTTTTGGAAGGGTTCAGGATGAATTCGAAATACTTAGTTCCATAATAGTGGCCTAAGGTGGCCAAGTTTGACTTGAGTCAACGCTTTGAGTAAACGACCTTGGAATCGAAATTTGAATGTTCCAATAGGTTCATATGATGATTTTGAACTTGGGCGTATGTTCAAATTTAGCTTCGGGTGGACCGGAAGCGTTTCAGTGCTTATTGTTGAAAGTTGGTATTTTGAAGGTTTTAGAATTTCCTAAGTTTGACTTGAAATAGATTTTGGTGTTATCGATATCTGTTTGGGACTCCGAGCCTTGGAATATATTTGTATTGTGATTTATGATTTGTGCATAAAATTTGGCCTCATTTTAAGTTGTCTAAGTATGTTTCGACGCGTTCGGAGTTGGTTGAAATGAGTTTGAAGCTTAGAAGTTGATTATTGAGGTTTTGAGGTGTGATTCTTGATTCTGATGTTGATTTATATCTTCCGAGGCATTGATCAAGTCTGCATTAACTTTATGGACTTGTTGGTGTATTTGGACAGGATCCCGAGGTGCTCGGGTGTGTTTCGAACCACCTGGAGCATGTTTGAACTTGGCTGAAATTTTGGGTGTGCTTTGCCATCGCAAAGGTAGTACCGCGATCGTGAAGAAGGCTGATGAAGGCCCCCTTATTCTACTCTTTGAGAACACAAGGAGGCTAATGCGAATGCGGAGAAGGACCTGGTCCTCCTTCACAAATGCATAGGGGCTGAGAGGCAGAAGGCCTTTGCAAAGGCGACTAGTGGAATGCGAACGCGAAGCGTAGGGCTAGCTAGGCATTGCAAATGCGACCAAGAGATCGCGAACGTGAAGGGTACATAGGCAGCTAGGAGAAGTTGACCTTCGTGATCACGAGACTTTTTTCGCGATCGCGAAGAAGAGCGGGCCTGGGCAGATTTGATTTTTATACGGGATTTGGCTCATTTTCTTTCATTTTCACTTGGGTTGGCCGGTTTGGAGAGTTTTTTCGAGAGGATTTTCATCAAACATCACAAGGTAAGTGAATTCTACCCATTTTTGAGTAAAATACATGGACTATGGGTAGATGTTAACATAGAAATTAATGCAAATTGTGGGATTTGGTTGGAAACTTAGGGTTTGGTAAAAATGGGATTTGACCATGAAATTTATTATGAAATTTGAGTTTGTGAGGTCATGGATAACATTTATCTTCAAAAATATTTGGAATCCGGGCACGTGGGCCCGGGGTGACTTTTATGGACTTTCTGAATTTTATTGGGAAATTAATTTAATAGTTAAATTATAACCTTTTTAGCATATATTCATTATTCTATTCAAATTTGTATTAGTTTCGGATGCTAGGCATCGTTTGAGGAGATCTAGCGAGGTTAAAAAGCCGGATAGTTAACTTGAAAGTGAGGTAAGTCTCTTGCCTAACCTTGTAAGAGAGAATTTATCCCCTTAGGTGTATTAATTGTTGTGTGTTACTTGTTGCGGGGAGCTACGTACGCATGAGGTGACGAGAGTCCGTACGTAGCTATATTTATGTTACGTCCGGGTAGACTTAGATTCACATCATGCCTTAATTGTGCTATTTCTATTTATCCTATGTGTTTGATTTCCTTATTTTATGATTGAGATTGAGGTTAGAATAAAAATATTGATCTAGCCTCTTACTTTGGAAAATTATGAAATATTTGATGAACTATGGATCCGTATCTTCTCGACTCGCATGTACTTCCGCGAGCGAGGAAACTCCTCTACTTTTATGGATCGAGTCGTTCGCCTCGGCAGTGTTGTAAATTACTCTTATGGGATCGGACCGTTTGCCTCGACAGTGTTGTAAATTACTCTTATGGGATCAGGTCGTTTGCCTCGTCAGTATGGTAACACTATTCTTATGGGATCGGGTCATTCACCTCGGCAATACTGAGTATCACTTTTCCTATGGGATCGGGTCGTTCGCCTCGGCAGACTCATGCTTAATACTTGAGATTTGATTTGATTTTGATATCAGTTGAGTTAGCTCCTTCGAGGCCGGTTATGATATTTTAGTGATTTGATATAGATCCATGTTGGAAATTTACTATTAATATTTTATCGGTTTCGTTGCTACTTGTTGTAAAACCTTCATGACTACTTTATGCATTTTATTACTTTTTGACCACTAGTAAGTGTCAAGTTGACCCCCCCGTCTGTAAGGCCCCGTAAACTTTCGCCTAGAATATAAGTTTTTATGGTGCCAAGGTATCTGTGGTCCATTATGCTATAGAGGATTTGTTCCGGTGACCAAGGAATCACCACGGAATGAATCAGAAACAACTCAAATTTGATAACCATTTTGTGGCCATTTTGCTGGCCACATAACCATTCTGCTACCGCAAAATTGCATCGTGGAATTGACCAGACCCAACCCAAAATTTGAAAACCATTTTGTGGCCATTCTGCTGGCCGCATAACCATTCTTCTACCGCAAAATTGCATCGCAGAATTGACATACCATTTTGTGGCCATTCTGCTGGCCACATATCTGTTCTGCTACCAGGGAATTGCACCACATAATTGACATCGGGGGGTTATTTTTGAAAATTTTCTCATCCGACTCTATTTTGATATAAGTCCTTAGGAGGTCATTTTATAAGATATAACTTGATGTTTTAGATTGAGGATATCAATTTAGAGAGAGAGGGAGAAGCTCTATCAAATTATACTCACCAATCCTTGCTCAAACCTTAGGAATTTAAGAGGGAAACTCATAAGACCTTCTACTTACAAGGTAATACTTCAACCCTAATGATAATGCAATGTTTAATAATGGGTTTAAGTAGTATGTTATCATGGTTGGGATTGTGGGATGGTGATCGAAAGCCATAAGCCCTCAATCTCGAATTTGGGATTATGTGAAGACTAGGAAATTTGATTTTGGTGGGTTTGAAGCAAATGGTTGAGCATGCATGTGACCAATGATGGTTGATGGGTGTTGTAGGGATATTTTATATTGGTTGGCTGCTTGAAAATCGATGGTGAGGGTAGAGGAATTTCTATTATGGGACCTTGTAGTCGATTTCGCATATTAGGTGTTTGATGAAATATCAGAATGGGCTAAATCTAAGAACACCTTCCTAACTATGGTTAAATTTGGTTATGTTTCTATAGATTAAGGTTGCTAGGAGTGTGGGATGTTGTAGTAACTCTAAGGGAAAGCTAACTAGGAGCCGAGGAATGATTATTCCCCTTGATTGGAATGAGATTGTTGATGTCCATGGATTGGATGTCGACTCACACGGCATATGTGTGGAGGCGACCTAGCCGATCGGGTGGTGATCAGACGTCATGTCGCACGCATGGTGGTTCCTCCTTATTATCATATTTTATTCACATCACCATGTCAATCCATATTGATTCGTGGAGAGATGGCTTAGCCGATCGAGTTTGTGATCAAACTCCATGCCTCGTGTATGGTGTGATGATCGGAGGCTAATGATCTCCCAACCAAAAATGTTAATTTCTTATTTTGAAAATTATTATGTTTTGACTTGACATTTGGATATCTTTGGTTTTTCCCTGGTTGCTTTTCATGATTTTTTCCTTTTTGTATTGGCATTCTATTTCATGAGAGAGTATTTAGCTTTACATATTAGTACTATTCCATATGTACTAACGTCCCTTTTATCGGGGGCGTTGCATCTTTAATGGATGTAGGTGGTTCCTCAGTAGGCGGTTCTGATCCTCATTAGCGGTTACCCTCTACTCAGCAGACTTGGTGAGCCCTATTCTACTTCGGGGCCTTATGATATTTGATTTTGCATATTGTATTTTGAGGTATAGCTGGGGCCTTGTCACCGACACTTCCATACTACTCTTCTATTATACTTAAAGGCTTCGTAGACATGCTGTGGGTGGTGTTCGGTTTGAGGTAGTGAACTGGAAATGTTGTAGCTGCCAAACATGTTTTCCATTCGTAACTATGAACTTGTAATATTTTGGAAATTATAAACGAAGCTTCTATAAGTAATGGATAAAGCATGTGGTACACTTTACTCTTCCTATGTCTATTTCCTGTTACCGATTCTTTAAGTGTTCATGGGTAAGGTTGGGTAGAATGCATTAAGTAGGCTTGCTCGACTGGAATGTCTCGGCCGAGCGCCGGTCACGCTCCCCAAGGTCAGGGTGTGACTTCGTCACTACTTCTTCAAGGTTATACTAGATATTTACTGGGTACGTATTATTTTACGTACTCACGCTACACTTTTGCGCTGAATGTGTAGGTACTGCGACATGTACTACCAGTGGTCAGACATGCGCGTAGCTGCACTCCCACAAAGACTTAGTGGTGAGTTACTTGCCTTGCTTCAATCTGCAGCATTGGAATCTCCCCCTACCTTGTTTATTGTTTCTATCTATTTTACTTTAGATAGTAGTTGTAGTAGTTTTGTATATTCTTTTGATTGCTCATGCACTTGTGGCACCGGATTTTGGGGGCTTCTAGCATTTATGCACTCTTGTACTTATTATTACTATCACCGCGGTTTATGTATTATTCACACTTGATATTTTTGGGAAATAAGTATGTACACTTGCATGAGATTTTACTTTTATTCGATGTATTTAAGGAAACTTTTGTTTTTAAAAGTTAAAAAAATATATAATTAAATTGAAGGCTCACGTGTGGGCTTGACTAACGGCGGCATTAGGCTCCATTGCAACCTATTATAGGTTTTGGTTCATGACAACTTGGTATTAGAGCTTTAGGTTCAGATAAGTCTCACGAGTCATGATCAAGCCTAGTAGAGTCTTGAAGATCGGTGCAGAGACGTTTGTACTAATCTTCACGTGGCTTTAGGGTGTTAGGAAACCTCTCTTTATTCATCTCCTATCATGCAGTCGATATTGTGCTAAGTATCTTTCTATTATTCTCTCACAGATGGTGAGAATGCATGCGGCATATGTACCCAGTGGTAGAGAAGCTGCTCCCCCCGTTGCTAGAGGCCGAGGCAGAGGCCGGGGGAGGGCTCCAGCTCCTGTTAGAGGACAAGGGCGACCTAGAGTTGCTCTCGTTGTACCACCAGTGGATCCCGTGGAAGATCTTATTATCGAAGAGCAGGATGAGGCACCTGCAGCTGTGCCGACCCCGGCAGATTTCATGACTGCACCGGGATTTCAGGAAGTCATGGGTTGTACACTGCAGTTCATGGATTCTATGATGCAGGCTATTTTATTTCCATCGGACCCAGCAATATCTCAGGTGGGAGGGAGAGCACATACCCCTACCGCTCAGGCTTTAAGGCATGTTGTTGTCATTTATCAGACCCTAGGTGCACTATTTGCGAGCAGCGTCTAGCTAGTTGCAGCGGTTATGCCAGAGCCCAGACCAGTCGTGACTGTTAAGTAGCAGAATTGGCAGGACAAATGGACTAGGCTTAGTCCTCCTATCTTTGGGGGTGAGCAGTTAGATTACCCATAGGATTTCGTTGATTGGTGCAAGGAAAGGCTACATAACATGGGATATTGGAGTCCAACAGGGTGGAATTTACCACATTTCAGTTTGAGGGCAAGGACTGCAGATGGTGGCAGGCTTACCTCCATAGCAGGCCAGCAGGTTCACCTCCCTTGACTTGGGATCAGTTTACGAATCTGTTCTTGGAGAAATACATACCACCTTCAGAGAGAGGAGCTTGAGGGTTAGTTCGAGCGGCTCCGCCAAGGTCATATGTCTATGACTGACTATGAGGTAAGATTCACTGACTTGCAGATGCAGAGAGGGTGCAGAGGTTTATTGCAGGTCAACACCTTGAGATTCAGGTTTCTATGGCCCGTGAGGCAGATATGGGGACTTTCTTTCATCAGGTTGTGGATATAGCTCAGAGGATCGAGTGTATCCGCAATCCCAGCAGAGAGTTTGTGCTGAAGGATAAGCGGCCTTGGTAGTTTGGTGGATTTAGTGGTGCCCCGCCTATGGTCAGAGGTCAGTGCATGAGGGGCCAGTACTGCAGGCCCATGCATTCAGCACCACCGCCTACTCGGGGTGCTCTAGCACGACCCTATTTTAGTGCTATTCTAGAGAGTATTTATTGTCTGCCAGCTATTTAGGGTTCCTCCAGTGGGTATTTAGGCCATCAGGGTCAGACTTCAAGTCATCAATTCACCACCCCGAGGGGTAGTTTTGAGTACGGGGAGTTGGGCCACGTGAAAAGGCTTTGTCCGAGACTTCGGGGCAAGGAAGTGCAGCTGGACCATCGGCCCATGATTACCGTACCAGCTACCACACCGCTTGGCCGGCCGGCCAGAAGCGGAGGGTAGGTGGGTAGGGATTGCCCTAGAGGTGAAGGCTAGTTTGTTGGCATTCCGGCTAGATTCTATGCTTTCCCAGCCAGGCTAGAGATAGTCATCTCCGATGCAGTGATCATAGGTACTATTTCTATTTGCTGTAGGGATGCTTAGGTATTATTTGATCCAGGTTCTACTTATTCTTATGTTTCTTCTCTATTTTCTCCATATCTGGATGTATTTCGTGAGTCGTTGGGGGTTCATGTATATGTGTCTGGGTGATTTTGTCATTATGGATCGGGTCTACCGGTCTTGTGTAGTGACTTTCTATGGTTATATGACCAGAGCAGATCTTATGTTGCTCGATATGGTTGATTCTGAGGTTATCCTAGGCATGGACTAGTTATCTCTGTACCATGCCATTCTTGATTGCCATGCCAAGACTGTTATCTTAGTGATGCCTGAATTGCCCAGATTATAATAGAGGGGTTCATCTGTTGGTACTTCCAGTCGAGTTATTTCTTTCTTGAAGGCACGACATATGGTCGAGAATGGTTGTTTTTCCTATTTGGCCTTTGTTCGGGATACTACTGCAGAAACTTCCGCGATAGACACAGTGTCGGTGGTACAAGAATTTTCCGATGTATTTCCTGTTGATCTACTAGGTATGCCGCCGGATCGGGATATTGATTTTGCCATTGATTTGGTGCCAGGCACCCAACCTGTCTCTACTTCGTCTTATCGCATGGCACCAATGAGCTGAGGGATTTAAAGGATCAGCGTTAAGAGTTGCTCGAGAAGGCGTTCATCAGGCCAAGTGTGTCTCTTTAGGGTACACCAGTGTTATTTGTAAAGAAGAAGGATGAAGGTATGCAGATGTATATTGATTACCGCTAGTTGAACAAAGTCACAATCAAGGATAAGTACCCATTGTCGTGCATTGATGATTTGTTTGATCAGTTACAGGGTGCTAGAGTGTTCAAGAAGATCGGCTTGATATCTAGGTATCATCAGCTGAAGATTCGTGCTTTGGATGTTCCGAAGACGGATTTCCGGACCAGATATGAGCACTATGAGTTTCTAGTGATCTTTTTTGACTTGACTAATGCCCCAGTGACGTTTATGGATTTGTATGAATTGGGTTCATGCCATATCTTGACTCCTTTTTCATTGCCTTCATTGATGACATATTTATCTACTCGCGTAGTATGGAGGAGCACGATCAACATTTAAGGTTAGGTGAGGGTATTAAGGTGGATCCTAGGAAGATCGAGGCAGTCCAGAGTTGGCCTCGTCCTACCACAGCGACCGAGATCAGGAGTTTATTAGGATTAGTAGGTTATTATTGTCGGTTTGTGGTGAGCTTCTCATTTATTACAACTCCTTTGACTAGATTGACCTAGAAGGGTACTCCGTTCAGATGGTCAGATGATTGCGAGGCGAGCTTTCAGAAGCTTAAGACCGTATTGACTACAACGTCGGTGTTAGTGTTGCCCTCTAGATCAGGATATATACCGTGTATTGCGATGCTTCCCACTTTTTCTTAGGTTTGGTATTGATGCATGAGGGGTGAGTTATTTCATATGCTTCACGTCATCTGAAGACCCACGAGAAGAATTATCTCATGCATGATTTGGAATTGGCCACGATAGGTCATGCCCTCAAGATTTTGAGGCATTATCTTTACGGGGTGTCTAGCGAGGTTTACACCGATCATCACAGTTTGCAGCATTTGTTTAAGCAGAGGGATCTTAATTTGAGGCAGCGAATGTTGCTTGGGTTACTGAAAGATTATGATATTACTATCCTCTATCATAAGGGCAAGGCGAATGTGGTCGCGGATGCCTTGAGCTTGAAAACTGAGAGTATGGATAGTTTGGCATTCATTTCAGTAGAGGAGAGGACATTGGCTTTGGACATCTTGTCCTTAGCCAACCGACTTGTGAGGTTGGATATTTTTGAGCCCAGTCGAGTTCTTGCATGTATTGTGGCTCAGTCTTCTTTTTTCGAACGGATCAAGGCTCGGCAGTATGATGATCCGCACTTGCTGGTCCTTAGAGAGATGGTGCTACGGGGTGATGTCAAGGAGGTTACTATCGGTGATGATGGTGTTCTATGACTCCAGGGTCGCTTATATATTCCTAATGTTGATGGTCTAAGGGAGATGATTCTAGAGGAGACACAATGTTCGCGGTATTCTATTCATCCAGGTGCTACGAAGATATATCGTGACATGAGGCAGCATTACTAGTGGCGGCGGATGAAGAAGGACATAGTCGAGTATGTGGCGTGGTGTCTGAATTGCCAACAAGTTAAGTATGAGCAGCATAGGCCATGTGGCCTACTTCAGCATATGGTTATACATGAGTGGAAGTGGGAGTGTATCACTATGGATTTCGTAGTTGGTTTGCCGCGGACGTTGAGAAAGTTCGATGTTATTTGGGTTATTGTCGACAGACTGACCAAGTCTACACAGTTTATTCCGATGGTGACTACGTACTCTCCAGAGAGGTTGGCCCACATTTATATTCAGGAGATTGTTCAGCTGCATGGTGTGCCTATTTCCATCATTTCAGATAGAGACCCTCAGTTCACTTCACATTTCTAGAGAGCAGTACAAAGTGAGTTGGGTACCCAGGTAGAGCTCAGCACTGGCAGTCGGAGCGGATAGTTCAGATTCTGTAGGACAAGCTTAGAGTATCTGTTATTGACTTTGGAGGGTAGTGGTATCGATTCTTACAATTAGTCGAGTTTGCTTATGACAATAGTTATCAGTACAGCATCGAGATGGCTCCATTCAAGGCTTTATATGGTTGGCGATGTCGTTCCCCCACCGGTTGGTTTGTACCCAGCGAGGATCGGCTAAATGGTATTGATTTGGTAAAGGATGCCTTGGATAAGGTGAAGTTGATTTAGGAGCGACTTTCACACAGCACAGTCCAGATAGAAGTGTTATGCGGATCAGAAAGTGCATGGTTTATCATTTATGGTGGCCGAGAAAGTTCTCTTGAAGGTCTCGCCGATGAAGGGTATCATGCGGTTAGGAAAGAAGGGCAAGATGAGTCCGAGGTTTATTAGCCCATTTGAGGTGTTGAAGCGAGTTGGGGAGGTTGCTTACGAGCTTGCTTTACCTCCCAGTCTATCAGGAGTGCATCTGATTTTCCATGTGTCTATGCTCCGGAGGTACCATGCCGACAAGCCGCATGTGTTGAATTACAGTACAGTGCAGCTTGATGAAAGCTTGGGTTATGAAGAGGAGCCAGTTGCCATTGTTGACAGGTAGGTTCGCAAGTTGAGGTCTAAGAAGATTTCAGCAGTGAAGATCCAATGGAGGGTTCAACTAGTCGAGGAGGCGACTTGGGAGGCCGAGGAGCACATGCAGAGCAGATATCCGCACTTATTCAGCACTCCAGGTATGATTCTAGACTCGTTCGAGGATGAATGTTTGTTTAGAGATAGAGAATATAACTACTCGATCGGTCATTTTTCTTTATAGATCCTTATTCCCCTATTTAAGACTTCCTGTATGTACTTTTACTGATTTATGACTTACGGGGATGGTTGGTTTGGTTTTTGAAGGGTTCGGGTTGAATTCGGAACACTTAGTTTCATAATAGTGGCTTAAGGTGGCCAAGTTTGACCTGAGTCAATGCTTTGAGTAAACAACCTCGGAATCGGGATTTGGAGATTCCAATATGTTCGTATGATGATTTTGGACTGGGGCGTATGTTCGGATTTAGTTTCAAGTGGGCCGGTAGCGTTTCGGCACTTATTGTTGAAAGTTGATATTTTGAAGGTTTTAGAATTTTCTAAGTTTGACTTGAAGTAGATTTTGGTATTATAGATGTCCGTTTGGCGTCATTCTGAGTTGTCCAAGTATGTTTCGACTCGTTCGGAGTTGGCTGAAATGATTTTGAAGCTTAGAAGTTGATTATTGAGGTTTTGAGGTGCGATTCTTGATTTGGTTTTAATGTGTTCCAAGGCTTCGAGTAAGTCCGCATTATGTTTATGGACTTGTTGGTGTATTTGGACGGGGTCCCGGGTGGCTCGGGCATGTTTCGGACTACCCGGAGTATGTTTGAACTTGGCTAAAATTAGGGCTGTGCATGGATCGGATCGGATCGGATCGGATTTAGCACATTTCATATTGAAAAGTTTGGATTTTGAATTCTACAAAATGCAATCCGAATCCGATCTAAATACTATCAAATTATAATGTTTGGATCGGATAAACATTTCGGATTTTTGGATCGGGTTGTACGTATTATTAAGGCTATTGCTAATCTAATCGGCTACTCGCTACTGCACTCTTTAAGGCTATTTCCATTCACCATTCTAATAAATTAAAAGGAAACAAATGTCTTTCATTACATAAATAAAACACAATCTTCATAGCAAAATAAAATTAACTGAAATCCTCAACAAGAATTCATTAATAGATTACACAAAAGAGATCCAAGTTCCAACTTCTATGGCCATCCCACTCAATCCTGGCTCGATTTCAAGATCAGCAACACTGCATTTGACAAAAACGAGAGGATGTCAGATATCTGTAACGAAATGACCAATTGTTTAATTTTCTAGATTCTCGTTCCCCTAATTAAGACTTACCTTATGTGCTTTTACTGTTATATGACTTGCAGGGATGGCTGGTTTAGGTTTGGAAGGGTTCGGGTTGAAATCAAAACACTTAGGGGTCATTTGGTTGGGAAATAAGTTATCCCATGATTAATTATCCTGGGATTACTTATCCCACCCTCATATAGGGATAAAAGAAATACTGCATCCCGGGATAACTAATCCCGGGATTAGTTATACCACGATTTTATCCCAACCAAACGTGGGATAAACTCATCTCAAATTTAATCTCGGGACTAATTATCCCTTATCTCTCATACAAAACGATCTCTTTGTTCCTTAATAGTGGCCTATGGTGGCCAAGTTTGACTTGAGTCAATATTTTGAGTAAACAATCTCGGAACTGGGATTTGATGATTCCAATAGGTTCGCATGATGATTTTGGACTTGAGCGTGTGTTCAGATCGGGTTTGGGTGATCGAGGAGCATTTTGGTGCTTAATGTTGGCCGTTGGTTCATTGAAGGTTTTCTAGTTCTTTAAATTTGGTTTGGAATAGACTTTTGTTTTATCAAGGTCCATTTGGGACTTAAGTGTAGTGTATTAAAGCACTTAGGAGGGTTAGTCATTATACCAAAATATATCCTACTCATCTCTTAGCCTATATTACAACCTGAAAAGTCCTAATTGATCCTAGACTTTGCAAGCTTAGATTAGTAGAGATATACACTACAGGCAAGCCTAAGGTATGACCTCGGGATTCACATGAATTTATTTGAGAGAGTGAGCGAATTATTTTGATTTGTATGTCCTTAAATTATACTTGAATGCATATTTGAGTGTGTGGACTAATTTTTGTCTCTCATTTGTGGTGAGGGCACATGATTTACAAAGGATTGGTAAAGTCCAGGCTCTTTGAGTTGGCACAATAAGTGAGTTTTAATAGGGAATGTTTTGGAGTCATCTTTTGAGGTTAGGATGTAAGAAATGTCACACAAATATATTAAATAGTCTTTGCATGAGCCTAATTTTGAAGAAAGATGTCAATAGTTCTTATGTTGGTTTCTAAGCGTTGATATAAACCATTGTCATTGGTGTGATGCTTGAGTATGTTTTAAAATGTATTTCTTGCACATGCGCTTAATTTCAAGTTGCTCGGACGAGCAAAAGTTTAAATGTGGGGTGGTGATAAAGGGTGAAAAGTGCATGTTTTGAGTGTGTTTGTGTATTAATTCTTGTGTGAGTTGCAGAAGTTCACACCGCTTTTGAAGTAAAAATATGCTCATTACGTGTTTCTTATGTATAGGAACAAACTTGCACGAAAAAGGATCAAATGGGAGAAAAATTGGTGAAAAAGAGCTGAAGAGAAAAGTCTCGGACAGCGAAGCGAGGTTCCCTTCGCCAAACCAGGGCCGGAGCAAAAGAAACCAGAAAAGTCCCAGACAGCGAAGCGAGGGTCACTTCGCCAGACCGGGACCGGAGGAAAAATATCAGCTTTTCCAATCCGAATTAGGAAAAGCCAATTTCGGCCCAACAAACCCTAAACCATATAAATGTTATAGTTAGCCACTTTTTAAAAGGGGAGAGAAGACCTTAGGGAGGCAACAACACACTTGGAAGCAGAGAGAATCCATAACAGAGTTCGGAAATCGTGGAATTCATCTTGAGTTCTTCTTTTTCCCTTCTATTATTGATTTTTATGTATTCTTAGGAATTAATTGAGATTGCTACCATGACTATGCGTGGCTATGCTCGTTCATTCTAGGGCTATAATTTTACATGAATGTTGATATTCGGAGATTGATTTGATGATTTAATTTATCATGTTGGGTTGTCTATTCATATCCTGAGCCTAATTATTTTACTGCCTAGCTAACAGTAAAATACTATATATGAATCTTGAGTTGAACTTGAAAGAGGTAATTCTTGATTGCAATAGGATTGAATAGAGTGCGATCTTGGACCTAGTCATTGGGGAATTGATTTGCGAATACGGATAATAATATACCTATTTACCGTGCTTAGCCAATTGTGCAAGAGATTATTAATGCGTTCTTTTTATCTCTAATCTCATAGAAATATAGTGTTTAGAATAAATTGAATAGGCGAGTAGAAGTTGCCGAATTTCTACTGGTATTATTGTCTTTGCAAGTTAATAACCCAGATAAATTAATAAGTCAAGTTAATTGAAGAATTCGACAGGATTGTTACATAATCATAACCCTGAATATTATTTCTTATTAAATTAAACCATCTGTGCTAAGTGTGCTAGTTAATTAGTTATTCTCTTAATCGTAATTTTAGTTAGTAGAATTAATCAAACAAAAATTACCTTGAAATTGTTCTTGACTCGATAAATTAGAAATTGCTTGATTTAGTTGATAATTGATCACAAATTCTCGCGAGAACGATACTCTACTCACTCTTTATTACTTGATTGACCGTGTATACTTGCGTGTGCGATTTAGGGAAACAGTAATCACTCTAATAGTTAAATTATGAATGTTTGAGCAATTATTAATTAGTTTGTACAACCTTTGGCTAGTTTCGGATTGTTCGGCACCGACTTGAGGCTTTTAGAGCAATTTGTGGACCGGAAAATGGACTTGGGAGCGAGGTAAGTCTCTTGCCTAACCTTGTAAGAGGGAATTAACCCCATAGGTATTTAAATCTTTATTTGCTACTAATTGTGGGTGCTACGTACGCACGAAGTGACAAGAGTCCGTGCGTAGCTAAAATTCATGGCATTTATTATGCTATTACTTGCACTATTTGGACTCAACTTGTTAGTTTAATTGGTTGTGTTAATAAATAAAACTTGGTTAAAGATTATGGTAAATCGAGCTTCATTACTTAGAGAGTTGGCAGAATGTTTAGTTTTATATATATATATATATATATATATATATATATTATGGGATGCATCCACGGATCGGGTCGTACGACCTCAATAGTGTATGTACACGATTATTATGGATCGGGTCGTACGACCTCAGCATAACTCGTGCGTGTTGCCACAAGGAGTCCGATTACACTTGATATGTCTTTCATGACTTGAGGATTTATAAATACATGTTAAGCCCTTACTTGTTGAGATTAGTATGTGATAGTTTGGGACTTTTAATTGTTATTTTGATAAATGGTCAATTAATTATTGCCTCTTATTCCATCACTGATGTTGTATTTCATGCCTATTAAATAATCTTGTGCATTATGTATAATGCCCACTAGTAAGTGTCGAATTCGACCCCCCGTCACTACTTCTTCGAGGTTAGACTAAATACTTACCGGTTACATGTTGTTTATGTACTCAAACTACACTTCTGCAAATATTGTACAGGTTTTGAGGCAGGTGCATCTGCAGTCTGTCCGTGCGCGTTTCCGCATTACCCGGAGGCTTAGTGATGAGCTGCTTTCCCATGCTCTGTTCTATAGCACCCGGAGCCTCCTCTTGTTATGTGTTATCTTTTCTGTCTATTATGTTTCAGACAGTAGTTCTTAGAGAGTTTTGTATATTCTACTATATGCTTGTGCACTTGTGACATTGGGTTTTGGAGATTCTAGTAGACATTCATGGTTTTGATTATTTAATTCACTATCTTACTTTCCCATTTAGTTTATGATTTACATTACTACGCTCACTTACTATTTGGTTTCGCATTAAATAAAAATCAAGGACTTTAAAAATATTAAAATGAGAAATTTGATGGATAGTTCACCGTTGGCTTGCCTAGCAGCGACGATGGGCGCCATTATGGCCAATAGTGCAAATTGGGTCGTGAAAGCTTGGTATCAGAGCTCTAGGTTCACATAGATTTCATAGGTCATGAACGATATTAATAAAGTCTTGCAGATTGGTGCAGAGACGTTCGTACTTATCTTCGAGAGGCTATAGGGTGTTAGGAAACTACTCTTTCTTCATCTCTTATCGTGCAGTTGATGTTATGCTAAGTATCTTTCTCTTATTTTCTCACAAATGGTGAGAACGTGCGCGGCAGATGTACCCAGTGGTGGAGGAGCTGCTCCCCGTATTGCTAGAGGTCGAGGTAGAGGCCAGGGGAGAGCTCCAGCTCCTGCTACAGGACGAGGGCGTCCTAGAATTACTCTCGTCGTGCCACCAGCGGATCCAGTGGAGGATCCTGTCATTGAAGAGCAGGGTGAGGTGCCTGCAACTGAGCTGACCCCGATAGATTTCATGCTTGCACCAGGATTTCAGGAGGTCATGGTCCGTATGCTCCGGTTCATGGATTCTATGACGCATGCTGGTTTATTTCCAACGGACCCAGCCACATCTCAGGTGGGAGGGGGAGTACAGACCCCTACCGCTCAGGCTATAGGGCATGCTGCTGCCATATATTAGACCCCAGGTGCATTACCTGTGGGCGTAGCCCAGCCAGTTGCAGCAGGTGTTCCAGAGCCTAGACTAGATGCAGTCGTTGAGCCACATAAGTTATTGGATAGATGGACCAGACTGCATCCTCCTACCTTTTGCGGTGAGCGACATAAGGACCCCTAGGATTTTATTGACCGTTGAAGAGACAAGCTGCACAACATGAGAGTATTGGAGTCCAATGGGGTGGACTTCGCCATATTTTAGTTGGAGGGCAGGGCCCGTAGATGGTGGCAGTTCTATCTTCTTAGCAGGTCAGTGGGTTCGCCTCCCTTGACTTGGGATTAGTTCACACGTCTCATTATGGAGAGATATATCCACCCTCTCGGAGGGACGAGCTACAGGGTCAGTTCGAGCGGCCCCAGCAGGGTCAGATGTCTATGACCGATTATGAGGCGAGATTCTCTAAGTTGTCCCGCAATGCACTTATGATACTCCCCACAGATAGAGAGAGAGTGCTGAGGTTTATTGCGGGCTTGCATTATGGTATTCAGGTTCCTATGGCTCGAGAAGTGGAGATAAGGACTTGTTATGAGCAGATTGTGGAGATAGCTCGAGGGATTGAGGGTACCCGCACCCAGGGCTGATTGTATACGACCGGGAGAATAGGCCTCGGCATTCTGGAGGATTCAGTAGTGCCCCGTCTGGGGGCAGAGGTCAGTTCGTGAGGTGTTAGTCCAGCAGACCTACCTATTCAGCAACGCGGCCTTCTCGGGGTACACATGTGCGGCCCTATTTTAGTTCCATTCTAGAGAGCTCATATCGTCCACCGGCTATTAAGGGCCCTTCCAGCGGGTATTCAGGTCCCCAGGGTCAGACTCAGGGCCAGTCATCTTTCGCACCTAGAGGTTGCTATGAGTGCGGGGAGCTTGGTCACATGAGGATATCTTGCCCCAGGTTTTGGGGCAAGGCAGTGCAGTAGGGCCAACAAGGCCATCAGCCTATGATTACCGCACCAGCTACTGCACCGGGCGTTCGGCTTGCTAGAGGCGGAGGGTAGGTGGGTAGGGGTCACCCTAGAGATGGAGGCCAAGCAGGTGGTGCTCCATCTAGGATCTATAATTTTCCATCCAGACAAGATGCAGTAGCCTCAGATGCCATGATAACAAGTATTATTTATGTCTGCGGTAGGGATGCTTCAGTATTATTCGATCCAGGGTCTACATATTCATATGTTTCTTCTTTATTTTCTCATTATCTAGATGTATCTTGTGAGCCCTTGGGTGCTTATGTATATGTGTCCATGCCCATGAGCGATTCTATCATTGTGGATCGGGTCTACCGGTCTTGTATTATGACTTTCTATGGTTTTGAGACCAGATCAGATCTTTTGTTGCTCGACATGACCGACTTTGAGGTCGTCCTGGGCATGGACTAGTTGTCTCCATATCATGCTATTCTTGATTATCATGCCAAGATGGTTACCTTGGCAATGCCAGAGTTGCCTAGATTTGAGTGGAGAGGTTCATCTATCAGTGCATCTAGTCGGGTTAACTCTTTCCCGAATGCTCGACACATGGTCGAGAAGGGTTGTTTGGCCTATCTAGATTATGTTCGGGATATTGCTGCAGATACTCCTACGACTGATTCAGTGACCGTGGTGCGGGAGTTCTCCGATGTGTTTCCTTCTGATTTACCAGGCATACCACCAGATCGTGATATCGATTTCAGTATTGAATTGGCATCAGGTACCCAGCCTATCTCTATTCCACCGTACCGCATGGCTCCGAAGGAGTTGAAAGTGTTAAAGGAGCAGCTTGAGGAGTTTCTAGCAAAGGGGTTCATCAGGCCGAGTGTGTCGCCTTGGGGTGCACCAGTGTTATTTTTGTAAAAGAAGGATGGGAGTATGCGGATGTGCATTGATTACCGCCAGTTGAACAAAGTTACCATTAAGAACAAGTACTCGTTACCGCATATCTGTGATTTGTTCGACTAGGCGCAGGGTGCCACGGTGTTCTCTAAGATCGACTTGAGATCTGCGTATCATCAGCTGAATATTCATGCTTCGGATGTTCTGTAGACGGCCTTCTGGACTAGGTATACCCACTATGAGTTTCTAGTGATGTCTTCTGGCTTGACCAATGCCCCGAAGGCATTTATGGATTTGATGAATTGAGTGTTCAGGCCATATCTTGACTCATTCGTCATTGTCTTCATTGATGACATATGGATCTACTCGCGTAGTGTGGGGGAGCACGAGCAGCAATTGAGAGTTGTGCTTCAGACCTTGCGGGAACAGAAGCTATATGCTAAGTTTTCAAGGTGTGAGTTCTGATTAGATTATGTGGCATTGTTGTATCAGGTGAGGGTATTAAGGTGGATCCTAGGAAGATGGAGGAAGTCCAGAGTTGGCCTCATCCTACCACAGCGACCGAGATCAGGAGTTTCTTTGGCTAGCAGGTTATTATCGCCGGTTTGTGGAGGGCTTCTCATCTATTGCAGCACCTTTGACTAGATTGACCCAAAAGGGTGCTCCATTTCAATGGTCCGATGATTGCGAGGCGAGCTTTCAGAAGCTCAAGACAGCTTTTACTACAACACGGGTTTTAGTGTTGCCTTCCGGTTCAGGGATGTATACTGTGTATTATGATGCTTCATACGTTTGCCTAGGTTGTGTATTGAAGGAGGAGGGGCGAGTCGTTGCATATGCTTCATGTTAGCTAAAGCCCCACGAGAAAAATTACCCCGTACATGATTTGGAGTTGGCCGGGATCGTTCATGCTCTCAAGATCTGTAGGCATTATCTTTATGGGGTATCCTGTGAAGTTTACACCGATCATCATAGCTTACAACATATACTTAAGAATAGGTATCTTAATTTGAGGCAGCCAGATGGATTGAGTTACTGAAGGACTATGATATTACCATCCTTTGCCATCCGGGCAAGGCAAATATGGTTGCGGATTCCTTAAGAAGAAAGGCTGAGAGTATGGGTAGTTTGGCATTTATTTCAGCAAAGGAAAGGCCATTGGCTTTGGATATTAAGTCCTTAGCTAATAGACTTGTGAGGTTGGATATTTCAAAGCCCAGTCGAGTTACTGCATGTGTTGTGGCTTGGTCTTCATTATTTGAGCGAATCAAGGCTTGTCAGTACGATGATCCGCACCTTTTGGTTCTTAGAGAGACGGTACTACGGGGTGGTGCCAAGGAGGTTACTATCGGCGAGGATGGTGTTCTTAATATTGTTGGCTTGAGGGAGAAGATTCTAGAGAAGGCACACAGTTCTTGGTATTCTATTCATCATGGTGCTACGAAGATGTATCGCGACCTGAGGCAACATTATTAGTGGCGGCAGATGAAGAAGGACATAGGTTAGTATGTAGCAATATGTCTAAATTGCCAGCAAGTTAAGTATGAGCACTAGAGGCCAGGTGGCCTACTCCAGCAGATGGTTATACCGGAGTGGAAATGGGAGCGGATCACTATAGACTATGTAGTTGGGTTGCCGTGGACGTTGAGGAAGTTTGATGTCTTTTGGGTCACTGTTGACAGGCTGTGGCTACGTACTCTTCAGAGAGACTGGCCCAGATTTACATTCAGGAGATTGTCCAGTTGCATGGTGTGCCTGTTTCCATCATTTCAGATAGAGGCCCTCAGTTCACTTCACATTTTTGGAGAGCAATACAAAGTGAGTTGGGAACCTGGGTAGAGCTCAGCATAGCCTTTCGTCTGCAAACTTACGGGCAGTCGGAGCAGACATTTCAAATTCTGGAGTATATGCTCAAAGCGTGTGTGATTGATTTCGGAGGGCAGTAGGATCAATTCTTACCTTTGGCCGAGTTTGCTTATAACAACAGTTATCAGTCCAGCATCGAGATGTCTCCATTTGAGGCATTATATGGTCGGCGATGTCGTTCGCCCATCGGATGGTTTGAGCCCGGTGAGGCTAGATTATATGGAACTGATTTAGTTACGGGTGCCTTGGAGAAGGTAAAGTTGATTCAGGAGTGGCTTTACACAGCACAGTTCAGACAGAAGAGTTACGCGGATCAGAAGGTGCGTGATTTATCATTTATGGTGGGCGAGAAGGTTCTCTTGAAAGTATCGCCGATGAAGGGTATCATGAGGTTCGGGAAGAAGGGCAAGTTGAGCCCAAGGTTTATTGGCCTATTCGAGGTGTTGAGGCGAGTTGGGTAGGTTGCTTATGAGCTTGCTTTGCGTCCCAGCCTATTAGGAGTTCATCCGGTCTTCCATGTGTCTATGCTCCGGAAGTACCATGCCGACAAGTTTCATGTTTTAGATTACAGCACGGTTCAACTAGATAAGAGCTTGGGTTATGAGGAGGAGCCAGTTGCTATTGTTGACAGGCAGGTTTGCCAGTTGAGGTCTAAGATGATTTCTGGGATAAAGGTTCAGCAGAGGGGTCAACCAGTCGAGAAAGCGACTTGGGAGATCGATGAGGACATGCGAAGCAGATATCCGCATTTATTCAACACTCCAGGTTTTATTCTAGACCCGTTTGAGGATGAACGTTTGTTTAAGAGGTGGAGAATGTAACAACCCGACCGGTCATTTTGCTTTCTAGATCCCCGTTCCCCTAATAAAGATTACTCGTATGTGCTTGTACTTTATATGAAAACCGGGGATGGATGGTTTAGGGTTGGAAGGGTTCGGGTTGAAATAGGAATACTTTGTTCCTTAATAGTGGCTTATGATGGCCAAGTTTTACTTGAGTCAACGTTTTGAGTAAACGACCTTGGAACTGGGATTTGGTTATTCCAATAGGTTGGTATGGTGATTTTGGACTTGTCGTGTGTTCGGATCGAGTTTCGAGTGATCCGGGAGCATTTATTCGGCTCTTAATGGTGGAAGTTGGTTCATTAAAGGTTTTCTAGTTCTCTAAATTTGGTTTGGAATAGACTTTTATGTTATCGAGGTCCGTTTAAGATTATGATCCTGGGAATAGGTCTGTATGGTGATTTATGACTTGTACGCAAAATTTGGTGTCATTCCGAGTAATCTAAGTATGATTCAGCGTGTTTAGAGCTAGTTAAGAAGTTGAAGTTCATAAGTTGATTCAATTTGGTTTTGGGGTGTGATTCGTAGTTTTGATGTTGTTTTATGTATTTCGAGGGTTTGAGTAGGTCCGTAGTATGATTATAGACTTGTTGGTACATTTGGACAGGGTCCCGGGAGGCTCGGGTGCGTTTCGGACTGCTCGGAGCTAAGTCCAAAAACTGTTAGTATGCTGCTCTGGTTTCCTTCTTCGCGAACGTATAGGGACCCTCACGGTCACGAAGAAGGAATTGGGGACTGGGTGATGTTTTTCTTCACGTTCGCGATGTTTGGGTCGCATTTGCGAAGGCTTGGAACTAGTGGCCTTCGCATTCACGGATGACTCATCACGTTCGCATAGAAGACCTGGGCCTCGGCTTGGGCAACCAGCTGCCTTTCGCGTTCACGAGTGGGGGCATGTGTTAGCGATGAGAGGGTGGCTCAGTGCATCGTGTTCGCGTGTGTCTTCTCGCGATCACGAAGAGGACTTTTCTGGGTTCGTGACTTTTGCCTTCACGATCGCGAGGGCTTGTCCGCGACCGCGAAGAAGGCAGACCTGGGTAGTGACTTAATAAAAATTGAGATTTTGGCCTTTTTGTTCATTTCTCTCATTTATTAGCCAATTTTGGAGCTTTATAGAGAGGGATTTTCACCTAGCTATTGCAGATAAGGGATTTCTATATAATGAAAGCGTAATACATAAATTATGGGTAGATACTAACATCTGAATTGTGAAAATATTAGGATTTGGTTGAAAAACCTAGATTTGATAAAAATGAGATTAGACCACGAAAATGAATATGGAATTGGGTAAAAATTGTATATTTGTGTTCGTGAGGCTATGGGTAACATTTATTTACGAAAATTTCCGGAATCCGGGCACGTGGGCCCGGAGGGTGAATTTTAGGAACCTTCCAAATTGGATTGGGTAATCACTCTAATAGTTAAATTATGAACTTTTGAGCAACTATTGATTAGTTTGTACAATCATTGGCTAGTTTCGGATTCTTCGACACCGACTTGAGGCTTTTAGAGCGATTTGTAGACCAGAAAGTGAACTTGGGAACAAGGTAAGTCTCTTGCCTAACCTTGTAAGAGGGAATTAATCCCATAGGCATTTAAATCTTTATTTATTACTAATTGTGGGTGCTACGTACGCACGAAGTGACAGGAGTCCGTGCGTAGCTAAAATGCATGGCCTTTATTATGTTATTACTTGTACTATTTGGACTCAACTTGTTAGTTTAATTGGTTGTGTTAATAAGTAAAACTTAGTTAAAGATTATGTTAAATCGAGATTCATTACTTAGAGAGTTGGCAGAATGTTTAATTATTGATGGAAAATATATTCTTTCATGGGCTTACCTCGTAGTTGTAAATATGAAATTCGAATCCGAAGAGTTCCCCTATTCCTGTGAATGGGGCCGAACGCCCGTTCTGCAGCTCCCGGAGCCTCCTCTTGTTATGTTTTATCTTTTCTGTCTATTTTGTTTCAGACAGTAGTTCTTAAAGAGTTCTGTATATTCTACTAGATGCTCGTACACTTGTGACACCGTGTTTTGGGGATTCTAGTAGACATTCATGGGTTGTGATCATTTAATTCACTATCTTACTTTTTCGTTTAGTTGATGCTTTACATTACCACGCTCACTTACTATTTGTTTTCGAATTAAATAAAAATCAAAGAATTTAAAAATATTAAAATGATAAATTTAATGGGTGGTTCACCGTTGGCTTGCCTAGCGGCGATGATGGCTGCTATCACGGCCTATAGTGCAAATTGGGTCGTGACAGTATCAGATTGGCAAACTATTTGCCTATTCCAGGAGATCAAATTAAAATGCAGAAATTTAATTGTGGAAATCAAGGAGCAAATTGAGATGAAAGCAAAGAGAAAATTCAACAGATAAAGGCCTATAATAGAGAAAAACATCTTTTAATCTGAAAGCATTTTATAAACTGCACTTTGATGCTATTCAGAAAACATGTTACTAACCTGGAAATATAAAATAAACATTACATAACAGAGATTGGTTAAAAAGGAATTCATCAGCCATATATTATTAACATTTGATGAATAAGGCAGTGAAAGTTACCTTTCCACCAATCTATTGTAGCTTAATGGGAAAGACAGATAAGTAGGGATTTTAACCTATTATTTGCTCTCTTTTACTTTGGTTTTAGGCCGAAAATGCTTAAAGGTATTCCCGAAAACTAATGAAATATACTTGCTTGCAGAAATTGTTCAAAATGAGCCAAAGGAATCAAAATCAACTCACAAAGGAGTCAAAAGTTGAACAAAAACCAAGGCTGGGCAAAGACGTCTGAAGCGCGGACAGCACAAATATTGTGCGGTCGTGAAAGCCATGATGCGGTCGCGATCAAAATTACACGGTCCGCGAGAGGGAGATCCAGAGAGTATTTTTGGGCTAAATGATGAGTGCGAACCGCACCAGAAATGTGCGGCCGCGAAAGTACCTGTGCGGCCACGATTGAAATTATGCGGACCGCGATGACTAAGATTCAGAGAGCTGACACCTTGAGCAAGAGAGAGAAGTGCGGACCGCACCAGAATTGTGCGTCCGTGGAATTACTTGTGCGGCCGCGATCGAAATTATGCGGTCCATGAAATGAAGAACCAGAGACAAATCCAAAAGATAAGAACGCGGACCATATCAGAATTATGTGCCCGCGAAAGCAAGAGTGCGGCTGCACTCAGAATTACGCGGCCGCACAACCTCCGCAGGGGAATTTTTGTCCGATATTTTTAGCTCAGTATAAATAGAACTTTTTATCATTTTTAGTGTCAGGTTATGTTATGTTTTTTGTACGATTGACTTTTCTATTTTCGGAGGCTTGTACTAGATTCACTCTTTAACATTAGATTTTCATTCGACAAATTAATATTATGGATTTTATCTTCATTTTATATTTAATTTATGTTATTTCCATGAGTAGCTAAACCCATAGCTGGGGTTGTGACCCAACCTTAGTGTAGGCATTTGATGGGTATTTGATTTTAGGGCTTGAATGTGAATGGGTTAGTGATATTTAGCCTAGTTCTTGCTAGAACACAAGAATTAATGGTTGCAAATATTGATTCATGCCTTTATGACTTAGTCTCTACTTGAGAAAGAGGGACTAAGTCTAGAAAAACTAGGCTAACAAGGAATTGAGGTGAACTCAAGAAATTGATAGCCCAGATTAAAGGGTTAAACCTAGAGATAGTAATACCCAACTTGAGACAATATCACTTGATTTGCATGAATACCCATTTAGACTTGAGAAAGCCAAATTGGGTAAAATCACTCAAACTACCGAGAGGTATAGAGTGAGTACCCGGGTGTGATAGCTATATTACAATCCCAACTAATCAAACTTGCCCTGGATTTTGCTACCCGTTAGATATCCACCTAGGTAGAAGTCGATGCCCTAGTCTCTTTAAACATTTGAAAAACAACAACAAAAATATTGTCCTTAGTTTCAATTATTGCAATCTTTAGAGTAAAGTTAGAAATAGAAAAACGAATCAAGTTTGTAGAAGTGCAATTAAAGCCAAAACTTGCAATTAACTTAGATATACACCTAATCCCATATTCTAACTCATTGTGGATTCGATATCGACCTTTGTTGGGTCTATTATTGCATCGACCGCCTCGCTACTCAATTGTGGTGCAGGTTTGGCACAGATCAACTTTTGGCGCCATTGTCGGGGAGTTAAACGGATTTAGCTATATATCTAGGTATTTGTATGTTTTGTCTTTCTTTCCATCCGAGTCACTAATTTTGTTTGTGAATTGCTTGTAGGTAAAAATAAATGTCCCTTAACAACGAGCCCCTCGGAAATTTACCATTGGGGGAGGGGAGGTAGATGACGATCAAGTGGATGAGGTTCATCCCGAGCCTCAAGTAAACATGCGAGGCCGACCGCCTCCACCAAGAACAGCACACCGGGTGTTGCTGAATAAGGGCTATGCAAGTGCAATAGTCCCGCCCCGAATTAGGGCGGGCAACTTCCAAATTACCAATGTGATGCTTACACTGCTTGAGCAGCGGGGTTTCTTCACCGGAGATCCACACCAAAATGACTACAAGCACCTCAAAGGGTTTGTTGATACTTGTTGGGGGAGCAAGAAAATAAATGTCACCGAGGATGCATTGCGATTAAGGCTATTTCCCTTTTCTCTACAGGGAAAGGCTTTGGACTGGTTAGAGAGATTGCCCCAATCATTCCATCCACACTTGGGATGATTTGGACGAGAAGTTCATTGCCAAATTCTTCTCTCCATGGCACATGGCTACACTAAGGTATGAAATTTTAGCTTTCAAACAAGAACCCAATGAGCCATTGCACGAGATTTGGGAAAGATATCGCAGCATGGTCAAAGAATACCCTAACAATGATATGACCGAGGCCATGATCTAACAGACTTTCTACAGGGGGATCAACACAACAAATCAGTGTGTGGTAAATCAACTCATTGGGGGTAACTTCATGAACACGCCTTATTCTGAAGCTTGTGAAATATTGGATGAGTTGGCAGACACCTCTTCGGCGTGGCAAAGTAAAGACAATGTTCCTCAGGGTAACCCAAATGTTATTCACCTACACAAGGAGCTACATGATCATGGGCAAGCTATTTCGGAGTTGACAACCACCGTGAACCAATTGTCCCAGGCTCAGTTTCAACATGTTCAAGGGTTGAAACAAGTGAATGCTATAGAAGAGGTGAACATGATATTAAACAAGAGAAGGCAATGAGGTCAACAAGTACAAAACCATCCAGAACAATTTGAGCAAAGTAATAGTGGGTATAATCAAGATAATTCATATGATGAGCAAGATGAAGAGGTTCAATATGTCAACAATTATCAGGGTCAAAGAAGCTATGCTCCAAATCAATAACAATGGAGATCACAAGGAAACCAGGGAAACTGGAATAACCAAGGGAACTAAGGAACTTGGAGTGGTGGCAACAACAATAATCAAAGCAATTGGGGTAATCAAGGCGAGTGGGGAGGAAATAATCAAGGTAATTGGGGTGGCAACAATCAAAGCAATTAGGGGAACAACAATAATCAAGGGGGTTGGAACAATAGCAATCAAGGAAATCGGGGGTCGAGCTTTCAGAGGCCCCCAATGTATCAATAACCAAACAACCCGCCTTCATATCCGTCGCAAGGTCCTAGTTCTTCCAATAGTGAAGTGGGAGAGAATGAAAACATGTTTAGCAAATGATGGAGAAAAATGCCAACTCCGATGCCCAATTAGCCTCCCACAATACCTCTCTCCGTAACTTGGAGGTGCAACTTGGCCAAATTTCTCAAGCTTTAAATACTCTCCCAAAGTGGGCACTTCCTAGTGATACGGTGGTGAACCCGAAGGAGAGAATGCGGGGCATGCACTGGCCGTGACAACAAGAAGTGGGAGAGTTGGAGTTGCTAGTACCTTAAACCAAAGAATACATGTGGGTGATGATGTGTTGGTGCAAGATGATGATGAGCCAAGCAATGATGTTCAATCTAATGAAGAAGCGAGGATTGATATTGATGAAAATGTGGAGGAGACGCAAAAAGAAGTGAACCCGTCTAGGGAGCACGTGACTGACATGTCGGAATCGGTAGTACCAAAGGCTAAGGTAGCAATGCCAAGGCCTTCTCCTCCATAACCTCAAAGCCTTACAAAGAAAAACAATGAGAATCAATTCAAGAAATCCATTGATATGATGAAAAGTTTATCCATAAATGTCCCATTGGTTGAAGCCTTAGAAAATATGCCGGGATATGCCAAGTTCATGAAGGATTTGGTAACAAAGAAGAGATCAATGAATTGTAAAATGGTCAAAATGACACATCAAGTGAGTGCTATGGTGCACTCCATGGCTCCAAAGTTGGAAGATCCCGGTGCTTTCACAATCCCGTGCACTATTGGGAGTGCAAATTTCGCCAAAGCTTTATGTGATTTGGGGGCAAGCATTAACTCGATGCCCTATTCTGTGTTCAAAATATTGGGAATTGGGAAACCAATACCCACATCCATGAGGTTGCAAATGGTGGATCGAACAATGAAAAGGCCATTGGGAATAATTGATGATGTATTAGTTAGGGTCGACAAGTTCATCCTTCCCGCAGATATTGTGATACTTGACTGTGAGGTTCACTACGAGGTGCCAATCATGATGGGGAGACCTTTCCTTGCTACAGGGAAGGCCTTAGTTGATGTGGAAGCTGGAGAGCTCGCCTTCCGGGTGGGCGATGAAAAAGTGGTGTTCCTTTTTTGTAAATCAATGAGGCAACCAAATAACAACGAAGTGTGTTCATTCGTGGATCTTGTGACTGAAGTAATTGTTGATGACACAAGTGCTGTGATAAATATGGAAGATACCTTGGAAATTGTGTTGTTGAATCATGATGAGGATCAGAAGGAAGGCTTTGTACAATGTGTCAATGCTTTGCAAGAAATGGGATCATATACTTATAAGCCCCGAAAACTTTCCTTGGATCTCGACAACCGGAAGACTCCACCAACAAAGCCCTAAATCGAGGAGCCTCCCACCTTGGAGTTAAAGCCTTTGCCTTCACACCTCAGGTATAAGTTTCAAGGCCCTTGTTCCATTTTACCTGTTATTATTTCCTCCTGCTTAACTAACGTGCAGGTAGATGCCACCCTTGCGGTGCTTCAAAGGAGGAAGAAAATAATAGGTTGGACATTGGCGGATATTCGGGGTATAAGCCCCCCCCCCCCCCACCTTTTGCATGCACAAAATAATTTTGTAGGAGGATGCCAAACCCTTCGTAGAACATCAAAGACTATTGTATGAGGCCATTCAAGAGGTAGTAAAGAAAGATATCATCAAGTGGTTGGATGCTGGGGTGGTTTACCACATTTCCGATAGTTCATGGACCTCACCAGTGCAATGTGTCCCAAAGAAAGGGGGCATGATTGTGATCACAAATGAAAAAAATGAATTTACCCCCACAAGAACTGTCACCGGGTGGAGAGTGTGCATGGATTATAGAAAGCTCAACAAAGTTACGCGGAAAGACCATTTTCCGCTTCCATTTCTTGATCAAATATTGGATAGGTTAGCCGGACGTGCTTATTATTGCTTCTTGGGTGGATATTCCGGTTATAACCAGATTCTTATTGCACCTTAAGACCAAGAGAAGACCAACTTCACTTTTCCATATGGCACTTTCACATTCTCGTGGATGCCATTCGGGTTATGCAATGCACCGGCAACTTTTCAGCGGTGTATGATGTCCATCTTCACCGATATGGGGGAGGACTTTCTCGAGGTTTTCATGGATGATTTTTCTGTCGTGGGGGATTCTTTTGAAGAGTGCTTGGATAACTTGAATAAGGTATTGGCACGTTGTGAAGAAACTTACTTGGTGCTGAATTGGGAGAAGTGTCACTTTATGGTCAAGGAGGGCATTGTTCTCGGTCACATGATTTCCAAGAATGGCATTGAGGTTGATAGAGCAAAAATTGAAGTGACATCCAGACTCCCTCCCCCTACTTCCGTAAAGGGAGTGAGAAGTTTTCTAGGTCATGCGGGGTTTTACAACCGATTCATCAAGGATTTTTCTAAGGTGGTAAACCCCTTGTGCAAACTCTTAGAGAAATATGCCAAGTTCCTTTTCAATGAAGATTGTATGAAGGCATTTGAACTACTCAAGTATAAGTTGACTACCACTCCTATTATTACCGTGCCAAATTGGAGCTTGCCATTTGAGCTCATGTGTGATGCAAGAGATGTGGCAGTTGGTGCGGTATTGGGAAAATGAATTAATAAAATCTTTCATTTGGTCTACTATGCTAGAAAGACTATGAATGAGGCCCAAGTCAACTATATGGTGACCAAGAAAGAACTCCTAGCCATTTTCTTCGCAATGGAGAAGTTTCGCCCGTACCTAATGGGTACAAAGGTGATTGTTCACACTGACCATGTGGCACTTCGTTATTTGATGAGCAAGAAATACTCTAAGGCAAGGTTGATGCGGTGGGTGCTTCTATTGCAAGAGTTTGATCTAGAGATTCAAGACCGAAAGGGTAGTGAAAATCAAGTGGCAGACCATTTGTCCCAATTGGAAGAGGAGGGGAGGCCACATGATGGCTTTGAGATCAATGATTCATTTCCTGACGAACAACTCCTTTACATTTCTATGACTGGGATTCCATGGTTTGCCGATGTGGCCAACTATCTTGGGAGCGGCATTGTTCCAAATGAGTTCTCCACAAACCAAAGTAAGAAACTCAAACGGGACTGCCTGTACTACTATTGGGATGAGCCATATCTCTTCAAAATTTGCACTGATGGTGTTATCCGGAGATGTGTTCCAGAATAAGAGCAATTGGGTATTCTTGAAGCTTGCCATTCTTCGCCTTATAGTGGTCACCATGGTGGGGCGAGAACTGCTACAAAGGTCCTAAGTTGTGGATTCTATTGGCCTACCTTGTACAAAGGCGCTAGCGGGCTCGTTAAGCATTGTGATGAATGTCAAAGGGCCAGTGGGATCTCCAAGAAAAATGAGATGCCTCTCACCACCATCCTCTAGATTGATATTTTTGATGATTGGGGCATTGATTTTATGGGTCCATTTGTGAGCTCATGTGGGAACACCTATATATTGGTAGTTTTGGATTACGTGTCCAAATGGGTTGAAGTCGTGGCTTTGCCCAACAATGAAGCTCAAAGTGTGTTAGCTTTCTTGAAGAAGAACATATTCACAAGGTTTGGTACTCCAAGGGCCATCATTAGTGATGGGGGTTGACATTTTTGCAACAAAACCTTTGACACTTTACTCTCCAAGTATGGTGTCACTCACAAGGTGTCAACCCTCTATCACCCCCAGGCAAGTGGATAGGTTGAAGTCTCCAACAGGGAGATCAAGAGTATTCTATCCAAGACTGTCAATGCAAATCGGACTGATTGGTCAAGGAAACTTGACGATGCTCTTTAGGCCTATAGAATAGCTTACAATACTCTAATTGGTATGTCTCCGTATCGGTTGGTGTTTGGGAAAGCATGTCACCTTCCGGTGGAATTAAAGCATAAGGCCATGTGGGCGTTGAAGAAATTAAACCTTGAGTGGGATGTAGCTGCCAATCTGCGGGTGTAGCAATTGAATGAACTTGATGAGTTCCGGTTCCATGCTTACTATATAAGGACAAGATGAAGTACCTACATGATAAGTATATCCGGAACAAAGAATTCAAAAAAGGTGACCTTGTTCTTTTATTCAACTCTCGCTTACGGATATTTCCGGGAAAGCTTAAATCAAAGTGGAGTGGTCCTTTTGAAGTGGTAAATGTGACTCCTTTTGGTGCTCTTGATTTGAAAAATAAGAATGGTGAGATCTTTAGAGTCAATGGATACCGAGTAAAGCACTACCTTGGTAAGTTCGGTGATGGCCACGTTGTGGCATTGCTCCATTTCAAATGAATGATGGTAACATGCGTCGTGTCGCGATGTTAAATCAAGAGCTTCATGGGAGGCAACCCATGTGTTTTTCTTTCTTTTGATTTTCTTGTTAGATTAGTCATTGTTTTGGACTAACTGGTTGTGAAGTGTATGCAGGAATTGGGTGTGCAGTGCAGAAAATGGACAAGACAAAAATTGTCCAAGTGGTGAAATTGTGCGGACCGCGCTCGAATTATGTGGCCGCACAAATTCTTCGCGGCCGCACAATTCTGTGTGCGGTCGTATAGCTGAAAGATGAAAATGCCAAATCTCTAAAGTTTGGCCTGACAAAACCCCTTAAGGATTCGTGGCCGCGATCAAAATTTCGCGGACCAAACAGATTGTGCGGCCGCAGCCATTTTTACGCGAACCACTCCACTGAATCAGCTGCTGAGGTAGAAAAGGTAAAGAGAGCGGACCGCACCAAAATTATGCGGCTGCACTCAGGTAAGTCGGTGGGCCAACATGGTCGAGTATAAATAGGACTTTTTGAGACTATTCACACTTTACACACTCTGACCTCTCAAGCACAGTGCACTCTTTCTTGTTTTCAATCTCATCCCATACTCATCAATTGTTGATTTCCTACTATATTTCATTACTGGTATATTAATTTCAATGAATTAATTTTATCTTTTTCTTTTCTTTTCTCCTTGTTGCAGTTTTCTTTTTATCTAGGGTTAAATTCATGCCAAAAATGTCAAATTGATGCTTAATTCTTGTTTAGATGCATGTGGGTAGTGTTTGAATGCATAATGGGGTTTGGGGTTAGTAGCCTTTATTGTTCAATTGCCACAAATCATGTCTAATTAATGAAAACCCTAGTATTAATAGCACCTCAGTGCCGCTCTGATTTGAATTTCGCGGCCGCACACATTTTTGTGCGGTCTGGGCTAGGGTATGTGGCTGCATACAAAATTGTGCGATCCATGATACCCTAGGTTGAAGGCATTTGTCATTGCTAAGTTTGTGCGGCCACATTCAATTTTGGGCGGTCCGCGATTGGTTTTCGTGGCCGCACTCAATTTTGTGCGGTCCGCACAATTAAACTTCAGAGACCTAACAAATCGATTATACGGCCGCACTCAATTTTGTGCGGTCCGCAATGGGTTTTCACGGACACACTCAAAAGTATGCGCTCCATGCTGAGGTAACTTCAGGGAACCAATAGTCTAAACCTGGGATCTCCGCGACCACACTCAATTTTGTGCGGTCCGCGATGGGTCTTCGCGGCCGCACTCATTTTTGTGCGGTCCGCGATGGGAAGTCCGTGGCCGCACTCAATTTTGTGCGGTCTGCGCTGCCCTGTTTTGAGAAGCAGTGTCTTTCTTTCCAACTGTAATTCAATAACACATGTTGAACCCCAATTCTAACTGACTTTCACTACTTGTTTTTTGCAGACAATGGTGCAGTCACGTGGTCAAGGTGATACTTCCAAAGGGAGGGCAGAATCCTCCCAAGGCCGGGGTAGAGCAAAATCTAACATACCACTATCAGTCCAGAAAGTCTTGGGCAAAACGATTACTCTCAGTAGACCATCTCCGGAATCCTCAGACACTAGTGAATACCTCCCATCCCGGGAAACGTCTGAGGAGGATTCTGTACAACCACAACCGGGGGCACAATCACAACAATTCCCCGATAGACTCTGTTTAGTTGATGAACCTACCTCCTTTTCTAGTTCTTCTGATGGCTCAAAGGGAGGTAGTTAGGAATCTGCACCATCTTCCCCACCTACTACAACACCTGCCACGACGGCTACCCCAATCATGTTAGATGATGATGTTGAGGTTCCGGATAACGGGAGAGGGGGTGACACAATTGTGGGAGGCTTGCCTAGATCAAAGAAACCGAAGGTGTGGGCTGAGAGGTTTGTAAGTGAGAAGACATGTGGAAAATTTCGGGAATGGTGGACCCAAAGGTCGCTCACTCTTGAGTGACAATTCATAACCAAAGACCTAAGCCAGCACAATCTGAATGTCCTAAAGCAATTTATGGAGAGAAAAGGATGGAAATGGTTCACCTGCCAGATGCATGATGCAACTGAATACCTTGTCAAGGAACTTTATGCCAATGTTGCCCACATCAAAAAGGGTACAAAGTTGACGAAGGTCCGAAACTTGAAAATCCGGTTTGATGGCCACGCACTGAACACATATGTAGGGTTTAAGGATGTCGAGGCAGTGCAATACCTGGAGAATCTAGCCTTGGGTGATTCAGTTCGCCCATGGCTAGCTGAGATACTTGCTATTCCGGGGACAACACCTGCATGCCTCAGAGCAGGAGTTCAAATTGTCAGAGTCACCCTTAACTTTGAAGAAAAAGGGTGGGCAACATTCATGTGCAGCCGTCTTGACCCGTGCCAGCATGATAATGTCCTTCCACTCCCCCGAGCAGTATTGGTAGCTTCCATCATGGAAGGCTATCCTATTAATGTAGGAAACTTGATGTCCTACAACATCTCCAATGCAGTCCAGAAAGAAGAAAGATCGTATCCCTACCTCAACTTCCTCACAGAGTATTTCCAACACCAAGGGGTAGAGCCGAGACATTTTGATGTAGAGGTGAAGGCTAAAAAGCCTTTCTCATGCTACCACCTATAGGGAGCGGACAACCCTAAATTCAAGGGTAAAGCCACTACCTCCACTGGCCAGTCTAAATAGCCAGGGGTAGTGGCCACTGGGTCAGTTGTCTAGCCCTCCACAGCAGCCGGTACTTCTGCCGGAGTAGCTTCCATGCCTCCTCCTTCCTCCGGACCTTCCCTCTCACAGCCACTGTTAGTTTCCACATCTTCTACCTACCCTTAGACTGCACTGCGGGTTTCACATACACTATCCAATCTCAACAACTGGATGCAGGCAGCTACCACAAAGTTGACTGCCATATCCAGTGCAGTGGCAGCATAGTCTTCAGCCCCATCAGAGCTTCAGGTACCTCCATCAGTGAAGTACTCTTTAAAGATGATTCTAGATAACCAGAAGAAGATTCTGGACGACCAGAAGAAGATCCGGTAGACTCTTGATACACATTGGAGGATTATCAAAGATTTGGGGAAGCAGGTGAAGAAGATGCGTAAAACTCAGGCATCTAAGGAGTCGGTGGAGAAGTTGAGCAAAGAGGTTGAGAAGATTGCTTCTGCTGGTGATATTCCACTAGACCTGCTGATGGAGGAGACAGTCCCAGCAGCACATGCAGCAGTGCCCGAAGCATCAGATACAGCAACCGGCCAGTCTGAGGAGCTGGCTACCACTACACACACTGCTGCGGAGCTGATTCAGATGTTCAGCAACCCCATAGTTCCCCAGTCAGAGGATTTGGAGATCCAGTTTGAGCATACAGAGGGTGCTGAGGACCCGATGCAGACGGAGACCACATAGGGAGTTTTCTCTAGTCTCTACCCCTTTTTCCTGTTCTTATTTGTTATGAGCATTGAGGACAGTGCTATTTTTTATTTGGGGGGTGGTCCATTTGGATTTGATGACATTTGGTGGTCCATTTTGATATGATGACATTTGGTATGTAATAACCATTATACTATTTTTCTTTATCTTTATTTTTATCGTTATTGATCTTTATTTTCACTTTTGGTATGTATATATTCTTACCATTAAACGTATAGATTCATTTTTATTATGTATATATTCGCTTTACTTCATTTTGTACATATTCAGTCTACTTTTCATAGCTTACTTCATAACTTCTTTCGTTGTTTTTCCTTAGTAGCATAGCTTCTTATTTACTTTAGTAGCTTCTTTTTAAGTAGTTAGCCTCTTTTTACGTTTTGTGTGAACAACTCTTTTTACATTTTGTGTGAACAATAAACCTTTGGTTTTCTTAATGTCACGGTTCGTTCCAAAGGTGGATGTCGTGTGAACCGGGTGGCTCTTCCCAACGATGGATGGCGTGACAACCTTCTTAAGGGATTGAGTCTGTTTTCTTTATGTTTTTGTATATATAGTAGTAATAAATAAAAGTGTCTCAAGCAGGCTTCACTTGGTACTAATACATTTACCTTCGACCTTATGGTTAGAAACAAGTTGATTGGCAAAGAATAGCTCTAGTTGTGACCTTTAGACTCTTGTGTTGACTAAAAAAATCATCGAGTGGTTTCTTTGAGCCATTTGTGATTTTTAATCTTAGCTAGGGTTGTTGTGGGCCCTCGACTCTATTCTCTTTGACAATCCAGCAGCTTGAGAGGTGAGGTATTGAATTCCAAGTCCAAGTTCCGTGCCAATAAGTCTAGAACTTGCCTTGAATATTTTTCTAGGCGAAATTCTAAGTGTAGCTCGACTTGAGAAATGATTGTAGGCTCTCCTTGATCCAATTGGAAACTTGAAAGCTTCCATAGCCTACCAATGTGACATCCCTAGTCAACCCTTTTGAGCCGAAGCCTTTTTTTTAATTCAATAGCCATGTTACAAGCCTTTATCCATTTTATAATGACCCTCTCTTGGCACCCGATCTGTCCTTAGTATTCTTGATACAATTGGCAAAAGCATAAGTTTGGGGGAGAGACGAGGAATGTGAAAGTGATAAAAGGTACAAATATGAAAGGTATTCAAAGTAGGCAATGATGAAAGGCATGGAGTGAAAGACGAGGAATAAAGTAGAAAGTTGAAGGGATTCAAAGAAAGAAATGATGAAAGGCATGGAGTGATTAGAAGAGAAAAATGATTGTCATGAGCAAGAAAGAGTGATATTACGTCCCTCTAGTTCCCCTAAGGAAGAAGAAAATGACTCAAAGAGTCAAGAAAATATGAGCCAAAAAGAGGAAATGGAATGCTTAAGGAAAGATGAAACCATCATATGCCGATAAGTCCTACATTGATCCAAAAGCCTTCATTACATTTACGCAAAAGTCTTATATGATTTCAAGTTGAGTGAGCTTACATTAGTGGTGATTTACATAAGGGTCAAGCTTATGGTACTTAGAGCCGGACTTGTGACATTTCTTTTGAGAGAGATGAACGCACTTCTTCACAATCCTTGTTTTGAGTGCTACATTCTAAAGTGAGATTTGCTCATGGAGAGTAAGGGAGGAGGAGTTTGGGCTCCACAATGACCTACATGATAGAGCAAGCTTCCTTGGTGAATTAAGTCAACTCTTGATGCTCTAGTGTCACATTAGAACTATGATACTCAAAGGGTCAAAATATGGTGTTGTTGATAACTCATTTGTGTTAAGGGTAATTGTTAGTCCCAATTGATGCATGATTGATTCACCTTAGGCCTGCTGAAATACCTTTTTTTCTAGTGGAGGTGGGAATTACCTTATTTGCTTGAGGACAAGCAAAAGCTTAAGTTTGGGGGAGTTGATATGTAGGGATTTTAACCTATTATTTGCTCTCTTTTACTTGTGTTTTAGGGCGAAAATGCTTGGAGGTATTCCCGGAAACTAATGAAATATGCTTGCTTGCAGGAATTATTCAAAATGAACCAAGGGAATCAAAATCAGCTCACAAAGAAGTCAAAAGTTGAACACAAACCAAGGCTGGGCAAAGAGGTCTGAAGCGCGGACCGCGATGACAGAGATTCAGAGAGCTGACAACTTGAGCAAGAGAGAGAAGTACGGACCGCACCAGAATTGTGCGGCCGCGGAATTCCTTGTACGGCCGCGATCGGAATTATGTGTTCCGCGAAATGAAAAACCAGAGACAAATCCAAAAGAGAAGAACACAGACCGCATCAGAATTATGCGGCCGCGAAAGGAAGAGTGCGGCCGCACTCAGAATTACGCGGCCGCACAACCTCCGCAGGGGCATTTTTGTCCGATATTTTTAGCTCAGTATAAATAGAACTTTTTGTCATTTTTAGGGCATGTCAGGTTATGTTATGTTTTGTGTACGACTGACTTTTCTGTTTTCGGATTTTTTGTACTAGATTCACTCTTTAACATTAGATTTTCATTCAACAAATTAATATTATGGATTTTATCTTTATTTCATATTTAATTTATGTTATTTCCATGAGTACCTAAACCCATAGCTAGGGTTGTGACCCAACCTTAGTGTGGATATTTAATGGGTATTTGATTTTAGGGCTTGAATGTGAATGGGTTAGTGATATTTAGCCTAGTTCTTGTTAGAACTCAAGAATTAATGGTTGCAAACATTGATTCATACCTTTATGACTTAGTCTCTACTTGAGAAAGAGGGACTAAGTCTAAGAAAACTAGGCTAACAAGCAATTGGGGTGAACTCAAGAAATTTATAGCCCCAATTAAAGGGTTAGACCTAGAGATAGTAATACCCAACTTGAGCCAATATCACTTGATTTGTATGAATACCCATTTAGACTTGAGAAAGCCAAATTGGGTAAAATCACTCAAACTACCGAGAAGTATAGAGTGAGTACCCGGGTGTGATAGCTATATTACAATCCCAACTAATCAAGGTTGCCCTAGATTTTGCTACCCGTTAGATATCCACCTAGGTAGAAGTCACTGCCCTAGTCTCTTTAAACATTTAAAACACAACAACAAAAATATTGTCCTTAGTTTCAATTATTTCAATCTTTAGAGTAAAGTTAAAAATAGAAAAACTAATCAAGTTTGTGGAAGTGCAATTAAATCCAAAACTTGCAATTAACTTAGATATACACCTAATCCAATATTCTAACTCCCTGTGGATTCGATCCCGACCTTTGTTGGATTTATTATTGCATCGACCGCCTCGCTACTCAATTGTGGTGCAGGTTTGGCACAGATCAAAGACATCCCATCATCACTTTTGTCACCACTTAAAAATTATATTAGCCTAATTTCTTGTTAACAACATGCTAAGTAGGACATGGCTCCAACTAGGAGATGTACACGAGAACAAGGGATTGAAAAATCAAGCTAAGAAGATAGCATGTCGTAAACATGATGTAACAACCATATTTGTTGAATCATATATTGTGATATTCAGTCGAATATTCTGTATTTAGTAGTATAATTCTAACTAAAGGCCATTTTTTGTTAAAAAGAGATCTCGGATCAAGGGTTATCGACCCGACAGTGCTCCGTTGGTCCATTTAGTGGATTCTCCCCCCAAAAATAAGATCGTATTGAGCAGTAACTTCGAGGAAGATAGAATTGGGACATGCTATTACCTATGTATGGTGACGAGTGTCATGCCAAAGTCTGTCCGGGTGGGCTCAAGCTAAAGCAGGAAAAAAGAGTTAGCTTTCTGCTGAGTGAGCCCGAACAGGAGCGGACACACACTAGATCAGAGCAAGTTTTGCTGGCCCAATGAAGCAGACACCTACTAGGATGAGGCATAGCGGGAATTGAACTCACATCTCGTTGAGCTGATCAAGCAAGCACCCCTTTCGGAAGATCGATTTGTAGGACTATAAGACTGAATCAGGGACGTTTAAGGATGGATATCTTCTTGTTAATAGAGATGGAGTTCGAATTGTCTCACAAAGTGAACTGTGAAGTTGAAGTTGTACACTTTCTTTATCTCAGATTCTAATTGAATCCAAGTAAGTATAATTCTAACTGGGATTCAAAATTTAGATTCACTATTCTTCCATCTTCTAGAAAGATTCACTTAAATTCATTTCAGTACACTTTCTTTATTTTAAATTAAATTCATTTCAGTACTTAAACTTCCATCTTCAATATTCAGATTCACATATTCCTCTATATCATATTCTGTTAGTTTCTTTAGACCAATAAACAATATGGAATGCTTATACAAGATGCACACAAAAATAGTAAGAAATATACCGTCAACAGCAAACGGTAATCTTCATCGCTATATGTCGACTATGCAAGGCTCTATTCCAGAATTAATAAATTCTGTAGAATAAGATAGTAATAGAAGAACTTAGTTTAAAAATAATCTAAAGAAACATAAAATAAATATACTTTAAACACAAGTAAAGTAATAGAAGAAATAAGATAGTCTTACCAGCTTCAAGTTGTTCAAGATTATCTAAATCTCTTCAATTTTAACCGGAGTTGTTGATTCGTTCCGAAGCTAATCTTGGACACACACAAGAGCTTGAACCAATCTAGGAGTCAATGAACTCCAAAATGGATCAAGTATGCGTCCACCGGTACTAAAGGTTGATTCTAAGGCAACATTAGAAATCGAAATGGCTAGCACATCACGTGCCATCTCAGCAAGAGTGGAACATCTGGGTGAGTTCCACTTCCACCACCCTAGAATGTTAAAATTTTTATAGTCTTACTCAACATCTTCACCCAAATATTTATCTAACTCTATTTTAGAATCAATTCCTTCACATTTCTTATACTTCTTTAAATCTAGCATGAATTTTGAAAGCGGTGATGAAGAAGTAGATGAAATTGGAGAAGATGGACATGAACCAGGAGAAGATAAAGATGGACATGAACGGGAAGATGGAGAAGATGGATATGAACCAGAACCACCATTCTTCTTTGCATACACATTAAACAATGATTTCATGTATGTTTTCACCTCATCTTGTATTTTTACACATATTATTTCTCCAAACATAGCAGTAAGCACAAACGAAAGAGATTGAAACTTGTGGCGTGGATCCAACACACATGAAATAAAAATTATTTTGTTCATCTTTTGTGGACCCCTCCCCCAATACTTATCAAACTTCTCTTTCATGTTCTTTGCCATTTCTTTCAAGGTAGCATCTTCACTTTGCATCAAATCTTTCAAAGAAGAACCAACAACACATATCTCAAGAAAGTTCACATTACACGTAATATAAAGTGTACCTGATACCTTCAAGGTGAGTTCATAAAAAAATTCAAGAAACTTCACAATACGTCTTACACTATCCCAATCAGTACTTAAAAGTGGACCTGCAGGTTGTCCATCCTTACAAATATAGTTAGAAATACATGACATCAAACCATAATCAATATCACAATATTTTGTAAAGACTTCCTCATAAGCTGTAGCAACCTTCAACATCAAATATGTAGAGTTCCACCTAGTAGGAACATCCAAGCACAATGATTATTTTAGAAGTTATCTTATCGAGATCTTTACATTCTTTATACTTCTTCCATCTTGAGGGAGATTATCTTATGTACCTAAAACCCTGTCTTATTCGTTCCACAGACACACTCCCTTCTCTCAACCCATCTTGAATAACTAGATTGATGATGTGAGCCATCACATCTCACATGAACATGCTTACCTTCCATCAAGTTAGTGTTCCATCTAGTAAATTATTTGGATAATTCTTTAACTGTGACATCATTAGAACTCGCATTATCAACTGCCACGGTAAATACTTTATCCACTTCCTATTCAAGTAAACACTTATCAATACCACTTACTAAATTTTGACCTTTGTGACTAGTAATTTGACAAAAATTCAATATCTTTTTATGCAATTTCCAATTCTTGTCAATCTAACGTGTTGTAACACACATATAGTTAATTCTTCGAATTGATGTCCATGTATCAGTCGTAATACAAATTCTATGTTATGATTCTTTAAAAATTGACTTCAAAGCAAGTCTCTCTTCATGGTAAATCTCAAGACAATGCCTAGTCATAGTAGTATGAGATGGAATATGAAATAAAGGTTGAAGAATTCTCACGAAATCTCTAAATCCATCTTTTGCAACAGAAATGAAGGGTTGTTCATCTATAACTATCATACGAGCTAAATCCCTCCTACATACCTCTTGATCAAATTTCTGAGGGATAAGTGAGACATCACATGTTTGACCTTCCTGTTGATAAACTAATTTTGTCTGGCTTGTGTCCACCTTGTTGGGATTGTTCAAACACTTGAGAATATGCGATAGCAAATTGCTTGTGCCACTATTTTTGGTATTAGCTGTATATTCTTCTGAACAATACTTGCATTTCACTTTTTTAACACCCTCAATATCAGTGAACTTGTTGAAGTGTCGCCAAGCAATTGATCTTTCTCTTTCATGGTTTTTCATCAATTTCTTCCATGAAATAAAATAGAACAAACACTTCCTTTAAGCTCTAAGAAAGGGGGAGGGAAGAGAGAGGGAGGGGGAGAGAGAGAGAGAGAGAGAGAAGAAGAAGAAGAAGAAGAAGTGAGTCTTACTGCCGTCCGGTCGCCGTCGATAGTCGAAACACAGAGAAGAGAGGCGGAGAGGAACAGACAGAGCAGGCGAGCAGAAGTCTCTCTGAACTCTAAAGAGAGCTTAGAGATAGAGACTATATAAACTAGGTGTGAAGACTGAAAATGAAATAAGACCTAACCCTAAAATTAAAGTTTAGTATTTATACATGTCCTAATAATTTTGGATTTGGATCAGATCGGGTTAAAATTATACATATTCGAATCTGATTCGGATATCCAAAATTTTAAAAACCAAAATCTGTAATTCTATCTAAATATCTGCAATCCAAAATCCGAAAATCCAAATTGGGTGGATCGATTCAGATTTCATATATCCAATCTAAATGCACAGCCATAGCTAAAATTGCTGGTGTTCTTCGCGATCGCGAAGAGGGCTGATGAAGGGCCTCTTATTTTACTCTTTCCAAACCTGAGGAGGTTAATGTGAACGCGGAGAAGGACTTGGTCCTCCTTTGTAAACGCGTAGGCCTGATCGTGAACACGAAAAAGGCTGAGAGTGGGATGGGCTAAGAGGCAGAAGGCCTTCGCGAACGCGACTGGTGGAACACGAATTCGAAGGGCAGGGCCTACTGGGCATTGCAAACATAACCAAGAGGTCGCGAGTGCGAAGGGTACCTGTGCAGCTGGGAGAAGTTGGCCTTCGCGATCGCGAAGAAGAGCGGGCCTTGGCAGATTTGATTTTTATACGGGATTTGGCTCTTTTTTCATTTTCACTTGGGTTGGCCGGTTTTGAGCTCTTTTGAGAGGATTTTCATCAAGCATCACAAGGTAAGTGAATTCTACCCATTTTATAGTTAAATACATGGATTATGGGTAAATTTTTAACATGAAAATTATTGAAAATTGTGGGATTTGGTTGGAAACCTAGGGTTTGGTAAAAATGGTATTTGCGCACGAAATGTATTATAGAATTGGGAATAAATTATATATTTGAGTTCGTGAGGTCATGGGTAACATTTATCTTCGAAAAGTTTCGGAATCCCGACACGTGAGCCCGGGGTGACTTTTATGGACTTTTCGAGTTTGGTTGGGTAATTAGTTTAGTAGTTAAATTATGAAATTTTGAGCATATATTAATTAGTTTATATGACTTTTTATTAATTTTGGATTGCTCGATGTCGTTTGAGGAGTTCTAGTGAGGATAAAGAGCCGGATAGTGAACTTGAAAGCGAGGTATGTCTCTTGGCTAACTTTGTAATAGGGAATTTATCCCCTTAGGTGTATTAATTATTGTGTGCTACTTGTTGGGGGATATATGTACGTATGAGGTGACGAGAGTCCGTACGTATCTATATTTATGTTATGTCCAGGTAGACTTAGATTCACATCATGCCTTAATTGTGTTATTTGTATTTATCCTGTGTATTTGATTTCCTTAATTTATGACTGAGAATGAGGTTAGAATAAAAATATTGATTTAGTGTCTTACTTTGGAAAATTTTGAAATATTTGATGAACTATGGATTCGTGTCTTCTCGACTCGCATGTACTTCCGCGAGCGGGGAAATTTCTCCACTCTTATAGGATCGGGTCGTTTACCTCGGCAGTGTTATAAATTACTCTTACGGAATCGGGCCATTCGCTTAGGCAGTATGGTAACACTATTCTTATGGGATCGGACCGTTTGACTCGGTAGTACTGAGTATCACCCTTTCCTATGGGATCGGGTCATTCGCCTCGGCAGTACTAAGTATCACTTTTCCTATGAGATGGGGTTGTTCACCTCGGCAGACTCGTGCTTAATACTTGAGATTGGATTTGATTTTGGTAACCGTTGACTAGCGCCTTCGAGGACGGTTATGACATTTTAGTGATTTGATATAGATCCATGATGGAAATTTACTATTAATGTTTTATTTGTTTCGTTGCTACTTGTTGTACATCCTCTATGTCTACTTCATGCATTTTATTATTTTTTTACCACTATTAAGTGTCAAGTCGATGCCTCATCACTATTTCTTCTAGGTTAGACTAGATACTTACTGGGTACGCATTATTTTATGTACTCATGCTACACTTCTGTACTGAATGTGCAGGTACTAAGGCAGGTACTACCAGTGGTCACATGGGCGCGTAGCCGTACTACCACAAAGACTTAGTGTTGAGCTGTTTTCCTTGCTTCGATCCGCAGCACCGGAGTCTCCCTCTACATTGTTTATTGTTTCTGTCTATTTTAATTCGGACAGTAGTTGCAGTAGTTTTTTATATTTTTTAGATTTCTCATGCACTTGTGATACCGGATTTTGGGGCTTCTAGCATTTATGCATTGTTGTACTTATTATTACTATCACCGTAATTTATGCATTGTTAACACTTGATAATTTTGGGAAAGAAGAATGTACGGTTGCATGAGATTTTACTTTTATTCGTTGTATTTAAGGAAACTTCTAGTTTTAAAAGTTAAAAAAAGAATAATTAAATTGGAGGTTCACGTATGGGCTTGCCTAACGGCGGCGTTAAGCGCCATCGCGACCTTTTATAGGTTTTGGGCTGTGACAAGGCTTTCCTTCAAAGAAGAAAAAGATCTTCATCAGCTCAACCGGATGCTCACCTGGGGGAGCTCCAAAACCCACCAGCAGAAGAAGTTCAGGCACTCTAGGGGGAAATGGACTTGGTTGAGAATGTCGATTCTCGCTTTTTGACACCTCTTGCCGTCTCTGGTCAGAGAAGCTTGGCCCCCGACCTCCTTCTGCCAACAACTTCTAAGAAAGCAATAACTACCATTCCTTCTACCATAGTTGCTTCTTCTCCGTCCACACCAACAACTTTTTATCCACCGAACCAACTTCCCCTTCTTCACCAGCACCGACTGCTTCTCTTCCACCACCATTGGCCGAACAAATAGGGAATGTTTCTCCTCCATGGTCTGCTGACCATGAGAATTTAGGAAACACGTACTCGACCCCTTCTCAAGATCCTCATGGGAGTCAAAGTGCTACACTTTTAGTTTTGAAATAGTGTCATATTCTCTACAAGCCGGTGGAGCTAGCTAATTACGCGAAGCCGCTGGCTTCGGCGAAGGACTGGAAAAAGATGGACTCCCTTTCTGGGGAGTCCCTAATAAACAACAGCATGCACTGCTCGACGCAAGTAACAATCTCTCCTTTTTCTATATTCTTTCCATTTTCATTTAGATTTAATAATCTTGAACCTATCCCTTTTTCAGGCCAATCTCTTTGCTTCTGAGGGACTGCAAAGGTTGATTCTGGATAAACAATAACTTGCTTCCGAGCGGGATCAACTTTTGACTAAAATAAATTAGCTCGTCGAGCGCCTTCCGGTGCTAGAGGAAAAAGTTGCATCGATGAACGAGCTTGAGGCTCGGTTACAGAAAACCGAGCAAGATAAAATGGCCTACAACCAAGAAGTTTCCCAATTGCATGAAGATCTCAGAGAAGCTAAGGCTAACTGGGTCGAACTTTATGATGTTGTAACCACCGCTGCCGAGTGTGAGTCTGCCTTCGAGGAACAAGTTAATAACTTGAAGGCCAACTTGTGCTCCAAAACCGAGGAGGCAAACGCTGGCGAGGAGAGGAGGGCCAAAATGGAAGAGAGGCTTAAGAGAGTGATGGAGAAAAATCGGCTTCACGCAATCACCAACGTTGAGCTTGATTCCAGACTCAGAGCCTTGAAGGCTGAAAATGAAGAGCTCCATGCAAAAATCGACAAACTCTGAGCAAAACTCCAGAACCTAAAAGTCTCCGTTGTCTTTGAGAAAACCTACACCATGTACCATATGAAGAGGAAGACTTTGGAGGAGGCCAAATAAGGTATTGCCAATATAGATGACTACATTGCCCTGGCTCGGGGACTGGAGTTAACTACTCGTGAGAATCTTCCTGCTTGGCCCACTGTAACTGACTCCTCGAATACTAATTCTGAGTATTCGGGAATCGAAGGAGAGACCAAAGAGGATGAAGGCCCCGAACCGGCAGCGGAACAGCCTTCTTCCACTAGGGAGAATTAGGACCCTTCTCTCCCTTTGGGTTCTGGCAGCAAAAAATAATGTATAATTTTTTTCCTTTTATCTTTTATAATTATGCCAAAAAGTTTTACTAAGTTCGGCACTTTAATAAGTAAAAGAACTTTTTGATTAAGTGTTGTGCAAACATATCCTCTTTATATTTGATTGATAAAACTTCGGGAACATTTTTGCATATGATAGCTTTTGATTCCAGGCACAAGTACTTTCAGAATCTACCCTTTATTATGAGGGTTTCATAATAGAGGCTCCTTATATTTACAGTGCTCTTGAAGAGGAAGTCTCATGTTCATTATGGCACAACCATTTGGAGTTTTCGTTATCTCTCAAATGAAAAATAAAATGACTTATCGTTCGGACAAGAAATAGGATAAAAATAAAAGGACTTTGATTTATTCCTTCTATCTTCAAAAGTAAAATTACATAAACATTCATCTTCTTATGTAAATGAAGCTACTAATACATGTGGCTAACTTGTATAACTTATTTCTACGGAGTTGATCATGCAGTCCCCGGACCCGATCAGACATTGATCCTGGTTCTAATAATACCTGGTTTTCATGGTACTCTTGGTGACGTATCATGTATTATCCCTCCCCCATCCCCCCCAGTGTTCAAAGGCTAAGTATGACAATTCGAACACAGGAGGTCTTGCGTTTACCAAAGTCCTTTTCTTCATTTTGTACCTCATATTGCTATTTTGATCTATGGAGACAATTTATCAATCGTTAAATAATTTGTTTTGGGAGGCGATACTTGCCATCAAACCAAAGATTATTTAACCATCCACAAGCTATTTTCCACACGAATTTTAGTGCCTTGATATTGAAGGTATGTCCATTGCCGTAGATCCTTGTTTCGTACTATGTTTTACGTTGCTGCCTCATTAAAAACCTTGCTAGAAAAATCTGATTGGGACAAAAACTGTACGAAGAGAAAAAGAGTACAGGACATACTTTCAGTTCCAGCAAGGATCTTTAGCAATAATACCTTTTGAGTTGAGAGACGTTCCAGTTGCTCGGCAATTTGACTCTATCCTGATTTTCCAGTTCATATGAGCCTTGACCGGTTATAGCTGAGACCCGGTAAGGTCCTTCCCACGTTGATCCAAGCTTTACAGTGTTAACTTCCCAGGCTCTTTGAGTAACCCTCCTCGGAACCAAATCTATAACTTTGAAATAATGGAGATTCGCCGTGCGGTTGTAATACCTCTATATCCTTTGCTTTTGGGCCACTATTCTCACGTATGCCAGATCTCAATGTTGCTAATGTAAATCTTGCTTAACCAGCAACATTTCGTTATTCACTTCATTATTTGTCCGGGAAAACATTAAGGTTGGCTCCCCCACTTCCATCGGTATCAAATCCTCTGAACCGTATACGAGCGAAAAGGGTGTTTCACTTGTGATCAACTTTGCAGTGGTCCGATATGCCCATAGCACTCTCGGGAGCTCATCTGGCCACTTGACCTTGGCATCTTCTAACTATTTTTAAGGTTTTGAAGAATTATCTTATTGGCTGACTCCGCCTGTCAATTAGCGTTCGGGTGATATGGAGAAGACATGATCCGTTTGATCTTTAGTCCCTCCACAAACTTTGTGACCTTAGAACCTATGAATTGTTGCCCAAGCAATATCCTTTGGCATTCCAAATCGGCAGATTATGTGGTCCCATATGAAGTCAATCACTTTGCATTCTCCAATCTTTTGGTAAGAACCTGCTATGACCTATTTAGTAAAATAATCAATTAAAACTAAAAGAAATCTTACCTTCCCAGGCCTTTGTGGTAAGGGACCGACTATGTCCATCCCCAGTTTCATGAATGGCCACGGGACACCAGCGAATGCAAAATTCTACTGGTTGGTGCACTAACTATGCGTGACATTGACATTTGTCGCATTTCTGTACGAATGCTTTTGCGTCATGTTCCATCTGGGACCAATAATAGCCAGCCCTAAATAACTTGAGAACTAACTAGTCTACACCGGAGTGGTGTTCACAAAACCCTTTGTGGACTTCTCTCATCATGTAGTCCGCCTCCGAGGCCCCTAAGCATCGAGCCAATGGTCCTTGGAATGATCTCCTTTATAACTGTCCATCAACGAGGCAGTAATGAGCCGCTTTGGTTCGTAGTGCCCGGGATGCTTTGGGTCTTTGTGTAATTTACCATGTCTGAGATATATACTGAATTCATTCCTCAAGTCCAAAAATAAATTGGTTGAATTTACTTCGCAGTAACAATCCACATCTAACACCGAATGTAGCAATTGGACGATCATACCAAAATCAGATCCTTTCATTTATGTGGATGACCCCAAATTAGCCAAAGCGTCTGCTTTTATATTTTCCTCCCTAGGAATATGGACGATTGACCATTCTCTGAATCGTGCAAGTAATGCTTGAACCTTGTTCAAGTACTGTTGCATGCGCTCCTCCTTTGTGTCAAAACTCCCATACACTTGGTTTACCAACAGTTGGGAGTCACATTTTATCTTGATGACCTCGGAACCTAGTCCCCGAGATAGTTCAAGTCCTGGAACTAAAGCCTTATACTCGGCTTCATTGTTAGTAAACAGTATAGTTCTAATAGCCTGGCTTAGGGTTTCCCCCAAAGGGGTGATTAGAACTGCTCCGAGACCGGACCCCTTTATGTTGGAGGCTCCATCAGTAAAGAAAGTCCAGACTCCCGATGTCATTCCCAACACCAGCACTGCTTCCTTAGTAGCTAAAGTCATTAATCCCGGATTGGAATCAGCCACGAAATCGGCCAAAACCTATGACTTAATTGCAGCCCTCAGTACAAAACGTGTGACTTAATTGCAATCCTCGATTTATACTCAATGTCAAACTCGCTAACTTCGACTGCCCATTTAGCCAAACGACATGACAACTCAGACTTATGAAGGACATTCCTTAAGTAAAAGGTTGTCACAACAACTATTGGGTGACACTAAAAATAAGGCCTAAGCATTCGAGAGGCAACTACAAGAGCTAAGGCTAGCTTTTCAAGGTGCGGATAATGAGTCTCCACTTCTGATAATATTTTACTAATGTAATAAATAGGAAATTGCATACCTTCTTCTTCTCGGACCAAAACTGCACTCACCGCTACTTCTGATACCGCTAAATAAATTAGTAGTTGTTCACCTTCCTCTAGTTTTGACAACAATGGAGGTCTGGATAGGTACCTTTTTAGGTCCTTCAATGCCTGCTGGCATTTCGGAGTCCACACGAAGTTGTTCTTCTTTTTTAAAAGTGATAAGAAGTGGTGGCATTCTTTCAAGGACCTTGAGATGAATCTATTGAGAGCTGCCAACATACCAGTCAACCTTTGTACTTCCTTCACACTTGTTAACTGATCCGGAATGTCCTTGATGGCTTTGTTTTTGTCAGGGTTTACCTCGATCCCTCTTTGCGAGACCAAAAAATCCAAAATTTTGTCGGAGCCAACCCCAAAGGCACATTTCTCTGGGTTGAGCTTCATCTTGTACTTCCTCAAAATGTCGAACGTCTCTTGGAGATGTTTCATATGATCTCCTACATTTAAATACTTAACCATCATGTTATCAATATATACCTCCACTGTTTTACCTATTTATTTTTCAAACATCTTATTAACGAGCCTCTGGTATGTAGCTCCGGCGTTCTTGAGACCAAAAGGCATCATATTGTAGCAATATGCACCAAAGTTTATGATGAAAGAAGTTTTTTCCTAATCTTCCGGGTTCATCCTAATCTGATTAGACCCGGAATAAGAATCAAGGAAACTCATTAACCCGTGCCCGGCCGTAGCATTAATTATTTGATCAATGTTCAGCAACAAGAATGAGTCTTTAGGGAACGACTTATTTAAATCCTTATAGTCTACACACATCTTAAATTTTTTATTCTTTTTAGGTAATACAACTACATTAGCTAATCATTCCGGGTAAATTACCTCTCGAATCGAACCGATGTTAAGTGGTCGGGTTACCTCTTCCTTAACAAACTTGTTCTTGACCTCTGTTATCGGGTATTTCTTTTGCCTTACCAATGGGGAGTTTGGATCCAGACTTAGTTTGTAGACCGCTTCCTCCAATAGAATACCTATCATATTCGAGTGCGACCATACAAAGCAGTCAATGTTAGCTTTAAGAAAATTTATAAATTCTAACCTGAGCTCGGGATTTAACCCTGTTCCCAAATGAAATTTTCTTTAAAAAATTCCTTGAACATGGCCACTTGTTCGAGATCTTCCGCGGTTGATTTGGTCGTATCTGTCTCCTCTGATACCTAAAACGATCTTGGTACTTGATATAATTCTGACAAATCCTCCTTTTGGTCGTCTTCGATTGGTATGGGAGAAGGCATCGGTTCCTGTAATTGCTATTTTTTGGATTCTCTGTCCTTACTACTGGAAACGGTTACAACGTTCATCTCTCTTGCTGGTGGTTGGTCTGCTCTTATCTATTTGATTCCTTCTTGTGTCAAAATCTTCAACAATTGGTGATAGGTCGAGGGCATAACCTTCATCTCGTGTATCCACTTCCTTTCGAGGATCCCACTATATCCCATGTTGCCATCTACCACTTCAAACAAAGTGGTCTCCAGTACCCCTTCGGCGTGTGTGGGCAACAGGATTTCACCTCGGGTTGTGACTCTAGTAAGGTTGAAGCCGGCTAGAAATTTTGTCGTCAGAATGATGTTTCTGGTCAACTTAGCTTGTTTCACGACCCTTCATTGTATGATATTGGCCGAGCTCTCTGGATCTGCCAAAACATGCTTAATATTTGAAATCTAAGACATTGAGTGAAATTACCAGCATGTCATTGTGCAGTAAGAGAAGTCCATTAGCATATTCTTCCGAGTAAGCGATGTCATCTTCCGAGACTTCCCCAACCCTCTTGCCATGAGTCACTGATATTTTCGACATTTTGCTGTCAAAAATGTCACCCCATTGACCTCGCTTCCTCCGAAGATCATGTTGATTGTCATTCGAGGTTACCCTGTTGCTATCTTTGATGGCTCCGAGTTGTCCCGGATTCTACCATCATTCTTTTTGGTGTGATCACTTAAGAACACTGTAAGATGTCCATTCTTTAACAACATCGCCACCTCCTCGCGAAGATGTCGGCAGTCCCCAGCTCTATGGCCGTGAGTCCCATGGAATTCACACCACATGTTAGGATCCCTCTTGCTAGGATCCGATTGGATTGGTTTTGGAAATCATGCCTCTTTGATGTTTCTTTTTGCCGAAACCAGTTCTACCAATCTGATATTAAAGTTGTAATCAGATAACCTGGGATATGCGGGATCTAGGGATCCCGGTGCCTCTTTCTCCTGCAACGATCTGCGACTACGACCGCGGTCCTCCCTTCTATCAGAAGGGAATCTATCTTACGATTGGAATCCTTTATTTCCACGCCCATCGACTTTCTCCTAAGGTTGGAAACGACCCCTATAGGGCCTTCAGTCTACGTCAAAATCACATTTGAACTTATCTTGATTCCTATCACTATTCCGTCCTCTGGATGACGTCGAGGAACCAAGTTGATCATCCTTAATCCTTATTTTTACTCGTAGCGATTATGAACATCCGCCCATGTGGTTTCCTAAAACTCGAGAAAGCTCTCCCTCAAGTTTTAGGAGGCATCGGAACTCAGTGGATTTAGACCCTTTGTGAATGCCTATGTTGCCCATTCATCTGTAACCGCTGGTAACAACATCCTTTCTTTTTGGAACCGAATCATGAATTCTCATAGCAGCTCGAATTCGCCTTGTGAAATTCTGAATATATCTGCCTTTCTGGCGTGGACCTTTCTTGCCCGGCATGAGCCTTGATGAACGAATCTGTAAGTATTTCAAAAGAATCAATTGAATGTTTTGGTAAGAGAGAATGTAAGGCCCCCTTCGTGAGGGTTTTGCCAAACATCTTCAACAGATCCATCCGCTCATGAAACTCTTTTGCGCTCTAATCCATTCTTTCATTCATCTCTCTCATGAATCTCATGAGCTCGATTTTGAAAGGATCATTCAAGTTGTTATTCCCATATCCGCTTCCAGTCCCCCCGGCATCATCGAAACCGACTTAATCCCTTGGAGTGTTGTTATTGGTTCTTTGAGCCGTCTGATTTGCGGGAAATTTGGGAGAATCCCAGAGCCCTTCTATTGGTGTTATTGGAAGCACTCGATGAAGCTTGTTTTAATTCCGTCATCACCCGATCTTGCCTTGAGAGGTGATCCATAATTTCTCTTTGCTGTATTCTTAGGAGTTTGATTATTTTAAAAACGTGTTCGTCCTCCACATCATCAGGAGTTAGATCCTGCACATGCCGTGGGTACTGACCCTCACAAATCGGGGTAGTTTCATCCCCTTCGTTGCGGGTCTCGCTAATTGAAGCATCACGTTGGTATGTCTCTTCTCGTTCATCGTGTGCGATAACGTTGTTAGCGTTGTTGACATCATTGGCTGCCATATTTGATTTTAACTAAGGAAAGAGTCAAAACTTTGTTAGTAACAAATGAATGGACCAAAGAAATTACGCAGTTGTCTATACCCCACGGTGAGCGCCAAATTATTTACCCATAAAACAGTACAGTTAAATTTATAGCGTGGTTTATAGACAAGTGAATTGACTTGATCAGAAAATAATAAATAAATAGGAACAAAAATAAGATTAACGACTAAAATTAAAGGAGACAACAAGCCTGACTCTAAACTCAGTCTTTTCGAGAGAAAAAATAAAAGCAATGATAAAACTGTTTAGATCGAGCATAAATTAGTAGATTATAGCTTTTGTGTACAGAATGTTTCATGTACTACAATGGTTGTTAATCTCTCTATTTATAGCATCTACTTAGGGGGACAAGATCCTAAAATCAAGGTCCTCTTGAATGAGAATAAAAATGTCATTGATGGGTGCATAATGGTCGGCTTTGAATGTAGATATTCTCTGTAACGACTGCTCATTAAATTCTATCTGATGTCAACCCTTTGAATATTTATTACCAGTTATGCTTCCTTCGGTCTCCATCCAGTACCGGTTGTTACGTTTTTATTAAGGAGTGTGAATAGGAAATGGAAGAGGCACCTCTTGGGTGTGAATGGGAAATGGAAGAGGCACCTCTTGGATTGCACCTCTTCATCTCACCATTTTATTGGGGCGTGAATGGTAAATGGAAGAGGCACCTCTTGGATTGCACCTCTTCATCTCACCCTTTCATTGTCTATAAATAGAGAGGCTTAACCTTATTTTCCACCACTGAAAAATCTAAAATCTCTCCTCTCAATTTTCTGCATACTGCATTGGTTATTCAAAAGCAAAACATAAGCATTTTGTGTGATTTGCTCCGCCAATTGAGTTCGCCGAAATTCTATGAGTTGAAGTGCCGCTATCACAGAATAGTTATTTCGTTCTATCCTGGGAGGAACTAATACGCAACCTTGGGCATTGTGAGGGGATTAAATTTCTTAAGGAAACACAAGAAACTTGTGGGCTCAGAATTTTCTCTGCTTTATTTTTCCTTAAACTAACGTTTATTGATTTACTGGTTTTGAATACAGAGTGATAACAAGCTTAAGGAATTTAATATTTATTTCTGTATTCATCTTACATTCTGTTTTGGGAGACTAAAATCTTATTAATTTTTTACTCCCGTTTTGGAGATTAAAATCTTCGGATTTTCTACTCCAGTTTGAAACTAAAGTCTTTGTGACTTTCTACTCAATCCGAGATATATTAACTCGGTTGCTTGTATTCGGTTTGAAGATATAAATACTTCACCGAGATAATAATTTTGTTTGTCAATTTCTTTTACACAAAAATGACAACAAGTGTGGAACAACAGAATGGTTTTGTTGGGACTACCGCTGCAATGGCAACTGCATCTTCAAGTCGCACAACTCCTGCACCGGCGATGGCACCGGGAGAAAAACCCGAAAAAATTTTCGGTGTGGACTTTAAGCGTTGGTAGCAGAAAATATTCTTCTACCTGACCACACTCAGTTTAGAGTGCTTGATCAGTGAAGACGTTCTAGTTCTGGGAGAAGAAACTCCTGAAAATGAGCGATTTGTGGTCACTAAGGCATGGAAGCATTCTGACTTCGTATGCAAAAACTATATTTTAAGTTGCTTGGAAGACGGCTTGTACAATGTTTATAGCATCATGAAAACATCAAGAGAATTGTGGAATGCTCTTGAAAAAAATTACAAGACTGAAGATGTTGGACTAAAGAGGTTTGTGGCAGCCAAATTTCTTGATTTCAAAATGGTTGACGGTAATCTGTCATAACGCAAGTCCAAGAATTGCAAGTTATTGTTCATGACCTCCTTGCTGAAGGTATAAACCGAGTCAATATTTTTATTTAAGATATTGATTATTTTACTAATTATAAATTTATGATTGAAGGTATGGTCATAAATGAAGCATTTCAAGTTGCGGCGTTTATTGAAAAGCTGCCTCCGCTATGGAAGGACTTTAAGAATTACTTGAAACATAAGCGCGAGGAGATGACGCTTGAAGACCTTATTGTTCGTCTACGGATTGAAGAGGACAACAAGGCTGCTGAGAAGAAGTCTCGTGAAAATTCAACAATTATGGGTGCAAATATTGTTGAGGAAGCTTCAACGAGCAAAAAGAGAAAGAAGTCGTCTGGTCCAAAGAATTACCCAAGCAAAAAGAAGTTCAAAGGTAATTGCCACAACTGTGGAAAGGTTGGACACAAGGCTGCTGAATGTAGTGCACCAAAGAAGGACAAGAAGAATAGTCAAGCAAACATGATTGAGAAGAATGATGAAATAGACGATTTATGTGCCATGCTTTCGGAGTGCAACCTAGTCGGAAATCCTAAAGAATGGTTGATTGATTCGGGGGAAACTCGTCATGTTTGTGCTAACAAGGAGTTGTTTACTTCTTATGCTCCCGCTGGACCCAACGAGACAGTTTTTATGGAAAATTCCGCTACTGCAAAAATTTAAGGAACGGGCAAGATAGTTTTGAAGATGACTTCTGGCAAGATTGTGAGTCTAAATGATGTCCTTCATGTTCCTGAAATGCGGAAGAATTTAGTCTCGACATCACTTCTAGTCAAGAATGGCTTTAAGTGTATTTTTGTTTCCGACAAGGTTGTAGTTAGTAAGATGAAATGTATGTAGGAAAAGGCTACCTTACGGAGGGCCTTTTCAATCTCAATGTAATTGCCATTGATATGAATAAAATTTCAGCTTCTCTTACTTGATTGAGTCAAATAATTTATGGCATGAACATTTAGGCCACGTCAACTTCAAAACTTTGCGAAAAATGATTAATTTGGAAGTGTTGCCTAAGTTTGAATGCAATAAGTCGAAATGTCAAATATGTGTGGAATCAAAGTATGTTAAACATCCTTATAAGTCAGTTGAAAGGAATTCAAATCCTTTAGACTTAATGCACACATATATTTGCGACATGAAGTCAATACCATCTCACGGTAGGAAAAAGTATTTCATAACTTTTATTAACGACAGTACTAGATATTGCTATATTTACTTACTTAATAGTAAAGATGAAGCAATTGAGGCATTCAAGCAATACAAAAATGAAGTTGAAACGCAACTAAACAAAATGATCAAAATGATAAGAAGTGATAGGGGATGTGAATATGAATCTCCTTTTGAAGATTTATGTTTGGAATGTGGCATTATTCACCAAATAATTGCCCCTTATTCACCGCAATCTAATGGAATTGCGGAAAGAAAGAATAGAATGTTAAAGAAGATGATGAATGCCTTATTGATAAGTTCGGGTTTACCCCAGAACTTGTGGGGGAAAGCTATTCTTACAGCGAATCAAATACTCAACCGAGTTCCCCATAACAAAATGCAATCTATTTTATATGAAAAATGAAAAGGTAGGAAACCCAACATAAAATATTTTAAATTGTAGGGTTGTTTGGCAAGTACAAATTCCTAAACCTAAAAGGGTGAAGATTGGACCCAAAATGGTTGATTGCGTTTTCATAGGATATGCAAGAATAGTAAAGCATATCGTTTTCTGGTTCATAAATCAGAAAATCCCGACATTTATATTAATACGGTAATCGAATCCGATAATGCTGAATTCTTTGAGAATATTTATCCGTATAAAAATGAATGTGAGTCGTCTAGTAAAAAATCTAAGTGACCTCGAGAAGAAGAAAAGGAAAGTACGTTTAATGAGGAAAATCCAAGACGTAGTAAACGTCAAAGGACAACTACTTCCTTTGGACCAGACTTTCTGACATTTTTGTTGAAAAATGAGTCTCAAATGTTCAAAGAAGCAATGTCTTCCTCGGAAGCACAATATTGGAAAGAGGCAATCAATAGTGAGATAGAATCCATATTAAGTAATCATACTTGGGAATTGGTTGATCTTCCTCCGAGAAATAAACCTTTGGGTTCTAAATAGATTTTCAAAAGGAAAATGAAATATGATGGTACTGTTGATAAATATAAGGCAAGATTAGTTGTTAAAGGGTTTAGACAACGAGAAGGTCTTCATTACTTTGACACATACTCGCCGGTAACATGGATTACATCTATCCGGGTGTTAATAGCGTTAGCCGCCGTGTATGGCCTTCAAATCCATCAGATGGATGTAAAGACAGCCTTCTTAAATGGAGATTTAGAGGAAGAAATCTATATGGAACAACCTTAAGGGTTTGTAGTTTTCGGAAAAGAAAAGAAGGTGTGTCGACTTGTTAAGTCACTTTACGGACTAAAACAAGTACCAAAACAATGGCATACGAAATTTGACCAAATAATGTTGTCAAATGGTTTCAAGATCAATGAGTGTGACAAATGTGTTTACATTAAGAATACTCCAAATCAAATAGTCATTGTTTGTTTATATGTGGATGATATGCTGATAATGAGTAACGACATTGCTAACATAAATGCTACTAAGCGCATGCTTACTAGTAAGTTTGATATGAAAGACTTAGGAGTTGCCGATTTAATTTTGGGAATTAAGATCCTTCAAACTCCTCAAGGTCTAGATTTGTCTCAATCTCATTATATTAAAATGGTACTTGAAAATTTCAAATATTTGGACTTTAAAGAAGCAAAAACGTCAATTGATTTAAACCATACTCTTATAAAGAATAAAGGTCAAAGCAAGTCTCAATTGTAATATGCTCGAGTGTTGGGAAGTTTGATGTATATTATGAATTGTACACGACCTGATATAGCTTGTGCGATAAGTAAGCTTATTCGATACACAAGTAATCCCAACCAAACTCATTGGATAGTAATGAAACGAGTTTTGGGATATTTGAAATATACCCAAGACTATGCATTGCATTACAATAATTATCCCGCAGTTGTTGAGGGATATAGTGATGCAAATTGGATCACCGGATCAACGGAATCAAAATTCACAAGTGGATATATTTTTACCATTGGTGGAGGAGCAGTGTCTTGGAAGTCATCCAAACAGACATGCATCGCCTGCTCTACAATAGAGTCTCAGTTTATAGTTTTAGACACGGCCGGTGAAAAAGCTGAATGGCTCCGGAATTTCTTAGAAGACATTCCATTTTGGCCCAAACATGTGGAACCTGTATGCATACATTGCGACAGTCAAGCAGCAATAGGAAGGGCTGGGAGCGTTATGTATAATGGAAAATCTCATCACATTCGACGAAGGCATAATACCGTTAGACAACTACTCTCTAGTGGAATTATCACAATTGACTATGTAAAATCAAAAGATAATGTATCGGATCCGCTTACAAAAGGCTTACCTAGAGAGGCAGTTGAGAAGTCATCAAAGGGAATGGGACTATGGCCGAGGACAAGTCACTGTGGCGGTAACTCTACCTAGAAGACTGGAGATCCCAAGATCTAGGTTCAAGGAGATCAAACAAAGTCATTAATGATTGTTCAAAATTGTCAATTAAAATTTCTTTTTGGTCCATTCGCGTGATGAGACAATGTTCAGTACCAAGGATAAAGCGTTAAGGCTTTTTAATGGTTTCTAAATTTGATATGGGGTATATCAAATAGATAGTAAATATTAATGTGATTCAAAAGTTTGACCATGTTTGACCTACGAACCGACCGAAGTTTGTCGGTTGTTTTTCAGAAATTACATCTACCGACCAAAGTTAGTCGGTAAAATCTTCTCCTATAATAATCGACCGGCTTTGGTCATTAATTCAACTATAAATTTTATAAAATATTTTAAATAATAATATAATTATTAAAATTTAAAAATGTGGTTCCACATTACCGACCGATGTTGGTCGGTAATCAAAAAGGTGCTTTGACTAAGCAAGTCTGACCATTGCGGTCAAATATTTGACCAATATACCGACCAATTTCGATCGGTATGTAATTTTAAAAAAATATAAAATATTTTTTGGTAGTTTTCGTCCGCTTTGGACGGTTTTTTAGTAGCTTTTGTTGACCGACCAATGTTGGTCAGTATGGCTTGGTCGAATTTTTCCTAATTTCTAGTAATAGCACACAGATGGTATATAAAAGTAACTAATTAAGAATGCAAAACCTTTAATCAAACAAATATATGAATACGTTGGTCGGTATGGCTTGGTAGAATTTTTTCTAATTTCTAGTAATAGCACACAGATGGTATATAAAAGTAACTAATTAAGAATGCAAAACCTTTAATCAAACAAATATATGAATACGTTGGTCGGTATGACTTGGTTGAATTTTTCCGGATTTTTAGTAATAGCACACAGATGGTTTATAGAAGTAACTAATTAAGAATGCAAAACCTTTAATCAAACAAATATATGAATATGCTTATATGCATGTAAGTTCCATATTTAGGTGGTTGTATCGATTACGTTAACTATAGCTCTTGAGGAATGAGAATAATGAACAGTTCTAGCCCATTCCTCAAAAGAAGCCCTATCCGCCAAAAGTTTCATGCATATAAGAGAATATTGTCCCAAGATCAACATTATTTAGCGTCCATGATTATGGATGAAGCATGATATAAAAAAAATTTCTTCCATAAAATAATTTTCTTAATAACACATTGAGGTGCACTCTAATCGAGGTTCTTAACTTGGTTTATACAAGAACAATCCAGAGATTAATGCACTCCAAGATTGTGGTAACTTGTAACTAATTAACACGATTTTCCAAAATGTTATGCTGACTTATCTAGAATGTAGCATGTCGCATTCAATCCGATCATCTTAGTCTAGTTTTGTTAGGAGCAAGAAATGAATACAACACTAATATTAATGCACACAACATATAATTGAAAGGCTCTTACAACTTGCATATCGTTAGAAGAGTGTTGGCAATGGCTCCATCAAATAGGGAGATTCAGAGTATAGAGTCATCCTTGCCACTTGCTTAGTCATGTGACTCATGTCGATCGACCATTCCTCTTTCTTTTTCTTGAATGCATTAATAGCAAATAAACTCAACATTTCCAATTTGAATGTTGAGACAATTATGTGATTTAACATTTTTTTTTTCCCCTTAACTTGGTTTTATCGCGAATCGGGTAGGATTTTCCCTTTTCTACTTTTTTTCCAGAAACTCTAGCCCTTTTGTTTGGAGAGTAGCTAAGGAAAGGGCAGAACATTTATGTTTTCGTGCTTCGCATGAGAAAGAGAAAAAAGAAAGGAAAATGAGGAGACAATATCATTCCTTTTGCTTTGGATTTTCATGCAAGAAGATTTGAATGAATTTTTCTTGTTGTCACAGATATTATTAAATGGATTTTGTTCATTTGTCGAACAATTGATGAAAAAATGAATTACATGTGCCTTGTTTTTCTTCTTAATTTCTTTAGGCATTGTTCCTTCACTTACCCAAAATAGTTATAAAATGCAAACTTTGTAATAAAGATCACGATATTTAGTACTTTGGTTCAACATCAATCAAATTCATTGAAAAATTTCAATAACACCCAAACACCATTGGAAGTTTCAGGTTTCGAATCAATAATGAAAAAACTTCAAATTGGAAGAGTACTGGGGACAATATCATTTATGGCCAGCCAGATACATGTTGTTTCAAACAGCTCCAATGATTGGGACTATTGAACTACTTATAATATGAGCCAGTAGAGTCTATGACATAATTTTCATAAAATATCTTTAAAATTGATAAGATCCAGTAGAAATAAATCTAACAATTTCGAAACTGAAAACTTAGGGTATGTCAAGTATTAGCCGTCTTTATTTTTTATAAAAGTAGTAAATCCTTTATAGCTTCGAACATCAAGAGACATTTGAAGTTTGGTGAATATTCATTTTAAAGATATATAAAAACAAATATATGACTCATCTTTTGGATTCATTTGGAAGCGCCGCCCTTAACAATGTTTGGAGCTTTATTTTGTAAAGGCATTTAAAGCAGATAGAGATTAAAGACAAAGTAGTAGTACTATATAATCATAATCCAAGTACTTTGAGTTTCTACTTATTTTGTTACCATATTTAATTTTTCTATTCCTTGAATGAATGCCAACATATTTATCATAATTGGATTTTTCTTTTCCTAGAAGAAAATTATAATTCTTCCATGTTTGGCTAGTCCTTTTTCTTGAAGAAAAATATTTTAACATCTATAAATTAAAGATCCTTCCTTCTCATTCAGCAGCATCCATAATATAGTCATAAGGGATTTGAGAGTCTTGTTTAGTGGGAGAACTTTTCGAGACAAGTGTTAGTGTGTGTGTTTGCCTCTTTGTGAGGTTGTTCTCTCGATATTTTGTACTCTCTTTTATATAGTGGATTGCTCATCTCCGCCTGTGGACGTAGGTCAATTGACCAAACTATATTAAATATTTGTCTCTTTTGGTATATTTCTCTGTTGTCTGATTTATCATCGTTCAAGGTTTGATTTACTAGCTTCCGAATGACACCTGGTTATTTCGATCCTAACAAGTGGTATCAGAGCGAGTGTCAAGACAGGTTCATCTTGGCGGGTTTAGTTTTAGCTGCAACCTATTTGACGGTAATCATGATTTTTTACTGATAAATTTGACCGGAGTGCTACTCACGTTGAGACAAACTTTGTGGTGGAGATTTGGAGATTCGACTTGTTGAAGGTTATCTGAAGAAGGTGGATCAAGTTTATTTTGTTAAAAAATTCAGGCCAAGGGGGAGAATTGTTAGATGTTTGTCCTAATTTTCTTACCATCTTTAGTTTTTCTATCTCCTGAAGGAAAGGGTAACATATTTACCATAATTGGGTTTTTCCTTTCCTAAAAGGAAAAGATAATTCTTTCATATTTGGCTAGTCCCTTTTCTTGGAGAAAAAAGCTTGGACTTCTATAAATTGAGGACTCTTCTCAGTAGCCTCCACAATATAGCCATAAGGGGTTTGAGAATCTTGTTTAGAGGGGGAAACTTTCCGGGACAAGTGTTAGTACGCCACTTGTGTTTGTCTTTTTGTGAGGTTGTTCTCTCGATAGTTTGTACTCTTTTTTATATATTGAATTGCTCATCTCCCCAAGGGACGTAGGTCAATTGACCGAACCATCACTACAAGAAATCGGACCTTTTGTGGCGACCTTTGTCGCTACAATAGCACAAAATATTGCCACTACAGGTTTTTTGTAGCGACCTTAAGGCTGCTGCAAGTAACTACGTTACTGAATGTTTATTGTGATGACTCCTTGGGGTTGCCACAAAAATAACCCATTTGTGGCGACTATACTCGCCGCGAAAAGCAGACACGTACGTCACAAAAAAGGTTCCACAATATAGATTTAAAGTGAGTCGCCGCTGAAGAATGACTTGCAGTAGCGACTATAGTCGCCACTACAACCCTTATATTATCAGTGACAACTCTTGTCGCCACAATATCCTAAGGTTTAGTAGCAACCTTGGTCGCCACAGTTACTAATCGTTTTTGTGACAACGTTTGGTCGCCACTAATACCTGTTTTTTCAACAACTTTATTTCCAAAATCCTATCATTTTCAGTGGCGCCCTAATTTATAAGATTAATATACATGTATTTTTCTACCATTTGATAATAAATACCAAAAATATTTCTCAAACTGAATATTATAGATACTTCCATTACCAGAATATCAATTAATATGTACTGCACAATAATTCATCATTCATTGTCAATGTTTCCATATACATATGATAAGAAAAATAAAAACTAAGATTTAGGGCCTTCAAACTCCTCCATGGTCGACAACAAACTCCTCCATGGTCGACAACATTTGTGATTTAGGGCCTTTAAATTTTGTGTCTCTTTTGATATATTTATCTTTCGTTGTCTAATTTATCGTCGTTCAAGTGTTGCTTTACTATCTTTCGTATGACACGTGATTTTTTTTCGTCCTAGCAGAAACAACCTTTATTTATTTCCACCGATCTGATGACATTTATTATTTATCCAGCTTCGGAGATTCCATTACAAAATACGTACATGAAAAGCTAATCTTTGTCTAGCTAGAGTTTTATAAGTAATGAATCTTCATGTTGTCAGCAACCTTGTATTTGGCCGATAATTCTAAATTTATGCATAAGATAATACTATATAGAATCCAGCTACCAGCGGACAGTTGAATCTTACAGATCAAAATTATTTTGAGGTTAGTCAAAGTGGATAAGAACTGAGAGACTAAATGGACGAAGGACGTCAAACGATTTCATAGCAAAGTAGCAAATCAACATAATTGTTTTGATTTCTTTTTTATATAAGTAAAAATTAAATCAAATCGGACCGTTAATATCCTCAATTAAAATCACATGCATAATCAATAACAAAAATTATTCAATAGACTCAAAGGAATTTCAGGAATCTCACGAGAAGTTAGAAATGTGATAAAGCAAGTATTGTATGAGGTAAAATTGGTTGATAGCAGATGGTCGAATGGTAACATGACACGTGGAACCGAAGATAGGCGAGGAACGAGCCGGGAAACAGCCAATACCGTATACAACGAGTGTGGCCGGTACCAGATAAATTTCGAATGAAACGCAGTCGATGATAGAAGTTTAAAGGTTTGCCATCGGATAGCATTCAATGAGGGAATATTCGCTAACATTAAATGAGCGGTCGTTGCAGAGAATATTTGCATTCAAGGCCTACCGTTATATGTTCATCAATGACTCTTTTATTATCATTTAAGAGGAGCTTGATCATAGGATCTTGTTTCCCTAGGTAGAGCTGTAAATAGCGGGACAACAGCCTTTGTAAGGACATGAAACATTCTGCGCACAAAAACTTTACTTTACTATCTTTGCTCTCAATTCAACAACTTTCTTTTCACTTTGTCATTATTTTCACTTTTGCTCTCAGAGACACTGAGTTCGAAGCCAGGCTTGTTATCTTTTTAATTTCAGTCGTTAAATCTTAATTTTAATCCTAACTCTTTATCATTTTTTGCATCAAATCAATTCGCTTATCTATAAACCACGTAACAAATTTAACTGTACCTTTTTACGGGTAAACAGTTTGGCGCCCACCGTGAGGCTTAGACAGCTGCGCAATTACTTTGATTCATTCGTTTATCACTAACTAGTTTTGGTAGTTTTGGTTCTTTCCTTAGTAAAAACCAGATATGGCAGTTAATGATGTCAACAACACACACAACGTTGGGGCACGCGAAGAATTGTTCCAATGTGATGACTCAATCAGTGACACTTGCAACGAAGGGAATGAGACGACCCCGGTTCGAGATGGTCAATATACTTGGCACGTGCGGGAGCCAACCCCCAATGATGCAGAGGAGGAACACGTCATAGAAATAGTCAAACTCCTGTGGGAGCAGCAAAAAGCAATCATGGATTATCTCTCAAGACAGGATCGGGCGATGACAGAGTTAAAACGAGCATTTTCTGGCTCCTCCATAACGCGAATGGAAGAAACGCGATTCCTCCTAGTGTTCCCGCAAATCAAATGGCTTAGAGAATCGATAACAACACCCCAAGGGGTGAAGTCAATTTTGACAAAGCCGGAGGGACCGGTAGCGGATCTGGGAATAACAATGGGAATGATCCCTTCAAAATTGAGTTCATGAGGTTTATGAGAGAAATGAACGAATGAATAGATCAAAATCCGAAGGCGTTTCACACACTGATGGATCAGATTCCGGGCACGCCACTAGTGCTAGAGGGTCCAGATTCAAAAAAATACACAGTTGTCCTTTAAGCCAAGCGCAGCACCAGAACTAATTCCGAAGAGGTTCAAGAAGTCGGACATACCAAAATACGATGGGACTTCAGATCCGCAGGAGCACATCACAACCTACACCATGACTGTGAAAGGAAACGATTTGGCTCAACATGAGATCGAGTCGGTCTTGTTGAAGAAGTTTGATGAAACACTCTCAAATAGGGCCCTAACATAGTACTCTCTCTTACCCAAACATTCAATTGATTCCTTTGAGATTCTTGTAGACACGTTCATTAAGGCCCATGCCGGAGCAAGAAAGGTTCAGTCCATAAAGGCAGACATATTAAAAATTTCGTAGGGCGAATCCGAGCAACTGCAAGAATTTGTGATCTGGTTCCAAAAGGAAAGGATGTTACTGCCGGCGGTTCCAGATGAGTGGGTAGCAGAGGCATTCATGAGGGGTCTAAACCTGCTGAGTTCTGATGCCTCCCAAAAATTAAAGGAACGCTTGCTTGAGTTTCAGGCAACCACATGGGCAGATGTCCATAACCGTTATGAGTCAAAAATAAGGATAAAAGACGATCAGCTTGGGTCTTCGGTATCAACCAAGGGACGGGGTCGAGACAAAAACCAGGACAAGTTTTAGAGTGACTTTGATGCGGATCGGCGGTCTTCAATAGGTCGTTTTCTACCATACGAGAGGATTGTTGGGCGTAGCAACAAAGGGTTTAAATTATCGGATAGATTTTCTCCCGATAGAAGGACCGGTCATGGCCGGAACAGCAGGTCATTACAGGAGAAGGAGGTGTCAGGGGCCCGAGACTCCGCATATCCCAGGTTATCAGATTACAACTTTAACATCAGCTTGGTAGAATTGGTATCGGTAATGAGAAATATCAAGAAACATGGTTCCCGAAGCCAATCCGATCAGAACCTAGCTTGAGAGATCCTAGTTTATGGTGTAATACCATGGGACTCATGGACATAGAACTGGGGACTGCCGACGTCATCGCGAAGAGGTGGCGATATTGTTAAAGAATGACCATCTTAGGGCGTTCTTAAGTGACCGAGCCAAGAACAACTATGGAGGTGTCAGGGGCCCGAGACTCCGCATATCCCAGGTTATCAGATTACAACTTTAACATCAGCTTGGTAGAATTAATATCGGTAATGAGGAATATCAAGAAAACATGGTTCCCGAAGCCAATCCGATCAGAACCTAGCTTGAGAGATCCTAGTTTATGGTGTGAATACCATGGGACTCATGGACATAGAACTGGGGACTGCCGACATCATCGCGAAGAGGTGGCGATATTGTTAAAGAATGACCATCTTAGGGCGTTCTTAAGTGACCGAGCCAAGAACAACTATGGAGGAAGACGGGATAATGCGGAGCCTTCGAAGGTAGTGGAAGGGTCACCTATGATGACTATCAACATGACCTTCGGAGGAAACTAAGTCAATGGTGTAACCTTTTCGGCAGCTAAGAAAACAAAGATACCGGCGACTCACAATAAGAGACTTGGGAAGTAGCGGAAGATGATATCACCTTCACGGAGGAGGATGCTGACAGACTTCTTATGCCGCATAATGACGCCTCGGTAATCTCTCCCAATGTTTTAGAATACAAAATTAAATGTGTTTTGGTTGATCCAGGAAGCTCAACCAACATCGTCCAATGGAGAGTGCTGGAGCAAGCGAATTTAACCGGAAACTGATGGTAGGCTATAATCTCGTATTTTAGTCGCTTATTGCACTCTAATTCACTATACTTTATTTATTTTGAGCTTTAATTGATAGTGTTTTGCATTAATTGTGTGTTTTATGCCTTGTAGAAGTGATTTCGAGCTATATAGATGTTGTGAAATGAATTTGAGGGATTTATGACTTTAAAGTCTGAGTAAAAGTTCGAGAGTTGAGCGGGGATCGGATCGAGGATCGAGAGTGTATATGAAAAATGAAAGAAAAATATTCAAAGGCCAAAGAACTATGGCCTATGATGCCATGACTAATGACGTGAGGCACAAAAAGTGCAATTAAGCAATTGCCTTAATATCAACTCTTTCGAAAGTAGCTTGGAACTTGTGTCTTTCAAAGTGATGCCTAATCCTTATCACACGAGACAAAAGCGAGCAGTAGAGGAAACGCATTTGTGCGACGCAGAACGCGATGCACAGTGCGCCGCAACAGTGCAATTTCGGCTGCCTGACAAATGTTGAGCTATGTGGATATCTCCACTAATATCCCGCGTGGCACATCGCCCCATGTGGCGTGCCTATGCAATTATTATAGAGTAAATATCTTATTTCGATTCGAAAATGGTGATTTTGTCTGGACCCAACCCTACTTGGTATAAATACATGAAAAAATATTATTTTCTGGACTTTTGACACATATTCGAACTAAGGAGGCTAAGGAGGAGTTGGAAGAACACGAGCACAATGATTTCATCATTCCTTCCTCACTCAAGACCCGAGTTTGGATTGAATTTATGTTTTCCATTACTTTAACTATATTTGTGATGAATTTCTCCATATCTATGGAGTAGTTCTCTTTAGGGTTTGATGGATTTGGTGTGATTGTTTGTAGATTATAACTCTAGTTTTATGTATTGAAGCATTTTTGGATGATTTAATTGTTGCATCTATATTCACTTGTTCATGTAATCGAGAGAGGCGTAACTTGTGATATCTTTGCATTATATTGTTGGTTGAGTTCATTAATTCTTCTTAGTAATCGAAAGAGGCTAGTTGAATTATTGATTAAACCTAGTTAGGAAAATAATCGAAAGAGGTTTTTCTAAAGACCAATCAACTACGCATTCTTGCATATCTTCACGTGCTTAAATTTGTTCATCGTGTGAGGTTGAAACATAATCGAGAGAGAAATTTTGCCAAACGTTTGAACTGATAATTGAGTGAATTCGAGAGACTCACTTAAACATAAGAAGTGAATTATCTAGAGTTAGATCCCAAACATGCACCTATCTTATCGACCCTTATTTCCTCTCACTGATAACTTCCTTGCTTATCTTTGTTTCGATTGTCATTAGTCAATAACTCTGGACTCTTAGTTAATTTTAGTTAAAAATCATATAAATCTCAATTGTTGATCATCTTGGATAGCGATCAAGCTAGAAACTACGAGAATACTGTTTAAATCCAATCCATGTGGATACGATATTATACTATATTATATTTGATTAGCAAGCATAATTTAAGTGTGTTTCGAGCTCATCAGGAACATCATTCCGGAGACAAAACTCTTAAATTGCTTCAACTTGACAAGTGTGACAAGTGTGACAACTCGAGGAGAGATTTTGCTGCCCACACACACCGAAGGAGATAGCGATCAAGCTAGAAACTACGAGAATACTGTTCAAATCCAATCCATGTGGATACGATATTATACTATATTATATTTTATTAGCAAGCATGATTTAAGTGTGTGTTTTGAGCTCGTCAGGAACATCATTCCGGAGACAAAACTCTTAACTTGCTTCAACTTGACAAGTGTGACAAGTGTGACAACCCGAGGAGAGATTTTGCTGCCCACACACATCGAAGGAGTAACAAAGACCACTCTATTAGAAGTGGTGTATGGCGATATGGGTTATAATGTAGTCCTCGGAGGTTGTGGATACATGAGATGAAGGTCGTACCCTCAACATATCACCAGTTATTGAAATTTCCAACGCATGAAGGAATCAAGCAAATAAGAAAAGATCAACTGGCAACCAGGGAGATGAATGCAGTAACTGTTTCCAGCAGCAAGGGAAAAAAGTACAACAAATGTAAATTACAGGAACCGATGCCTTCTCCCTTTTCGAATGAAAAGAATAAAGGCGAGGAGCCGTCAGAATCCCATCAGGTTTCGATATATTTTCAGGTACCGGAGGAGATGAATGCGACCAAGTCGACCGCGGAAGAACTCGAGCAAGTGGCCCTGTTCGAAGAATTTTTGGAAAGAAAGTTTCATCTCGGAATAGGACTAAATTCCGAGCTCAGGTTAGAATTTATTAATTTTCTTAATGCTAACATAGACTTCTTTGCGTGGTCGCATTCGGATATGAAAGGTATCCTATTAGAGGTAGTAGTTCACAAGCTAAGTCTGGATCCAAATGTTCCACCAATAAGGCAAAAGAAATGCCTGATAGCTGAGGTCAGGAATAGGTTTGTTAAAGAAGAGATAACCCAATAACTCAATATTTGTTCAATCCGGGAGGTAAAATATTCGGAACAACGTAGTTGTAGTACCAAAAAAGAATAACAAGTTTAGGATGTGCGTAGACTATAAGAATTTAAATAAGGCATGCCGTAAAGACTCATTCCCGTTGCCGAACATTGATCAAATGATTGATGTTACGGCCAAACACGAGCTAATGATTTTCCTCGATGCTTACTCTGGGTACAATCATATCAAGATGAACCCAGAGGATCAGGAAAAAATCTCTTTCATAATAAACGTTGGCACATATTGCTATAATGTGATGCCTTTGGGGCTTAAGAATGTCGGAGCCACTTATCAGAGGCTCGTTAATAAAATATTTGAAAATCAAATAGGAGGAACAATGGAAGTATACATTAATGACATGTTGGTCTAGTCATTACATGCAGGATATCATTTGAAACATCTTCAAGAAACTTTCGTGAGGAAGCATAACATGAAACTCAACCCGGAGAAATGCGCGTTCAAGGTTGGTTCCGATAAGTTCTTGGGATTACTGGTCTCGCAAAGAGGGATTGAGGTAAATACCGATGAAATCAAAGGTATCGAGGATATTTCAGAACAATTAACAAGTGTGAAGGAAGTACAGAGACCTGCCGGGAGGTTGGCGGCTCTAAGCAGATTCATCTCAAGATCCTTAGAAAAGTGTCATCACTTCTTTTCCCTCCTGAAAAGGAAGATAATTTCGAATGGACTCTGGAATGCCAACAGGCATTGAAAGACCTAAAAAGGTACTTGTCCAGCCCCCCATTACTATCAAACCAGGAGAAGGCTAGCAGTTATTAATATATCTAGCGATCTTGGAAGTAGCGGTAAGTGCCGTTTTAGTCCGAGACAAAGAAGGTACGTAATTTCTTATTTACTATGTTAGTAAAATATTGTCGGGAGCGGAGACTCGTTATCCGCACATCGAAAATCTGGCCTTGGCTCTCGTAGTTGCCTCTCAAAAGCTTAAGCCTTATTTTTAGTGCCACCTGATAGCCGTTGTGACAACCTTTCCCTTAAGGAATGTCTTTCACAAGTCTGAATTGTCGGGCCGTTTGGCTAAATAGGCAATCCAAATTAGCGAATTTGACATTGAGTACAAACCAAGGATTGCGATCAAGTCGCAAGTTTTGGCTGATTTTATGGCCGATTTCAGTCCCGGGTAATTCCCTTGGCTGCTAAGGAAGCAGTGTTGGTGTCAAAAACGGCATCAGAAGTTTGGACCTTGTTTACATACGGAGCTTCCAATATAAAAGGGTCTGGTCTCAGGCTAGTTCTAATCACGCCCTGGGGGAAACTATTAGGCAGGCCATTAAAATTGCCCGTTAACTAAAAATGAAGCCGAGTATTTGTAACGACCCGACTTATCCTTTAACAAATGTGTGCCCCGTTCATTGACTTAAGGTCTCAAGCAGCTTCGCAATATTTATTATGACCCGCGTGTATTGTCGAGTTTGGGTTTCTTAAGATTCGGATTTTAATTTAAAGAACAATTCTCATTTTGAAGCTTAAATGGAAAGAGTTGACCGAAGAGTTGACTTTTGAGCAAAAGACCATGGAATGGAATTTTGATGATGTCAATAGTTCGTATGGTGATTTCGGACTTAGGCGTATGTCCGGATTTAAATTTGGAAGTCCGTAGGACAATTCGACGCATTTTGGCGAAAGTTGGAAAATAGAAGATTTTGGAAAGTTCGATCGAAGGTTGAATTTTTGGATAACGAGGTCAGATTTCGATTCCAGAAATTGGAAAAACTCTATTACATCATTTATGATTCACATGCAAAATTTGAAGTCATTCTGTATTGATTTGATATGTTTCAGCGCAAATATAGAAGTTGGAAGATTCAAAAACTCATAATTCGATTTGATGCGCGATTCGTAATTTTGGAATTATTTGACGTGGTTTGAAGCCTCGACTAAGTTTGTATTATATTTTGGGACGTGTTGGTATATTTTGTTGAGGTTCCTAAGGCCTCGGGTGGATTTCGGAAGGCTAAAGGAGCAATTTGGACTTGAAGAAAACTGCTGGAAATGGGCAACAGCTGGTGGAATCGCTTCTGCGATGCCTTGGTCGCAGAAGCGGCTGTGAGTGTACTGGGCAGAAGTTGAAGGTGCGAAGCAATTCCCACAACTGCGTGATCGCAGAAGCGGGCAGAGAAGGTGCAGAAGCATAAGTCATCGCAGATGCGCATTGGACATCGCAGAAGCGATATGCGCAGATGTGGCATTGTATCCGCAGGTGCGAGCTTGGGCTAGGCAGTGAGGATCACAGATGCGTGTTATATCTCGTAGAAGAGATACCGCAGATGCGGCATATGTGTCTGCGGAAGCGAAAATGGACAGAAACATAAGGGATCAAAAATCGGTCATTTCTTCATTTCGATTGGAATTTTTGGAGCTCGATTCTTGGGCGATTTTAAGGATTGTTTCATGACTTCAACTGGGGTAAGTGTTCTACATCCGAGAGTGGTGATATTTCATGAATCTATGGTTATATTCATCGTTTAATTTGAGTTTTAAGGGAGGAAAATGGGATTTTTGTAAAAACTTTTCAAAAACGGAAATTCAAGATTTGGAGTACGATTTGTTATTGGAATTCGATAAAATTGGTATGGTTGAACTCGTATCAGAATGGGTGATCGGATTTTATGAAAATTATGTCGGGATCCGAGAGGCGGGCCTCGCGTTGACTTTGGTTGAATTTTTAGAATAAAATTTTTAAGTCGTCGTTTTATTATCCTTAATTATTTTTCGATAAATTTTAATGAAGTTATACAATTAATTTGGATAGATTTGAGAAGTCGTCGTTTTATTATCCTTAATTATTTTTTGATAAATTTTAATGAAGTTATACAATTAATTTGGATAGATTTGAGCTGTCTAGAGGTCAATTCGAGCAAGAAGACTATTTTGGAATATCGGCCTCACTTCTAAAAAGTAAGTATCTTGCCTAACCTTGAGTGGAGAAACTTACCCTTAGGCATTGAGTCGTATGTGTCATTTTGTGTAATGTGAAAGTCGTGTACGCACGGTGACAAGAACGTACTCAGGCTTATATCTGCATATCTTATTGGTTTAAAATCTTAGGCATTTTATGTAATAAATTGGATAATTGTTGCCATTTATTAAATCCTCTATTTGCAGTGCCTCAATCCTTGTTGTCGAATTTATTTTTTTATATGATAATTTGGTGTGATTGTCACTTGAATTTATTAATTCCGTGTGTTTGTTGATTGATATTTCCTGGAAATAATTATATTTTAGATTTTTCATCTGCAAATAATTAATTAAATAAGTTTAAATTGAGGCGTTAATATAATTATCAATAATTTGAATTAATGAAGGTGTTGCCCTATACTGAGTTACTTTTTCATCGTTGTTGTTGTTTTGAGGTTTTATAAATATATATTGTGTGGGGCCTTGGGGCTATTTGTTGTCAAATTAATTAATTTTATTATATCTTTGGAATTGGTTGTGGCCATTGGGCGATTTGTGATTTGAATTGATTTTGTTATGTTTTCGTGATAATATTACGTGTAAATTATTGTGTGATTTAAGTTATTATTATGAGGATATAAGGGTGGCATTCCACTGTTGATATTATGTGGGTATAAGGGTAGCATTTCACTGTTGTTATGTGTGTTGGGATATTATCCGGGTGGAGTGATAAGGGTGGCTATAGGAGCGATAAGGCTGACTATTGATATTGTCTGGGCAGAGTGATATGGGTGGCTATAGGAGAGATAAGGGTGGCTATTGTTAGGGATGATACTTGATGATGTGGGATTATTGTGTTGGTGATTTATATGTGATGTTGTGATTTTTCTTGTGTTTGTTTTATCTCTTGTGCAACTTGTCTTATCATTTCGGTAAACTTGATAATAGTCTGATTCATGATGAAATTGTGAGCCTGTAGCTATTGCAGGGCGGTTTATATTATTGGCACATGAATTGTCCGTACAGATACGATATGAAATGTGGGCACGTGGTGCCGGGAAAAATATGTTAATTTTATTATCGGCACATGAATTGTCCATGTAGATGTGATATAAAATGTGGGCATGAGGTGCCGGGGAAAATATGATAATTTTATTATTGGCACGTGAGTTGTCCATGCGGTTGTGATAGAAATATGGGCACGAGGTGCCGTGGAAATATGAAAGTGGGATGAGACCCGTGTTACGCAAGATATGAAAATGGGTTGAGACCCATATTTTGTGATTATGAAATGAAGTGCACATGGTGACTTTTATTTGAAAGAATTATATTCAAGATATTTATTTGAAAGAATTATATTTGAAATATATGTATTTGGAGGAAGTACATTCAAAATATATTCATTGGAAAGGATTATATTCTAAAAACTTTTATTCGACAAACTTATAGATGAAAGATGCATATGTTGAAGGACTTGATTATTGGTTGTATTGGTGTTCGTTATTTGTCTGAGAAATAATTATGGTGTTCTTGCTGCCTTGCTGTTTACATCACTAGTTGATAATTGATGATATTATTGCTATTTGTTTTCTATTATTTTCGTTTACTATATTGCATAAGTTAATAGACTAGTGAGTGTTTTGACTGTACCTCGTTACTACTCAATTGAGGTTAGTCTTGATACTTAATGGATATTGACTGTGATGTACTCATACCACACTTCTGCACATTTTTGTGCAGAGCCAGGTATTGAAGATATCGGACTCGGACAAAGTTAGAGTGTGATCGCAAGAACTTAAGGTAGAGCTGCTTGGTCGTCGCAGTCCCTCTGAGTCTTACCATTTTTATTGTACTGTTAATTTTCTATTCAAACATTATTGTATATTCGGTCCTCGAGATCATTTTATGTATTCAGTTAGAGTTCGTGACTCAGTACTACCAATCTTGGGATATTTTATTCCGTTGTTGGTTTCTATTATCTATAAAACAAAATGGCTTGAATTGTTATTATGATCGGCTTACTTAGTCTTACAAACTAAGTTCCATCACGACGCCTATGGTGGGATGGGTCATAACAAGTTGGTATCAGAACTCTAGGTTCATAGGTTGTACGAGTCACGAACGCGTTTAGTAGAGTCTTGCGGATCGGTACAGAGATGTCTGTACTTATCTTCGAGAGACTACAGAGCTAATAGGAAAATTTTCACTTCTTTCATTCCTTATCGTGCGGCATTTATTCAGCTTGAAGCATATATCTTATGTTCTTTTGCATCCACTCGTGTATGAAATTGCGCACTCAATATCAACTATGCGCCAACAGTTCGTGATACTACAGAGGGGTTATAAGGGAGCCAGGGTTGCTCAACCATTGTTACCAGATCGAGGATGCGAATGTATTGAGAGATCCAGTTGTGCATATGGGGGTGCAGCAGGTTCTGACATCTGGTTGATAAGTACGATCTTAAGAAGGTTTAATTAGTTGCCTAATCATCGCAATCATGGTAGGGTCACCAGGTAGATGTAGATCTGAATATAGTTGGTGGTATTAGAGACTATGTGATTCGTATGGACTTCTATTTAGCAAAGGGTACATACTAGCAGCCAAGACACTGGAGGAAGCGAGTTTAACTGTCACGAGGATGACTTGCGCCAAATATGGCTTGAGGTGTCTTATGACCGGTGTCGTATGAGCGATGAAGGTTAGTATTGTAGATCATCGGAATGTGTCCTATGGCTTCGCGCCATGTGAGGGGAGTCCACTATCAACGATCAGATTGCGGGGTCAAGTGTTATATCAGTTTTGGCCTGAGATGTATTTATGTGGTATTGAAAGGTTTTCCAAAACTTGTATATGATTAAGAGTTGATATTTGTATAGGATGATACTGGGACTTACGGTATTCCCGCGTCCTTAATAATTCTACATTTCAGTATCAGCGGGGTCATGAAAACAATTTCAGAATACTCGGAGTGCTCCAGTAAGTTCTTTTAATGCACCACCGACACAGGGTTCCTATAATGGTTATTTCAATTATCTGGTGCAGACCCAGTATGAGCAGCATAACCTGTAAAAGGGTTTTTATTGGTGTGGTGATACTAGGCACATCATGAGAGATTGTCCCGGACTTGGGAGAGGCGGATTTCATCAGAATACTCATGCTACATGCTCTATTCCAGTTACTACCCCACATGCACAATCAGTTAGGGGTGGAAGACAGGCGGGTAAAGGGGCGCCCTAGAGGGGGAGGACCGACCCGTTGATATAATTGATATGGTATGACTGAGGCCTCTATACCAAATGGTGTCGTTACAGGTATGATTTAATTTAAAATAGAGGAGCATTGTTCTTAGTTCGATTAAATTCCAATTATCGAGGTGAGACCACCTATCATGCTCCATGTATGATGAGTTAGTGTTTATCCCTGTTGGGAGATTTGATGGTGTTAGCCTATGTGTAGCATTTTGTTCTGTACACTATTGAGGGCTAAGAGTCCAAAAGTGACTTTCTGCTACTCACTACAACGGGTTTTGATATAAATGGGATAGTTTGATTAAATTTGTGAATTATATTCCCTAACGATATGGGAGTTCATTTTATGTTGTGAAATTGTTTCACATAATTTATTTTAAAAAATTAAATATATATATATATATATATATATATATATATATATATATATATTAAGATTAATTGAGGATTCTGGAATTAATTATGAACAGTTATTATGACTAGAGAAGTGATTATGGGCATACGTATAATATGTGTGTAGGCAAGAAATTGCTACCGCTGGTTGAGACTAACACAGTGTGTTAATGTGGAAAAGCAGGCCTTTTGAAATTAATTGGGGTGTAAGAAATTGGCTTTAAAGTTTATAAATAAGGATAAAAAGGAATAATCTCAGCTCAGATGGTGGTTTCGGACCCATGTTAAATTGCGGAGATGTAGAAGCACTCGCGAGTATGTGTGTAAGGATATACCCAGTAATTTAATGTCCTCAAAATAATTCTTGGCACGTTCGAGGACGAACGTATGTTTTAAGAGGGGGAGAATGTAACGACCCGACATGTCGTTTTAAGAATTTACACCATATTCAATGACTTAAGATCTCGAGCAGCTTCGTAATATGTATTGTGACCCGCGTGTGTTGTCGAGTTTGGGTTTTGAAAGATTCAGAATTTAATTTAAAGAACAATTCTCATTTTTGAAGCTTAAAAGGAAAGAGTTGACCAAAGAGTTGACTTTTGAGCAAAAGACCACGAAATAGAATTTTGATGATGTCAATAGTTCGTATGGTGATTTTGGACTTAGGCATATGTCCGGATTTAAATTTGGAAGTCCGTAGGACAATTCGACGCATTTTGGCGAAAGTTGAAAAATAGAAGATTTTGGAAAGTTCGACCGAAGGTTGAATTTTTGGATAACGAGGTCAGATTTTGATTACGGAAATTGGAAAAACTCCATTACATCATTTATGATTCGCGTGCAAAATTTGAAGTCATTCCGGATTAATTTGATACGTTTCAGCGCAAATATAGAAGTTAGAAGATTCGAAAACTCATAATTCGATTTGATGCACGATTCATAATTTTGGCGTTATTTGACGTGGGTTGAAGCCTCGACTAAGTTTGTATTATATTTTGGGACGTGTTGGTATTTTTTTTTAGGTCCCTAAGGCCTCGGATGGATTTCGGAAGGCTAACGGAGCAATTTGGACTTATAGAAAATTGCTGGAAATGGGCAGCAAGTGGTGGAATAGCTTATGCGATGCCTTGGTAACAGAAGCGACATCGCAGAAGCTTGAACCTCTTCGAAGAAGCGTCTAGGAGTGTATGGAGTAGAAGTCGCAAGTGCGAAGCAATTCCTGCACATGCGTGATTGCAAAAGCGGGCAGAGAAGGCGCAGAAGCGGAAGTCATCGCAGATGCGCGCTGGACATCGCAGAAGTGATATGCGCAGATGCGGCATTCTGTCCTCGGGTGCGAGCTTGGGCTGGGCAGTGAGGATCGCAGATGCGTGTTTTGTCTCGCAAAAGTGATACCGCAGCTACGACATATGTGTCCGCAGAAGCGAAAATGGACAGAAACATAAGGGATCAAAAATCTGTCATTTCTTCATTTCGATTGGAATATTTGGAGCTCGGTTCTTGGGTGATTTTAAGTATTTCTTCACGACTTCGACTGGGTTAAGTGTTCTACATCCGAGAGTGGTTATATTTCATGAATCTATGATTATATTCATCGTTTAATTCTAGTCTTAAGGGAGGAAATTGGGATTTTTGTAAAAAAAATTCAAAAACGGAAATTCAAGATTTGGAGGACGATTTGTTATTGAAATTCGATAAAATTGGTATGGTTGAACTTGTATCTGAATGGGTGATGGGATTTCGTAAAAATTATGTCAGGTTCCGAGGGTCGAGCCCCGCGTTGACTTTGGTTCACTTTTTAGAATAAAATATTTAAGTCGTCATTTTATTATCCAGAATTATTTTCGATGAATTTTAGTGAAATTATACAATTAATTTGGATAGATTTGAGTTGTCCGGAGGTCAATTCTAGCAAGAAGGCTATTTTGGAATGTCGGCCTAACTTCTAAAAAGTAAGTATCTTGCCTAACCGTGAGTGGAGGAAATTACCCTTAGGCATTGCGTCGTATGTGCCATTTTGTGTAATGTGAAGCTGTGTACGTGAGGTGACAAGTATGTACTCAGGCGTATATCTGCAGATCTTATTGGTTTAAAATCTTAAGCATTTTATGTAATAAATTGGATAATTATTGGCATTTATTAACTCCTCTATTTGCAGTGCCTCAATCCTTGTTGTCGAATTTATTTTTTTATATGATAATTTGGTGTGATAGTCACTTGAATTTATTAATTCCGTGTGTTTGTTGATTGATATTTCCTGGAAATAATTATATTATGGATTTTCCTTATTGTAATGTTGTCGTGATAATATTTCGTGTAAATTATTGTGTGATTTGAGTTATTATTATGAGGATATAAGGGTGGCATTACACTGTTGATATTATGTGGGTATAAGGGTTGCATTTCACTGTTGTTATATGTGTTGGGATATTGTATGGGTGGAGTGATAAGAGTGGCTATAGGAGAAATAAGGGTGGTTATTGATATTGTCTGGGCAGAGTGATACGGGTGGCTATTATTACGGAGTGATATGGGTGGCTATAGGAGAGATAAGGGTGGCTATTGTCAGGGATGATACGTGATGATGTGGGATTATTGTGTTAGTGATTTATATGTGATGTTGTGATTTTTTTTGTGTTTATTTTATCTCTTGTGTTGTTTGTCTTGTCGTTTCGGTAAACTTGCTAATAGTCTAATTCATGTTGAAATTGTGAGCATGTGGCTATTGCCGGGCAGTTTATATTATTGGCACGTGAACTATCCGTGCAGATATGATATGAAATGTGGGCACGAGATGCCGGAAAAAATATGATAATTTTATTATTGGCACGTGAACTGTCCGTACAGATGTGATATGAAATGTGGGCACGACGTTTCGGGGAAAATATGATGATTTTATTATTGGCACATGAGTTGTCCGTCCGGTTGTGATAGAAATATGGGCACGAAATGCCGTAAAAATATGAAAGTGGGCTGAGACCCGTGTCGTAAGATATGAAAGTGGGCTGAGACCCATATTTTGTGATTATGAAATGAAGTGTCACAGGGTGACTTTTATTTGAAAGAATTATATTCAAGATATTTATTTGAAAGAATTATATTTGAAAGATATGTATTTGGAGGAAGTACATTCGAAATATATTCATTGGAAAGGATTATATTCTAAATATTTTTATTCGACAAACTTATAGATGAAAGATGCATATGTTGAAGGACTTTATTATTGGTTGTATTGGTGTTCGTTATTTGTCTGAGCAATAATTATGGTATTCTTGTCGCCTTACTGTTTGCATCACTAGTTGATTATTGATGTTATTATTGCTATTTGTTTTCTATTATTTTTGTATACTATATTGCACAGGTTATTAGACTAGTGAGAGTCTTGACTGTACCTCGTTACTACTCCATTGAGGTTAGTCTTGATACTTACTGGGTACCGACTGTGGTGTACTCATACTACACTTAGGCACATTATTTTGCAGAGCCAGGTATTGAAGATATCGGACTCGGACAAAGTTAGAGTGTGATCGCAAGGACTTAAGGTAGAGCTGTTTAGTCATCGCAGTCCTTGGAGTCTTACCATTTTTATTGTACTATTAGTTTCCTATTCGAACAGTATTGTATATTCGGTCCTCGAGATCATTCCATGTATTCAGTTAGTATTCGTGACTTAGTACTACCAGTCTTGGGAGATTGTATCATTATTTACGTTGTTGGTTTCTATTATCTATAAAAAAAATGGCTTGAATTGTTATTATGATCGCCTTACTTAGTCTTAAAATCTAAGTGCCATTACGACGCATGTGGTGGTATTTTGGGTCATGACAGTATGAGGCTTTGGTTGCAGGACTGGAAGTAGCCTAGGGACTAGGCTCTGAGGTCATCGAAGTAAAATGCGACTCCAACTGGTAGTAAACCAAGTGTGTGGTATATTCGACACAAAGGAAGAATGCATGAAATAATATTTGAACAAGGTTCATGTGTTGCTTGCACGATTCAAAGAATGGTCAATCATCCACATGCCAAGGAAAGAAAATGTGAAAGCAAATGCATTGGCTAATTTGGGGTCATCCACGTAGATGAAAGGATAAGATTCTGGCAGTGTCGTCCAACTTCTACATTCGGTGTTGTACGTAGATGGCTAGTGCGAGGTAAATTCGACCAACTTGTTCTGGGACTAGAGGAACAAGTTCATCGAGTATCTTTGGCATGGTAAATTACCGAGGACCCAAAGGCGTCCCGGGCATTACGGACCAAAGCAGCTCGCTACTGCCTCGTAGCTGGGCAGTTATACAGGAGATCATTTCAAGAACCGATGGCCCGATGTCTAGGGGCCTCGGAGGCGGACTACGTGATGAGGGAAGTCCACGAAAGAATTTGCGAGAATCATTCTGGTGCAGACTCATTAGTCTAAAGTTGATCAGGGCAGGTTACTATTGGCCCCATATGGAACAGGACACAAAGTCATTCATTTAAAAGTATGACAAATGTCAACGTCATGCACAGTTGGTGCACCAACTAGCAGAACCTTTGCATTCGGTGATGTCCCCATGGCCATTCATGAAATGGGGGAAGGACATAGTTGGTCCTCTACCACCGGATCCTGTAAAGGTAAGGTTTCTTTTAGTTTTAATTGATTACTTCACTAAATGGGTTGAAGCAGGTCCTTACCAAAAGATCGTCAAACGCGAAGTGGTCGACTTCATATGGGACCACATAGTCTGCCGATTTAGAATACCAAAGGAAATCTCTTGTGACAATAGGCCGCAATTCATGGGTTCAAAAGTCTTAAAGTTTTTGGAAGGATTAAAAATCAAGAGAGTTACATCCTCACTGTACCACCCAAGTGCTAACGAACAGGCGGAATCGGCCAACAAGGTAATTATTCAGAACCTTAGGAAGAAGTTAGAAGATGATAAGGGCAAGTGGCTTGATGAGCTATCGGGAGTGCTATGGGAATATCGGACAATGGCGAAGTCGAGCACAGGAGAAACACCTTTCTCTCTCATGTAGGGCGCAGAGGTTCTGATACCAATGGAAGTGGGGGAGCCGACTTTAAAGTTTTCCTGAATGAATGAAGAAGCAAACAATGAAGCATTGTTGGTGAAGCTAGACTTGCTCGATGGACACCGTGACTTAGCATACGTGAGGATGGTAGCTCAAAAGCAAATGATGGAAATGTATTATAATCGCAGGGTCAATCTCCGTTATTTCAAGGTAGGAGATTTGGTTTTGAGAAAGGTGACTCAGAGCACTCGGGAAATCAATGCCGAAAAGCTGGGACCAACATGGGAAGGTCCTTACCAGGTTCCAGCTATCACCGGTAAAGGATCGTATGAGTTGAAAAATCAAGATGGAGTGAAATTACCCAACAGTTGGAACGTGACTCACCTAAAAAGGTATTATTACTGATGGTTCCTGCCAATACTGAAAGTATGTGATGCACTCTTTTTCGTTTCGACCAATTTTTGTCCCAATCGGGTTTTTCTGGCAATGTTTTTAACAAGGCAGTGACAGAAAGCATACTACGAATGAAGCGTCATCGGCAAAGGCAAGACCTTTAAATATCAAGGCACTAAAAGTTTTACATTGATAGTAAACGGCTATGTGGATGGTTAAACAATTATTGGCTCAATGGCAAGCCTTTCCTTCCCGTAGTGAAAAAGAATTATTTAATCGTTCACAAGTTGTTTCCACTGGTGAAGTAGCAATCTGCATACAAGACTTCCAGTGTTCGAATTCGCATGCCTCGCATTCAAACACTGGTGGTAATAATGTCTGATACGGCACCAGGAGTGCCACAAAAATCGGGGACTGCGAGAACCGGGACAGTATTTCATCAGGACAAGGACTCCATGATCAGCCCCATAGCAATAAGTAGTACAAGTTAGCCATATGTACTGGAAATTTTATTTATTTAAGCAAACAAATATGTACTTGTAAAAATAGAGGGAATAAAACAAAGTCATTTTATCTTTATCTTATTTCTAGTCCAAATGATGAGTTAATTTTATCATTTATAAGTAAACAGAAACTTCAAATCCTTGTACCGAAATGAATAGGAGATGTCCTATTCAAGACCACCGTAAACATAATATCCCTCTCTTATGAAACCCTCGTAGTAAAGGGTAGGTTCTGGAAGGGTTTATACCCAAAATCAAAAGCTATTGGATGAAAAAATATACCTGAAGCTTTAATCAACTAAACATAAAAGGGATATTTTTGCACAACACTTAAGAGAAAAATTCTTTATTTATTTATAAAGTGCCAAACTCAATGAAAAGTTTTGCATAATTACAAAATATACAATTAAAAAAATAAAAACAAAAAGAGAAAAGAGAAAAATTATACATCATTGCTGCCAGTACCCGAAGGAAGAGAAGGATTTATATTTCCCCTAGTAGAGGAAGGAGGATCCACTAATGGTTTAGGGTCTTCATCTTCTTCGGTCTCCCCTTTAATTCCAAGAATACTCGGAACTAGTATTCAAGGAGTCAATTGCAGTGGGTCGAGTATGAAGATTTTCGTGAGCAGTTAACTCCAGTTCTCGGGCCTTGGCAATACAATCATCAATATCGGCGATGCCAACTTTGGCCTCCTCCAAGGTCTTCCTGTTCATGTGATACATGGCATAAGTCTTCTCAAAGACGAAAGAATAATCTTGATCTTGGAGTTTTGCTCGGAGTTTGTCAATTTCGTCCTGAAGCCATTCTCTTTTGTTTTCATGGCGTTGAGGCGAGAATCAAGCTCAACGTTTGTACTTGAGTGGAGTCAGTTTTCTCCATGTCCCTCTTGAGCCTTTCTTTCATTTCGGCCTTTTTCTCCTCGATAGTGTTTGCCTCCTCGGGTTTGGAGCATAAGTTGGCCTTCAAATTATTGATTTGCTCCTCGAAGAAAGACTCACGCTCGGCAGCGGCGATGGTAGCATCGTGAAATTCGGCCCACTTAGCCTTAGCTTCTTGAAGCGTTTCATGTAATTGGGAAGCTTCTTGGTTGTAGGCCATTCTATCTCACTCGCTCTGCTATAATCGAGCCTCGAACTTGCCCATCTCTGCAACTTTTACCTCCAACACTAGGAGGCGCACGGCAAGCTGGTTCCTTTCAGCTAAAGGTTGATCTCGCTCGGAAGCAAGTCCTTGTTTATCAAGGATCTACCTTTACAAGCCTTCAGAAGCAAGAAGGTTGGCCTATAAAGAGAAGGTTGAAGTTATGATTAACATTGCAACATGTAAGTAGAAAAGAAGATAGAAGGAAACTAGTATGATACCTGCGCCGCATTGTGCATGCTATTGCTTATCAAACATTCCCCGGAAAGGGAGCCCAATTTCTTCTAATCCTTCGCTGAAGCCAGCGGCTTCATGTAATAGGCAAGCTCCACCGGCCTGGAGAGGACATGGAACTCCTTTGAGATTGAGAGAGTGGTGCTTCACCTTCCTTGGGATCCTGAGAAGGCATAGCATAGGTACTCCCCAAGTTCTCGTGGTTAGTAGACCGAGGAGGAGAAATATTCCTTTATCGATCAGCTGATGCCGGTGGAGGAGATGCAGTTGGTGTTGGTAGCGAAGGAGCAGCTAGTCTCGGTGGGCGTGAAGTTATTGGCGAAGAAGGAGAAGAAATGGTTGTGGCAGAAGGGATGGTGATTGTTTCTTGCTCAGTGGATGAAGGCGGAAAGAGCTCGGGGTTCGAACTCCTTTGGCCGAAGACAATGATAGGGGAAAGGAAACGTGAATCAGCGTTCTCGACCAAGCCCATCTCACCCCAAAGTGCCTCAACTTCATTTGATGATGGGTTTTGGAGCTCCCCCGGTTGAGCATCCGGTTAAGCTGATGAAGATCCTTTTCTCCTTTGAAGAGAAGCCTCTTCATCACTGGCTTCTCCTTCGTCATCGAGGACCACTGTAGGTACTGTGGTCAGCTCGGTTAGTGTTTTATTCGCCCTCTTCTCCTGATTCCCAGCCGAGGAGAAGCATCTGCTCTTCGGCTTCTTATTCTCAGGTTGGGAACTCCGAGAGGAGGCACCCTCATCAGAGGCTCGGGCAGATCCACGAGCTCTGTTTTGGGAAAGGGCATTTTGCAACACCTTCCTGGATTCCTCGGGGTCATCTAAGGAATCGACTTTGGGGCAAATGACGGAGCCCTTCGGAAGCATGTATTAGGCAAAAATACAGTTAGCAAGAGTGTGGTGACCATACTTGCTGAAATTTATTACTCTCCTATGAAAAATCTTGGGAGAATAAAGGTTCATTATATGTGAAAGAGTTAGGGTTTCCCCTATCTCAGTGCGCAATTAACGAAGGCAGGCTATTGTCTGCCATATAGATGGGCCTACTTGTGATATGCAGACCTAATATTAGTGGAAAAACTTTATAGTTATTGGGTCGATCCCTTCACTCGACCCCAAAGAGAATGGACCCAAGGTAAAGATATACGTAGGAACATACGTGAACCCCTCCTTGGAATAGGTAACTCGCTCTACCATATCTGGGGAGAGGATTTCAATAATGGGGAAGTTGTAGTCCTCCTTTGCAGTTGGGATCTAGAAGGGCGAATGGAGGAGGGATATCTACGAACTGACCAAAACCGGTAGCCTTGAGAAGTTACAGAAGGAGATTTTTCTTGAAGGTCATTTGCAGTGTTGAGATGATGAGGTATGATGGTGCTAACAGTTGGAGGATCAGACTCAACGTCAACCTCCTTGTTTTTATTTTTTTCGGACTTCCACCGAAGAAAAGACCAGTATTACCGAAGGAACAGTATATGAAGACATGGTGGTAAGAGGTTTGTAAAATAAAAGTTCTTGCTGAGAAAGTTGAAGGTTATGAAAGGTTTCTAAGCAAATTCAGAGTAGAAGAAAGACCTATGAAACTTGTAAAAGTGAAGAAGTAAAAATGATGAGTAGCAGCGAAGTTGTAGACGGCAAAAATTGTGGTCATGACTACCTCGATAATCAGCGAAAATATTTGTTGAATTGCGGGGAAACACGTGTTCGGGGTATTAAATGTGAGAAAATGTGTGTCCTTTCAAACGTCAAATACTGTTCAAGAAATTTCCCACCAAGAAAGTAATCTTCACCTACTTCCCGATAACACTAAGTTACATCACCGAAAAGTTGGGGGGACTATCTGTATGAGGTAAAATTAGTTGATAGAAGATGGTCGAATGGTAATATGACATATGTAACTGAAGATAGGCAAGGGACGAGCCAGGAAACAACTAATATAGTATACAATGGGTGTGGACGGTACCGGATTAATTCCGAAGGTAACACAGTCGATGATAGAAGTTTAAAGTTTGCCATAAGATAACATTCAATGAGAGAATATTCGCTAATATTAAATGAGTGGCTGTTACAGAGAATATTTGCATTCAAGGTCTGTCGTTATATATTCATCAATGACTCTTTTATTATCATTTAAAAGGAGGTTGATTTCAATGGGCATATTGGGTCGACTGCAGGTGGTTATGGCGAAGTGCATGGAGGCTTCGGTTTTGGGGAGAGGAACGGAGGAGGTACATCATTGTTGGACTTCGCTAAGGCTTTTGGGTTGGTGATTTCGAATTCTATCTTTCCAAAGAGGGAGAGGCATTTGGTTACTTTTCAAAATGCGGTGGCGAAGACTCAGATTGACTATCTCCTCCTCAGGAGAGGTGACAGAGGATTGTGCAAGGATTGCAAGGTGATTCCGGGTGAGATACTCGTGACGCAACATAGGCTCTTGGTGATGTACGTTGGTATTATGTTAAGAGGAGGAAAAGGTCTACTCGAGAAAGTTCGAGAATCAGGTGGGGAGCCTTAACTAAGGATAAAGCCCAAGAGTTGGAGGGGTGGTTATCGGCTATGGGAGCTTGGAGGAGCAGTGGTGACGCGAGCACTTTGTGGTCAGCGACAGCAGATTGTATTAGGGAGGCTGCGAGAGAGATGTTAGGAGTCTCGACGGGAGTCTCTGGTGGGCACAAAGGAGACTGGTGGTGAAATAAAGTGGTTTAAGGTAAAGTGGAAGCTAAGAAGGCGGCATACCTGAAGTTAGTGGGGAGCACAGATGAGGAGGAGAGGAAAGCATGCATGGAGAGGTATAAGACAGCTAGGAAGGAGGATAAGTTGGCGGTCACAGAGGCTAAGACTGTCTCTTATGGTCGTATGTACGAGGAAATGGGAAAAAAGGCGGGGAGAAGAAGTTATTCCGGCTGGCCAAGTTGAGAGAGAGGAAGGCTCGAGATTTGGACCAAGTGAGATACATTAAGGACGAAGATGGTAGAGTATTAATGGAAGATGCCCAGATTAAGAGGAGATGGCAGACTTACTTTCATAAACTTCTGAATGAAGAAGGGGATCAGGATATTGTGCTAGGCGAATTGGAGCATTTTGAGAGTCACCGTGACTTTGGGTACTGCAGGCGTATCGAGGTTGATGAGGTCATGGGAGCTATGCGTAAGATGAGTAGAGGCAGAGCGACCGGGCCAGACTAGATTCCGGTGGAATTTTGGAAGTGTGTGGGGAGAGCAGGTTTGGAGTGGTTGACTAGGTTGTTTAATGTTATTTTTAAGGCGAAGAGGATGCCGGATGAGTGGAGGTGGAGTACGATGGTCCCATTGTATAAGAACAAAGGTGATATCCAGAGTTGTAACAATTATATGGGTATCAAATTACTGAGTCATACCATGAAAGTGTGGGAGAGGGTGGTTGAAGTAAGGGTGAGGATGACAGTGTCTGTATCCGACAACCAGTTCTAGTTCATGCCGAGTCGTTCGACTACATAAGCTATACACCTTGTTAGGAGGTTGGTGGAACTGTACAGAGAGAGGAAGAAGGATCTGCGCACATGGTCTTTATTGACCTAGAGAAAGTGTATGACAAGGTTCCTAGAGAAGTTCGCGGGAGATGCCTGGAGGCAAAAGGTGTCTCGGTTCCGTACATTATGGCGATTAAGGACATGTATGATGGGGCTAAGACTCGGGTTAGGACAGTAGGAGGCGATTCTGAGCATTTTCTGGTTGTAATGGGGTTACACCAAGGTTCTGTGCTCAGTCCGTTCTTATTCGCCCTGGTGATCGATGCGTTAACATACCATATTCAAGGGGAGGTGCCATGGTGCATGCTATTTGCTGATGACATAGTTCTGATTGATGAGTCGCAAGCCGGTATTAATGAGAGGCTAGAGGTTTGGAGACAGGCTCTTGAGTCTAAGGGTTTCAAGTTGAGCAGGACGAAGACGGAATACCTAGAGTGTAAATTCAGCGTTGAGCCAGGGGAAGTGGGCGTGGATGTGATGCTTGAATCACAGGTCATCCCGAGTAGAGGCAGCTTCAAGTACCTTGGTTCGGTTATCCAAGGGGGAGGGGAGATCAACGAGGATGTCACACACCGTATTGGGGTAGGATGGATGAAGTGGAGGTTAGCATCTGGAGTCCTGTGTGACAAGAGAGTGCCACCAATACTCAAAGGTAAATTCTATAAAGTGGTGGTTAGACCGGCCATGTTGTATGGGCCTGAGTGTTGGCCAGTTAAGAACTCACATATCCAGAAGATGAAAGTAATAAAAATGAGGATGTTGAGGTGAATGTGCGGGCACACTAGGATAGATAAGATTAGGAATGATGTTATTCGAGAGAAGGTGCACGTGGCTCCCATTGATGACAAGATGCGGGAAGCGGGGCTTAGATGGTTCGGACATGTTCAAAGGAGAAGTCCAGATACTCCGTTACAGAGGTGTGAGCGGCTAGTTGTGGAGGGCACGAGAAGAGATAGAGGGCGGCCTAAGAAGTATTGGGGAGAGGTGATCAGACAGGATATGGCGAGGCACCAGATTTTCGAGGACATGACACTTGATAGGAAGATGTGGAGGTCGAGTATTAGAGTTGTAGGTTAGGATGTAGTTGAGTCCTGACTTACTTCATACCATTTTAGGACTAGCCAGGTAGGGTTTTTGTCTAAGATAGCTAGTGACAATATTGTGTTTTACTATTTCGCTTTTCAGTGCATGTCTTATTTACTAGCTATCGCTTTTGCTTTGCATCTTTCTTCTGCATTTCATGGTGTTCCTATTTTTCCTATGATTGTTGTGGTGATACTAATATTATCTCCTTTTGTCTTTTTGTTTTCTTCAGCCGAGGGTCTTTCGGAAACAGCCTCTCTACTCCTTTGGGGTAGGGGTAAGGTCTGCGTACACACTACCCTCCCCAGACCCCATTAGTGAGATTTTACTGAGTTGTTGTTGTTGTTGTTAAAAGGAGGTTGATCTTAGGATCTTGTTTCCCTAGGTAGAGCTATAAATAGCGGAGCAACAGCCATTGTAAGGACATGAAATATTCTGCGCAAAGAAAGTTTACTTTACTATCTTTGCTCTCAATTCAACAACTTTCTTTTCACTTTGTCATTATTTTCACTTCTGCTCTCGGAGACGCTGTGTTCGAAGCGATGCTTGTTATCTTCTTTAATTTCAGTCGTTAAATCTTAATTTTAATCCTATCTCTTTATCATTTTTTAGATCAAATCAATCTTCTTGTCTATAAATCACGTAACAAATTTAACTGTACCGTTTTACGAATAAACAAGTATATAGTTTGAAAATCATAGGCATTTTCTTATATTTTTATACGATATTAGATTAATAAGTCAACTTTGTTAAATTGTAATGTTCACACAATGATCCAATATGTCTTATATAAAATATGACTTCAGGATTCGCACGGCTATATAAATATTCACTACCAATAGTGTGAAGAAATTGGAGGCATCTGTCCATGATTTTTTTAAATCTCGCAAAAGATATTTCAAAAAAAGTTTAAAATTTAAAAAAAAAAAAAACATCTCAAAATGTTTTTCCAAATTTTTATTTTATTTTCCTAGAAGTGGTATCAGGAGGTTATCAAAGAGAAAGATCTTTCTCTTTCTCCACATGTTAACTCACAAATCTTCCAAAAACTTTTATTCAAATATATATTCTCTTTGTATAAACATTTTCTGGAATTCCAAAAATTGCTCAAACGACAATACAGGCAAGCATATTTGAAGAGATGGTGCATAAAAGTATAGAGTAAGTGGGAGAATTTTAATAGTACAGTTGGTTGAAAATCGAAAATTCTCACCTTGTTGGTGATGGTTGAATTCTCCACCTTATAATCCCGTCCCTATTTCTCTTTCTCCTTTCCGTATGTATAATTTATTGAAAAAGAAAACTTAAAAGTGGTGACACTCAAATGAAAGGGAATCTGATGTAATAGTAAAAGTTGTCATCGTGTACTCAGAGATCAAGGATTCAAACCGCGTAAACAACCTCTGGGTACAAGCAGGGGTGGAGCTCTAGGTGAGCGGAACGGGGTTTGACTGAACCCCCTTCGTCGAAAATTATAATTTGTATATAATGTTATATATATATATATATATATATATATAGAGAGAGAGAGAGAGAGAGATAGATAGATAGATAGATAGATAGATAGATAGATGGATGGATGTTGAATCCTCTTAGTTTTTTCGCGTGGTTAATATTTATTTTTGAATTCTCTTGGTAAAAATTATGCTTCCGCCAATAGGTGCAAGTTAAGGACGCATACATCAAACGCAATATGGTCGCGCTCTACTCGATACCACGCATAACGGAAGCTTGAACACCATAATGCCTTTTTAAGGAGTAAATTTCAGTTTTTCTCTCTCGACGCTCGTTTAGGTGATTCTACTAACGTACGCTTCTTAGAAGAATGGGATGGCGAGAACGTTCGCGGAAGCAGGCAAACAAAGTTCAGCTGACAGATCTCAAGCTACTCGAGGAATTGAAGGTGGGATTTGGAAATGAAAAATTACCAATTGGGGGAAATTCCCATAGAGTTATAGAGAAACAAACACCGGTGGACAGTGCTAGTCAATTGGGTAAATAGGGGCTTGTGGACACGCCAAATATTGGGAAGGGGAAATCAACAAGTAATATCACTAGCCCAAGCACATACGACATGGTTGATAATGGCGTTACTACCAGCAATGGCAGTGGGTACATCTGGTGTTAAACCTATTAAAATTCAGGAAAACTTTACTACACCAATGGAGCCAAGAAGAAACAAGGTAAATGGAAATGAAAATGCAGAGGCACATAGGGTACAAAGGAAATTTGACCTACCTAGCAAGAACAGCCGTACACAAACCTGGGCCAATATTGTGACAGGGAACAAATTGGAATTAAAAGACATGAATCTAAGGTATATAGCTCCTCATACAGGAAGGGAAAACAATTGTTAAACTTGATCAGGAGGACATATAAGAGGAAAGAGAGAAATGGAAATTGGCTATTATCTTATATGCCATTGGAGATTCCCCATCAATAGGAGCAGTGGAGAGATTTCTCACAACACATTGGAAACTTGTAGGAAAGCCCAAATATACTATCACAACGGTGACTACTTCATCATTCGATTCAAGAGCATGGAGGAGAGGAACGAGGTACTGTATTTAGGACTGGACACAATTAACAACATGCGTGTGATAATGAAGGAGTGGTCTGCAGATTTCAACTTCCAAAATGAAATCCTTAAAACTATCCAATATGGGTCAAATTCTCAAACATACCTCTAAGCTGTTGGGGAAGGAAGTCATTGAGAAAAATCAGCAGTGGACTAGGCACTCCTTTATACACTTATGAATGTACTACAAATATTGAATGCATGCCATCTTCTATAGTACTCATTGAAATGAATGTCACAATACCACTACCTAAATGCATCATAGTGCAAGACCCTAAGGGTGGTGTGTTTGAACAGGAAGTGGCGTATGACTGGGAACCTAAATATTGTGCTACATGCTTGAAAATAGGACATAATTGTAAGGCTGTGAATATGCAGAAGTAACATATGCAACCTCAGAAAGGGAAGAACCCAAAGCTTGTGCAAGTATGGAGAAGGAGCGACCATGTTCTGAAGATAGCTGATATACAGGGTACTCAAGCACAGATGGTAAGTGGTAATGCCCAGCCAACTATTGGAAAAGAAAACAATGACAAAGATCAGGTTGTTCCAAATGAAGCACAAACAGAAGGATGGACAGTGGTGAAAGCAAAATCAGCCACCAGGTCAGCCAAAAATGGTGGCACCAAAGAAGGAATGGTCGACACAAATAATGGATTCAGCTCACTAACAAGAATGGCTAATGATCCACCAGCTCAAAGTCACCCAAGAGGAGTAATCCAAAACCTGATAAACCAGCAAACTAAGCATATTGAAAGAGGACAAAGTATTCAAGGTGATATGGATGACCCAAACCAATTCCCCACATTGCTAAGATGAAAATCATCACTTGGAATGTGAAGGGAATAAACAAGGTGTATAAGCAAAAGAAGATAAGAGAGTTCATTAAAGAAAATAAAGTTAGTATTATAGCTATTATAAAACATAGAGTTCAGGAATGTAAAGTAGGCCAGGTGGTTAATAAAATTGCACTTACATGTGAGTGGCTCTCAAATTCTTCTCCAAACAATAGAGGAATGATCTAGCTATATGATCCCAAGATTGCTGAGGTCACAAAGCTAAGTATCCATACTCAGTACATCCAAGCTATAATTAGCTTTAATAACTCTGCCTTAACCTTTCGTATCACGGATGACTATGATTTGCATACACTACATGATAGAAGGAAATAATGGAGTAAGCTCAGAGAAATAGAGACTAGATAATAAGAGCTTTGGCTTGTAATGGGATACTTCACTACTATTCTTAAGGTTGAGGACCGAGTGCATGGTAATATGGTCCAAGACCATGAAATAAGAGACTTTAGAGATTTTATGGAAGATGTTGGAATGACTGAGCTGCAGGCAATAGGTAGACCTTTTACGTAGACTAACAGTCATGTCTTCAGCAAAATTGACAGGGCCTTAGTCAATAGAGAGTGGACGAACTATGTGCCTCCTACACCTGTTCATGTACTAGACCCGTACTTTTCTGACCATTCTCTACTGAGTATTGAGCTTGGGAGGCAACAGAGGAGAGTACCAAGACCATTCAGATTTTTGAACTGTCTGCCTGATCATCCTAACTTTGGAAAGATATTAGAAGAGAACTGGAAGACCACTAACAATGCACTACCTTTAAAAAGAGTCTGGCTCAAGTTGAAAACCATCAAACAAGCAAGAAAATCTTTAAACACAAAGGAGTGCACTGGGATATATGATAAAATTAATAGCATCAATAATGACCTCCAGCTACCACAACAACATGAGAACATATGATCAGGATCCTCATAATTTTGAAGTAGAGAAAGATCTAAGATCTCAACTGGAAAAATGTGACCTAATAGAGGAGAGCATATACAAACAAAAGTCCAGAGTACAGTGGCTTAAATTTGAGAAATCAAACTCAGCTTATTTCTTTGCTAGCATCAAGAATATGAGAGCTTAGAACTACATAAAATCACTTGTTACAGCAACATGTGACATTATTCAGTTCGAAAAGGGGATAGAGGAGGAGATCCTAGGTTTATATAAAAACCTACTTGGTGCTACAAACTCCACATTACTTGCTATCCGATTAGATGTTATAAGGAGGGGCCTTATGCTATCTAGAACACAACAAATGCAACTTATCAAGCCATTCACTAGGGTAGAAGTTTGGAAGGCTCAACATGGGATTGATGATCATAAAGCCCCAGGGATAGATGGCTTTAACTTACTCTTCTCCAACAAGGCATGGTCCACAATTGGAGATGAGGTAACTGAGGTTGTTCTGAACTTCTTTGACACCGTGAAGCTATACCACCCAATAAATTGCACATCTATCACCCTGGTACCTAAAGTTAAAAACCCTTCCCCGGTAAAACAGTATAGACCTATCTCTTGCTGCTCTACAATCTATAAAATCATATCCAAAATGCTTACTAATAGATTACAGGGGGTTATGGATAGTCTCATTTATGGGAGTCATGTTGTATTTGTACATGGCAGAGTCATAGCTGACAATATTATCCTTAGCCATGAACTAGTGAAAGGATATGGGAGGAAAGAGGTATCACCTAGATTCATGATCAAAATAGTCATGCAAAAAGACTACAACTATAGAATGGGTCTTTCTTGAACAAATCTTGAATGCTCTGAATTTCCTAGAAATATTTGTCACGTGGATCATGATATGTGTCTCGACTATCTCATACTCTATAGTCATCAATCGTCAACCAACTGTCGTTTCTGCTGCAAAAAGAGGGGTGAGACTTAGTGATCCCTTATCATCATTATTGTTTGTTATTGTCACTATCCAAAATCATGTAACTGGCACCCAGCACATTACCCGACCCGCGCGAATCAAACCATATGATGCACCCAAATACAATATGAAAATTAATTTAATTGCGCAAGTTCTTTGAAAATCATACATATATATATATAAGATCACACATGACGCCTTTCATAATAATAATAAGATCAAATGCAATAATTATCTTTTTATATATGTCGTGTACCATCTCATTACTAAAACTCATCACAACTATCTATGGAGCATCTATACCAAGAATAGAACTCAATATTTGGGTCAGTGCCCGACTAACATAAAATAAAAAGACAACACGATAGCTACCACAAAATAGGAGTGGTTCCTCACCATATACTTTAGGAAGAGAGTCATCATAGTCTTGTCTGCATGCCACGTATCATAACCCTCATTCTAAAACATGTAAAGTAAGTGTAGCCCTGAAGAGGGGCCTCTGAGGGTTGAGTACACCACAACGATACTCAATAAGTGTCATAGACTCTCTCTAAGTCAAGTTCCGGGGATAAGATTTTACCAAAACTATGCAACCAATATTTGATATAAAGTGATAAACCATCATATAAATCATGATTTTTATCATTTCAAATGAAAAGACAAGTGAAATATAAATCATGATATAAATTCTTAGAACTTTTATATCAATCCAAAAATTTTAATAAAAATCATACAAAGCTATTTCAATTTCATTAAGTCATTGAAATTACTTTCAGCACTTTAGGCCTAAATATAAGAAAGTCTTCTTTATCTTTTACCGGGAGTACTATTCCGACACGGATATAATAAACAACCACGAGTTGATCAACCTAGCAACAAGTATTTGACCCTACTTGTCTGGGAGGCTTCCCGTAGTACTATACAAGTTGACTTAACCACATTACTTTAAGTAATGCTCATTTGCTCTCTCAATGGGGTACTTTATCCCACATGCCTCGGCTTAACCTTGGAGTGTGTCCTTACACTGGCACGTGTAGTTCCATGGTAACGAACTCAACATTCAAACCAATCTCGATAGTCTCCACTAGTAACTCCTAAAACATTTGAATATCAAAAATAGATTCATAGCCTAATAGCCTCAAAGGATCTATTTTTATCAAATCATGATTTTCATAGCCAATCCAAATCATTTGAACAAAATTAAATGAATAATATTTTTCAAGTTAATGCCTTTAGCAATTTAACATCAATCTTTTAAAGATACACCAAGTGCTACTCCATTGTTCAAAGTCAAAACACATATGTTTTCATGAAAATATATCTTTAGCACTCAAATAGTTTATACTCTTATCAACACATAAGTTTTAATATAACTTATAACGCTTTTCTTAAATGTCATCTTGCAAACAAGTTCTGAAAATAAGATTTTTATATAAAATTATATGACACTTCAAAAATAACAAACTTAGAAACACATTGTGACATCCTTCCCTCTTGTCCCCACAATTACAGATGCACATTTATAAATAATATCACGTAGTAACTCAAAATATGCTTTTAGAGAGAATCCCTCGAGAAGAGTAACTGATAGTAGGTGTCACACCTCCTTTTTCCCGGGGGAATGGTGCCAAAGGAGTTTTTCCAATTTAAGTGACATTAATCGAAATGAGATTATTTATTAGATTCAGAGTCACCACTTGGGATAATTTCTGGTGTCCCAAGTCACCGGTTTATTTTAAATCCCAAATCGAGGAAATTTGACTATGTTTTACGGTCCGCGAACACAGAAGACCGGGTAAGGAATTCTATTAACCCGAGAGAAGGTGTTAGGCACTCTCGAATTCCGTAGTTTTAGCACGGTCGCTTTAATCATATATGACTAAATTAAATTATTTAATTACTTATTTTAGAACCTATGTACATTTACCTTTTTACCGCTTTTAATTGCTTGATTATTTGTAATTATGAAATTGTCTCGAAATGAGTCACGCGTATGTGTACTCTTTTTGGTTGGCACGTCAAGAATCATGTCACGCGTACATGTACACAATTCACAATATTTAATTATTTAAGAAAAGCCTGGCCAAAGTCACGCGAACGCGTACCTTGATTTATTTTGAAAATCGTAATTATGTCACGCGAACGTGTACACAATTACGATGATAGATTAAGTCGCGCCTGAAGCATTTTCTATGAATATTCATTTTTTTAAAAAAACAGAATAAGGCATCCAGCACATAACACCCAAACCATTTAAAGAAGATGAAAAGTAAAGTAAAATACTAGTAGAATAGGGAAATGTGAAAATTTAGAACAAACGCATCTTGACAAAGAACTCCTAAAGCCCGAATTTTCAAATTTTAAAAATCAGAAAAATTCCATGATCCTATCTTCCTTTGAACAAAAGTATTAGTGTCTTAAGTCACTTTAATATGGATTTTTCCTCCTCTAAATTATGTTAGATCAACAACGAACAGTGAAAGATTCATGACTAAATTATTTATCGAACTAGCTTCTCTATAAAACTAAACCGCCAAATTAATGAAGAAACTTACCAAAGTAGAAGCACTATTATTCTTTTGGGTAAAAATAAAAACATGTTCTTGCTTAAAAAAAAACTTTTAACAAATAAAGGTGACAAACTTATTTATGCCAATTCTATAATTGTAGTAACTACATGATTAAACTCAAAAGATCAAAAGATTAACGTGCATCATATCCAAAATATTTAAAATAGATATGCATAAAAACAAAAATGGGTCTTTAATGTGATCTATTTGATAAAGTTAAGACTTCCGATAGAATTTCTCAATACCAAAAAAAATGGCAGAAAGCTTAAAACAAATATACTTGCCTTTTCAACAACTCCACCAAAGTTCTGTTCCCTCCAAAGATTTTACATATATACAACAAAACCTTATGCTTTCTTTAATAAATAAATAATGCCAATATCTCATAAAACCAACTACAAATTAATGATATTATAAACTCAAAGCAGGCACACATAAAAAGTAAAATACTCGAATCGTAGAGAAATGGAAAAGGGTAATAAAAGAGAGAAAGAAACGGACCTTAAGCGATGAAACCTTTCAAATATAGATAGATAAGAAAATTCCAAATAAATCGTCTCGTACAGTAGAGGAGATGCATTTCCAAAACAGAGAATCGAAACTGAAGCTAAGGAACAGAACTCTGACAACCTCGAACTCGGAACCGCGAACGAAATCCCGAACTCCGTCTTCAAACTATATAACTTCAACTACACAGTTTTCCAAATGAATCTTTTTATAAAAGAACAATGCCTTTTTTTAGTTCTGATTTTTGCTGTCCGATCGCACTCTTTTTACTTTGCTCTCAATCTTATTTTTCTTTCTTCTGCCCTCCCCCCTTCTATAATGGGATTGTGTTTTATATCTATTGTGTGTGTGTGCAGATGATGGAGATCGTGGGATGTGGTGAGGATGTGAGGGGTTACGTGAGAAGTGAGGGGTGTAGGGTGAGAGTAGATCATGGGGTTAGTTAGACTAAAAATGGGGATTATGGGATTGTTTATCTTTATTAAATCAAATTTTTACGTTTGTTTTATTTAGTTTACTTTTGTTTAATATTTTATTTTAAAAGATAAATTAATTTATAAAGATAAGAAGATTAACCAACATTTCATGTAAGATAGGAAAATTAAATATTTACATGTACTTTAAGTGATACTAAGAAAAATTCCATAGCTTACTTATTAAAATAGAAACCAAATATATATATATTTGAATTTTTTTTTATTTTTTTATTTTAGAAATAAAATTTATACTCTAAGAATGTGGTTATATTTTGTAGTTTTCTTTTTAGTAAAACCTATTAAGAGTAAGATAAAAGTTTAAAATATTAAAATTAGACCTAAAAGAAATATTTACACTAAAATAGTATAGAATTTGGGTGCAGTCAAAAATTAGGTGTTCACAGCATGCCCCTCTTTGCTTAGAAATATGAAGAGTTTTCAAGCAAAGAAAATGAACAAGGTGACTGATTTTTGACTTCACTATTATTTAAAAAGGAAAAGAAGATAAAAGAAAAAGTGCGACCGAGCCTTGGTTGTAGGCAGCCTACATATCCCGGGTTATAAGGGAATCAGGTCACGTGTAGTTCAAGTGAAAAATGACTGATAGATTATGCTTAGATGGAGAGTCGAGCGAAGTTCAGTCGAGGTTCCGATCCGCGGTTCCTACTATTACATCAAATGAAAAGAAAATTACATACTCTTGAAATCTAGGAGTTACAAAATTTCTATCTAAATGTCATCTGGAATCTTGTCTTGATTCTTGACCTGCTTCCCCCATTGACTTTAGACTGAAACTTGATGCTCTCAATTAAAAAGACTATGAAATATTCTCACAGGCCTGCTTTTTGATCAGGTGATAAAAAGATGGATGTTAAAATCCTATGTCTCCGCATGTATTACGTCAAAGCTGGTTGCGGCTGGTATTGAGATCAAACGTTCCACTTTCTCTGGCGAGAGCTAGAGTCTTTTCTTGCACATCCAATCTGTACTTTACATAAAAACCTGCAAGCCATGAAAAACAAACAAAACGAACAAGTTTTTCTGCCCCAGTTTGCACTAGGAAATTTTTGTGTGTTATTGAAAATAGATTAAACTATCTTTGCTATTGCAGAATAATGAATTGAAAAAGATATTTTTTTATAATAGGGGATGTCATACCCTATATTAATAAGATGGAAGGCAACCAGGGGATGTAGTACTCTGTTTTGGCGATAAAATGAGGCTCGTGGCACTCTAGGATGCTACTAAGGAAGTCATACCCTACGTTTGCAATAAGAAATGCAACCAGGGGATGTAGTACCCTGTATTGGCAATAAGGTGAGGCTTTTGGCTCTTTAAGATACTACTGGGGAATGTCGTACCCTATGTAGGTAGAAAATAATGTGACCAGGGGATGTAGTACCATGTGTTGGAAATAAGACGAGGCTCGTGGCACTCTGGGATGCTACTAGGGAATGTCGTACCCTATGTTGGCAATAAAATGAGGCTCGTGGAGCTCTGAGATGCTACTAGAGAATATCGTACCCTATGTTGGCAATAAAATGAGTCTTGTGGCTCTGAGATGCTACTAGGGAATGTCGTACCCTATGTTGGCAGAAAGTAATGCAGCCAGGGGATGTAGTACCCTGTGTTAGCAATAATATAAGGCTCGTGGAACTCTAGGATGCTACTAGGGAATGTCGTACCCTATGTTGGCAATAAAATGAGGCTCGTGGCGCTCTGAGATGCTAGTAGAGAATGTCGTACCCTATGTTGGCAACAAGTAATGCAGCCAAGGGATGTAGTACCCTGTGTTGATAATAAGGTGAGGCTCTTAGCACTCTGGGATGCTATTAGGAAATGTTGTACCCTATGTAGGCAGAAAGTAATGCAGCCAGGGGATGTAGTACCCTGTGTTGGCAATAAGATGAGGCTCTTGTCTCTCTAAGATTCTACTAGGGAATTCCGTACCCTATGTAGGCAGAAAGTAATGCAACCAGGGGATGTAGTACCATGTATTGAAGATAGGGTATTGATTCCCTATAATGAAACTAAAAATAACATATTTACATGCATATTGGAAGAAAATTAAGGATTTGAGAACTTCACTTGATGGTGTTCATCTTTTCACGAACTGTTTCTTAAATTATTATGTTCCTGTTCTAAATAAAGAAAGATTTGTTAGTTTTACAATGGAGATAGGTTTGTGGCCTTGATTATTTCGATCTCTTGATCTCGGCACATTTCCTTTTCAACTGCAACTGATTATTTCCTGAATACCAACTGCATCTCTGACCCAGAGAACCTTTGGCATTTCCAAACTTTGCCATAACGGTTGGTCGTGTGGGACTTAACCTATTTCAACTTTATTTTGCCTTTGTTGGCATTTTGCTTTTGGCTTCTTTCAATGTTTTCCATTTCAAAGAATCGGCCAATCATGGTCAGTCGGGGTCGACTTGATGTCCTTGCCGAGGCTAGGCGCATTTTGAATATATCAGCTCACTTCAAATGAGAACCTTGTAAATTGGTCTTACCGTCTTTTCTTTGCCTTATTTTTTAAACAAAGTTAGATCGAAAGGGATTAAAAGAAAAATAAACAATGGAATAGAGAATGAGTTTAAAGCAAGAGGTGTCCCTTTTAGGGAACAGAAAGACGGACTTATCTGGGAGTACATGCGGACTTCAATGAACATGACATGTCTTTTGGACTGGATGCCTGATCTGTGTAAACTGTCCGACTCTTAGAAACTCATCACAACTTTTAACTTGAAACAGAAAAATCTTGCCCACGACTGTGTTGATTCCATGGCTGTGTAGTTCCTCTTTTCGATCAACAGTGCCCTTTACGGGTTTTCACTAGCCGATCTCTCTCATTTCTCTTCTCGACGTCGCCTTATAGTGCCCTTTGCGGGTTTTCACTAACAAGACTCTCTCATTTTTATTTTCTCTACTCACCATTGCCCTACAGTGAACATGAGGGTTTTCACCAATAGGACTCTCTCATTTTATTTCTCTCATTTGGTTGCATCCGATCCAAGTAATCGTATCCTCCAATTCTTGAACATTCTCGCCAATTGATCGAAATGGCTTGAAAGGATTTGGGTAAAAATAATTTGGATTGAATTACAACTTTGGAACCTTTCGGGCGAAATGATCGTCGAACCATTGTAACATCTGCCCCAGTTTTTACTTTTAGGGAAATATGAATTTTTGTTTTGGTGTGACCGAACCCCAGAGTGAGGTTTCCTATGTAACCTTTTGGAATCAGGTAAGACGTTGTTCAATGGACTTAAACTTGTTTTGATTTTTTTTTTTTTCTATTTTGTTTTCTTTTGCTTCTTTTCTTTTTTTCTTTTTTTTTTCTTTTCTTTTTCTTTTCCTTTCTCATTACATACAAGGTTCCAAAGAGGGTGGCCAAGGAAAAAGTATCTGGCTCAAAGGGTTAGCAAAGGATTAATAGTATTTGGGTAGTGAGAATTAAGCCTTCGTCATCCCAATCAGAGAGAATTAAAACTGTGTAAAGGGTCATACATATTACCTTTTGACCATGTCTGTATTGACAGTTATATCGGGAACATTTCCTTCAATGTCTCCCAAATACAGTACTCCCTTTTGGCAGCACTCTTGTTACAATATATGGACCTTTCAATTCGGGACAAATTTTCCTTAAGCTTCCTCGTGATGTGGAAGAATATGCCTCAGAACGAGTTACCCTACTTCAAATTTCTTGGTCCGCACTTTCTTGTTGTAGGAACGGGTTATTCTTTGTTGGTACAACTGTCTGTGGCAAACTGCAGTCAATCGCTTTTCATAAACTAAAATCAATTGCTTCAATCGGGTCTTGACCCAATATTTATCCTCGAACTCAGTTTCAACAATGATCCGAAAAGAGAAAATTTTAACTTCTAGTGATACCACGACTTCAGTTCCATAAACCAATAAAGTAAGGGTGGTTTTCGTTTGGACTTGGTTTAGGCTTGTTGTCCTAATTCTTTGGTTATTTTCTTACAAACCTTATCTTCAGCACATTCTACTTCTTGATTCATTATTTCAAGGTCTAACAGCATTTTAGGATCTGGGCATGAAGTCCGCAAGCATGTCATGTTATTAAAATCTGCATTTAACATAACTAGAAAGAAAGTAAGAAAAGTGACAAGAGTAAGAAAAACGACATTCATGGGTGATGAAATATTAATTTCATTTATTTGAATTTTGTTTTTGTTTTTTTAAATATAGAAGGGTTTACATCAGAAAGTAAGACAATAGAGTAAAAACATTCGGATTACACCCTAAAATAACCCGAAATACAGAAAAGACAGCAAGACCGACTACCGAGACTCCGGTCCGATAGGGAAAGTTTCATGTTTGGCGCCCATTTTTAGGTTTATTTTCTATTGCGGCAATGGATACAATGGCTTTCAGAGCCGGATCAAATTCCTTAATTTCCCTTTTGAGGGTCCAACAGTCCTTTGTATCATGTCCTACTGCTACAGAGTGGTATTCACATCTAGCATCAGCTTGGTGCGAGGGGGTCTCGAGATTTGGCCGATTCGGGGCCACTGACTGCAGCAGACCTAGCCCGATTAGCTTTTGAAACAAACTTGAATATGATTCACTGATAGGGGTGAACTAATTCCTTCCAAGGAGCTCTCTTGGGCGAGGATTGTATTGGGGAACATTTGGTTGGGGATTATATGGAGCTTGGTAGGGACGGGCATTTCTGGGAGGTGGAGCTCGGTTTTGTGTATAATGTTGTGGCCTCGTGTAAGGTTGCACGGTGATCACCGCATTGAGAGGCAGTGCCACAGCATAAGCAACATCTTGATGGGGATAATATTATTGTGGGACCTTAGGAAGCATATATGATTGGTTGAATGACCTGCGGGCCCCCTTCGATCTCAAAGCCATCATGGCTCCCTCTTCTCTCATGTTTCTGTTCAACAAACTGCCAGAACCGTTCTGAACGGTCTGTGATGTGGCCTTAAGGCATCATGACTCAATATTTGGCCCTTTTTAAACCACTTTCTACCATCTCCCCAATTTTGATAGCCTCGGCGAACGGATTACCCATAACGGACATCATGTTCTGGAAGTAGTCCGCCTTTTCGGCCTGTAGGAAGACCGTAACCATTTCTGCTTCATCCATTGGAGGTTTTACTCTGGCGGCTTGCTTGAGCCATTTGACAACATTCACGAAAACTTTCCGCGGTTTTCTTTTTCAAATTGGACAAAGATTTCTCTTTTGTGTTTCTTTCACTCTTGCTTTTTTTTGGCGAGGGTTATTTTTTGCTCTTTGTTCTTCTTTGTTATTTTTGTCACTCATTTCTTTATTTTTCTTTCTTCTCTTTTTTTTTACTCAGTCTATTTGATGGCAATGATCGAATTCGATGGGGATTGCCTACGTATCATGACGCCACATGAATCAGATCTTGCGTAGTTCGCGAATACCGGGAACAAAGTACATAAACTAGCTCTTTTTTTTTCTTTAGAAACTTTTGAAAAGAAGACTTCTTAAAGGAGAAAGAAAATATTTTTTGGATTTTGATTGATTTTTCTTTGAATTTTGGAAGAAAGACTTCTAAAGAAGGAAACAACATATTTTTGGATTTTGATTTGTAATTTTATTTTGTTTTTGTTTTTTTATTATTATTTTTTTTTTTTCGAATGAAAGACTTCGGAAAAAAAGAAAATATTTTTGGATTTAATGATTTGTTTTTAATTTTCTAAGGGAAAAATTCTAAGAAGGAATTAAGAAAAGGAAAAATATTTTTGGATTTTTTGAAAATTGGGGGCCGAAACCGATGAGATTTGTCTACGTATCTCACATCCGGTGAGAATCCGACCCGCGTAGTTCGTAGATATTTCAGGAATAGGATGACACTTTTTTTTTTTGAAAAATTCAGGCTTTTATTTTTGGGGTAAATACTGAAATTTTCGAAAATTGGGTAAATTTTCTCCCTCATATTTTCTTCTTTCTGGTTTTCCCTCAATATTTTTATATTTTTATTTTATTTTAGAAACCGGTCAACATGCACAAACCAAATCAAACATAATGCACAAGTAGCACATAAGATGCATCAGGATGGTCTTGTAATTTCGGGTACACCCGTCCTAGACGGACCCAACCCCTGTGTTGAGTCCCCAAAGTCAAATGCACATGATGCAAACAAACGTTCCTACTAGGGATCCGGCATGAGGCTATGTTATTCTAGGTTTAAATCTTAAGGGGAGTGTTTTAGACCTGGCTTACCCAAGCGGACAGCTCGAGCTGAGGTGGGGGTAACGTACCGGGAGCACGAAAGTCTACCCGGCCTAGTTACTGACCCATCCTCGTTCTAATTGGTATGACTTCTAACAGAAAAGTGGGCCACGCGCACGTGTACACCATAAATTCAGAAGACTCAGAAGGGAGGCGTAAGAAGACAATTTAATACAGTTCAAATAGTATCAAAGCGGTAAATAAGCAACAATTAGCACATTAGGCCCACAAATATCATACAATCAATAAGGCCAGGTATAAATCACATTACAAGCTCAAATTCTAAACCCTGAACCAAAAGTTCTGGGTTCTTGTCCCCAGCAGAGTCGCCAGAGCTGTCACACCTCCTTTTTCCCGGGGGAATGGTGCCAAAGGAGTTTTTCCAATTTAAGTGACATTAATCGAAATGAGATTATTTATTAGATTCAGAGTCGCCACTTGGGATAATTTCTGGTGTCCCAAGTCACCGGTTTATTTTAAATCTCAAATCGAGGAAATTTGACTATGTTTTACTGTCCGCGAACACAGAAGACCGGGTAAGAAATTCTGTTAACCCGAGAGAAGGTGTTAGGCACTCTCGAATTTCGTGGTTTTAGCACAGTCGCTTTAATCATACATGACTAAATTAAATTATTTAATTACTTATTTTAGAACCTATGTACATTTACCTTTTTACCGCTTTTAATTGCTTGATTATTTGTAATTATGAAATTGTCTCGAAATGAGTCACGCGTATGTGTACTCTTTTTGGTTGGCACGTCAAGAATCATGTCACGCGTACATGTACACAATTCACAATATTTAATTATTTAAGAAAAGCCTGCCCAAAGTCGCGCGAACGCGTACCTTGATTTATTTTGAAAATCGTAATTATGTCACGCGAACGTGTACACAATTACGATGATAGATTAAGTCGCGCCTGAAGCATTTTCTATGAATATTCATTTTTTTAAAAAAACAGAATAAGGCATCCAGCACATAACACCCAAACCATTTAAAGAAGATGAAAAGTAAAGTAAAATACTAGTAGAATAGGGAAATGTGAAAATTTAGAACAAACGCATCTTGACAAAGAACTCCTAAAGCCCGAATTTTCAAATTTTAAAAATCAGAAAAATTCCATGATCCTATCTTCCTTTGAACAAAAGTATTAGTGTCTTAAGTCACTTTAACATGGATTTTTCCTCCTCTAAATTATGTTAGATCAACAACGAACAGTAAAAGATTCATGACTAAATTATTTATCGAACTAGCTTCTCTATAAAACTAAACCGCCAAATTAATGAAGAAACTTACCAAAGTAGAAGCACTATTATTCTTTTGGGTAAAAATAAAAACATGTTCTTGCTTAAAAAAAACTTTTAACAAATAAAGGTGACAAACTTATTTATGCCAATTCTATAATTGTAGTAACTACATGATTAAACTCAAAAGATCAAAAGATTAACGTGCATCATATCCAAAATATTTAAAATAGATATGCATCAAAACAAAAATGGGTCTTTAATGTGATCTATTTGATAAAGTTAACACTTCCGATAGAATTTCTCAATACCAAAAAAAATGGCAGAAAGCTTAAAACAAATATACTTGCCTTTTCAACAACTCCACCAAAGTTCTGTTCCCTCCAAAGATTTTACATATATACAACAAAACCTTATGCTTTCTTTAATAAATAAATAATGCCAATATCTCATAAAACCAACTACAAATTAATGATATTATAAACTCAAAGCAGGCACACATAATAAGTAAAATACTCGAATCGTAGAGAAATGAAAAAGGGTAATGAAAGAGAGAAAGAAACGGACCTTAAGCGATGAAACCTTTCAAATATAGATAGATAAGAAAATTCCAAATAAATCGTCTCGTACAGTAGAGGAGATGCCTTTCCAAAACAGAGAATCGGAACTGAAGCTAAGGAACAGAACTCTGACAACCTCGAACTCGGAACCGCGAACGAAATCCCGAACTCCGTCTTCAAACTAAATAACTTCAACTACACAGTTTTCCAAATGAATCTTTTTATAAAAGAACAATGCCTTTTTTTAGTTCTGATTTTTGCTGTCCGATTGCACTTTTTTTACTTTGCTCTCAATCTTATTTTTCTTTCTTCTGCCCTCCCCCCTTCTATAATGGGATTGTGTTTTATATCTATTGTGTGTGTGTGCAGATGATGGAGATCGTGGGATGTGGTGAGGATGTGAGGGGTTACGTGAGAAGTGAGGGGTGTAGGGTGAGAGTAGATCATGGGGTTAGTTAGACTAAAAATGGGGATTATGGGATTGTTTATCTTTATTAAATCAAATTTTTACGTTTGTTTTATTTAGTTTACTTTTGTTTAATATTTTATTTTAAAAGATAAATTAATTTATAAAGATAAGAAGATTAACCAACATTTCATGTAAGATAGGAAAATTAAATATTTACATGTACTTTAAGTGATACTAAGAAAAATTCCATAGCTTACTTATTAAAATAGAAACCAAATATATATATATTTGAATTTTTTTTATTTTTTTATTTTAGAAATAAAATTTATACTCTAAGAATGTGGTTATATTTTGTAGTTTTCTTTTTAGTAAAACCTATTAAGAGTAAGATAAAAGTTTAAAATATTAAAATTAGACCTAAAAGAAATATTTACACTAAAATAGTATAGAATTTGGGTGCAGTCAAAAATTAGGTGTTCACAGCAGGCTATAACTATTTAGTTTGGCCACTATTTGCATTCTAAATGGGCTGCACTTTATTGATGTTTGAGTGTTAAATGATAATAAATTGCTCTAATTGAGAATTTTATGCCTTGAAGGAGCAATTACGGGCTATGATGAGGTTGAGGAGCATTTTGGAGCTAATATGGAGCATTGAAGGTCAAGTAAAGGCTTATGGAATAAATTGGGAATCCGTTTAGGGATCGAAGAAGGTTAGCTCACTTAAAAAGAAGAACGAAGAAGAGTGTAGAAAATTGCCCAGGTGCGCGGCCGCGCACTGGGTCGCGCAAGTCAGGCAGAAACTGGCCAAAGTGCACAGCCAGATGCGCGGTCACCTGCCCAGGTGCGCGGCCGCGCACGTCCTTCCGAGAAAAATTAGTCCAGGGCTAAAATTATAATTTCAGAGGCAACTGTCCTTGACCTATATGAAACTCAGCTCGCCCAAAAAGAGGGTATCTTGATTTTTTTGAAGAACTTTGAAGGAAAGAACAGGCAAAGAGCAAGACGGAAGATTCAAAAATGAGTTTTTATCTTTCTTTCTCCCTTTTTTATCATTGATGATGAATTCTTATGTTGTGATTGTGGAAACAATTATGAGGAGCTAAACTCTTTATTCTAGGGTTTGATGGAACCTCTTGGAGGATAAATCTTTGTTGTGTTTAATATAAATTTGCTATTGAAATTTTCTCTACTTGTTCAACTACGTGGTTATTGTGGTTGATTGAAGGGCCCTCAATCGGCTATGCCTATTTAGTTTGTATTACTCGGAAAAGGTTACACGTTTAGGTAGTTGTTGAACAACATCACTCCTAACGTATATGAGGGATCAATACGGAGGGTTTAAAGGTGGGTTTAGGAATAACAAAACCTTGGTGCGATTGTAGTGAGCGGTAAATGAGTGCTAGCTAGCGTAGTTCGGAAGAATACGTTTAGTAAATTGTTGTATTTTCTCGGAAGAGAACTACGACACCTAAAGTGCTCACGATCGGTAGTGAGTATCTAGGCGAATTTGTAGCAGACGTAGAAGGAAGGATTCCGAAAAGAGGAAAAATCGTAACTCTAGATCTTCTTAATCTTGTCTACATCATTTGCTTTGTTAGTAATAAAATTATAGTTTTTAATTACCTTGTTAATTATTAGTAAACACTCAAGTCATTATTCAATCTTGTTGGAAGTTGATTATTTGGATTCTTGCTGAACTAAAAGCTGTGATTAGTACGTTAGGTCCATGTGGGATTCGACTCCGGACTTGTAAACTGGATTATATTTGCAACGACCGCTTAGTCCTTTTTATAAGGAATAGTTGGGCGTGGTCAAATTTTGATGCGGTTGCCAGGGATTTAACGGTGTTATTAATTGCAGCAAAAAGAAGTGCCAGAATTCTTAATGTAGTCAATTTTCTTCATCTTAAACTAAAAACATTGAATTTCTAACGTTTGTAGTCTTGGGTGTTACAGGTGCATGCCTAGAAACTCCTCAAGAACTGGTGAATTGTTCGACGCATTATCAGATCCTGAGAAAGCTTTCAAGGCATTGAATCATGTGAACAAGAAAGACAAATAGTAACAGGATTCAACAGAATAAATCGAATCTAAAATGGATGACGGAATTGAAAATCCAAACAACAACAGAAACAATGCGAATGAACCAAACAATCAGATTGTATACTTCTTGTACCAGAAGCAGCCCTGTATGATTGGGCACAACTCACCGCCAAAAATCTGGCAACCGCAATTGCAGTCCCTCATATACAAGCAGAGTCATTCCAAATCACGAACAACATGCTACATTTGTTGCATAACAAGGGACTGTTCTCAGGGTCTTACATTGAAGATCCTCAGCAGCATCTGAAAAATTTCCTCTCGATATGTGTCACGCAAAGGCAACCAAATGTGACACCGGAAGAAATAAGGTTGTTGTTGTTTCCATTCTCAGTGACAGGAGAGGCTCAGACTTGGCTCAATTCACTCCCTATAAATTCCATCACTACTTGGGAGGAAATAGTTAAGCAATTTTTGAACAAGTTCTACCCACCTAATAAGACTGGCAAACAAGTTGATGAGATATTGTGCTTCAGGCAGAGACCAACATAGACACTACAAGAAACATGGGAGAGGCTCAAAGGTATGCTAGTTAAGTGTCCTCATCATGGCATTCCAGATCAGATGTTAGGGCAAAGGTTCTACATGGGATTGGCAGACAGCTTGAAGGCAAATGTTGATGTTTCAGCAGGAGGAGCATTTTTGAGCAAATCATTCAGAGAATGCAAGATTTTACTCGATAAAATGGCTCAGAACTCAGGATGGATGACAAGAGACTCTACAATCACTCATGTTATTCACTCAGTGGCTTTGGATCCAAACAACTCCATAGTTGAAAATATGGCCACTCTGATGACGCAAATGAGTATCCTCACCAAAATTATAGATGAATCAGGCCAGAAGCAGCAGGTACACATAGTTGACATGAATAATGGGGGTTTATGTACACCATGCATCAACAAACCATATGTACGCTCGTGGAGTGTGAAAGGTAACAACCAGAACTATCAGGAGAATATGAACTATGTGGCCAACTATGGAGGATAGCGACAAGGTGGTCAGAATTGGGGGTAGCAGAATCATCAATATAGACCAGCAAGGCACTAGTATAATAATGATAACAACCCTGGAGCAATGAGACCACAGGGTCAAGTTGTGCCTTATCGAAGGCAACAGGGCTACAATCAGCAAAATCAGCAGCTAGCTTATCAACAGCCTCAACAGCAACAGATAGTGAGACAAGATGATGGGTTGTCCGAAATTAAAGGAATGATGCAACAACCGATTGGGTCCAATGGAAAAATGCAAGAGAAGGTCGAAGCACATGACTCGGCGATAAAAGGCATTGAGATTCAATTAGGGCAGTTGTCCATGGCTCTGAATAATCACCCTCAAGGGACGTTGCCCATAGACACGCATGTCAATCCAAAAGAGCAGGGCCCGAAGCAGCTTATGGCGGTGAGTTTAAGAAATGGTAGAGATCTTGATCTAGAGCAAGAAATTGCTCGCGAAAGCCGACCAACTGAAACACTTGTGCCAGTACCATTTGAGGTAGATGATTATAGGGTTAACAGAGGTGACGATACAACATCCACCAACTGAATCTAGCAAAGAAAAATAGGCTGCGAAGAAAACTGAGCTAGTGAAAGAGAAGTCAGTAAAAACAGAGCCCGAGCAGGTTCAAACTCAAATCACAAGAAAGAAGCGGCATCTAGCACCCTTCCCCTAGATATTGGCCAAATATCTGAAAGATGAGCAGTATAAGAAATTCATGGAGATGTTGAAGAAAATCCAGGTGAATATTACAGTGATTGACGCCTTGAAGGAAATGCCTGGTTATGCTAAAATGATGAAGGACTTGATGTCTTGTAAGTTTGACTTTCAAGACTTGGCCACGGTTACTCTGACTCAGACATATAGCGCGGTTATGACGAGACTCATAGCTAAGAAGTTGTCTGACCCAGGGAGTTTCACAATCCCATGCATAATAGGCAACTATGCTTTTGCTAAGGCACTTTGTGATTTGGGGGCGAGCATAAACCTGATGCCCTTGGCTATTTATAAAAGGTTAGGCATTGGAAGAGCAAGAACCACATCCATGTTACTACAGCTAGCCGACTGAACGGTGCAGAGGCCCTTAGGTATAATTGATGATGTGCTGGTGCAGGTTGGAAAGTTCGTGTTTCTGATAGATTTTGTCATTCTGGACTGCCGGGTTAACGAGGAAATTCCCATAATTTTGGAAAGGCCATTCTTGGCCACTGGGAGGGCTCTAATTGATTGTGAAACTAGGGAGCTAAAGATGAGACTGAACGATGAAGAGATAACATCCAATGTGTAGAAATCTATAAGGCGACCCAGTGAGTTTGCTAACTGCTCTCTGATAGAGGCTGTGGATGTGATTTTGGAGGAGGGAGATGAGACTCTGAACGCAAAAGACCCTCTAGCAGCCTGCCTCATGAAGTTAGAAGAAATGGATGGTGAGGACTTGGCGGAGTACATTTTGGCCCGTGAAGGGCGAGGGTACTGGAAAAGAGAGCTCGAATTCGATCCCTTACACTTAGAAGAAAGAAAAACTCCTCCAGCTAAGCCATCAATTCAGGAGCCACCACAGTTGGAGCTAAAACCATTACCGTCTCACCTCAGGTATGCCTTCTTGGGACCTAAATCCATTTTACCTGTTATTATCTCATCCAGTTTGTTAGATGTGCAGGCAGAACAACTTTTGCAGGTATTAATGGAATGCAAGACTATAATTGGCTGGACCATTACAAATATTAAGAGGATCAGCTCGGCATTTTGTATGCATAAGATTCTACTGGAAGATGGGCACAAATCTTCTAGAGAACATCAAAAAAGGAAGAACCCTAACATAAAAGAAGTGGTGAAGAAAGAAGTGATCAAGTGGTTAGATGCGAGAATCATCTTTCCCATCTATGATAGTAACTAGGTCAGCCCAGTTCAGTGTCTGCCAAAGAAGGGTGGAATGATTGTAGTGCAAAATGAGAATAATGAGTTGATCTCAACTCGTACAGTCATGGGTTGGCGAATTTGCACGGATTACAGAAAACTGAACACGGCCACCCAGAAAGACCATTTTCCCCTGCCATTCATTGACCAAATGTTGGATAGATTGGCAGGGAGGTCTCACTTCTGCTTTTTGGATGGATATTTGGGGTACAATAAGATTTCAATAACCCCTGAGGATAGAGAAAAAACGTCATTTACTTATCTGTATGGCATCTTTTCCTTTCGGAGGATGCCGTTTGGCCTATGCAATGCACCGGCCACCTTTCAGAGATGTATGTTAGCCATTTTCACTGATATGGTTGAAGATATTATGGAAGTCTTTATGGATGATTTCTCAGTGGTGGAGGATTCATTCAAAGACTGTCTTCACAATTTAAGAAGAGTGTTGAAAAGGTGTGTGGAGACAAATTTAGTGCTGAACTGGGAGAAGTGCCATTTTATGGTACAAAAAGGTATAGTGTTGGGACATCGAGTGTCAAGTAAGGGTATTGAGGTCGACCATGCTAAGGTTGACGTGATTTAGAAGCTTCCATCGCCTACTTCGGTCAAGGAAGTAAGAAGTTTCCTTGGGCACGCCGATTTCTACAGGCAATTTATAAAGGATTTCTCTAAAATTGCTAACCCATTATGTAAACTCCTTGAAAAGGATCACTCCTTTGTGTTTTCTGATGACTGCAGGTTAGTATTTGAGGAACTGAAGAAGAGACTGGTGATTGCACCAATCATCGTTGCACCCAACTGGGAGCAATCATTCGAGCTCATGTGTGATGCGAGTGACTATGCTATAGGAGCAGTTCTAGGGCAGCGAAAGGACAAACTGGTGCACCCAATTTACTATGCAAGAAGAACGCTAAGCGGTACACAACTCAATTATATCGTAACTGAGAAAGAGATGTTGGTTGTGGTGTTTGCATTCGACAAATTCATGTCTTATTTGATTGGTTCAAAAGTGATTATTTATACTGACCATGCAGCACTTAGGTACCTGGTAGCAAAGAAGGAGTCAAAGCCACGCTTGATCTGTTGGGTTCTTTTGCTACAAGAATTTGATTTAGAGATCCGCGATAGGAAAGAGGCAGAGAACCAAGTGGCATACCACCTTTCAAGGTTGGAGGGAGATGAAAAGAAATTAGAGGTAAAAGATATAACTGAGATATTTCCGGATGAACAATTACTAGCAGTGGCAATTGAGGAGGCGTCATGGTATGCAGACATTGCAAACTACCTGGCGAGCGGTATTGTCCCCTATGACCTTTCCTCTGTCCAAAAGAAAAAGTTCTTTCATGATTGTCGCATGTATTATTAGGATGAGCCTTATCTGTTCAGGATTTGTGTTGATAACATGATCCGGAGATGTATCCCCGAGATAGACCAATCTTTTATTTTGTAGGCTTGCCACGCGTCACCATATGGTGGCCATTTCGGGGGAGTAAAGACAGATGTGAAGTGTTGTAGTCGGGCTTCTACTGGCCAACATTGTTCAAATATGCACACTTATGGGTGAAGGGTTGTGATGAATGCCAACGAACCGGGAATATTTCCCGCCGACATGAGATGCCTATGAACCCAATTCAGGAGGTAGAAGTGTTTGATGTATGGGGAATCGATTTCATGGGGACTTTCATCAGCTCATATGGCAACAAGTACATACTCATAGCGGTAGACTACGTGTCAAATGGGTGGAGGCTGCAACCCTCCCTACAAATGATGCAAAGGGGTAATTGGTTTTTTGAGAAAGAATATATTCACCCGATTTGGCACCCCAAGGGCAATAATCAGTGATGGAGGCACTCACTTCTGTAATCGCTCCTTCGCCAAGTTGTTAGAAAAGTATGGTGTACTCCATAAGGTTGCCACCCTATATCATCCCCAAACGAGTGGATAAGTGGAAGTTTCGAACAGAGAGATAAAGAGCATTTTGACAAAGACTGTGAATGCTACACGAACAGATTGGGCGAAAAAGTTAGATGATGCACTCTGGGCATATCGTACCGCTTTCAAAACTCTAATTGGCATGTCGCAAATTAGTGATTGGGAAGGCGTGTCACTTACCAGTGGAGTTGGAGCATAGAGCCTTGTGGGCATTGAGGCAGTTGAATCTCGACATAGAAGAGGCGGGTACAAGTAGAGTCACTGAGTTGCACGTGCTTGATGAGTTTCGCTACGAGGCTTTTGAGAGCGCAAGACTATATAAGGAGAGAATGAATATGATGCACGACAAAAATATTATTGAGTGGAACTTTAAACCTGAAGATATGGTATTGTTGTACAATTCAAGATTGAGGTTGTTTCCAGGCAAGTTGAAGTCAAGATGGTCGGGACCATTTTGTGTGGTAGAGACGCATCCAACTGGAGCCGTCGAGATTACATCGGAAGATGGCTCTAGCAAGTTCAAAGTTAATGGACAAAGGCTAAAACATTACCAGGGCATGGTTGAGGAAGACAAAATGATCTTGATCGTATACTTAAAAGATCCCTGATAAGGGATAACCCGAGTTATGTCGCGACGTTAAATCAGACGCTTCTTGGGAGGCAACCCATGGGTTTATTGTAATTCGTCGTGCCGCGACGTTAAATAAAGCGCTACTTGGGAGGCAACCCAATATTTTTTGTGTTTTTGTTAATTTTTGTGTTTGATTTTGAATTGTGGAAGTATTGACAGGTTTATCAATGTGCAAGGATGAATGTGTGTCAGCTTGAATGATTCGGGTGAAGAAATCAATTTGAAGAGGGGCTAAAAATGGCATAAGTTGAGAAGTTGATACTTCAAACGTATGTGGCCGCGTACTAACCGTGCATACTGCCGCGTATTTTTGGACCTTCTGTCACACATGAGTGGCCGCACACTGACCATGCATCTTTGGACCTTCACTTCCACACGTGCGCGGCCGCGCACTAGGCGCCGTGTGTAGGGTATTTAATTGGTTTATTTTATTTTATTTTTTTCTTTTCTTTCTTCTTTATTTGTTTTTCTTTTAATATACACGACCCCCCCCCCCCCTCTAAACACAAGAAACAAAACGCCCAACTTTTCCCTTCTCCCTAATTTTAAAATCAAAACCCTACACCCTTCCCCTCATATCTCCTATTCCATCACTTCCCAATCCAAATCCTCACAAGTTCTCTCAGGTAAGTGTCATGTTTCTGTTTCCCTCTTAATTTAGTTTGTTTTTTCTTTTTTTTTCTTTTCTTTTCTTTTCTTTGTATTGTAGTAGAATTCATTGTTGTTATTTTCTCTTCTTTGTATTGCTAGTATACTTGTTTGTATGTGAGGTGATAGTAGAATTTCACCTTGTTGGTTTGGATTAGACTTTGGTATATTTGTGGTTGAATTGGGGTTATAATTGGGTGTTTGGGGAGTTTGGGTGAACTTGCGCATCAAGTGTTTGTATAAATACCACAGTGAGTTCGAGAATGTAATTTTGTGACCAAGAGTGCTGGTGAAGTCTGAGTAACCACTCTTGGTTCACACATCGTGCCTTTTACTGATAGTGGTATTTGTTTCAGGTAGTATGACGCCCTCCAAGAAATGAAAAACCACGGGTGGCTCTTCTAGTGGTCACGCAGGCTCATCCCGGTCGTGGGCCTCGACCAATACGCCCCAGTATGATAGTACCAAGTACGTATCCAGCGCGGCCCAGGGGTTTGGTCATAAGGCTCCCAAGAAACCCATACCAGCGAGGGGAATTGATATGGGGTCCCTCCAAAATGATTGTCCCAATATGTATCGTTAATTGGTTCGGCGCAAGCTAGGTATATTCTTTGAAGAACCTGATAAAGCCAATTTAATGATTGTGTGGGAGTTTTACGCAAACTGCCCGGAACATGTGAACCATGTCTGCACGTTACGACAGAAGAGTGTGGATGCATCCATCAAGGCCATTAGGAGGGCTTACCGGTTGCGGGTGTTTGGGATAAATCCTGAAGCGGAGGACTATTATGACACCTATAGCAGAGAACTAACCTCATGGAATTTGTTCTTTAGAACAATATGTGTACCCAACAAGGAAGTAGTGTGGATTAAGCAGGGGTGGAATTTTCATTCGGCATCACTCACCTTTGAAGGGAAGTATTGGCTCTATATCATCAATAGCTGCCTGCTGCCTTCTTCTAACACCACTGAGGTGAATGGTCCCCATGCTACATTGATCTAGTGCTTTATCAATGGCCACGATTTTGATATGGCTAAGGTTATTCACGATGAAATGTTCATTCGTTGTCCAGTGAAGAGGTATGGGTTCTTATTTCCTTCCTTAATCACTAGATTATGTCGTGCAGCACGTGTATCGGAAAACAAGAACTTGGATAGGAAAGTAAAAAAAGAACAGAAGTTCTGGGCTGATAAAGTGGTAATTGGGAAGGATCATGCTACACCCGTTGAGGCAAATAGCGATGAGTCTAATGCTCCAAATGAGGGTAATGAAGGGCAAGATGAGGTTGTGGTTGCTTCTCCCCCGCACGAGAAGGTTGTTGAGAGAACATCGGTTGTCATATGGGACATGATAATGACGGCCTTAGAGTAGGAAATGGCAGGGTTGCGTTCGTCTGTTACGGACGTGAGAGATAGAGTGGATTCTCTTGCAACCCAAAATGCAAAATATGAGATGAGGGTCATGGCATGTCTACGTGCACTTGGCAGGGCTTGCCATCTCAATCCTGGCACTGTCTCCGACCAGGATTGACTCTATCAGGGAAGTTTCCTTTACCTTATATTGTTTTTTCTTTGTGTGACATGGGGACATGCCGCCATTTAAAGTGTGGGTGGGGGATATCTTGTATTTATGTTGTATATATATAGTAATATAGATTAGTGTTAGTTTCTTTGGTTAGTTAAACTCAAAAGTTTCGATTTTTCCGACGATGGATATCATTCGACGGGTTTCTTGAGGGATTAAAGTCAAGAAAAAATTTATTAAAAAAAAGGATAAAAAGATTTTCTTTTGTTGGTAGTGTATCAATTCCCCCTTGATTTTTCTTTGGGCCGTGGTTCTTTTCAAGGGTTTCGTTTGAACCGGGTGTAGTTAGTTTTAATTTATTTTTTTTTAGAAGTAGGAACCCGTGGGCTATGGGCTGAAATGGAAACAGGGTCTCTTAACTTCGTTATGCCTTGAAGATAGCGAGTGCTTTAATGTGACGCTTATGCTCAGTTGTTGACTCTTGTAGAAGTGTCTTAAATTGTATGTTCTTAACTTGGCTTAAGTACTTTGACTAGAGTGTTTTGATGATTTAATCTTGAGTGAGTCATGTGCCATGTGTGTGTGAGGTTTGTTGTATTCTGTGCATTGCATGTGATGCCTAGAACTTGCCTTTTGTGTTGGAAAAGCGAAATAGTAGTTTTGTTCAGTCTTGGAAGTGATATAGGCGTTTCTTTGTTGAGCTAGATATGTATATTTTATCCACATAATTGTTATGTATCGTAGTTAACCCCTTTGATCCGCAATCCTATTTTTTTTGCAACCACATTACAAGCCTTACCACTTTGTTTGAATTAGTCATCTATTTGAACCTTTAAACCTCACATGAGCACTTGAATAGTTATGAATTTGGTAAAAGTTAAAGTGTGGGGTGGTTGGGTTAGCTCTTGAGTGGAACTAATGAAATAAAGAAAAAGGTGCATTGTTTTGAAAAAGTAAGAGTCACTTGAATTGAAAAAGAATATATATATATATATATATATATATATATATATATATATATATATTCCCTGATAAGTGGTGGCTCTTGATGTAAGTGTGCTTAAATAATTGTGAGTTAATGTATATTGATTTGAAGGTGGAGTATGGTTTGACATAAGTGTGGGGTTCTGACTGCTAAAGTGTATGTATTAAAGTACTTAGGGAGGTATAGTCACTCCTTTATACAAATGTATCCTACCCGTCCCGCAGCTACATTACAACGAGTTAAAAGTCCTACTTTATCCTTGACTGAATGAACTCAATTAGTAGAGTAGTACACTACGGTCAAGCCTATGGAGCATCTTTTGTGGCACATGAATATCGTTTCTGAGAGTGAGTGAATTCTGTCTATCTTGAAGTTCCTCATTGTTCGTGAATTTTATTAATTGTGGAACGATTCTCTGTTGTTGTGAGGGGGCACTTGATTCATGAAGGAAAGGTAATTCTTGAACTCTGTGTTAGAATAAGTGAGTAAGTTGGGAATAATGCGTGGTGCTTGTGAGTCAATTCTTGAGGTGAAGATGATACACTATTGTGCTTAATCTATGTGAAATATTCTTGGTGTGATGAGTTAGGAAAGTCGCTTAGTGAAGTTGTATCTATGTAGAGTGTAGTTTGATTGCTCGGGGACGAGCAATGGTTTAAGTGTGGGGTATTGATAGTAGGCTATAACTATTTAGTTTGGCCACTATTTGCATTCTAAATAGGTTGCACTTTATTAATATTTGAGCGTTAAATGATAATAAATTGCTCTGATTGAGAATGTTATGCCTTGCAGGAGCAATTCCGGGCTATGATGAGGTTGAAGAGCATTTTGGAGCTAATATGGAGCATTGAAGGCCAACTAAAGGCTTATGGAATAATTTGGGAATCCGTTTGAGGATCGAAGGAGGTTAGCACACTTAAAAAGAAGAACGAAGAAGAGTGCAGAAAATTGCCCAAGTGCGCGGCCGCGCACTGGGCTGCGCAAGTCAGACAGAAACTGGCCAAAGTGCGCAGTCGCGCATGCCTTTCCGAGAAAAATTAGTCCAGGGCTAAAATTATAATTTCAGAGGCGACTGTCCTTGACCTATATGAAACCTAGCTCGCCCAAAAAGAGGGTACCTTGGTTTTTTTGAAGAACTTTGAAGGCAAGAACAGGCAAGGAGCAAGACGGAAGATTCGAAAACGAGTTTTTATCTTTCTTTCTCCCTATTTTTATCATTGATGATGAATTCTTATGTTGTGATTGTGGAAACAATTATGAGTAGCTAAACTCTTTATTCTAGGATTTGATGGAACCTCTTGGAGGATGAATCTTTGTTGTGTTTAATATAAATTTGCCATTGAAATTTTCTCTACTTGTTCAACTATGGGATTATTGTGGTGGATTGAACGGCCCTCAATCGGCTATGCCTATTTAGTTTGTATTACTCGAAAAAGGGTACACATTTAGGTAGTTGTTGAACAACATCACTCCTAAAGTGTATGAGAGATCAATACGGAGGGTTTAAAGGTGGGTTTAGGAATAATGAAATCTTGGCGCGATTGTAGTCAGCGGTAAACGAGTGCTAGCTAGCATAGTTCGGAAGAATAAGTTAGTAAATTGTTGTATTTGCTCGGAAGAGAACTACGACACCTAAAGTGCTCACGATCGGTAGAAAGTATCTAGGCGAATTTGTAGCAGACGTAGCAGGGAGGATTCCGATAAGAGGAAAAATCTTAACTCTAGATCTTCCTAATCTTGTCTACAGCAGTTGCTTTGTTAGTGATAAAATTATAGTTTTTAATTACCTTGTTAATTGTTAGTAAACACTCAAGTCATTATTCAATCTTGTTGTAAGTTGATTATTTGGATTCTTATTGACTAAAAGGTGTGATTAGTACGTTAAGTCCCTGTGGGATTCGACTCCAGACTTGTAAACCGGATTATATTTACAATGACCGCTTAGTCCTTTTTATAAGGCATAGTTGGGCGTGGTCAGTAACTCATAATCAACTTACCTCAACCTTCAAGCTCCAAATAATACAACGCCGCTTCAATTGATTAAAATGACCAAATAACGCCAACAATTCAATATCTACCATTAGATATCCCAACTACATCAAAACAAACACGAAAATATTCATAAATATCTATTTAGGCTTCACAATTCACTAACAAGCCTTCAACCATTCCAAATTATCCAATAGCTCCATCAATTAACCTATTCAGTTTCATTCTTATCATTAAATACTCATTCGGAGTCATTAATTATACAATATTATCTACTCAACATTACCAAGTCATTACTCATTATCTTCTCCAATAAAACTCTAGGTTCAAGAACATTCAATTCATGAACTAGTGTTATTTCTTAGCCAAATGGAGATTTTTCCTTCAATTAGGTTATCAAGTCTACCGGCATCATTAAAAAACTCAAAACAATTTCATTTATAGTAACCCACCACTATCCATCTTCTTCTTCATTCAAAATATTATTTTCAAGACCTACCCTTAGGGTTTATATAATACTTCATTATAACTTCAAATAAACTTCATAAACATGCTATCCATACTCCAATATATCATATATGTGAAGCTCAAGTAAAGGAATTACCTCTTGATGGAAGAATCTCACTTTTCTTTTTTTGGTTCTTGAAAATTCAACCCATTTCCAATGGATTTTCAACAATAATAATGTTAGTTTTATATTAAATTATGTTATGTAATCATTCTTATACCAAACAAACTTACCTTGAAGTGTATTCATGATGGGAGAGTTCCTTCTTCTCTCTAGAACCCCAAACCCTTGTCCAAAATTTTATCTTTTTCTCTCTCCGAGAAATAGCCACTTTTATAATTTTGATGACATACGTAGCTACCCACACCTCCAGCATAACTACGCTCACTTCCTCCCCTTCCTTTGACAAACTTCCTAGAATCAGTTACGCACAGCTGCGTGGCTGATGTGCTACCCTTCAGTAAAAGGATCATAACTTCTTGTAGAAATGTCCAAATGACGAATGGTTTGAAGAATTGAAAATTAGACTCATATATCTTTAATTTGATAGGTCATGAACTATATAAATAATCATATATTGGGATTTTTTCTTGTTTGAATTCAGGTCTTGTGCAAACTCATTTGAAACTTTAGCCCATCATATAGTTTCCAACTTGACTTAGCCTTAGGGCTCTTCTTAGACCATAAACCATTATTAATACACCTTGTACACATATTACCATAATCAATTGATATAGTTTATATCATTAGTCCTCGTTCATATCCAAATTAATATAATTAGCACACGTTAATCTTCTTAATAGACTTGAAACACTTCGAAATTTTTCGGGGTGTTACAGTTATAGCCATGGAGTACCTTAGTAGACTCTGAAAACTTTGAAAAATAATTCATACTTTAACTTTCACCCTAGATGTGTCAAGTTGAATATAATACAGTTGAGATTTGCAGACAACTTATTGTTGTTCTGTAGAGGAGATATAGTCTCTTCTAGGCTATTATATGATTGCTTTCAACAATTTTTCTTGGCATCTGGCTTGGTGTCCAATCAAGTAAAAAGTGTTATTTATTTTGGGGGTGTGCTAGATGAGGTACAGCAGGAAATAATTTAGGAGCTAGGCTTCTCTGTTGGCTCTCTCCCCTTTAGGTAACTGGGAGTCCCACTGAGCTAAAAAGGCTGTCAATAAAGCAATGTCAACCACTGATAGAAAAGATGATAGGGAAAGTAAACTCTTGGACTGCCAAATTCCTTTCTTATGTAGGTATGTTGCAGTTGATCAAAAGTATACTCACAGCCATCCAATAATTTTGGTCCCAAATATTCATTCTACCCAAGAAGGTGATTCAAAGGATTGAACAAGTATGTAGGAGATTTCTATGGAATGGAAATAATGAATGCTCAAAGAAGGTACTAATAGCTTGGGACAAACATTGCTCGACAAATTCAGTTGGTGGTCTCAACATAACAAATATCTACACATGGAATATAGTTGTCATACTCAAGCATTATTGGAACTTATGCAAGAAGAATTATAAGTTTTGGATTCAATGGGTGCATATCTACTATAGCAAGGGTAACGAAATCTGGAAAATTACTATCATGGCTTATTCAGAAGATCATAATGGCTAAATAATATCTGGAGAGTACAAGATTAACCATCCAGAATGTGCAACAATCAGGACATCCCCAAATGGTTGTGTATCCTCTACCTTGTAATACATAATAGACTATACACAAGGACTAGATTGTAAAAATGGGGCATGGACTATGGCACGACCTGTCCTTTGTGTGATTAATGCTAATGAGGATGTGAAACACCTGTTCTTTAAATGTCAAATGCCCTCTCAGAATTGGCAACAGATTCTCCAGTGGCAGGGAATTAAAAGACATGCTATGGGATGGCAGGAAGAAATTGAGTGGGTGCAAATACATGCCTATGGCAACAATGTACAAGTGGATATATACAGAATGGCTCTTGCAGGAAATGTTTATTATATTTGTCTAGAAAAGAATATCAAAATCTTCCAATAAAGAAGCAAACCAGCAGCAACTGTGGTGAGACGGATCATTCAAGACATACATTGCAGAGGTGGAAAGAGGATGAGATTGGCAAGACAGTTGAAGATGCTTGATTACTACCCTAGCTAAGTTGTAGGAAGACACAGCCTAGCACGCAACTTTGTTCTATCTCTTTGTAACTGGCTATAGATGAAGTGTACTAAAGTTGGGGCTAATGTCCAGCTGTTTCTGTACACATTGTAAATATTTTTCCTAGTAATAAAATTTATAATTACCAAAAAAAAAAGGAATAAATTTCATCGGTGGTCATTCAACTTTGAGTTTGTAATATAACTTTTTTATTTTTTGTCACGCAAAAGTCATTCAACTTTGAGTTTATAACACAAAAAATTAATTTTCTATTTTTTGTCACATAAAAACCATCCAACTTTGGCCAACCTAACTAAAAAGTAAATATCACCTGAATTTTTATATTTTGCATCTGGAATATGACATGACACACCAAAATAGCTATTTAACTTAATAAAACGTATTAAATATATATTAATTTAAAGACCTCCCCCATGTTTCTCTTTGTAACATTACTCTTCCTTGTGGTATATGAAATTACGTTTATCTACATATTTTAATTTCTTTGTAACAACTCGAAGCCATGGGAAATATATCGAGCTCGTAGATTTTTGTGTTTGTCTATAATATGGCCAAATTCTTCATGACATTTGCCATGACATAATATCCATTATAACAAATTTGTGGTTCATGACATTTGCCATGACATAATATACATTATTAGGCCAAGGATTTCTTGCTATAAATAGAGGAGTTTCTCCTCATTTGAAAACACACCAATTCAAGAGCTTTTCACTCTTGTCTTTCTTTCTCCTCCTTTATTTCATTATAGAGTATTTTGTAAGAGAGTGAGTGTTGGGAAACACTTGTGTGAACCCTTTCTTTGGAGTGATCTTGTGAGGTTATTCTCTTGGGAAATTTGGGATTAATTAGAGTATTTACTCTAATTTTGTACTCTCTTTTGTACTCTTATTGGTATAGTAAAATTGCTCCTCTCCGCTTGTGGACGTAGGTCACCTTGACCGAACCACGTTAAATTTATATCTTCTTTATATTCTTTAATTACCGTTATTATCAACTTTCATTGTCTTTATTATTGTCATTATACCGTTATTTGGCTAAATTCCGCACTACCCGGGTAACCGATCCTAACAAATTGGTATCAAAGCCAGATCTAACCGGGTTAGTTTAAATAGCCAAAATGACTCTAACAAAGTCTTATGTTGAGAAATTTGACCGAAGTGCAAACTTCGAAATGTGGCAATTAAAGATGGAAGCTATCCTAATTCAGGATGGCTTAGATTTGGCACTGCAAGAAAAGGAGAAGATGCCGGATAAAATGACGGACGAGGAGTTTGCCGTCATAGACAAAAAGACAAAAGCAAGTATTATTTTAAATCTTTCAAATGAGATTTTGCGTGAAGTTGCAGCAGAAAGCTCAGCCAAAGGCATATAGGAAAAGCTTAAAACCTTATATATGAAAAGAACAGTAGAAAACAGGCTTTACCTAAAGCAAAAACTCTACACTTTTCGTATGGCTGAAGGTACCTCTATACTTACTCATCTTGATACTTTTGATTCTCTTTTTATGGATTTAAGTAACATAGATGCTGAAATCAAAGATGAGGATCAAGCTGTGTTATTGCTTGTTTTCTTACCCCAGTCGTTTAAACATATAAGAGATACTATGCTTTATGGAAAGGATAATATCTCTTATAAAGATATCAAATCTATTTTGAAATCAAAAGAACAAATAGATAGAGATATTACTGGAAAAACTAGTGGGAACCAAGGGGAAGGCTTATTCATAAGAGGTAGATCCAATAAGAAAGATTCAAGTAGTGAGAAACCTAAATCAAGGTCAAAATCCAGATACAGAAATGTCATGTGCAAATATTGTCATAAGAAAGGTCACATTATTTCTGAATGCTTTAAATTGAAAAACAAAGAAAAGCATACAGAAAAGAAAAATGAGCACAAAAATACTGACACTGCCGAAGCAAGTGTAGCTGCTGATGAGGCTGAGGGAACTATTTTTTTAGCAACTAAAAATAGTTTCAAATCTAACAATGAGTAGATTTTAGATTCGAGTTATTCTTACCATATGTGTCCCATTCGGGATTTATTTACCACATATAAATCTATTGGAGGTAGAGTTGTCTTGATGGGCAACAATGTTGCCTGCAAAGTTATTGGAAAAGGTACAATCCGAATCAAAATGCACGATGGTGTGGTGAGAACTCTCACCGATGTTAGACATATTCCTGACTTGAAGAAAAATCTCATCTCTTTGGGCACTCTAGAATCTCTTGGGTGCAAGTACACAGGTGAAGGTGGAGTTCTGAAAATTTCTCATGGTGCTCTTGTGATCATGAAAGCACGCAGATCTGGTACGTTGTATACTCTTTTGGGATATACTGTTACAGGTGCTGCTGCAGTTTCAATATCAGATAAATCAGATTCTGACATCACCGAATTATGGCATATGCGATTGGGGCATATGAGTGAAAAAGGTCTTTCCATCCTCAGCAAAAGAGGTCTCTTATGTAGCCAAAGTACCAGAAATATGGAGTTCTCTTAACATTGTGTGTTCGGGAAACAGAAAAGAGTTAGCTTCAAATCTCCATCGATTCATAGAACAAAAGGTACTTTGGATTACATTCATTCAGATCTTTGGGGTCCTTCACGTACCCAATCAAAAGGTGGTGCCAGGTATATGTTAACTTTCATTGATGATTATTCAAGGAAAGTTTGGGTTTATTTCCTAAAAAATAAAAGTGATATTTTCTTAAATTTCAAACAATGAAAAATTTTGATTGAGAAGCAAACAGGAAAATAGGTTAAGCGGCTTAGAACAGATAATGGCTTGGAATTTTGTAATGATGAATTCAACGAATTTTGCAAGAATGAAGGAATTGCTCGACATCGTACTGTGAGAATGACACCTCAGCAAAATGGTGTGGCAGAAAGGATGAATAGAACTCTTTTGGAAGGGCTCGTTGCATGATTTCAAATGCTGGGTTGACAAACGCCTTTTGGGCAGAAGCTATCTCTACAGCTTGTTATATTGTCAACCAAGCTCCTTCTGCACCTTTGAACTTTAAGACTCCAGAGGAAGTGTGGTCAGGTACTCCTGCTAATTATTCTAATTTAAAGATATTTGGTTGCCCTGCATACATGCATGTAAATGATGGAAAATTAGAGCCAAGGGCTAAAAAGTGCATTTTCCTTGGGTATGCATCTGGGGTGAAAGGATACCGACTATGGTATCCTGATCCCATGGCACCAAAATTTATAATTAGCAGAGATATAACCTTTGATGAATCCTCTATGTTATATTCTAGAAAAAAATCTTCTAGTTCTTGTGATACAGATAAAGGAAAGTGTACACAGAACCCGGTGGAGATTGAGGTTGGCATTCCTTCTGAGCCAAGCTCATCAACTTTGGAGCAAAATACAGTTGAAACTCCTGAAGTTGAGACAGAAGCGGAAATTCTTGAAGTTGAGACTCCTGAAGTTGAACCAGAAGAAGAGGAGTATTCTATAGCCAAACATAGACCAAGAAGAGAATGTAAACAACCATTAAGGTTTGGAAATTATGTTGCATTTGCTTTTTCAGTTGCACAGGAAACTGAAGAAATTGGAGAACCATCAAAATATTCAGAAGCAGTTTCTGGTGCTGACTCAGCCAAGTGGTTGATTGCAATGAATGAAGAAATTGAGTCTCTCCACAAAAATGGTACTTGGTCTCTTGTGAAGCTGCCATCAGGAAAAAGAATTGTTGGTTGCAAATGGGTCTTCAAGAAAAAGGATGGCATTCCAGGGGTTGAAGATGAGAGGTATAAGGCACGATTAGTTGCAAAGGGCTATAGTCAGATACAAGGAGTTGATTTTAATGATACTTTCTCACCTGTTGTTAAACATAGCTCTATTCGTGTCTTGCTTGCCTTCGTTGCCATGTATAATTTGGAATTAGAACAACTTGATGTTAAGACAGCTTTCTTACATGGCGAACTTGAGGAACAAATATACATGCATCAACCCGAAGGATTTGAAATTCAAGGAAAAGAAGATCATGTTTGCTTGTTGAAGAAATCCTTGTACGGATTAAAGCAGTCTCCAAGGCAATGGTATAAAAGGTTTGATTCTTTTATGTTGGGTCATGGTTATTCGAGGAGCATGTATGATAGTTGTGTTTACTTCCGGAAGTTAAATGATGGTTCATTTGTGTACCTATTATTATATGTTGATGGCATGCTCATTGCTGCTAAGGATTTAACAGAAATTCACAATTTGAAAAGTCAGCTGAAAAGTGAATTTGAGATGAAAGATTTGGGAGCAGCTAAGAAAATCTTTGGCATGGAGATCAAAAGAGATCGAAAAGCCAACAGGCTATTTCTGACTCAGAAGAAGTACTTGGAGAAAGTTTTGGAGAGGTTTGGCATGAAAGATGCTAAACCAGTTAGTACCCCTCTTGCTGCTCATTTTAAGTTATCAGCTGCTCAGTTCCCGCAGTCAGAGGAAGAAGAGAGGTACATGGCACAGGTTCCTTATTCCAGTGCAGTCGGCAGTATTATGTATGCAATGGTTTGTACACGTCCAGACATTTCACAAGCAATGAGCGTGGTAAGCCGGTATATGGCTTGCTCTGGTAAAGCACATTGGCATGCTGTGAAATGAATTCTCAGATACTTGCGAGATACTTCAAACACATGTTTGGAGTTTGGGAGAAATACTAACACTTTGGTTGGTTTTGTAGACTCAGATTATGCAGGTGATCTTGATAAAAGAAGATCACTAAGAGGCTATATATTTTGCATCAGTGGTTGCGCTATTAGTTGGAAAGCTACATTACAACATGTAGTAGCTTTATCTACTACCGAAGCAGAATATATGGCAGTGACTGAGGCGATCAAAGAAGCTTTATGGTTGAAGGGTTTATTTGCGGAACTCAGTTTACACCAAAGTGGTATTACCATTTTCTGTGATAGTCAAAGTGCCATTCACTTGACTAAAGATCAAATGTATCATGAGAGGACGAAGCACATTGATATAAAGTATCATTTCATCCGAGAAACCATTGCTGAAAGAAAAGTCTCTGTTCAGAAGATCAACACTAGAGACAATCCTGCTGACATGTTCACAAAACCTCTTCCAGTGTCCAAGTTCAAGCTTTGCCTGAACTTGATTGACATTTATGAAGAATGATTTTGCCCATTGGGGTTTTTGCGGAGAAGGTGGAGCAAATTTACTATATATAAGCCGAAATTAGGCCAAGGTGGAGATTTGTAATATGGCCAAATTTTTTATGACATTTGCCATGACATAATATCCATTATAACAAATTTGTGGTTCATGACATTTGCCATGACATAATATCCATTATAACAAATTTATGGATCATGACATTTGCCATGACATAATATCCATTATTAGGCCAAGGATTTCTTGCTATAAATAGAGGAGTTTCTCCTCATTTGAAAACACACCAATTCAAGAGCTTTTCACTCTTGTCTTTCCTTCTCCTCCTTTATTTCATTATAGAGTATTTTGTAAGAGAGTGAGTATTGGGAAACACTTGTGTGAACCCTTTCTTTGGAGTGATCTTGTGAGGTTATTCTCTTGGGGAATTTGGGATTAATTAGAGTATTTACTCTAATTTTGTACTCTCTTTTGTATTCTTATTGGTATAGTAAAATTGCTCCTCTCCGCTTGTGGACGTAGGTCACCTTGACCGAACCACGTTAAATTTGTGTTTTCTTTATATTCTTTAATTGCCGTTATTATCAACTTTCATTGTCTTTGTTATTGTCATTATACCGTTGTTTGGCTAAATTCCGCACTACCCGGGTAACCGATCCTAACATTGTCATTAAGTTATTTGATGCTCTAACAGTGACTCTTCTACTATAAAATTTAAAAAGGTATACAAATTATAGTAAACAAATGAGTATAAATTAATAAGGCAAAATAGTCCAATTATATTTTTTACATTAATGATAATGAGTTAACAAAATTATTATAAAGTAATCAGAATAAGAAAACTAAACATAATATGCGTAAACCACAACTGAATCATATTTCCGGTATAAAATATAAAATTCAGGTGATATCTCGGGCTGTAACCTCGTTAGTCAAGCACAGAAAATTTCTAATACTAAGATATGAAATATGGGAGATTATACTAGGGACAGGACGTATTTAATGACGATATGGACTCGAGTGAAGCTTCCCTTCCTATTCCTTTCACCTTATTTCACCCCGAGAAAAATATTTGTAATAATCAGTGAACTATCTTCTTTTTTCTCTGTTAAGTTGGTGAGATATTCAAAGAGTAGACACAAAAATATTCACCTCCATTCCAACCAAACTTGTGGGGCAAGTATTTGTCCTTTCTCTATGCCCCAACCCCTCAATCCCTCTCCCAATCCACAATTGGCGTCAACTTCAACTATCTTTACTAACATTGCAGCCGGCCCCAACTATTTATTGTTTTCCTATAATTAAATGTCTGGATTTGTTTGTACACATCTTAACTATTCTACTGGATACTTATTATTTTCTTCGTTTCAGTTTATGTGAACCTATTTTATTTTTGGTCCGTTTCAAAAAGAATATAACCCCTTTCTGAATTTGAAAACAATTTAGCTTAAACTTACAATTCTACCCTTAATGAGAACTTTTATAACCACACAAATACTCTAGCCTCTTTTTGACTTGTTTAGGACCATAAATTCTAAAAGTTTTTCATTTTTTTCTTAAACTCCGTACCCAATCAAACAGGTTCACATAAATTGGAACGGACGGAGTACTTTTTATCAGTATAGAGATTAGGTAACTCTAGCTACCTAGACTTAAGTAGATGAGAAAAAATTATCCTACATTATTTTACCTCTACAAAAATTGAACCTTGATCTCTCATAATTTTTATCGGATATAGTACATCCTTGGGTGCAGCCGTCTCCAACTATTCATGCAACCTACAAATTAAGCTATGATATCTTACCCCCTTCCCCTTCTTTCTCTTGTTCTGGAAGGGGGTGTGGGCCCCTCATGGGATAGGCTCCCTACTAGTAAACGAACACACGCTTGTATAGTACACGTCTTAGCATGCTCTTATATACCCAAACATTTCAAAACTTGAGCAAAAAATTCCAAGTGTCACAAGTTTTGATACACACTTGACACTGTTTATTCCAACAGAAAAACGAATGGCTTCTTGGTTTGAAAGACACAAACTGCAGAAACCCAAAGAAGTAGAAACTCCTCCAAGAAATTACAAGAATAGAGAAAAGAAGCCAAAAAGCTTTGATGAATCCATCTTGATACCCCAAAAATCTCCAACAACTTTTGCAGCTATTAATGGTTACTCTTCCTTATCTTCTGTTTCCCATTCCTACACATACACAAATGAAAAGAAACCTCATCCTCTTCCTTTGCCTTTGCCATTGGATTCACCTCATTTCTCTACAAGATCAAGTAGTGGATCTTCCTCTACTTCATCTGATCAGTTCAATGATGATGAAGAAGAACAAGCTCAAGATCACTTGTCATTTAGTCCATTCAGGTTTGTTGAATCTTTCCTCTTATTATTGCCTTTTTCTGTAAAAGGGTAAATTATCTTTCTTCTTCTTTTTCCTTCTTTCATTTCATGGTTTAGGGAACAGGATGTTTTAACATGTTATAAAACACTGCACAGGAATAAGTACAATGATTGGACAAGAACTTCAAATGAGAGTTCAAAGTCTACCTCGCCAACATATCCATTGTTATGGGGAAAGATTTTGGATTCTCCAAATGGAAAACAAGAAAGTTGTAATCATCCGCGCCATCCTCTTCCTCTTCCTCCTCCACCAAATTCTTCTGCTAAATCAGTAGGGCAAGCTCTCGAGTCCAAATGGAAGAAAGGAAGGTTGTTAGGAAGAGGAATATTTGGGCATGTCTATGCTGGATTTAATAGGTATCTCATGACTTCCACTCATCCTATTTTACATCTTTGATCTTTCTGAATTGAAGTTCTATCCTTGATAGTGTAAATAATAGCCAATAATATTTATTCAATATGGTCGCTAATAAGGTAACTAAACAATATATCTTTATGATAATTTTTAATTGTACCCTAATAAAATTAATTAAATTGTTATAATAAGTTAAATTATGTTAATCGTGTAAAAATCTATACGATGCCAAGGTATATGATTTAAATATTTTCATGTTTATGTTCTTTATTGGTAGTACCAATTTAGTAGAATAGCTCTTGTCTCATCGGCCCGGACTCATCAAAGATAATGTTACTGCCTCGTCTGTACCGGGCTGCCCTTTACTGTCCACAATTGTTCTATTGGTCATTTTCCTTCCGTAACTTATGCCGGTTGTTGTCATAAACCATAATTCAGAGGTCTGTCCGAAAGTGGTCCATTTCTCAAAGATAATAAGTATTCCCTCTGTTTCAATTTATGTGAACCCATTTGATTGGGCACGGAGTTTAAGAAAAGATAGAAGACTTTTGAATTTGTGGTGTAAAATGAGGCACATATATTTTGTGTGGCTATAAATCATTGCATAAAGGTAAATTGTTTCCAAATAGGGAAAGAGGTCATTCTTTTTTGCGCGGACTAAAAAGAAAATAGGTTCACGTAAATTGAAATGGAGGGATTAATAAATAACAAGAGCTAAGAAAAGAAAGAAACAAAAGAAATATCAAAGAAAGTGAGACCTCACTAATAGCTGTAACTTTGTTTCTGCAACAGTGATAATGGACAAATGTGTGCTATAAAGGAAGTAAGAACCGTCTCCAATGACATAACATCAAAAGAACGGCTGACTCAGGTCTGTATATTTTATACTCACACAAGCAATTTTAGGTGGTCTTTCATGTTTTTTTATCAAATCTGAATGACTGATAATAAGCTAGTAATTTCTTGGTTAAACAGGAGATCACATTGCTCAGTCAATTCTCCCATCCAAACATTGTACAATACTATGGAAGTGAATTGGTATGACCCCTTTTGTGTTTTTTCTTTGAAGAAGCAAAAGCAAATGGTTTTTTTCATATTATAATGAAGTAAAAATAAACCAAGTGATAATTGACAATCTTGTTACAGAGAGGAGACAAATTGTCTCTCTACTTGGAGTATGTTCCTGGAGGATCAATTCTCAAACTACTTCAAGAATATGGTCCTTTTGAAGAACAAATTATCAGCAGCTACACTCGAAAAATTCTCTCTGGATTAATCTTCTTACACGAGAGAAACATCGCACACAGGTAAAAGTTATATATAGCTAGTTGATATTATCAGAAGAATTTTTGTTCTGTCAAGATCAATATATTCTCCGTTTTTGTTACTTGGCAGAGATATTAAAGGAGCAAACATACTAGTAAATGCTAAAGGTGAAATCAAGCTTGCAGACTTTGGAATGGCTAAACATGTATGTATCCAGCAGCAATATATGAACCAAAAGCGTAACGATTTTTAGTTGATTTCCATTCTATAAAAAGGATATATTAATTCATGTTTATATTTGGTTTTCCAATCTCAGATAAACACATGTTCTTTGATGACTTCTTTCAAAGGAAATTCAAATTGGATGGCTCCAGAGGTAATTTTCTCAAGAATTTGTTAAATGGTTTATTCCAACATCTTTTTCTCTGTTTCTTATTTCCTGAAACCTTTCTTGTTTCCAAATATTATATCAGGTAGTACAGGATGCAGGATGTTCCAGTGTTGCTGTAGATATTTGGAGCCTAGGTTGTACTGTTCTTGAAATGGCAACAGCTAAACCTCCATGGGGCCAATATGAAGTATGACATATTCCCTTACTCCTAAAATGAAACTACCCAAAGAGAATGCAAAGACTGACAAAAATCTGAACTTAATTTTTTGGCTAGTTGGATAAGGGGAATACACACGTCATTTCTAGTTGTTTCGCAACCAAAACAATGAGAATTGTATCTCAACTTTCATTTTTAACAGTTCCGTTTCTCTTTTAGAGAATTTCTGCTCAAATATCGGGGTTGTCTGAAAGGATAATATTATGGATCATGATATAACTGGATTGTGCAAATCTTTTACTGTATCAGTTGAGACTGATATGTCTTATGTGGGATTAACAGGCAGCTGCATTATTCAAACTGGCACATGGTAAAGACAGTCCTGAAATTCCCAGAAACCTCTCAGATAATGCAAAGAATTTTCTGAAACTTTGCCTGCAGAAGAACCCAAGTCGCCGGCTGACAGCTGCTCAGCTGCTACATCATCCATTTGTTCAGCAGTAGTGGTGAGAATAGTAGGTCACACCCCATCTTAATGAGAATCCATCACTAATCAGCCAATTTAACGGTATGACTGGAACTTCTTGGTTCTGTATTTTTGAACGTAAGAAAGTAGGACAGGATTGGTAATGTTTGCGAACGTGTTGCAGGTTACAGACACCATTACACGACTGAACAAGTTGCTCGCTTGGATCTTGAAGACAGGTTGAGCAAGACGATAATGAACAAGAGTTGCTATTCAAACTATAGCAAGATGGGAAGGAAATCGATTGGAGAAATGAGCCTCAAGAACTAAGCCAAGACATAACAATATGAGCTAGTCGCTGGTGTCAAATTTAAACAGGAGATATCTTCCCACCACATACGACCCAAAAAGCGGAAAAGAGAGTGCCTTTTGAAGCGCCAGTCGCGTAAGTGACAGGAACAGGCCAAGTCAAAAAACCTTGATATTCATATCAACAAAAGAAAAGCGCCAGGTGCACCCCTCGGTCGGATCATCCAATTCGCTCCAACCACCATGGATCTTTGGTCAAAACGGCAACCCTTTGGTTCGGTTTGGAGAAGTGGGTGAAAGATGTATATCCCCGCCAGAGCATCAGTTGAGATAAATTCACCCTCGTGGTGGCATCACTTGCTCAGTTCCACTCAATTCAATCATGGATGACAATAAAATTCTCATTTTAGACGTATAGCAATCTAAACTCGATCATTATCAAGAATTGTACAAGCTTAGTTCACTAGCTAGGATATACCAGATGGTATTAACAATAATCATTGTACAAGCTTAGTTCAATCCAACAATTACTGGTCAAAACGAAAACCAGTTCATGTACAATAAAGCACCACAATATACCTGTTAGCCAAACAAAATACCTCACAGATTTCTTAACAAAAATTCGGCCACTATCAATGCATAACACAACATGCCTCACTTGTGCAGTATCAGTCCTGACCATTAGCAACAGTTGCATCAAAACCTGCGGAAAATCAACAGTGTAACTTTTAGTAATTATATTGTTGGAAAAATGAAAAAAGGGGGGAAGGGGGACAAGAAGATCAAAATATGTACTGAAATATAAGCTTACAATTTACTATGGCTCAACTTAATGCAGATAATGGGGACCATTTATGCACTATTATCTACCGTGTTACATTACAACAACCAAGAGTCATTCTGCATAAGGAATCCTCTTAGCAGAAAGATAAATTCTAGCTTGAGGAACCATTATCAATATGATTTAGACCATAATCTGGTCATTAAGCCTCAGCTCTAACATTGTAGTATTCTGTCCACTGCAGCAGCCTACATGTAGCACATCAATGTAGAAGATAGATTAATGGCTAGTCTGAATAAAACAGCCCTCTGTTATGATTGGAGATCATGGAATGATGCCTATGCCTTCTCCGCAACATCAGATATATCATTAGATATTTTCAGTACCAGTATAGACACCAGATTCAAAAACACATTACTCAAGATTACTGGGAGGCATCAACATAAAGGCATTTTGTGCACACAAAGAGGAGCAGAGACAAGAGAGAGATATAGATAGTCTTTTTTCACCTTTTATCAATTGTTAAATATAATAAAATTCAAAACAATCAGACTCATTGGTAAATTTTCTTTACCAGCATTTCTCTAAATTATTTTTCCTTCCAAGTTTCTAGGTAGAATATATGTCTTCAATCATATCAAATGCAGGTTGTCGCTAAGGAAAATTGTACCAACCTTAAAAAGAATATTCTTTAAGATCAGCCTTCGAGTCTCCAAGTTCCAGGTCTGCCATACATTCTTCCACTGTAAGTGGAGGGAGTTGCCTAGTTTTTCGCCTAAGATTATGCTTATGCCAGTCACTCTTAAAATGCTCTCTGTATTCTTTTGAATCTCCTACAACAGTGTTGCAAGTAGTGCACTTGTTCAGTTTTACTTCGCCCTCGGAACTCCCAGTTTTGGCAGGTTTGTTCAGTTTTTCTTCTCCCCTAGAATTGCCACTTTCTGAAGAAATGGTCTGCTTTTGCATTTTCTCACTCAGCTGAAGGACTGAACCTGTAGAATCCTTCCGTAAACTCGATGGCTCGTCCTCGTGATCATCGTACTGATCAACAAAGGTATCTCCTTCCACATGTACATTGACTGCAAGAATTTCCAACCTCCCCTGTAAATTCCTGATCAAGGCATCACAGTCCCGGAAAAGACTAGGCTCAATCTCACAAATCTGAAACACAACAAGTAGACGGGTAGTTAATGGTAGTTAATTACCACGAAACAAACAAATGCAACTGTGCTAGTTAAGAGCGCATGAGAGCAAGCTTGTCCACTCAGTCAAAGATATTAAACTGCAGTTTTGACCTAAGCATACCATGCAAAATTAGTTTGCCCACCTCAAAGCATTCATATTCTCATCACTCATTAGTTTGGTGAAACCAGGATTCAAAAGGTTCCTCCACTTCTTATTAATGGATGACACCATTCGACTTGTACAGATGGCAGAAACTGTGCTTGCTCAAGTTCATTAAGCTTTAGAATAAATGAAATGGTATTTTCATGAATGAAGCTCAAGTTGGGTTCAAAGGAGAGGAATAATAAAGGAAGAAAAAGTGAGACCTAACAACTACTCTTGACGCCTCCTGCTTCTATTGATAAGCAAGAATACAGGGAGCAGTGTTTTTTCCAAGAGAAAAGCCTAATGAAACGACGAGGCACATGGGGCTTCAACTGAAAAGCGAAAAGCTGAGCACACAATCTATTAAAACTACAATAACTCTAATACTAACTCAAGAACTCAATTACACATTAATAGAATGTAATCGCAACAAGGCCCCAAAGAGGTAACTTCAATGCAAAAAACATTTTTATTTTCGATTAATCAACATAAAAAAATCATTTGCAACATTCAAATTTGTATTTAATTGGTTTAGAACCATAATAACAAAGTAGAAAATCCTTTCCAAAAAGAGTAACAAAGTAGAAAAAGAGAAGACTAACAAAAGTAGCAGATGAAAAGAACTTGCATACTAAGCAGAAGAAAAAGAAAAGAAACATTAGTGTTTGAAGAAGAGAAAGAAGAAAGAAATATTAAAAGGAGCAAAGAAACAACTAGTAGAATATATTTAAAAAATACAATCATTCAATATCGTAATTTTCATTGGCAATCATGAGAAACAAAAATATGGATGGTATGGCCTTACACTAGTTTGGGTTCGCCATCAAAGGTGATAGTGCTATAACACATCAAAATGCCTATTCATAGTGAGTGTAAAAATTCAATGCAATGTGATAACTTTGACCCCACTATAACAAGCATTTCTGATTGCATTCAAGAGCTGATCTTTAACCTACTATTCGGCTAACTCGGTTATATTACATTGGTAGCAACACATTTTTTTCACAGGATGCTTGCGCAGGCAAAGACACAACTGTAAACCAGAAAAGTTACCTGCTGTGGCTCGTAGGATGTAACAACCAGAAATGGCAGAAGGAAAAGAAAGAAAATGAGGTTAGGGCTTTTAGTGAGAGAAGAATACTTAGGAGAATACAATAACATGTAAGGGATAATAAGGTGATCTACTTGGTCAAACCAAAATAGCTTTAAAGCTACAAAGCCATAAGTTGGGAATATCCTACTCACGCCTTTTGGTTTATTTTGGATGGTCTTGGCTTAAAAGCACTTGTGGTGTCTGCCAAACACAAAAATAAGCCAAAAAGTGCTTTTAAGCTGGTTTGACCAGCTTTTAAGCCAATTCAAACACCCTCATACTCACTGTTTAGGTCATATTTAATGAAACTGGCTTTTAAAGTCAACTTGGATCAATGGCCTTCACGGCTTCACCATAAAAGAATAACAAAATGTTCATCCGGAAATGTAACTCTAACAACCAAGGTCCTGAATAGATTAACGATATTGCAACTAATTATTACCACAAACGACTATGCACAGACCTGACTGAACAATTCCTAAGATATTCTAAGCCGTTGACAAGTTTCAATAAGCTTTAGCCTTTGTAAACCAACTGTTAATGAAAGACATTCAACATTCATCTTTGATCTATAAGAAAGAACAGAACCTAATATTTATGTCTACCAAGTATCACTAACACATGTTAAAAAGAATCAACCACATGAGTATTATGCTGCAACAAAAGCAATTATTAAATGATTTAACAGCTGACAGTTAATAAACCATAAGTTATCAAACCATATAAACTAGAGATAGAAAATCCATCCTTTTCTGCCAATAGAAGTCCCCCCCCCCCCCCCCAAACATGAATCTATTCAAAATGTGAAGTTGACCACATCATTCAAGGACCGAGAATCTGAAGTAATGAAACAGGATGATAACCTTTTTTTGAGAATGGTAAGAAGAAACAGGATGATAACTGATAACATGAACAACCTAAAAGATCTCATACAACATCGTTGACACCCACAAATACATATAACCGGAAGTCAAGAGAATGAGACACAAAAGGGCATGAGAAATGGATTAAATCTGATACGTGTTTTTTTTCTTACCTCGAGCTTTCAGATCTCTCTCTCTTCGAATCCCTAATGTATTTTTTGTGCTCAGCTGTTCCTTCTAATTGATCTCACTTTCAAAGGTGAATTTGAATTAAGTGGATGGAGATGACTCATCAATGCTACCACAGTTGATTGATTATAAATTATTTAAAATCACACAAAGCATAAGGGAAGTAGATGCATTTACTTCTGAGGTATATCAGATTCCTGTCAAGCTCATAGGATTAAAAGAATGTGCACTTGGGATATCAGATGCCTGTATTTCCAACAGAAAGAGATGGGATCTCAAATTCTATAGAAATCACTAGTCTTAGCTCCAGGACAGATATATTTAGAATGAAATATTTCGGTGCAAGTATTATTTATTGTTCAATTTCTTTAATATTCTGAAGGTAGGAGAGCATTTGGATAAAGATAACATCCAAGAATAATTAGTACAGTATGAGGCGTCAAATGTAGATGTCACTTACTATGGAGTGCTGACTTCCAAATTCTTCTCTTGACACAATGGAGGCATTCCATTCCTTCAGCTTGTCCAACACGGAAGGGCTCCTCTGTTCCGGTACATGTATCCTCAGCCTCATGGGAGCCCGTTTAATGGGGTAGTGCTTTTGAAGCTCCCGGATGACCTCTAGTGCCTGCAGAAGTTAATAAACAATTTGCAGGATATTAAACCTAAACAACTAAAATAACGAGTTTGAAATCCTAGCAAGAATAAGTATAGCTGTTACCTGTTTCTTTGAGCTGCTATTTGGATCAACAGCAAAATGGATTTCATGCATCAGCCGCTCAATCATGCTAATTGTATATGGACGCTGAGTTTCAGGATTGATTGTCTTCTGCATAACTATAGTAGCAATATCCCTGAACTGACTTGAAAACTGTGATTCCCTCTCCTTTCCTGCAACTTGCAGCTCTCCTTTGTCCAAAATCTACAACATAGGAAACATTTTCTACATATATAACCATCGAATCTTTCTCAGCTATCCCCAAGCGAAAAACAAAGAGTTCAAGAGGGGTGGAGAGTAGGGTGAAATATGAAATGCTATTTAGTGGCACTTATTTAAGCAGCTCACGTTACTAGATATGCTCAAACAACTTAATGGATAATCCATAACTGCTTGAGTGATGTATCTAATGTAATGTGTAAGAACAGTTTAAATGATTAAACCATAGGAAGGGCCCTTTCTATATCCGACAAATCACAAGGAGCGGCGGAGCTACCCTTGTCCAAGGGGAGTCAATTGACCCCTTTGCTGGAAATTACAGCCTAGATAGGTCCAAAGATTTTTTATTGATACATGCTATATGTTGAATCCCCTTGGCTTATTTACTTCTTTATATTTTGACTCTCCTTAGTGAAAGTTACTTCTTTATATTTTGACTCTCCTTAGTGAAAGTTCTGGCTCCGCCACTGGTCGCAAGTTCTGAAGTTTGTGACATACCAATCAGTTTACATGAATAAATACTTTCAGTGTTCTAGGGAAAATAAGCATGCTATTTAGTGCAAGTTATTTAAGCAATTTACATGTTAGGCATGATTAAACCCACTACCTTCATTATATGTTAGGAAACAAAAGATGGAAAAATACAAACCTCCAGGCAGATTTTGGACTGATCATCAGTTCCAAAAGCAGCAATCAAATCTTTAGACTTAGCAAGTACACCCTTTGACACATTTGAGTATACAGTTTGTGACTGCAACACTTCATCCAAGTCTTTCTCTCTACACCACAAATAAACTTCCAATTTCAAACTAATAATTCTATTTTGTTTCTAAACATACAAACTTTAATTACAAGGTCATAAAAAGAAAGAGGAAAAAAGAAAACTTACACGCCAGAACGCCACGAGAGGACTTTATTCTTATAACAGGCGATTTCGAACCGGTTACCGTGCTTCTTGAGACGCACAACGGCGACATTCGTAAGTCGCTTTTGGCCTATCGGCTGTACCAGTGTTTTCGACATCTCTATCGTATTTGCTTCTATTTCGTCTGTGCTTCTGGTAAGTTCGTCGAGGCTTTGTTTCGGAAAAGGGCAAAAACGGCCGCGGAAAGGAGAAGAGTTTTCTTTCAAGTTAATCCCCCAATTTGCACATATTCATGTAGGTGTCATTGCACAATTAGTAACTAATTAGAGATGTCTTCCCTCTTTAGTCACTACTTAAAATATATTTACTCTTTAGTCAATACTTAATAAATCTTTATCCGTCTGGACGAAAACACTCTTATGCTATACATAGGTGTTGTGTAAAATATTAAGGGCATGGGGTGTCCTTTAACTTCATGAATGTTGTATAAATATTAAGGACAAGGTGTCCTGTATTTGTACCTTCAGTTGTTAAACTTTAGGATATCATATCCTTAACTTCATATGTGTAATGTAATGTTAAGTACATGGTGTCCTTAACTTCATGTGTGCAGTGAAAATGTTAAGGACATAATGTCTTTAACTTGTATTTGCACCTTCTCTTGTTAAACTTTAGGACCTCGTATCATTAACTTCATATGTGCAGTGTAAATGTTAAGAATATGGTGTCCTTAATTTCATGTGTGCAGTGTAAATATTAAGGACATAGTGTCCTTAACTTTATGAGTGTTATGTAAATATTAAGGACATGGTGTCCTTAACTCATGAATGTTGTGTAAATATTAAGGACAAAGTGTCATGTATTTGCACCTTCCGTTGTTAAACTTTAGGACATCATGTCCTTAACTTCATATGTGCAGTGTAAATGTTAAGGACATGGCGTCATTAACTTCATGTGTGCAGTGTAAATGTTAAGGATGTCATGTCCTTAATATTTACACAGCACTCATGAATAAAGGGTAACAACGTCTTTTCGTATTAATTTTAATAGAGTAGTGGCTATTTTTGCTCAACATTAAAAATATTGGATAAAAACTAAATATCATGTTAAAAAATGGCTATCCCACGCCATTTCTACTATTCATGTACTAGTTACGTTTGGCATGTGGTGCATCCGGGCCCAATTATTAAATTTAAAATTTTCTTGTTATAGACAAATTAGTCAATGTACAAGTTTAAATTTTACCCAAAATCATTTTTCTTGCATAATGTGTTATTGCATTCTTGCCAAAAAATATATTCTCAGCTATTCGGTCATTATTAGTGTAGACAATAAATTTGCGTCAAAAAAATAATCGAGACCAAAAACTATTGCAACAATTATAGTATTTTATTTCAAATAATTTGAGCATTACAATCTATATGATTCCTCTCGTTCTTCTTTCCAATAGTAAATAAATTCAAGGGCCTTTGAGCTTGATCTTGAATCTATATTTGTTGTCACGAACGATGATTTTGAATTCAACTAGTACGAACTTTGATTTGAACTTGTACTCCTTGAACTTTGAATTGTTCTTCGTTCTTGAGCTTGAACTTGATTTCTTGAACTTGAGCTTGATTGCTTGAAGCTTGAAACTTGAAACTTGAAACTTGTAGAGAAATTTGAGGCGTTTGATCCACGAGCTCTCAAATAATATTTCAAAATCAATATTAAATTCTGACACGCCGACGATTTCATATTAGCGTGACTTCACCAAAACTTTTGTATCTTGATGTAGGAACGTCGAAATCACGAACCATTTGATTTCTTGGAAACTAAACTTCAAAATCTAAAACATATCCAAAATATAAATTTTAATTCCTTAAGGATAGTTTAGATAATACTTTGAAATCAACATTAAATTCTGACATATTGACGATTTCAGATTTGCGCGACTTTACCAAAACTTTTGTCTCTTAATGTAGGAACGTTGAAATCAAGAACTATTTAATTTCTTGGAAACTAAACTTAAAAATATAAAACATATCCAAAATATAAAATTTAATGCCTTAAGGATAGTTTCAGATAATATTTTGAATTTAACTTTAGTTTCTGATATGCCAACAATTCCAAATTAGCGCGACTTTGCCAAAACTTTTATGTCTTGGTATGGAAGCCTCGAGATCGCAAGACGTTTTAGTTGCCAGAAATTGAAATTCAAGAGCTTCATTCTCACCAAATATCTTGGGGTCAAGTCTCACTGAATTTGAAACTGCGTGCCAGGTAATCCTCCTTCTTATACTTGTATTCCCTTCTGATGCCTCTCTTTCCTTCCCCTTTTTTTCTTAGGGGAGACGGCAGATTTTTAGACAAACAACCTTGAAGGTTTGGCAAACATGAAGACATAACGAATCTTTGGGCTTCAATGCAAATACTTAGTAGCCTCCTAAAAGACTATAATCATTCCAATTAAGATACTAATTTACCATAGAGATTTGCCCCCTTTAAATCAAATGGGATCCAAAGTTCAATACAAGAATGGTATCTTAGCCTGATTTTCAAGTGTTGATTGAATGGATTACATTCCATCATAGTTCAATCGAACAACGATTGGGACACTATGTATCTTTTGAACTTATGCGACTGAACTTAGAATGAAACTCCAAGCTGCCTACGTACCTCGGTGAAGAGGATCAAGTCATACCGTAGTTCAGAATGGGTGAGTTTTTTTTTTTGTGTCCTAACTTTTGCCTAGGCCGCCTCTTTCGAGGTTTTCAACCTAGCAGACTCTTATTTTTTGGGTGGTGGGCCGTACACAGTTTAGACTCATGCGGGCAAGGAGTGTATGAGCATGCAGTTTAGGCTCGTGCGTCAAGGAGCGTTGCAACTTCAAGGATAATACTTCTTCAAAAACTTGCCATTGATAGGGCCAATTCTTATGCCATCTGTATCAACGAGCTTGTAATCCCCACTTGAGTAAGTTTCTTGTACGATATATGGCCCATCCCATTTTGAGGTGAACTTCCCTACAGGTTTATGAGAAGTAATAATGGGTCTTCGTACGCAAATGGCCAGGATGCAACAGTCGGGTGCAACACTTCGAGAGGCTGATGAATAAATTTTGCATGGAATTGGCAAGCCTTGCATCTTTGAGCATTGTCAAATATATCTTTTACCATTGTCGACCAATAGTATCCCATCCTTTTTATATGGAAATGGAGCTTTGGTCCAGACTGTTGTGATCCACATACCCGAAAATGTGCTTCTTGCAAAGCTTGGAGTGCTTCATCTTCCCCTAAGCATCGCAAAAGTACTCTCTCAAAAGATCTTCTGTATAGAGTATCTTTGTAGTAAAGGAAGCGAGGTGCACGATGGCGAATTTCAGTCCTTCTCCTCATATTTTCTGAAAGTATCCTGTAGCTCAAGTAATCGATAATGGGTTGTCGTAATTCTTCCTTTTCAGCTTCGGAAACAGCGACAAGATGCTCGAGTTCATTTTCTTCACTTTCACCCTCATTTGGCAGCGACACTACCCATTTTTGTAATAAAGAAACTTGCGCTTGATCAGGCAGGGTTAACGATGAAGCTAGGGCAGCTAAAACATCAGCCTTCTTGTTTTCTTTCCTAGGCACATGTTGAATAGTCACATCACCGACCCACCCCATTTAATTTTTAGCATAATCATGATATAGGTGTATTTCAGGTTTCTTGACCTCGTAGCTATCCAAAAGCTGGTTGATCACTAATTGAGAGTTGCCAAATACTTACAATTGCAACTGCTTTATTTCGACAGCCATTTCAAGTCCAAAAATTAATGCTAGATACTCAACAACATTGTTGGAGCACAGTTGTGTCAACGTAAAAGAATAGGGCAGAACCTCACATTGAGAAGTGACAAATATTACGCCAGCACCAGCTCCCCCGCGATGTACAACACCATTAAAGTACATCTTCCATGGAGGGTGAACTCCAATGACCATTGCTTCTTCATCAGGTAGTTCGTTAGTTAGCTCTCAATCATCAGGCATAGGGTGATCTGCCAAGAAGTCCGCTAACGCTTGTCCTTTTATAACCTTTTTAGGGATGCACACAATCTCAAATTGTTGAAACTGGAGGTACCACCTTGCTAGTCGATCACTAAGTACAGGTTTTGACATCACGAACTTGATGGGATTTGCTTTAGAAATGAGACGAACGACATGAGCTTGAAAGTAGTGTTTTAACTTTTGGATTGAGAAGACTAGCGCCAAACATAACTTTTCGATTGGCGAATAATTCAGCTCATTTGGTGTCATCATCCTGCTCAAGTAGTAAAAGGAGTCTTCTTTCCCTTCACTATTATCTTGGGTCAACAACGCTCAAACATACCTTTCTTGTGATGAAATATATAGTATCAACGGCTTTCCAGGTATATGGGCTGTCAAAAATAGAGGCTTCATCAAGTAAGTTTTAATACTTTCAAAGACATTGCTACAAGCTTGGTCCCACTTGAAAGGAATGCCTTTGTTCATGAGGCGACTGAATAATTGGCACCTCCCAACTAGTCTTGAGATGAATCTCCTAAGGTATGCTAGCCTTCATTGCAGACTTTTTAATTCATGAATATCCCGAGGCTCAGGCATTTTCAAAATGACATCCATTTTGGCTTGATCAATTTCGATCCTTCGATGTCGGACAATGAAACCCAGGAACTTTTCAGAAGTAACTTCAAAGGCATATTTCAATGGATTCATCCTAAGTTGGTACTTCTGAAGCAACTCATACACCATTCTCAAGTCTTTCAAGTGGTCACTCATCTTTCTTAATTTTACCACCAAGTCTTTAACATATCATTCAACATTCTTTGTGGAGAAGGTTATCAAAAATATTCCGCATAACTCTTTGATAAGTAGCACCAGCGTTCGTCAAGACAAAAGGCATTACCTTGTACCAATAAATACCCTTTGGGGTATGGAATGTAGTAAGCTTTTCATCTTTTGGCGCCATGCGAATTTGGTTATATCCCGAAGAATCATCCATGAATGACATTGCCTCGTACCCAGTGGTGGAATCAATCATAAGCTCTGGAATAGGAAGCGAAAATTCATCCTTAAGGCATATATTGTTGAGATCCCTAAAGTCAACATACACTTAAATTTGGCCATTCTTCTTTCTCACGTGAACAATACTTGAAACCAATGTTGGGTATTTAACTTCACGAATGAAGCCAACTTCAATGAGTTTGTTAACTTCACTTTCAATCAAGGGAACCAAATCCGGCCTAAAGCGCCTTTGGGCTTGCTTAACAGGATGAGCGTCATTCTTGACTGCAAGGTGATAGACTACTACTTTAGGGTTCAAGACAGGCATCTCTTTGTAACTCCAATAAAAGACATCCTTGAACTCCTTGAGTAACTTGATATAAGTGCTTTCTTCATAGACTGCTAGTAAAGCACTTAGGTAAGTGGGCCTTGGTTCTTCATTAGTGCCAAGGTTAACTTTTTTTAAGGCATCAATTGTTGTCTTCACTCCTTCTTTAAGTTCAGGCGGAGCGTCTTTTGCATCTTCATCTTCTTTAGGGTCCCCTTCGTTGAAGGATATGTGATAACGCAGTGAAACATCCTCCAATTTATCAACATCCTTCATTAGAGATGAAGCACCATACTTGCCTTGTGCAGTAACATGATACGAAGAACCCACACTTTCTTGAGGAGTGGACGATTTGAGGAGTGTCACCGAGTAGAAGATCTTCATTCGTGAACGTAACTTTTTCCTCACAAGCATTAACTTCTTGAGGAATGGACTCTATGAGATTTTCCATAGATGGTGCCAATGATATGTCATCACTTTTTTCTTTCCCTTTGTCAGCATGACAACAAGAGGCATCGATACCATCATGGGAAATCTTCGTGCGGAACCAACTTGGTAAGAACTCCTCCAAGGTCACTGGATGCCGTGGCTTTTGAGGGTGGTACACCTCCACTTTTGCTTTATTCAAATGCTTAACTGGAGTCCGTCTCTTTGGTCTTTTTACCATTATTTTCCTTGCTGGTTGTTCTATTGATTCTTTTCGTGGGCTCCTTTTGTGGCGCCTACGACGAGTCACCAATGTCCAACCTCAATCATCATCATGTTGATATACTTCGACTTTGTTATTCTCCAGTAATTCTTTATCTTTGATTTCTTTTAAACTGTATAGCTCATCTAGATTGAATGAGCCAAAGGTGATAGAGACTAGGTTCGCACCTGCCTTCTCCTCTTCAAGCACGATCTTCTTTTCATGGGCCAAGTCCATAACTTTGTCCTTAAAGAAAAATAATTTCTCAAGGTGATGACTCACAAGTCGATGATACCGACAATAATTTGGGTCATCAGTTTTCCCAGCTTCATTTGGCCGCTTCATCTCCGGGAGCTCAATGAGCTTTAACTCGAGGAGTTCTTCAAAAATTGCTAGCACATCAGAATCCAGAAATGGGTACTCTTTCTCTTGATTTTCTTTTAGAGTCAACTTTCTACTTGGCTTATCTTGATAAGAAGTGGATTTCATATTTTTCTTCTTGCTCACCTTCGTTGTGAACTTCACAAGTGATGTGTTGACATTCACAACTTCTTTGCTTTCAGACTTGGGTACAAACTTGGTCCATTTCCTGACTTCTTGCTTGTCGTTCCCTTTGCAAGGCTCATAGATGGGCAACCTTTCTTTTTCAGCGGAGGCCATGCTTAACTCCATGTCATGGGCACGAGTCGCAAGTTCTTCAAATGTGCTAGGCTTTATACCTTGCAAGATGTAGCGCAGTCCCCAATGCATGCATTGAATGCACATATTTATGCCAGAAGCTTCACTAAGCTTGTCTTTGAAATTGAGGATTGCATTCCTCCAGTGATTGATAAAGTCGATAACTGGTTCACCCTTCTGTTGCCGAGTATTCATAAGTTCCACCATACTCACAGTGTGCCTTGTGCTATAAAGGCGATTAAGGAACTCTTGCTCTAGTTGATCCCAGCTATCAATAGATCCCACCTCGAGGTTTGTATACCAATCAAAAGTATTTTCTTTTAGCAAGCGTACAAACTTCTTGACAAGGTAATCTCCTTATGTCCTATGATTTTTGCATGTCTCAACTAAGTGTGCCACGTGTTGCTTTGGATTGCCTTTGCCATCAAACTGTTGAAACTTTATAGGTTGATAGCTAGCAGGCATCTTCAACATATTGATCTCTGCAGTATACGGCTTTGCGAATGTAAGAGAGGACTTGGCCGCAACTTCATACTTATTTTTAATAGTTCCTTCAATAAACTCTTTCAGTTGATCGATTGAAATTATCCCTTCAGATGAGACAGGGATAGGCTTAGCGGATGCTACTTGTCTTGGGGGAGAATCACTCTCTAGGACTTTGGGAGCTTGACAGGTGCATGGGTGGATTCTTCTTCCATCAATATTCCTACCCTGTCTGTTAGCTTGTCAATTCTAGTATCTTGATTTTGTATGCACTTGGTCAAGCTAGCGATCGCTTCCTTCAAGTTTTCCAATTGCTCCTCTACAAATAAAGTGTTTGTCACCATGGCTTGCATGATTGTTGCGGGCGATGGGGAGGATCCATCGCTTGAAATATCATCATCTTCCTTCACAATAGATTTCTTAGATCCGGAGAGGTCAAGTGATATTTAGCTTAAAGTATATATATTTATATGTATACCGCCTCATGTTTCACTCGTGTTTCGTGGATTTAGGATGTAAAATATGTTGATTTATATTAATTCGGGGTGTTTTTATATATAGGAATCATCCGAAAGCAATTGGTGGCGACATTAGAGCCAAAACGGATGAAAAAGGGAAAAGTTGGGTTTTCGACGCCACAGGCAGCGCTCTATGCCACCAGTGGTGCCCTTGGCAGAAAGTTTCATAAGCCAGCACCAGGGCCAACGTAGGGAACTGGGTTGGACGTTGGCGACGTGATTTTATCCAAGTTTGCCCGAGACAAGGTTATTTCGGCCCTAGACCTAACCAACGCGTATAAAAGCACGATCTTAACTCTGAGAGGGGGGGGGGGGATTTGTGGCTAGGATAGGAATATACCTAGTCACCATGCTTAATTAAATATCGTAATCTTAATATGTTCTTAATATATTGATTTCATAGGAATATAGGCGTTAATCTATTTTGAATAGGCAAGTAGTACTTCGGGAGAAGGCTGCGAGAGTAATTGTTCGATTAATTAGCAACCATGAGTGTATGGTATGAAATAAAGAGTTAAATAGAATATAATAGGATTGGTGAACCGATCACAACTCTGAAATATTTGTCTCTACTGAATACACAACAATCATTTTGTTGCTTGATAATTTAGTTACTACTTAGAATTATAATTTAGTATAATTAAACTCTTGAACTCGAATTGGCTCGACTGAATACAATCTTGGTGAATATAGTAGGTAGTTGATACAAGTCTTTGTGGGTTCGACACTCGACTTATCATTTTATTACTTGTACGGCCATGTATACTTGCGTGTGCGTTTGGGAGCAACAAGTTTTTGGCGCCGTTGTCGGGGACTTAAATATTGATTACTCTCTAGTTTTTGCTTTAATTGTTTATTTTGCCAAGTCTAACATTACTTGATTGTTGCTCTGCTCTTAGGAAACTTGATTGAATGTGAAGGGTCAGAAGCCAGGACAGACTTCAAGGCTTTGACCCCGAACCTGAGAGAACATTTCATAGGAGGTTGAGGGAAGTAAAGGACAGAAATAATCTTCAGACACTTGTTCAATTTCCTGTGAACATGGCAGATGAGCAACATATGGTTGTTCTGGAGGTGGTGATGCCCAGCATTGCTAATGTCCCCTCCAGCATTGTGAAGCCCAGAATCACTGGGCACTTTGAGCTGAAACAGAGCATGATCCAGCTACTTCATGCGAATGGGCAGTTTATGGGTCTTCCACACGAGGATCCACAACAGCATATCCTGAATTTTTTGGAGATTAGTGATACTTATATCACTAACTGGGTCACTCCAGACTATGTGAGGCTCACATTTTTCCCGTTCTCTTTGTTGGGCGAAGCAAAGCGATGGTTGAAGGCAGAACCAGCTTATTCTATTACATCATGGAATGATCTGGCAAGGAAAGTTTTGGCAAGGTTCTTCCCTTTAGGCAAAACTAGAAAGATGAGAAGTGAGATAGTCGCCTTCAAACAGAAAGTTGGGGAGTCTTTATACTCAGCTTGGGAGAGGTTCAAGGGGCTTCTCAGAGACTATCCTCATCACAATCAGACAAGCCAAGTGTTAGCTCACACTTTCATAGAAGGGCTACATCCTGAGACAAAGATTATGGTAGATGCTGCAGTTGGAGGTCAAGTGTTGGAGAAAAGCTTTGATGAGATATATGTGTTATTGAACAAATTCTCCAAAAGCAATCCTGATTGGCAATAAGAGATAGGCAGACACACAGTGCAAAAATCTGCAAGGGTTCTTGAGTTAGTTGTGGTCTCTGCATTATCAGCGCAGATTTTCACATTGACCAACCAAGTCAATCAGATGACCTTGGTTATTAACAAGCAACAAGCTCAGCCAGTGCAATAGGTCCATATATTTTGTGAAGTCTGTGGAGAATGTCACATGAGCAATCTATGCCCAGCAAATCAGGAGTCTGTATATTTTATGCGTAATGCAAATCGAGGCAAGGCAAATCAGTACGGGGACACTTACAATCCTAACTGGAGGAACCACCCAAACTTCTCTTGGGGTGAAAACCAAGGTGCTCAGAATCAGTACAGGCCACAAGCACCTCAACAACAATATAGACCACCTCAAGCTGAACAACATGCAAACTCGACAAGTCACCTTGGGGAAATGATGAAGAAATTGATGGCTGACCAGCAGGCCCAAACAGCCAAAATAATGAATAAAGTGATGGCTGACCAGCAGGCCCAAGCAGTAACGATGAGAAATTTGGAGTGACAAATGGGACAACTTGCTAGTGCCCAAAATACTCTACTAGTTGGGGCTCTTCCTAGTGATACCGAGCCTAATCCTAAAGCTCAAGTCAATGCGGTTACCTTATGAAATGGAAGAGTGTTAGAAGAAGTTCCAAAGAAAAAAAAGTATACGGCTAGTCTTGAAGGAGAATTAGTTCCCAAGACAATTGAGGAGAATAAGAAAGAGAATAAAGGATTAGAACCAATAATTGTGACAAGGCCACCGCCTCTGTTTCCACAATTGCAGAAGCAAAAAGATGATGTCAAGTACAAGAAATTCTTAGATATTTTGTGCCAAATGCGTGTGAATTTACCTTTGGTGGAAATTTTGCAGGAACTGCCTAATTATGCAAGGTATCTTAGAGATATTGTGGCAAACAAGCGAAGACATACAGAGTTTGAAATAGTTGCACTTACTGAAGAATGAAGTGCTAGAGTTCAGAGTAAACTTCCTCCTAAGTTGAAGGATCCTGGGAGTTTCACAATTCCTTTGTCTCTTGGAAAATAAGAAGTTGGTAGAGCCCTGTGTGATTTAGGGGCTAGTATAAATTTGATGTCATCCTCTTTGTTCAAGCACCTCGGATTAGGGGTGCTTAGACCTACTACGCTTACTTTACAGTTAGCAGACATGTCACTAGTTATGCCAGAAGGAATTATTGAGGATGTGTTAGTTTGAGTGGGAACGTTTATTCTTCATGCTAATTTTATTGTTCTTGATTACGAGGCAGATGAGGAAGTGCCCATTATTTTGGGGGGACCATTCTTAGCTATTGATGGAGCGATTATTGATGTGAGGGCAGGGAAGTTGAAGATGAGAGTTGACGATGAGGAAGTCACTTTTAATGTGTACAAGGCACTTAAGTTCCCTAAGCATTATGAGGACTTTATGATTACTGTGGTCGAATTGAAGGGGACAGAGCAGAGTTCTTATGTGAATTATAGTGATCTAGATGGAAAAACTAAGTTAGAGGAGGTGGTGTTGCAAGCTGAGTGTGTAAAGATGATTGAGAAAAGAGCTAGAGATGAAAGAGGAGATCTTTTGAGAGCGTGCAAAAAGGCTAGACTTCGTGGGAGAAAGAAGAAGAGAAAGCGCCCAGCCTAAGCAGAGCAGCATGGTCGTGCCATGACTATAAATAAGGCGCTTGTTGGGAGGCAACCCAGCCTGTATTTTTTTTTTTTATTATTATTTTAGTGCCAAGTTTTGTGTTGTTTTTATTTTGCAGAGTAGGGGAAGTCTGAGTACCCGAATTTGAAACTGAGGAGTATGTTTGAGCTTAAGTGTGGGGTCGCCCCGACCCTTAATATTGAAGATCATGTCCGAGCTAGGCCCGAGAGGGTCTCAGGGAGTATTTCTCACCCTTGTTTTAATATTTTTCTTTGTGATCATGCATCGAGGACTATGCATAATATATAAGTGTGGGGTGGGGAAACTACTTTCTGAAGTGTAATTGTATAAAACTATTTTTTTATTAGTTTTTATTTTAGAACTTGTAGTAGACATAGTCTAGGTTCTCAAAATAAAAAAAATAAAATAAAAAAAAAATAAAATAACAAAAAAAAAATAGAAAAAAAAAATTCAAAAAAAGCTCGGACTTTTTCCGACGATGGATCTTTTGGACAATTTTCTTGAGAGATTAAAGTCCAATTAAAAAAGAATACCAAAAAGATTTCTTTTAGGATAGTTAGGTAGTATCCCTTGATTTTTCTTTGGGCACCGGTTCTTTTCCAAGGGTGTAGCTCGAACCGGGTACTTTTTTTTATTATTTTAGGAGTAGGGTAGGAAGAAACTGAGTTGCTCTGAGATACCTAGTGACATGTTTGGTGCTGGCACATTAGGTTATGACATGCATTCTATCTGCCCGTATATTTAAGTTGAATTGTGATGCCTGAGTAAAGTAAATAGCCTATTTTGTGACGCCTTTTCTCAGTTGTTCGACTTGTATGCCACATAGTGCATTATTGCTTAAATTTCTTAATTATATGTATTTGCTTGACTTGAGAGTTGAACAGAACCGTCTTGATTGAGTCATGTGCAATGCGTGTGTGAGGAATTGTGATCTTTGTGCTATCCTGTATAGTATAGAACTTGCCATGTTTGTTAATCGAAGCAAAATTGTTAAGTTGTGCTAATCTAGGAGATGACGTAGGCGTTTCTTGCTTGATCATAGATATGCTTGTCACTTGAAGATAAAACTTTTCCGTTGCTAGCCCCTTTGAGCCTATAAAACTTTCTTTGGCACCCACATTACAAGTCGTACCCCTATTTTGTTCTTAGTTTGAGCTTGTTGAACCTTTACCTCCTAAGGCACTTAGTCACTAAAATAAGTAAGGTGAGAGAATGGGGAGTAGCTTTTGAGTGGAACCATGGAAGGGCCCTTTGGTGCACTAAAGTTGAAATCAAAAGTCATAGCCGATGAACTTTAATGTGTGGAGTGTGTGTAAAAGAGAAAGAAAAATTGCAAGGAAAACAAATGATAGTCGAATAATGTAGAAAAACACACACACCTCCTTATTTTACTAATTTGTGCTAGTGGGAGTATAGAAATGCTTAATGAAAAAGGGGCTATGCTGTATATGGTTTGTGGCAAGTGAATTGGTTGAGAAGAATATGTGCTCGATTTGTGCTAGATTTGTGAGTGTAGTGTATTAAAGTGCCTAGGAGGGTTAGTCATTATTCTTAAATGTATCATACCCATCCCTTAGCCTACATTACAACCTTAAAGTCCTAATTGATCCTAGATTTGTCTAGCATAGATTAGTAGAGATGTACACTACGTGCAAGCTTATGGTACAACCACGGGATGCACATGAATTCTTTGTGAGAGTGAGCGAATTTTGTTCAATTGTGTGATGTCCTTAATTTATATTCAAAAGCATACTCGAATGTTTAGACTATTCTATATTCACTCTTTTGTTTGTTGGTAAGGGCACATGATCTCATGAAGGATTGGTAATGTTGTAAACGTCTCTTGTTGGGTAAGTGCGCGAGTTGAGAGTTCTTAGTGGTGACGAGTCGACTCTTGAGGTTGGTTGGTTATGGATAGGTTGTTTGTATTGAATTGAAATTGTTATACTTGGGCGTGCTTAAAACAGGAAGAATGTGAATTTTTCATGTTCAAGCTTGATTGCCGGTATTGATCATGGTCAAGAGTAGAATGTATGTTTAAAAGTTGAAGTGCTCCTCTATAGTTGAGATTTGTATGTAGTTGGGGGTATAGTTGATAGTACTATTGCTCGAGGACGGGCAAGAGTCTAAGTGTGGAGTGTTGATATTTAACTTAAAGTATATATATTTATATGTGTATCGCCTCATGTTTCACTCGTGTTTCATGGATTTCGGATGTAAAATGTGTTGATTTATATTAATTCAGGGTGTTTTTATGTGTAGAAATCATCCGGAAGCAATTGGGGTGACATTAGAGCCAAAACGGACGAAAAAAGGAAAAGTTGGATTTTCGGCACCACATGCAAGCGCTCTACGCCACCTGTGGCGCCCTTGGCAGAAGTTTCATAAGCCAGTGCCAGGGCCAGTGTGGGGTGCTGGGCTGGACGCTAGTGACGTGATTTTATCCAAGTTTCCCTGAGACAAGGTTATTTCGGCCCTAAACCTAACCAACACGTATAAAAACACGATCTTAACTCCGAGGGGGCGAATTTGTGGCTAGGATAGGAATATACTTAGTCACCGTACTTAATTAAATATCGTAATCTTAATGCGTTCTTAATAGATTGATTTCATAGGAATATATGAGTTAATCTATTTTGAATAGGCGAGTAGTACTTCGGAAGAAGGCTACGAGAGCAATTGTTCGTTTAATTAGCAACCATGAGTGAATTGTATGAAAGGGAGAGTTAACTAGAATACAATAGGATTGGTGAATCGATCACAACTCTGGAATATTTGTCTCTATTGAATACACAACAATCATTTTGCTGTTTTATAATTTAGTTACTACTTAGAATTATAATTTAGTATAATTAAACCCTTGAACTCGAATTGGCTCGACTGAATAACAATCTTGGTGAATTTAGTAGGTATTTGATACAAGTCTCTGTGAGTTCGACACTCGACTTATCATTTTATTACTTGTTCGACCACGTATACTTGCGTGTGCGTTTGGGAGCAACATCAAGCAGAGTAAGAGTTTTCTTAATCTTTTCAGCAACATCGCTTCCTCATTCAGGTGCGTTCGTGGAGGATCTTGCTCCTTTTAAGGATGAAGATCTGAAAATAGGGGTTGATGCGGACAACACTTATAGTGCCTGTTGTCCTAAAGAGCTTGCTTTGCTCCTTGTAACTAGTCCAAAGCTTCCAAAGGTAACATCGAGGATGCTTTCCACATCAGCGTAAAACTTGGAATTAGCATCCTTGGTGGAAGTTGATCTGGAGTTGATTTTCTTTGAAGCCATTTCGATGTTCTTGATCTTTGGTGATTGAAAAGTCGAGATGAAAGGTAGAGATTGTCCCACTGGGTGTGCCAGAATTTATAGACAATAAATTTGTATCAAGAAAATAATCGAGGCCGAAAAAATATTGCAACAATCGTAGTATTTTATTTTAAATAATTGGAGCGTTATAATCTATATGATTCCTCTTATTCTTCTTTCCAATAATAAAAAAATTCAAGGGCCTTTGAGCTAGATCTTGAATCTATATTTGTTGTCAAGAACGATGATCTTGAATTTAACTAGTATGAAATTTGATTTGAACTCGTACTCCTTGAACCTTGATTTCTTGAACTTTAGCTTGATCGCTTGAAGCTTGAAACTTGTAGAGAAATTTGCGTTGTTTGATCCAGGAGCTCTCTCTTGCTTCTTGTTATAGCTTCTGGTGTCTTTTCTGAGTTATGAAGACCCATATTTATAGTTGTGGAAGGGAAGAGTTGTGATGAGAACAAACGTTTTTCGACCAATCAAATGGGAGTGTGACAAGGGCGTATTTGATTGGCCAGAACAAGTCACTTATACACGTGGCACAATTTCATTGCCCTTTTAATTTGAATGGGCGTGTCTTGTCATTTGACATGTGGCATGATCCTATTGGCTTTTCCGTTTGACTTGGCGTGCCACGTCATTTGACACATGGCACTAAATTGGGCTTCTAGGAAGATGACATCTTGGGCTTAATGAAGTGAGCTCATCACTTGTAGCCTAATTAAATGGGTTAGCCCGATGGATTCAGAGTTTCAGACTCATATATATTGGACTTATGTAATTAATCCCATTATATTATCCCATAATATTTATTTGGACTAATATAATCTAAATTATTTTATGAATTTAATTTCCATATAATTAGTTAAGCGATTTGTAGCATCTTCAAAGATTCTTTTAAGAATTCACTTGTTTTCCCTTTTAAACTATAGAGTAAGGTTATGAAATTGTCGACACGATGTAACAAATGAGTTGGAACCGATGAATATAAGACATTTTTCTAATAACTAAGTGTAACTAATTTCCTATGTAATTTTCTATTGATTTTTTTCATATTAAACTAGATTAAAGATAGTGTTATAATTAGTTCAACTATCTCCACCACTATTTGCCTCTCTAAGTTGTGTTCTAGAAATGGACATTTATAAATAAGAATAGATTTTGAGAGTGAAAATATTATGTTCTATGTGAAAGACAAGATGCGGGAGGCGAGACTAAGATGATTCGGGCATGAGAAGATGAGAAGCACAGATGCACCAGTGAGGAGGTGTGAGAGGTTGGGGAGAGGTGATTAGGAATGATATGGTGTTACTCCAGCTTACTAAGGACATGACCTTCGATGGGAAGGGGTGGAGGTTAAGAATAAGGATAGAGAATGTCACAACCCGGAATCCCAACCTCGGGGTCGTGATGGCGCCTAACATCCACTTGCTAGGAAAACCGACGTAAGATAGATAAATAGCCAAATTTTAACAATTTAAACAGGGTGGTGATAAATAACGAGAGGTAGAAACTCAATCTAATACAACACCAGCATAAGTCATGTAATAGTATCTACTCCCAAAGATCCAAAGTCACGAGTACACGAGCTACTAGTAGTTCTACAAACAGAATCTGAAATAAATACAACTGTTTCGAATGAAATCAACAGTAAAAGAGAGAAGAGGAAGGGGACTCTAAGATCTGCAGACGCCAGCAAATCTACCTCAAGTCTCCGTATGCAATGATCTGAGCTGACGCATCTCACGCACCGCTGGGACCAATACCAAAATCTGCACAAGAAGTGCAGAAGTGTAGTATGAGTACAACCGACCCAATGTATTCTGTAAGTGTCGAGCGTAACCTCGACGAGGTAGTGGTGAGTCTATGACAGGACACTCGCGTACTTAAACCTGTACAAATATGTATATATGTACAACAACAACAACAACAAAATAGAGATTTAACAATGTACAATTAGGAGGGGACATACGAAAGGGGAAAATATACGATAACTATGACAGATATGACATCACAAGATAGCCAAATAACTCATCAACCAATGAAGACAGATAAACGTACGGTATAAAGATGGCACGACATCACCCTTCGTGCTTTTACTCTCATCCTTACCATGAAATGATGACATAAGTAAAATAAAATGGCACGACATCACTCTTCGTGCTTTTACTCTCGATTTGCCCATGTAACAATTAATAATAGGGAAGGATGGCACGACATCACCCTTCATGCTTTTACTCTCGATCTCACCATGTATCAATTAATAAATGATATAGATGACACGGCATCACTCTTTGGGTCTCTTCCTCACTATGAATTAATCAATAAGTGAAATAATGCAATGGCACTGTCATGACCCAATTTCACCTATAGGTCGTGATGGCGCCCAACACTACAGTTAGGCAAGCCAACAAATAAACTAAACATATATCAATTATTTTCAGAATAATTTTCTAAGTAATTTTATTATTTTTCTTGCAATATTAAAGAAATTTGAAAAGATACTGATTAACTTAAATCCAAGAAAAATAAAACCAAATTCCAATTTCTACCAATGTGTGTGCCAAGACCTGGTGTCACAAGTGTATGAGCATCTAGTAGATTATACAAAACTCCAAATATTGTCTGAAATAAAATAGACAGAATGTAAATACAAGAAGATGCACTGTTAGCTGCAGAACGGCTCAGAAAGACAGCTCATCACTACGCCTCTGGATAACTTGTATGTGCAATGATAGGTCATCTACTAGTACCTGCCTCAGATCCTGCACAAAAAGTACAGCAAGTGTAGCATGAGTATGTAAACAACGTGTACCCAGTAAGTATCAAGCCTAATCTCGAAGTGGTAGAGACGAGATGACTAACTTGACACTCACTAAGATTCAATAATAATAAATAAAATAAAAATAGCAATATCTAGATTAACATGATTTATAGAATTTACAATGATTTTTCTTTAACCAGCAGAAATAATTAAATTCCTTCAAATGCAACAATTCTCAATATATTAATTAAATTCCTTCAATTCCTATAAATTTCCAATTAGCTTTTACAAGTTGCAATAAACTATCAGAGTATCGTGTAATTATTATTATTAGGCACGATTTCTACCGAGGTCATACGACCCAATCCAGAGTGTCGTGTACACTGCCGAGGGACGTGCGGCGCGATCCATAGATGCATCTATCCTGCTGAGGCGTTCGGCCCGCTCCAAAAGAAAGGAGGACATTTTATTATGTACCTCCGGAAGGAGAGTATATTTATTATAAGCTAAATTCGAGAGAATGAATAATTTCTTTTAACAATAATTAATTTAAACAAAAAATTAAGCATATGATATTTTCATCATTTAATATCTTCCCTAACAATTCACATATATATATATATATATATATATATATATATATATATATATATATATATATATATATATATATATATATATATATATCAAATAATTTAATTAAGTAAAGAATACAATTTACACAAGTAATTCATGCTTTTGAGTCCAAAACTACCCGGACTTTAGCATTAATTATAGCTACGCATGGACTCTCGTCACCTCGTGCGTACATATCCCCCACAATTAACAACAATTATTAATTTAATCACATATGAAGTAATTTCCCCCTCACAAGATTAGACAAGAGACTTACCTTAACTTGCTCCGATTTAATCCACTAGTAGGCCTTTTTCTCGATTATCCAACTTTGATTGGCTCGAATCTAACCAAAAATAATTCGATACAGTCACCAAAAATTATAGAATCAATTTCATAAGAAAATACTATATTTTCAATAATAATTTCAAAATTAATTAAAAATTTTGTCCGTGGGGCCCACATCTCAGAATCTGGCAAAACTCATAAAATTCGACAACCGATTCAATTACGAGTCCAACCATACCAGTTTCACTCAAATACAACTCCGAATCGATACAGAAATCTCAAAAAATTATTTCTATGAGATTTCAAAAAAATTCCAAATTTCAATCTCAAAACACTAATTAAATGGTGAAAATAATGATATATTCGTATATATTGACCAAATCCGAGTAAGAATCACTTACCCCAATGTCTTTTCCTTGAAAATCTATCAAAAATTGCCTCTGCTCAAACTCCAATTTGTTAAAAATGGCGAATGGGACGAATGCCCTCCTTTATAATTCTGCCCAGGCAGCCCTCGATCCTCGGCCTCGATCGTGGCTTCGATCATGGCCCTCGAGCCCTGCCTTCGATCATGACCTTCGATCATAGCCTCGATCATGGGCTCGATCTTGGGCTCGATCCAGCCCAGAATTTCCAGCAGAAGAGAAAAATTGCAGCAGCTTTTTAAGTCCAACTTTTGATCCGTTAACCATCCGAAACTCACCCGAGGCCCTCGGGACCTCAACCAAATCTACCAACAAGTCCTAAAACATCATATGAACTTATTTGAAACCTCAAATCACATAAAACGACGCTAAAATCACGAATTATGCTCCAATTCAAGCTTAATGAAACTTAAAATTTCTAACTTCTACATTTGATGTCGAAACTTATCAAATCAAGTCCGGTTGACCTTAAATTTTGCACACAAGACATAAATGACATAACAGAGCTATGAAAATTTTCAAAACTGGATTCCGACACCGATATTAAAAAGTCAACTCCGCGGTCAAACTTCCAAAATTAAATTCTTGTTTTAGCCATTTCAAGCCTAATTTAACTACAGATTTTCAAATAAAATTTCGAACATGCTCCTAAGTCCAAAATCACCATAAAGAGCTGTTGGAACCATCAAATCCCGATTCTGGGGTCGTTTTCTCAAAATATTGACCGAAGTCAAACTTAGCACTTTAAGGCCAACTTAAGGAACCAAGTGTTCCGATTTCAACCCGAACACTTCCAAGTCCCGAACCAACCATCCCCGCAAGTCATAATTTATTATAAGCACATATAGGGAGTTTTATTTAGGGGAACAGGGTTCTAAATATCAAAATGACTGGTTGGGTTATTACAGACACGACATCACCCTTCGTGCTTTAACACTCTCCCTTACCATGTAGTAAAGATGATATAAATTCAGGAGATAAATAGCACCGATAATGTGCTTTACGTCAAATATGATGCCAAGATACCAAACCTCAACTTACAAAATACTCCACCATTACTAATTAAGCAATAATCGTGGGAGAAATAATCAATTAAGTAATAATCTAACCTAAGCATGGATATCATAATTAAAAGGCAACAAATCACAAGGAAACAAGTCTCACCCGCATGCTTTATCCCAACAACAATGCATAAATTCTAGTCACCTCAAATATATGTTGTACCCCACACGTTAATCACGAAGCAAATAGGCAAAAAAGTCCTAATTTCTTAAGTCAAGGTTAACCACGACACTTTACATCGCTCCGCAATCAAATCAAAGCTCAACCGAGGCCTTTCCTCTAAAATTCGCCTCCAAACCAATCGAATCTAACCAAGTATCATTCAAACAATTTAAAATAAGATTTAGAAACTACCCATGAGTAAAAACGATTCAATCTTTAATGATTTCGGAAAAGGTCAACAAAAGTCAACATTGGGCCTGCTTCGTCAAAACCCGAGATTCAGACAAAACCCAATCACCCATTCACCCCCGAGCCTGGTTATGTAATTAGTTTCGAAATCCGATCTCAATTTGAGGTCTAAATTCCAAATTTACAAAAATCTCTAATTCTACCCAAATCTCTAATTTCTACTATGAAAATTCAAGAATTGATGTTGAAAACTTATGAAATGTAATGGGTAATTGAAAAGAAATAGATTAAAGTCACTTACCAATGAATTTAGGAAGAAAATCTCTGGAAAAATCGCCTCTAGGATGCTTAGGGTTGAGAGTTTGAAAGAAATGAGCTAAATCCTGTTTTTTTCCCTCTTTTGTCCAAGCGTAGATGTCGCAATTGCGACCTGGGATGCGAACCCCGCAAATACGAAAAAGCCCACATCTATGCTTCCATCGCAATTGTGATGGTTTGTTTGCAAATGCGAACATTGAGTTTTGCAAAAGCGACCAATTGATCGCAATTGCGATCCCTGTTGTCCCAATCTCCATTTCGCAATTGCGAAGAAGTTGTTCGCAAATGCGAACCTGATAGAGGTCATGTATTATCGCAAATGCGAACCAGACCTCGCAATTGCAAGGTCTGAGGCCTGTGCACCAGAACCAGCAAAGTTTAAACTCTTTCAACACTCCGCCACGCATCAGAAACTCACCCGAGCCCTCGGGGCTCCAAACCAAACATGCACACAAGTCCAAAAATATCATACAAACTCGCTCGCGCGATCAAAATACCAAAATAATACCTATAACTACGAATCGGACATCAAAACAAATGAAATTTTTAATAAAACTTAAGAACATGCAATTTTTCAATCGGACGTCTGAACACATCAAATCAACTTCGTTTCGTACCAAATTTTGCAGATAAGTCATAAATACTGTAATGAACCCATACCAAGTTCCAGAACCGAAATCCAAACACTTACGGTCAAATTTGGGAATTCTTTAAACCTTTAGATTTCTAATTTTTAACAAATTGTGTTAATTCAAGGTAGGGACTTTCGAATTCGATTCTGGGCATACGCTTGAGCCGCAAATCATGATACGGACCCACGGAGACCGTCAAAATATTGATCCGGGTCCGTTTACATAAAGCGTTGATCGTAGTCAACTCAATTGAATTTTAAGGCACGATTTCATATTTTATCAATTTTCTCATAAAAACCTTCCGAAAAAGGACACGGACTGCGCACATAAATCGAGAAAGGCTAAACGGAACTATACGAGATCTCGGGACATATAAATGAAGGGTAAAACTATAAATGACCTATCGGGTCATCATAAAGGATTAGGTAGTCTAGCTTTGTCATTATTTGTTACAGTAGCTTTAGTACATCACTTAGTGTCTTTCATATATTTTTGTATTTCTAGACTTCTGTTATTACTTGTTGTTGCCTTTTTTGATTTTTTAATTGCACTACCTAGTATTAGTTTTGTGTTTTCGCTTGGTTTTCTGATTGGTTTACTTGTCATTGTCATTGTCCCTTTCCTTTATCCTTTTTGAGCCGAAGGTCTACCGAAAATACCCTATTTGCCTTTAAAGGTAGGTGTAAGGTCTGTGTACACACTATCCTCTCCAGATCCCACTTGTAAAAATATACTAGTTTTGTTGTTGTTGTTGTTGTTATTGTTGTTGTTGTTGTTAGGCCAACTGCAAATATTTTCCAAACTCTTTCTTACTTTACACTAAGAATTAAACTATAATATTAATCTGGTGCAAATACCATATGAAGGTGAAAATATTTTTGGATTTACCCGTAGTTGCTAGTAACCCAATTGAAATCCCAAATTTAAAAGGCAATAATCAGTATTCGCTGATAAAAAACATCAAGCAGAGAGTGAGTCACAAGGTGACTTATCACATCATTGCTAGTCCTAATTAATTTGTTGCATCTTACGGTAATGCAAACTAGTACTGCTCCTATATTAAGCCAACTAGTGATAACCCTGTTAATTTAAATAATGCCACATCTCATACTCCTATTACTATCCTTGCTTTTTCTAGACAACCTAGAATACGGACAAAAACATCTTTCGTTTGGCCATTTTTACTCAAATTAATTTCAGAAAATAAGGTTAAGTGTAAAACTTGTGGTATGAAGTTAGTTTTTAAATATTTTGGATCGGGAAGGGGGGAGGGGGGACTTTGGCTAGACACATATTGAAACACCCTCAAGATAGAGTGAGATATCTTCGTCTGAAAGCTTTGGCCGAGGGAAAAAGTCTACCTACTCCTAGTCAGGTTGACGCTAGTACCGGTTCAAATCAATTTCAATCGGGAATTAACAGTCACCGGTGGTATTTTATATTATGATCCAAAAAAAAATCGGGAAGAATTGGCAAAAATGGTAACTGTTATGTGCTTACCCTATAGTTTTCCTTTTGACCCTAACTTTGTGCATTATGTTAGAAAAATCTTTAATCCTACTTATAAAGATTTTCCTCGCATAACTGTAAAGAGCGATATTTATAAATATAAACATGAATATGAACAATATTTGCGCTATTTATTTACTCATATAAATTATCGTGTTGCTATTACAACTGATATTGGTAGAAGTGGTAACGACTGTGATTACCTTACTGTTACCAGTCATTGGATCGATGAGGATTGGATAATGCAAAAACGCATTATTTCTTATAGAATAATTAATTCACGTCACACAAGGCAGTTTATTGCTAGCACCGTTACAGATATTTGTAGATATTTTTGTATTAGTGATAAAATAATGTCAATTTCAATGGATAATGCTACTAGTAACACAAATGCTATAGCCTTGCTTACCACTACGCTAAATCCTGCATTTAGTGACATTTTTCCTATTAGATGTATTTATCATATTTACCATTTAATTGTGGGTAATGGTATGCGAATTTTAAATATTGAAATTGAAAAGGTTAAAATGGCTCTTAACTGACTTTTTTATTCAAACCGTAGAAGTAGACTTAGAGAATATTTTAAAAGATGCGATGAACTTGGCTCTTACCATTTGTCGCAGGATATTGAGGAAGTGAATCCCGACGGCTCCTTTAATCTTTTGGAATGGTGGAAAGACAAAGAAAAACACTTTCTAGTTCTTTCAAGGATGGCCCGAGATATTTTAACAATTCAAGCTTCAACAGTGGCATCAGAGAGCGCTTTTAGTCAAGCAAGACTTCAACTCGGTGATTATAGAGCGTCTATAAAGGATAGCTTGGAAAAATTAGTACTTTTCAGAGATTGGATCCTGTCGGAAAGAAGAAATTTTGGACTTGCTGAATCACAACCAGATGAAGACGAATCTTACGAAGAAATGCTAGCTGAACTTGCGGAGGATGTTTCTTCAGTCGGAAGTGGCGATGACCAAGCTACTTTTTCGCCACCACCAATGAAAATTCCTCCGGACCTTGATGGATTTATGAAGTTTGTAAGAGATACCATGTAACTTGTATGAACAAAAATTAGTACTCCCTCCGTTTCAATTTATGTGAACCTGTTTGACTGGGCACGAAATTTAAGAAAAAATAAAGACTTTTGGAATTTGTGATCCTAAACAGGTCAAAAATAGACCCAGAGTATTTGTGTGGTTATAAAAGCCTCCCATTAAGGGTATAATTGTAAGTTCAAACAAAATTGTTTCCAAATTTAGAAAGGGGTCATTCTTTTTGGAACAAACCAAAAAGGAAATAGGTTCACATAAACTGGAACAGAGGTAGTATGTATTATGTAACTTATATTTTGGCACATCTTGATTAGTTTCTTTTTCTTCTCAATGGTGGTATTCATTCCATAGGGGGATGGAGACTAAGAAAAATATTGCCATATTTTTTAATGCTATAATAAAATTACAAGGCATTGCTTTGAATATCTCTTTACAATATTTTTATCTTTAGATTTTAAATTTGAATTAAAAAATATTAAAAAATTTAGGTCACAATTCTATAATAAATTTTACAAGGCATTGCCTTAGATATTATTTTTAACATCCTTTTGTCTCAAATTTCTATTTAATATTTTTTTAAAAAATTCATTGGGCCCACTTAGCCCGCGGGCCGGATCCATTTAACCCGGGACCAAACGGTCCCTATCCCGGACCGGTCCCTACAAAAAGACCACTTAATCCGGTACCGTTTGACCCGTTTAATTTGGGACCGGCCCCAGACCAAGACCAGAACCGTTTGAACAGGCTCACTTAGACCATTTGAGCCTGGGACCGACCCACTTGCCACCCTTAATCTTACCGTTCCAACTCTACTTTTACTGACATGCAAAACCAGAATTTAGTTGATCTAATTAATTTCAAGTAATTATTTATGACATATATTTTAATATTGGTGATATAATAAAGGTATATCTTACCTACATATTACGAAGCTTCCACTATACATTGTCTTCTAAAAACTTCTACGCCTTCTCAATTTATTTTTCGAGTCTGCCATAAATTTATCCTTAAGCATAAGATAAAAAATAATAAAAAATAGAATTAAATACAATTATGCAGAAAAAGTAAAAGGAAAAAGAATAGGTTCTACAAAAGGTGTTTAAACTAAATCCTAAGAAAAAAATTAATTTTTCTTCAAAACTTTCGAATGCAATTCTCAATTTATGATAGTATAAACTTTTTTATGTAGTCCAGTATAATCCTAATTACAAGAAAAATAGTGAAATTCATTCATGTTTATCCAATTAACCACGTGTTGGTTAATTTTCCATTATTATCCAAATTTCAATTAAACAAGAAATAGTGAAATTCTTTCATGATTATTTAATTACCATGTACTCCATTAGTTACGCTTTCAAGCTTAACTCTACTTGTACTGAAATGCCACTTATATTCTCAAATACTCTGTCGGTACCAAAACAGTTCCCCCCCCCCCCCCACACCCCACCAATTAAAAAAAACGTTGACTATCCAAGAGTCAAATAAATAAATTACGGTTAAGATCTCTAATTATTTTATATTTTTTAGTTTTTTCTTAGTAGCACTGTTAAAGCTTCCGACAGAAGAACTATTATTAGTTCTCTAATCAATTACGTGAAAATTCAAGCAGTAATATAAATACTCCTAGATAACAACAATAATAACAATAACAAACCCAGTTTGATCCCAATAAATGGGTCTGGGGAGAGTAGTCTGTACGCAGACCTTACCCCTACCTAATGCAGGTAAAGAGACTTTTCCAATAAATCCTCGGCTCAGGAAGGGCAAGAAGAAGAAGATGAAAGCAAGGAAGGAAGAAAGATGGAAGAGAAAAGAAAAGTGAGAGATAAAGGATAAACAATACCAAATAATAGCAACAGGGAATACAATACTTGAGGCGAACAAAATCACACAACGTAATAAAAATCTAAGAATATGTAGGGACATGCATGCTACTAAGACTATCGGTGAACAACTATAAACTACCTACTAACCTTCTACCTTAATCCTCGACTTCTACACCCTCCTATTAAGGGTCATGTCCTCAATGAGTTGAAGTAGCGTCATGTGCTGCCTAATCACCTCCTAGATACTGCTAGATTAAAAAAAAAAAAAAATTATTAGGATTTAAGCAATTCAAGTCGATCGCTTAGTGTGAAATGAAAATTCAAGTGGACCCAATATGATAAAAGAATCTGGTATTTGTAGGCTTAGCTTTTGACAAAAGGCAACCCCAAATAAAATGACATGTAAGCAACAAAGCTGACACAACTTAGTTCAGATTAGAAGGACATAATAATCAAGACGAAAAATATTTATTAAGGAGCTACATTAAAAATCTTTGTTAACCAATTAAATTGTTCTATGTCACCCGAAGAGGTCATTGTTCGTCCACGCAGCATATGGTGCAGCTGGCTCATAACCAATTAAGAGTACTCGGATATGACTATATTTAAGGAAGAGTATTAGGATTAGTTAGGGAAATAAATTATAATATTTGAGTTTTTTTTTTGTCATTTTACAATGATCGGAAGCTCCTTAGTCCTCTATTCCCACTTATATGTAGTAGTAATTTGTTAACCTCCTTAACTTTGAGAAAAGGGAACTTTGCCAACAAAATTCATGATATCTACTCTTTTATTTTTATATTTTATTTTTTTAAAAATTGGTGTTTGACTATAATTATATTTTTTTAATGTATTACTTACTTTACATTTTGATACTTTAATGCTAAGTTGTACTTTATTTATACTTAATTGAACTTATTTTATGTATATGTACTTTAAAGATAAAATTTGGATCGGAGCGAAGCACACAAAAAAGTTGGAGAAGAAATATAGAATATGCAAACAGAGAAACTAACGAAAAATAAGAGAATTTACCTGGAATAGTAACGTCTTTGGTTGTGAATTGTATGAATCTTGGAAAGAGAAGTTAGGCAACTAGCAGAATCAAATTGGAGTAGTAATCAATTGAAGGCAGCGATGCAGGAGATGTACTTCGCATACAGTAACACGACGCGAGGATTTCAACTCGCTTTTAAGCTCGCGATGCGCAGCTTAGCGCCAGAGCTTCGCGCGATTCGCGTGGTGACGTGCGGGTCCAGATTTCAAGGTTATTTTGTCTTTTTTTTAAGTTTTGGACTTGGTTATTTTGTCTATATTTTTTATTACACCTATAAATAGTCATTAAACACAATTTTTACATAACTTTTGACGAGGAAAATTCCCGTGAGGGAACACAAAACCACGTTTTAAGGAGGCTTCTAACTAATTTTTCTTTTCTTCTCTTCCTTTAATCTCATAGTTTATTAGTTCTAGAGTTGTGGGTGCTACATGCACGTTGTAGTTTGAAGCTTGAATTGTTATTATTATTATTTTATCATATTGGTTTATTTTTCAATCTTGCGCTTAATTATTTGATTGCTTGATCATCAATTGAATACTATCTACGGATCTAGGATTGAACTCGGGAGAGAAAATTTTAGATTGCATATAAGATTGAGTAGAGCGAGATCTTGAACCTGAATTATGGGAAACAAATTTGCAGTTAGGATAGTGATATACCTAATCGTCTTACTTGGTTATTATACAGGAATTACTAATGCGTTCTTGTTAATCCTAATTCCATAGGAATATAGGCGTTATGTTAGCTTGAATATGCAAGTAGTACTTCAGGAGAATACTACGAGTAATATTTACCCTGTCAATCAATAAACCAGATAAATTAATTAGACAATTTAAGTAGAAAACTCAACGGGATTATTAGCCATCCCATAACTCTAGAATATTTTTTCTCATTGAATTCGTCTCTAATATTACCGACTTATTTCTTTTAATTTCTTAGTTGTTACTCTAGATTAGTTTTAGTTAAATATTCATACTTTAGAAAATCACTTGAATAGATTAATTGTTTGAGTTTAATTTAGTTAATAGTTAATCACAAGCCCTCGTGAGTACGATATCTGGAATTACGATCCTATATTACTTGTACGATCACTTATACTTGCGTGTGCGTTTGGGAGCAACAAAAATCTTATAGTAATTTACTTTAAGAAAAGTAGTACTTACTTTGGTCCATAATAAGTGATTTTTTCGTCTTTGACATACCTCTTGAGAAAATACTAATAGCCTATTTGGCCAAGTTTCTCAAGAGACCAAAAGTGTTTTTTTCCTCAAAATCACTTTTTCCCCCTTTAATGACCCAACCGGTCATTTTAACTTTTAGAATCTCATTCCCTAAAATAAAACTTTCTGTATGTGCTTTTAATGATTATTGACTTGCGGGGATGGTTGGTTCGGGATTTGGAAGCGTTTGGGTTGAAATCGGGATACTTGGTTCCTTAAGTTAGCCTTAAAAGGGCAAGTTTGACTTTGGTCAACATTTTGAGAAAACGACCACGAAATCGGGATTTGATGGTTCCAATAGCTCTGTATGGTGATTTTGGACTTAGGAGCGTGTTCAAAATTTTATTTGGAAGTCTGTAGTTAAATTAGGCTTGAAATGGCTAAAACAAGAATTTAAGTTTGGAAGTTTGACCGGGGAGTTGACTTTTTGATATCGGAGTCGGAATCCAGTTCCGAAATTTTTTATAACTCCGTTATGTTATTTATGACTTGTGTGTAAAATTTGAGGTCAATCGGACTTGAATTGATAGGTTTCGGTACTTAATGTAGAAGTTGAAAATCTCAAGTTTCATTAAACTTGAATTGAGGGATGATTCGTAGTTTTAGCGTTGTTTGGTGTGATTTGAGGGTTCGACTAAGTTCGTATGATATTTTGGGATTTTTTAGTATAATTGGTTGAGGTCCCGAGGGGCTCGGGTGAATTTCGGCAACTAACGAATTATTTTTGGCCTTTGGAACACTGATGGTAGTTGCTGGTATCTTCTTCTGAATTTCTTATACGCGATCGCGTAGGTTGGTCTGCGATCGTGTAGAGTAATTTGGGCAGAGGTTGTTCTACGCGCTCGCGTGAATGGGGTTGCGATCGCGTAGGCTTAATTTGGCAGCTGAGAATTTGTTCTATGCGGTCGCGTGCACAAGTCCGCAATCACGTAGGTTGGATTAAGTTGTGCTATGCGAACGCGTGGCTAAGGCCGCGTTCGCGAAGAGGAAACGAAGCAGAAGAGGATCACACGCTTAATGCTTCGCGATCGCGTGAGGAGGCTCGCGATCGCGTAGGCTTGAGGAGACTGTGCTTCACGATCGCGTGGGATTTTTCGCGATCGCGTAGGGTTAATGTTTGGGCAGAAAATTTGTGCTACGCGATCGCGTGAGGAAGTTCGCAATCGCGTAGAAGGAATAACTGGGCAGAGAGTTCCCATTTTCTATTTTAACGATTTGGAGCTCAGATTTAGGCGATTTTTGGGAGATTTTCAGAGAAAACAACGGGGTAAGTGTTCTTAACTCAATATTGGTTATATTACCCGAATCCATCACTGTTTTTATCATTTAATTGGTGAATTGAGTTGGAAAAGTTTGAAAACCCTCTTGGATAGATTTGAGGATTTGAGTGCCGAATTGTTATCGGAATTTAGTGATTTTGATATGGGTAGACTCGTGGTTGAGTGGGTGTTCATATTTCGTAACTTTCGTCGGATTCCAAGATGTGGGTCCCATGGACGAATTTTTAATTAATTTCGGAATTTTTATTGAAAATGTAGCATTTTCTTATAGAATTGATTCCTATAATTTTTAGTGATTGTATAGAATTATTTTGGCTAGATTCGAGCCAGACAGAGTTGGATAATCGTGGAAAAGGCCTTCTAGTGGATTAAATTGGAGCAAGACGAGGTAAGTCTCTTGACTAATCTTATGAGGGGGAAATTACTTCATAGGTGATTAAAATTAAATAATTATTGATAATTGTGGGGGCTACGTACGCATGAGGTGACGAGAGTCCGTGCGTAGCTACTATTAATGCTAAAGTTCGGGTAGTTTAAGACTCAAAGCATGAATTACTAGTGTAAATTATATTTCTTATTTAATTAATATTACTTGATGTGTGTGTGTGTGTGTGTGTATATATATATATATATATATATATATATATATATATATATATATATATATATATATATATATATATATTGTGAATTGTTAGCTAAAAATATTAAAGGATGGAAATTTCATATACTTGATTTTCTGTTTAAATTAATTAATTGTTAAGAGAAATTATTCTTCCTCCTGAATTTATCTTATAACAAATATACTCTCATTCCAGAGGTACATAAGAAAAATGTCCTCCTTTCCAGTGGAGCGGACCGAACGCCTCGGCAGGATAGATGCATCTATGGATCGTGGCGCACGTCCCTCGGCAGTGTACACGACACTCTGGATCGGGTCGTACGTCCTCGGCAGAAATCGTGCTTAATAATAATAATAATTACATGATACTTTAATAGTTATTTCAACTTGCGAAGCTAATTGATAAATTGAAAAATCCTTGAAATTTAATGAATTATTATTTTTGCTTATCAAAGAATTAATTGTTATTCGTGTAAATGAAATTTAATTGATAAATTGAAAATTATTTGAATTGAAGGAATTTAATTAATATAGTGAGGATTGTTGCATTTGAAGTAATTTGATTATTTCCGCTGATTAAATAAATTATTGTTAATTCTGTAAATTATGATGATTTAAATATCCTAGTTGTATTTTCATTATTATTATTGACTCATAATGAGTGTCAAAGTCGGTCATCTCGTATCTACCACTTCGAGATTAGGCTAGATACTTACTGGGTACACGTTGTTTACGTACTCATACTACACTTGCTGCACTTTTTGTGCAGGACCTGAGGCAAGTACTAGTGGAGGACCTATCGTCTTACACCCACGCTATCCAGGGGCATAGTTGTGAGCTGCCTTTCTGAGCCGTTCTGCAGCTACTAGTGTCTCTCCTTGTATTTTTCATTCTGTCTATTTTATTTCAGACAGTATTTGAGGTTTTGTATAATCTACTAGATGCCCATACACTTGTGACACCAGGTCTTGGCACACACATTGGTAGAATTTGAGTTTTATTATTTCTCTTAGTTTTAAATTTTGTCAATGAATGCTTAATTTATTAAGTTGGCTTGCCTAGCCGTAGTGTTGGGCGCCATCACGACCTATATGTAAAATTGGATCGTGACACCCCCTAACTTGAGGTGTTTGGCCAAGCTTTTTTGGGGGGAAAAAGAAGCAGAATCAGTTTTTGAGAAGCAGAAAAAATAGCTTCTTCCCAAAAGCACAAACAAAAGCAGTTTTTGACTTTTTGTCTTACCAAAAATACCCTTAACAAAATATAGTATATACCAAAATAACCGTTAAACCTAATACTTACGATATTAATGTATAAATATTTCTTATTAGGGGTAAATACTTTTATATTTGTTGAATGATTTTTAATATATTTAACTTATATTAAAAGAATTAAGTACTTTTAAATTTTATTTTCATATTTTACTTAAATAAAATGAAAAGATTTAATTATTGCATGTAATAACAAATTTTTAAAATTATTTATTTACTTATAATATTAACTATTAAGTAAATCTATTCATGTCCTTATTCGTAATTTGATACTTAAACGCACTTTCTAAAAAGTTTGGCCATACACAAATTATTGCTCAAAAGTATTTTTTTCAGAGTGATTAGCTAAATACATACTGATTCTCTTCAAAAGTACTTTTTTTTAAAAATACTTTTAAAAAAAATACTTCTCAAAATAAGTCGATTTCTCCAAGATATAACTCTTAAAGGAAAAAGGCATTTTAACTAAATTACCCTTAATTAAAAATTTTATTTTCATTGATGTCTATAAACAAATCCTATTATCTCAGTTAATTTTAATGCTTACAGATTAAATTTAGTTGATGCACTCTAAATTCTAATTGAATAGTAGTATATATCACCAATAATACTAAATGAACATAAAATTATTTACTAACCGACTTCTATATTTTTCCTTCTACGCAAAATTTGTTGATTATACTTCTTTTTAGTTGCTATAACTAAATAGTGACGTGGCTGCCATAGAGACAACCAATCAAAAAGAGCTTTAAATGCATGTCCAAAGATCACAAATGATAAAGGAAAACTATAACTGTGGGCCCAGTCATTCCCACGTGCTCTTCATACGTTAAAGCAGAAAAGTGTGCGAAAGCAAACTAATCTATACACCCTCCGGTTCAAAATAATTAATTATTTTAATTCTAACACACCCATTAAGGAAATACGAACTTTTAGAAAAGAAAAAAAATTCATTAAATTAACCTTAATTAATTGTTATCATTATACATTGAAATATGTAAATAAGGGCAAATTTTAAAAAAATAAAATTAATTCCTTCTTGATTATGTAAATGGACACTTATTTTGGACCAAAATAAAAAGGTAAAATAATCACTTATTGTGGACCGGAGAAAGTACTATATTAAAATTACGAAAACCCTTAACGAAATATCGTTCGCCTTTTTTGCCCATTCAAAATAAATTTTATATTTTGACAAAATTATCATTTTAAGTTTTCTCCCTAATATTTAGGAGTTTTAATTAAACTAAATTAATACACTGAATCTTTCGTTATCTGAAGCATATACAAATTCCTAATATTAAGTATCTTATATAAATCTTTCCTTATTTAAATAATACAACATAACAAATTCATTAATAAATTAAAAAGAAAACAATGTTTGGAAAAAATATTAAAGTAGCAAACTTTTGTGAGGACTCTTTTTCTTATTTTTACACAACTAAGGACTCCTTTTAAGTTTAGCAGTCTTTGATTTTTATTAAAAACTAGTCTCTGTGTACGTGTTTCGCACGTAAAACCTTAGAACTAAGAAGAGAAAGATGAGAAAATAAAAAGGCAACGTGACATAGTAGATATTAGAGATATATAGCAATAAACTCGACTAACTCTTATTATATGAAAAAAAAAGTTGATTTCATGCAGCTTATGAAAGTGTCAAAGATGCAACTATTTAGCTAATATATTCACACCATGAACATTTTATTATGACTTCTATTTATTGATCAAAGATCCCCTCCCTTGATAAACCTTGTAATTGTCAACTTTCATATGGAGGCCAATAGCTCGTTAGAAAATTTTGATCAAAACCTTTATCAATTTCTTCACTTATAATATTCAGTCCAACTATCAGACTAATTAGAACATGCAATAATAAAGTCAATTCACCATATCATCCAAGTTATATTTTGAACTACAAACTGTATAATTAAGATAAGCAAACTTCATAACAACCAACAGGGTGAGATCGACCACTTCGCGTTTGACGATCTTTTGGTAAGGACCTGCTTCAACCCATTTAGTGAAGTAATCAATTAAAACTAAAAGAAACCTTACCTTTACAGGATCCGGTGGTAGAGGACCAACTATGTCCTTCCCCCATTTCATGAATGGCCATGGGGACATCACCGAATGCAAAGGTTCTGCTAGTTGGTGCACCAACTGTGCATGACGTTGACATTTGTCATACTTTTAAATGAATGACTTTGCGTCCTGTTCCATATAGGGCCAATAGTAACCTGCCCTGATCAACTTTAGACTAATGAGTCTGCACCAGAATGATTCTCGCAAATTCTTTCGTGGACTTCCCTCATCACGTAGTCCGCCTCCGAGGCCCCTAGACATCGGGCCATCGGTTCTTGAAATGATCTCCTGTATAACTGCCCAGCTACGAGGCAGTAGCGAGCTGCTTTGGTCCGTAATGCCCGAGACGCCTTTGGGTCCTCGGTAATTTACCATGCCAAAGATACTCGATGAACTTGTTCCTCTAGTCCCAGAACAAGTTGGTCGAATTTACCTCGCACTAGCCATCTACGTACAACACCGAATGTAGAAGTTGGACGACACTGCCAGAATCTTATCCTTTCATCTACGTGGATGACCCCAAATTAGCCAATGCATTTGCTTTCACATTTTCTTTCCTTGGCATGTGGATGATTGACCATTCTTTGAATCGCGCAAGCAACACATGAACCTTGTTCAAATATTATTTCATGCATTCTTCCTTTGTGTCGAATATACCACACACTTGGTTTACTACCAGTTAGAGTCGCATTTTACTTCGATGACCTCAGAGCCTAGTCCCTAGGCTACTTCCAGTCCTGCAACCAAAGCCTCATACTGTCATGACCCAAAATACCACCACATGCGTCGTAATGGCACTTAGATTTTAAGACTAAGTAAGGCGATCATAATAACAATTCAAGCCATTTATTTTTTATAGATAATAGAAACCAACAACATAAATAATGATACAATCTCCCAAGACTGGTAGTACTAAGTCACGAACACTAACTGAATACATGGAATGATCTCGAGGACCGAATATACAATACTGTTCGAATATGAAACTAATAGTACAATAAAAATGGTAAGACTCCAAGGACTGCGATGACTAAATAGCTCTACTTTAAGTCCTTGCGATCACACTCTAACTTTGTCCGAGTCCGATATCTTCAATACCTGGCTCTGCAAAACAATGTGCCTAAGTGTAGTATGAGTACACCATAGTCGGTACCCAGTAAGTATCAAGACTAACCTCAATAGAGTAGTAACGAGGTACAGTCAAGACTCTCACTAATCTAATAACCTGTGCAATATAGTATACAAAAATAATAGAAAACAAATAGCAATAATAACATCAATAATCAACTAGTGATGCAAACAGTAAGGCGACAAGAATACCATAATTATTGCTCAGACAAATAACGAACACCAATACAACTAATAATAAAGTCCTTCAACATATGCATCTTTCATCTATAAGTTTGTCGAATAAAAATATTTAGAATATAATCCTTTCCAATGAATATATTTCGAATGTACTTCCTCCAAATACATATCTTTCAAATATAGTTCTTTCAAATAAATATCTTGAATATAATTCTTTCAAATAAAAGTCACCCTGTGACACTTCATTTCATAATCACAAAATATGGGTCTCAGCCCACTTTCATATCTTACGACACGGGTCTCAGCCCACTTTCATATTTTCACGGCATTTCGTGCCCATATTTCTATCACAACCGGACAGACAACTCATGTGCCAATAATAAAATCATCATATTTTCCCCGAAACGTCGTGCCCACATTTCATATCACATCTGTACGGACAGTTCACGTGCCAATAATAAAATTATCATATTTTTTCCGGCATCTCGTGCCCACATTTCATATCATATCTGCACGGATAGTTCACGTGCCAATAATATAAACTGCCCGGCAATAGCCACATGCTCACAATTTCAACATGAATTAGACTATTAGCAAGTTTACCGAAACGACAAGACAAACAGCACAAGAGATAAAATAAACACAAGGAAAATCACAACATCACATATAAATCACTAACACAATAATCCCACATCATCACGTATCATCCCTGACAATAGCCACCCTTATCTCTCCTATAGCCACCCATATCACTCCGTAATAATAGCCACCCATATCACTCTGCCCAGACAATATCAATAACCACCCTTATTTCTCCTATAGCCACTCTTATCACTCCACCCATACAATATCCCAACACATATAACAACAGTGAAATGCAACCCTTATACCCACATAATATCAACAGTGTAATGCCACCCTTATATCCTCATAATAATAACTCAAATCACACAATAATTTACACGAAATATTATCACGACAACATTACAATAAGGAAAATCCATAATATAATTATTTCCAGGAAATATCAATCAACAAACACACGGAATTAATAAATTCAAGTGACTATCACACCAAATTATCATATAAAAAAATAAATTCGACAACAAGGATTGAGGCACTGCAAATAGAGGAGTTAATAAATGCCAATAATTATCTAATTTATTACATAAAATGCTTAAGATTTTAAACCAATAAGATCTGCAGATATACGCCTGAGTACATACTTGTCACCTCACGTACACAGCTTCACATTACACAAAATGGCACATACGACGCAATGCCTAAGGGTAATTTCCTCCACTCACGGTTAGGCAAGATACTTACTTTTTAGAAGTTAGGCCGATATTTCAAAATAGCCTTCTTGCTAGAATTGACCTCCGGACAACTCAAATCTATCCAAATTAATTGTATAATTTCACTAAAATTCATCGAAAATAATTCTGGATAATAAAATGACGACTTAAATATTTTATTCTAAAAAGTGAACCAAAGTCAACGCGGGGCTCGACCCTCGGAACCTGACATAATTTTTACGAAATCCCATCACCCATTCAGATACAAGTTCAACCATACCAATTTTATCGAATTTCAATAACAAATCGTCCTCCAAATCTTGAATTTCCATTTTTGAATTTTTTTTACAAAAATCCCAATTTCCTCCCTTAAGACTAGAATTAAACGATGAATATAACCATAGATTCATGAAATATAACCATTCTCGGATGTAGAACACTTAACCCAGTCGAAGTCGTGAAGAAATACTTAAAATCACCCAAGAACCGAGCTCCAAATATTCCAATCGAAATGAAGAAATGACAGATTTTTGATCCCTTATGTTTCTGTCCATTTTCGCTTCTGCGGACACATATGTTGTAGCTGCGGTATCGCTTTTGCGAGACAAAACACGCATCTGCGATCCTCACTGCCCAGCCCAAGCTCGCACCTGAGGACAGAATGCCGCATCTGCGCATATCACTTCTGCGATGTCCAGCGCGCATCTGCGATGACTTCCGCTTCTGCGCCTTCTCTGCCCGCTTTTGCAATCACGCATGTGCAGGAATTGCTTCGCACTTGCGACTTCTACTCCATACACTCCTAGACGCTTCTTCGAAGAGGTTCAAGCTTCTGCGATGTCGCTTCTGTTACCAAGGCATCGCATAAGCTATTCCACCACTTGCTGCCCATTTCCAGCAATTTTCTATAAGTCCAAATTGCTCCGTTAGCCTTCCGAAATCCATCCGAGGCCTTAGGGACCTAAAAAGAAAATACCAACACGTCCCAAAATATAATACAAACTTAGTCGAGGCTTCAACCCACGTCAAATAACGCCAAAATTATGAATCGTGCATCAAATCGAATTATGAGTTTTCGAATCTTCTAACTTCTATATTTGCGCTGAAATGTATCAAATTAATCCGGAATGACTTCAAATTTTGCACGCGAATCATAAATGATGTAATGGAGTTTTTCCAATTTCCGTAATCAAAATCTGACCTCGTTATCCAAAAATTCAACCTTCGGTCGAACTTTCCAAAATCTTCTATTTTCCAACTTTCGCCAAAATGCGTCGAATTGTCCTACGGACTTCCAAATTTAAATCCGGACATACGCCTAAGTCCAAAATCACCATACGAACTATTGACATCATCAAAATTCTATTCCGTGGTCTTTTGCTCAAAAGTCAACTCTTTGGTCAACTCTTTCCTTTTAAGCTTCAAAAATGAGAATTGTTCTTTAAATTAAATTCCGAATCTTTCAAAACCCAAACTCGACAACACACGCGGGTCACAATACATATTACGAAGCTGCTCGAGATCTTAAGTCATTGAACATGGCGTAAATTCTTAAAACGACATGTCGGGTCATTACATTCTCCCCCTCTTAAAACATACGTTCGTCCTCGAACGTGCCAAGAATTATTTTGAGGACATTAAATTACTGGGTATATCCTTACACACATACTCGCGAGTGCTTCTACATCTCCGCAATTTAACATGGGTCCGAAACCACCATCTGAGCTGAGATTATTCCTTTTTATCCTTATTTATAAACTTTAAAGCCAATTTCTTACACCCCAATTAATTTCAAAAGGCCTGCTTTTCCACATTAACACACTGTGTTAGTCTCAACCAGCGGTAGCAATTTCTTGCCTACACACACATTATACGTATGCCCATAATCACTTCTCTAGTCATAATAACTGTTCATAATTAATTCCAGAATCCTCAATTAATCTTATATATATATATATATATATATATATATATATATATATATATATATAATTTTTTAAAATAAATTATGTGAAACAATTTCACAACATAAAATGAACTCCCATATCGTTAGGGAATATAATTCACAAATTTAATCAAACTATCCCATTTATATCAAAACCCGTTGTAGTGAGTAGCAGAAAGTCACTTTTGGACTCTTAGCCCTCAATAGTGTACAGAACAAAATGCTACACATAGGCTAACACCATCAAATCTCCCAACAGGGATAAACACTAACTCATCATGCATGGAGCATGATAGGTGGTCTCACCTCGATAATTGGAATTTAATCGAACTAAGAACAATGCTCCTCTATTTTAAATTAAATCATACCTGTAACGACACCATTTGGTATAGAGGCCTCAGTCATACCATATCAATTATATCAACGGGTCGGTCCTCCCCCTCTAGGGCGCCCCTTTACCCGCCTGTCTTCCACCCCTAACTGATTGTGCATGTGGGGTAGTAACTGGAATAGAGCATGTAGCATGAGTATTCTGATGAAATCCGCCTCTCCCAAGTCCGGGACAATCTCTCATGATGTGCCTAGTATCACCACACCAATAAAAACCCTTTTACAGGTTATGCTGCTCATACTGGGTCTGCACCAGATAACTGGAATAACCATTATAGGAACCCTGTGTCGGTGGTGCATTAAAAGAACTTACTGGAGCACTCCGAGTATTCTGAAATTGTTTTCATGACCCCGCTGATACTGAAATGTAGAATTATTAAGGACGCGGGAATACCGTAAGTCCCAGTATCATCCTATACAAATATCAACTCTTAATCATATACAAGTTTTGGAAAACCTTTCAATACCACATAAATACATCTCAGGCCAAAACTGATATAACACTTGACCCCGCAATCTGATCGTTGATAGTGGACTCCCCTCACATGGCGCGAAGCCATAGGACACATTCCGATGATCTACAATACTAACCTTCATCGCTCGTACGACACCGGTCATAAGACACCTCAAGCCATATTTGGCGCAAGTCATCCTCGTGACAGTTAAACTCGCTTCCTCCAGTGTCTTGGCTGCTAGTATGTACCCTTTGCTAAATAGAAGTCCATACGAACCACATAGTCTCTAATACCACCAAGTATATTCAGATCTACATCTACCTGGTGACCCTACCATGATTGCGATGATTAGGCAACTAATTAAACCTTCTTAAGATCGTACTTATCAACCAGATGTCAGAACCTGCTGCACCCCCATATGCACAACTGAATGATCTCTCAATACATTCGCATCCTTGATCTGGTAACAATGGTTGAGCAATCCTGGCTCCCTTATAACCCCTCTGTAGTATCACGAACTGTTGGCGCATAGTTGATATTGAGTGCGCAATTTCATACACGAGTGGATGCAAAAGAACATAAGATATATGCTTCAAGCTGAATAAATGCCGCACGATAAGGAATGAAAGAAGTGAAAATTTTCCTAGTAGCTCTGTAGCCTCTCGAAGATAAGTACAGACATCTCTGTACCGATCCGCAAGACTCTACTAAACGCGTTCGTGACTCGTACAACCTATGAACCTAGAGTTCTGATACCAACTTGTCATGACCCATCCCACCATAGGCGTCGTGATGGAACTTAGTTTGTAAGACTAAGTAAGCCGATCATAATAACAATTCAAGCCATTTTGTTTTATAGATAATAGAAACCAACAACGGAATAAAATATCCCAAGATTGGTAGTACTGAGTCACGAACTCTAACTGAATACATGAAATGATCTCGAGGACCGAATATACAATAATGTTCGAATAGGAAATTAACAGTACAATAAAAATAGTAAGACTCAGAGGGACTGCGACGACCAAGCAGCTCTACCTTAAGTCCTTGCGATCACACTCTAACTTTGTCCGAGTCCGATATCTTCAATACCTGGCTCTGCACAAAAATGTGCAGAAGTGTGGTATGAGTACATCACAGTCAATATCCATTAAGTATCAAGACTAACCTCAATTGAGTAGTAACGAGGTACAGTCAAAATACTCACTAGTCTATTAACTTATGCAATATAGTAAACGAAAATAATAGAAAACAAATAGCAACAATATCATCAATTATCAACTAGTGATGTAAACAGCAAGGCAGCAAGAACACCATAATTATTTCTCAGACAAATAACGAACACCAATACAACCAATAATCAAGTCCTTCAACATATGCATCTTTCATCTATAAGTTTGTCGAATAAAAGTTTTTAGAATATAATCCTTTCCAATGAATATATTTTGAATGTACTTCCTCCAAATACATATATTACAAATATAATTCTTTCAAATAAATATCTTGAATATAATTCTTTCAAATAAAAGTCACCATGTGCACTTCATTTCATAATCACAAAATATGGGTCTCAACCCATTTTCATATCTTGCGTAACACGGGTCTCAGCCCACTTTCATATTTTCACGGCACCTCGTGCCTATATTTCTATCACAACCGCATGGACAACTCACGTGCCAATAATAAAATTATCATATTTTCCCCGGCACCTCATGCCCACATTTTATATCACATCTACATGGACAATTCATGTGCCGATAATAAAATTAACATATTTTTCCCGGCACCACGTGCCCACATTTCATATCGTATCTGTACGGACAATTCATGTGCCAATAATATAAACCGCCCTGCAATAGCTACAGGCTCACAATTTCATCATGAATCAGACTATTATCAAGTTTACCGAAATGATAAGACAAGTTGCACAAGAGATAAAACAAACACAAGAAAAATCACAACATCACATATAAATCACCAACACAATAATCTCACATCATCACGTATCATCCCTAACAATAGCCACCCTTATCTCTCCTATAGCCACCCATATCACTCTGCCCAGACAATATCAATAGTCAGCCTTATCGCTCCTATAGCCACCCTTATCACTCCACCCGGATAATATCCCAACACACATAACAACAGTGAAATGCTACCCTTATACCCACATAATATCAACAGTGGAATGCCACCCTTATATCCTCATAATAATAACTTAAATCACACAATAATTTACACATAATATTATCACGAAAACATAACAAAATCAATTCAAATCACAAATCGCCCAATGGCCACAACCAATTTCAAAGATATAATAAAATTAATTAATTTGACAACAAATAGCCCCAAGGCCCCCCACAATATATATTTATAAAACCTCAAAACAACAACAACGATGGAAAAGTAACTCAGTATAGGGCAACACCTTCATTAATTCAAATTATTGATAATTATATTAACGCCTCAATTTAAACTTATTTAATTAATTATTTGCAGATGAAAAATCTAAAATATAATTATTTCCAGGAAATATCAATCAACAAACACACGGAATTAATAAATTCAAGTGACAATCACACCAAATTATCATATAAAAAAATAAATTCGACAACAAGGATTGAGGTACTGCAAATAGAGGATTTAATAAATGGCAACAATTATCCAATTTATTACATAAAATGCCTAAGATTTTAAACCAATAAGATATGCAGATATAAGCCTGAGTACGTTCTTGTCACCGTGCGTACACGACTTTCACATTACACAAAATGACACATACGACTCAATGCCTAAGGGTAAGTTTCTCCACTCAAGGTTAGGCAAGATACTTACTTTTTAGAAGTGAGGCCGATATTCCAAAATAGTCTTCTTGCTCGAATTGACCTCTAGACAGCTCAAATCTATCCAAATTAATTGTATAACTTCATTAAAATTTATCGAAAAATAATTAAGGATAATAAAACGATGACTTAAAAATTTTATTCTAAAAATTCAACCAAAGTCAACGCGAGACCCGCCTCTCGGATCCCGACATAATTTTCATAAAATCCGATCACCCATTCTGATACGAGTTCAACCATACCAATTTTATCGAATTCCAATAACAAATCGTACTCCAAATCTTGAATTTCCGTTTTTGAAAAGTTTTTACAAAAATCCCATTTTCCTCCCTTAAAACTCAAATTAAACGATGAATATAACCATAGATTCATGAAATGTCACCACTCTCAGATGTAGAACACTTACCCCAGTTGAAGTCATGAAACAATCCTTAAAATCGCCCAAGAATCGAGCTCCAAAAATTCCAATCGAAATGAAGAAATGACCGATTTTTGATCCCTTATGTTTCTGTCCATTTTCGCTTCCGCAGACACATATGCCACATCTGCGGTATCTCTTCTACGAGATATAACACGCATCTGTGATTCTCACTGCCTAGCCCAAGCTCGCACCTGCGGACACAATGGCACATCTGCGCATATCGCTTCTGCGATGTCCAATGCGCATCTGCGATGACTTATGCTTCTGCACCTTCTCTACCCGCTTCTGCGATCACGCAGTTGTGGGAATTGCTTCGCACCTTCAACTTCTGCCCAGTACACTCACAACCGCTTCTGCGACCAAGGCATCGCAGAAGCGATTCCACCAGCTGTTGCCCATTTCCAGCAGTTTTCTTCAAGTCCAAATTGCTCCTTTAGCCTTCCGAAATCCACCCGAGGCCTTAGGGACCTCAACAAAATATACCAACACGTCCCAAAATATAATACAAACTTAGTCGAGGCTTCAAACCACGTCAAATAATTTCAAAATTACGAATCGCGCATCAAATCGAATTATGAGTTTTTGAATCTTCCAACTTCTATATTTGCGCTGAAACATATCAAATCAATACAGAATGACTTCAAATTTTGCACGTGAATCATAAATGATGTAATAGAGTTTTTCCAATTTCTGGAATCGAAATCTGACCTCGTTATCCAAAAATTCAACCTTCGATCGAACTTTCCAAAATCTTATATTTTCCAACTTTCGCCAAAATGCGTCGAATTGTCCTACGGACTTCCAAATTTAAATCCGGACATACGCCTAAGTCCGAAATCACCATACGAACTATTGACATCATCAAAATTCCATTCCATGGTCTTTTGCTCAAAAGTCAACTCTTCGGTCAACTCTTTCCATTTAAGCTTCAAAATGAGAATTGTTCTTTAAATTAAAATCCGAATCTTAAGAAATCCAAACTCGACAATACACGCGGGTCATAATAAATATTGCGAAGCTGCTTGAGACCTTAAGTCAATGAATGGGGCACACATTTGTTAAAGGATAAGTCGGGTCGTTACAAATACTCGGCTTCATTGTTAGTTAACGGGCAATTTTAATGGCCTGCCTAATAGTTTCCCCCAGGGCGTGATTAGAACTAGCCTGAGACCGGACCCTTTTATATTGGAAGCTCCGTATGTAAACAAGGTCCAAACTTCTGATGCCGTTTTTGACACCAACACTGCTTCCTTAGCAGCCAAGGGAATTACCCGGGACTGAAATCGGCCATAAAATCAGCCAAAACTTGCGACTTGATCGCAATCCTTGGTTTGTACTCAATGTCGAATTCGCTAATTTGGATTGCCTATTTAGCCAAACGGCCCGACAATTCAGACTTGTGAAAGACATTCCTTAAGGGAAAGGTTGTCACAACGGCTATCAGGTGGCACTAAAAATAAGGCTTAAGCTTTTGAGAGGCAACTACGAGAGCCAAGGCCAGATTTTCGATGTGCGGATAGCGAGTCTCCGCTCCCGACAATATTTTACTAACGTAGTAAATAAGAAATTACGTACCTTCTTTGTCTCGGACTAAAACGGCACTTACCGCTACTTCCAAGATCGCTAGATATATTAATAACTGCTAGCCTTCTCCTGGTTTGATAGTAATGGGGGGCTGGACAAGTACCTTTTTAGGTCTTTCAATGCCTGTTGGCATTCCAGAGTCCATTCGAAATTATCTTCCTTTTCAGGAGGGAAAAGAAGTGATGACACTTTTCTAAGGATCTTGAGATGAATCTGCTTAGAGCCGCCAACCTCCCGGCAGGTCTCTGTACTTCCTTCACACTTGTTAATTGTTCTGAAATATCCTCGATACCTTTGATTTCATTGGTATTTACCTCAATCCCTCTTTGCGAGACCAGTAATCCCAAGAACTTATCGGAACCAACCTTGAACGCGCATTTCTCCGGGTTGAGTTTCATGTTATGCTTCCTCACGAAAGTTTCTTGAAGATGTTTCAAATGATATCCTGCATGTAATGACTAGACCAACATGTCATTAATGTATACTTCCATTGTTCCTCCTATCTGATTTTCAAACATTTTATTAACGAGCCTCTGATAAGTGGCTCCGACATTCTTAAGCCCCAAAGACATCACATTATAGCAATATGTGCCAACGTTTATTATGAAAGAGATTTTTTCCTGATCCTCTGGGTTCATCTTGATATGATTGTACCCAGAGTAAGCATCGAGGAAAATCATTAGCTCGTGTCTGGCCGTAACATCAATCATTTGATCAATGTTCGGCAACGGGAATGAGTCTTTACGGCATGCCTTATTTAAATTCTTATAGTCTACGCACATCCTAAACTTGTTATTCTTTTTTGGTACTACAACTACGTTGTTCCGAATATTTTACCTCCCGGATTGAACAAATATTGAGTTATTGGGTTATCTAAACTTTTTCTTATTTGCATGATTCCTTCATGCGTTGGAAATTTCAATAACTGGTGATATGTTGAGGGTACGACCTTCATCTCATGTATCCACAACCTCCGAGGACTACATTATAACCCATATCGCCATACACCACTTCTAATAGAGTGGTCTTTGTTACTCCTTCGATGTGTGTGGGCAGGAAAATCTCTCCTCGGGTTGTCACACTTGTCAAGTTGAAGCAAGTTAAGAGTTTTGTCTCCGGAATGATGTTCCTGACGAGCTCGAAACACACACTTAAATCATGCTTGCTAATAAAATATAATATAGTATAATATCGTATCCACATGGATTGGATTTGAACAGTATTCTCGTAGTTTCTAGCTTGATCGCTATTTCCTTCGGTGTGTGTGGGCAGCAAAATCTCTCCTCGAGTTGTCACACTTGTCACACTTGTCAAGTTGAAGCAATTTAAGAGTTTTGTCTCCGGAATGATGTTCCTGATGAGCTCGAAACACACTTAAATTATGCTTGCTAATCAAATATAATATAGTATAATATCGTATCCACATGGATTGGATTTAAACAGTATTCTCGTAGTTTCTAGCTTGATCGCTATCCAAGATGATCAATAATTGAGATTTATATGATTTCTAACTAAAATTAACTAAGAGTCCAGAGTTATTGACTAATGACAATCGAAACAAAGATAAGCAAGGAAGTTATCAGTGAGAGGAAATAAGGGTCGATAAGATAGGTGCATGTTTGGGATCTAACTCTAGATAATTCACTTCTTATGTTTAAGTGAGTCTCTCGAATTCACTCAATTATCAGTTCAAACGTTTGGCAAAATTTCTTTCTCGATTAAGTTTCAACCTCACACGATGAACAAATTTAAGCACGTGAAGATATGCAAGAATGCGTAGTTGATTGGTCTTTAGGAAAACCTCTTTCGATTATTTTCCTAACTAGGTTTAATCAATGATTCAACTAGCCTCTTTCGATTACTAAGAAGAATTAATGAACTCAACCAACAATATAATGCAAAGATATCACAAGTTACGCCTCTCTCGATTACATGAACAAGTGAATATAGATGCAACAATTAAATCATCCAAAAATGCTTCAATACATAAAACTAGAGTTATAATCTACAAACAATCACACCAAATCCATCAAACCCTAAAGAGAACTACTCCATAGATATGGAGAAATTCATCACAAATATAGTTAAAGTAATGAAAAATATAAATTCAATCCAAACTCGGGTCTTGAGTGAGGAAGGAATGATGCTCTTATCATATTTTAGGCGGATTGATGAATAGAGTTGAGCTGGTTTGCAGAAATTTAGTGCCAAAGCTCAATATTCCTAACCCTTTGGAATGATGAACTTAGAGCTCTTTGAGAAAGAAGCTAATTTTGTAGTTATTTGTTTTACGTATAGAAAGCCAAAGTGGATTGATATTAGAAGTCCATACAATTTCATGTTAGTATGAATTTTAGTTCAATTTAATATCTATTTAGGCAAAGTCTATATATTACTATTTTGTCTAATATCCTCTAATAAATATTTTAAGGATATTTTTGTCATCCAACATTTAGCGTGGAATATTCCTGCTTTTATAATATATATATATATCTCGAAACATAAGCCCTAAGGCCCATAAGCCACCGAATTCCCTCTTTAGTACCCCAAAAGTACCACAACCGAAACATCCACTTTGAAAGACCTTGTGTGAATTTAAAATTATTCCTCTTCCCTTTTCTTATACTGAAATATAGAATCCATAGTCATACAGAATTACCGCAAGTCCCAACACCATATGTAACTAACCGATTCTAGCGACATACCAATTTGAAAAATTTTCAATTGCCACTTATATATTTTTTAATCCATTAGAACCTTCTCGAGAGTTACCCACTTTACTCAAATCTAAATTGCACCGCCCAAACGGTCTGAAAGACACGTGCCCCATTAGCACAACAACACTCAAGGAGGTAACCCTGCCTTAACATCACTGATCAAATTCATGCTCCGTACACACTATATTATTCACAAATAACAACTCACTCATCCCATAATTTTCATATACTCATAAAGCGCAATATAACCCTTATTTAGGAATTTCAGTACTCGAGTCATCCTCGATCTCAACCTCTGCAAGTCATAACCGATTAACATGTATGCCTCAAATAGAAATCAGTACAACACATAATAATGAAATCAAGTCGTCAATAGCAAGCTCCCCCACTTGCCTCAAAGCCATAGAACAAAATATTCCATAACTCACAATATCCATACTCTATTACTATCATAATACTGCAGTCAGTTCAACGAAAATTCTTCACAAGCTCCGGTAACACAAACCATAAAACACCTCAATTCATCCGCTAAGCTCGCTTTCATTCTCGTGACAGTCAGTCAACTTTCTTAACCAGATTCAACTTCAAATCTCAACACATACACTCCGCCGGTAGAAAAGAAACTCTCCACTCAACATTATAAGGAACACACCTATGTAGATTACTCTGCAGAAGATAACACACCTGCTTAGCCTCAAATTGATATCTTGTTATACCTTTTCGCAGCCACAATTACTACATAATCACTTACTCTTTCTGAGTCCAAACTCATTAAGAAGACATGATAATTTAATTTGTCTCACAATTTCACAACGTGAAAGACCCTTCAATACACTCATAACCCAAGACTATACGTCATATCAAGACACAAATCAAGCACCCAATAGTCCTTTTCACATCCCAAACAAACTCATCCCGTCATATTCAAACCATCTGGACACATCCCGCAGTCACATCATACTCATCATATGGTCATTCCACCGCTCATCGAGCCACAAATTCCCCTCATAGGGACACTACCGGACGTATAAGTCCAAATGTACAAGTTCACACAACTGAAACTATCGAGCTTAAGGTGCAGTCTAAATTTGGCCTCAAATCCTCCAGACTGCCCCATCACCAAAACACATAATACACATCTCAAACCTCGTTCATAGAATCACAAGCCAAGTATGCATAGCTGATACCGAACGCTCATGTGCGCATACGAATGCGTGGAAGGAATTCAAAGAGTTATGTCTCAAGCTGAATCAATTTCGCACGATAAAGAAAGAAATATGGGAAGTATATATCCTAAATGCCCTGTAGCCTCTCGAAGATAAGTATGGACGTCATTATACCGATCCACAAGATTCTACCAGACACTTGCTCATGACTTATAGAACCTATAAACCTAGAGCTTTGATACCACCTTGTCATGACCCAAAATCCAACTAGTCGTGATAACACCTAACCCCAATTAACCACTAACCAACTCCACGTAATTTAACAAGACAATTAATTAAAATAAAATATATGAAAATGATACATTTTCCCAAGAACTGGTAGTACAAGTCATGAGCTTCTAAGAATAGAGTTTACAAAGCTGGTATGAAATAAACAATCATCTATTTGAAAAGTACACAAACAAAGTTTTATGAATCTAAGGCTACCATGAACAAGAGGCAGCTACAACCGGAATGCAGGTATACTTTCAGATCCAGCTCCCGACGAACGCAGCAACATAAGCAGCCAACATCTGCACGCAAGGTGCAGAAGTGTAGTATGAGTACAACCTACCCCATGTACTCAATAAGTAACAAACCTAACCTTAGGTTGAAAGAAGTGACGAGCTAACATAAAGGTCGGATCCAACGCCAATATTCTACAACAGTTCATAACAACATAGTACAAGTAACAAAGAGGTATCTTAGAAATAAAAATACTCAGTTCGTTCACAGTTTCAGAAAAATAGGCTTATCTTTTCAAGTATCTCAGTGAAAACCCAAATCTTTTACCGAAAATGCCAAAAATATGAATAAGTTTGAAAACAATAATTTTCCCAAAATCCTTTCAATAATAAATGAGATGTTTTATTTTCTTTCCAGATAACCCGTTTAAAACCAAATGCATCACTATGCCCATCTGTCAACATGTGTGAGAAATCATGAATGATGTGATATTGTACAGCATGAGAAAAATACATCTCTATGCATGTATGTCATGTGTGCATGTCAATGTGATGCAACTTAGTGATAAAATCATATATATACTCTCAGAGTATCATTTCACTCAGTCCTCCCAGTCACTCAGTCCTCACAGTCACTCAGTCCTCCCAATCGCTCGGCACTTGCACTTAGAAGGTACCTGAGCTCACTGGGTGTGTGTACAGACTCCGGAGGGGCTCCTTCAGCCCAAGTGCTATAATCTGCACTGACAACTCACGTGCTGCACTGACAACTCACGTGCTATAATATTATCTGGATCCGCCTAGACAACTCACGTGCTATAATAATATCTGGATCCACATGGACAACAGCCAATCTGGCCTGCTGCGGTGTGCAACCCGATCCCATAATTATCCTCACAATCAGGCCCTCGGCCGCACTCAGTCATCAATCTCTCCAGTCTCTCGGGCTCACAATATCATAAAAATATCCCGAAAATGATGATATGTTGTATCAATAAATAACAACAGAGACTGAGATATGATATGCAATAAAACAAATATGACTGAGTATGAATTTTATTTAAAACAAACAATTCATAGAAATATGACCTCTGTGGGTCCCAATAATACTGGCACATAGCCTCAACATGATTTTCAATATGATTCTCAGCTCAAATTCCTTTAACATATGACAATACAAGGAAAATGCCAAGATTAGTTTACTATAAAATTCCACGGAAACAATCATGTCACAATTTTCATAGTGCACGCCCACACGCCCATCACTTAGCATGTGCGTCACTTCCCAACAATTTACATAATATATGTATTCAGGGTTCATACCCTCAGCTCCAAGATTAGAAGAGTTACTTACCTCGAACAAGACGAATCCAAATTCCGAGCAAGATCAAAATGCTCCAGAAATTCCATTTTATGCGTATCAACTCCTGAACGGCTCGAATCTAGCCATAATAAATTTGATTCAGTCCATACAAATTATAAAAATTTATTCCATATCAAAATACTAATTTTTCCACAAAATTGGAAATTACACTCAAAAATCGCCAGTGGGGCCCACGTCTCGGAACCCGACAAAAGTTACAAAATACAAATGCTCATTCAACCGCGAGTCCAACCATATAAATTTTACTCAAATTCGACATCAATTCGACCCTCAAATCTTCAAATTAAACCAAGAGGGTTTTCATAATTTTCCAACTTAATTCACCAATTTAATGTTAAAAACAATCATGAATTCGGGTAATTTGACCAATGTTGAGTTAAGAACACTTACCCCCTTGTTTTCTTTGAAAATTTCCCAAAAATCGCCTCTTCCCGAGCTCCAATCCGTCAAAAATAGAAAATGGGACGAAGTCCCATTTTCAGAACTAAAACTCTTTGCCCAGTCATTTGCTCTACGCGATCGCGAACATTCCCACGCGATCGTGAAGAACAGTTTTCCACTGCCCAGTTTTTTTTAACCGCGATCGCGAAGCACAAAGCAGACTGCCCACATATTTTACCCTACGCGAACGCGAAATCACTCACGCGATCGCGGATCACTGACTCTCAAACCTACGCGAACGCGCTCAGCCCCATGCGATCGCGTAGAGAAATTGTCTCCCTTCATCTACTGCTCAAATCCTTCTATGCGAACGCGACTTCCTTCACGTGTTCGCGAAGCACGGCTTAATACACTTACGTGATCGCGTTCCTTCCTCTGCGACCACATAGAACAAAAATACCCCTGCCCCAAATAAGCTTACACGATCGCGTCCCAATCTTCGCAATCGCGAAGAAGGTTTGAAACATGAGAAATCAGCAGCTACCAGCAGTGCAAAAAAATGAAGGAAAATAATTCGAATACCATCCGAAATACGCCCGAGCCCCTCGAGACCTCAACCAAATATACCATCAAGTCCTAAAATATCATACAAACTTAGTCGAGTCTTCAAATCACATCCAACAATACTAAAAACACGAATCATATCCCAATTCAAGCCTAATGAACTTTGAAATTTTAAGTTTCCACAAACAACGCCGAAACCTATCAAATAACGTCTGATTGACCTCAAATTTTGCATACAAGTCATAAATGACATAACAAACCTATTAAAATTTTCAGAGTCTTATTTCGACCCCGATATCAAAAAGTCAACTCCCGGGTCAAACTTTCCAAAAATTCAACTTTCGCCATTTCAAGCCTAATTCTACTACGGACCTCCAAATAATTTTTTGGACACGCTCCTAAGTTCAAAATTACCATACGGAGCTATTGGAATTATTATAATTCAATTATGAGGTCGTTTACACATAAGTGAATATCCGATCAATTTTTTCAACTTAAGTTTTTTTAATTATGAGACTAAGTGTCTCATTTCACTCCGAAATCCTTCTGAACCCGAACCAACTAACCCAATAAGTCATAAATCAACTGTAAGGCATAAATTGACCAGTAAATGGGAGAACAAGGCTATGATATGCAAAACGACCGACCGGGTCGTTACACTAGGATTTCCCTTCTTTTTCCTTCTTCTCCTTTCGCCCCTCCTTAGTTTAGCCTACCTCCATAGAAACCACTCCTAGGGCATAAGAAAAATCTAACAAACAAGTCCCACATGAACATAAACACAAAAATCTGTTATGAAACCTCTGATATAGTGACAAACACAATCGCCCAAAACACTACGGATGCTGATATGGAACCTTTAAACCCTAATAATAACAAAAGGACCTTGATAATGAACTCCAAGACATTAATAGATCCAAGGAAATCTCCTGTAATCTCAAGGAAAACTCACAACAACATGGGATGATCCTAGACAATGACTTTACAACGGGAAACTCTTTTTTGCTTAAACTCAAAAGGAAAGCAGGGTCTTGCCAAGGGAACCAAATAGCAATCCAAAGGACCATCGAAGGCTTTTATATCTCTAATGAAATAGAAAATTACTACGAATCTGAAGATTTTATCCCCTTAACCTGCTCAGATAAAGAATGAATCTACCACAATTGGACCAACACCCTCATCATCAAAGTTTTTGGTAGAAGAGTAGGGTTCCCTTTCCTACAACAAAAGATAAATGCTATTTGGAAACCCACAGAACCCCTGGCGTTAATTGACTTAGGGTATGACTACTTTTTAATAAAATTTTCTAAACCTAAAAACTATGATAAAGCCCTCCATGGTGGATCGTGGTTCATAGGAAACCAATTCCTTACTATAAGAAAATGGGAACCCAATTTTATAGCATCAACAACATCCCTAACATATTCAGCTATTTGGGTGAGACTACCAGAACTCCCAACTGAGTTCTATGACTATGAAATCTTGCAAAAATAAGGCAACAAACTAGGAAAATTACTTCGCATAGATGCATGTACATCATCGACCACAAGGGGCAAATATGCTAGAGTATGTATCCTCGTTCATGTAGAAAGTCCTCTAAAAACTTATATTATCATAGGTCAACACCACCAAAGAATTGCCTATGTGGGATTTAACTTACTATGTGCCCTTTATGGAAGGCTAGGTCACATTCAGACAAAATATCCACATAGAAAAAATCACAAGGATAATGATAAGGTGATTAGTACAAACGACCACAAGGAAAACCAAGAACTAGAAACCCTAACAAAAGAAGTTGACAAATGGACCATCATAACACACCAAAGAAAGACAAAGAAAAGACAGAACAACTAAAGATAAGTAAACCAAATCTAAGCCAACCCAAAATAGATACTAAACAACTAGGGAAAACTCCGGTAGCTACTTCATCTCTGATGGCTGGCCAAAGTCAAGGGCATGCTCACAAACAAGAGTACAGGAGGAAAACCATAGAACACACCAATAGTACGAGTACTACACAACATACAATGAACAATAGTTTGACCATGGGGATGATGGAGGGAAACCAATTTAGTGCATTAAATTCCATCTAAGAAAACCTTGATAATTACCCCATAACCCTAGGCGGAAACAAGCACCAACACTTTAATAAAACTCTAAACACTTTAGGTAAAGACACTAACCAATCAAGCCCCATCACACATTTAAAAGACCACACCAATAGCCAAGGACCTGGATGCATAAATGACAAGGGAAGGACATGATCCTCATGTTTATCCTCTAGTTCAAAAGAAGCCAAAAGCGATGATATGGACCTCAGTTATCTCCAAATGTAGACAATGTCACAACAACCATTAATGCTGAAAATAATTCTCATATCATTTCTCCAAAAACAATCAACTCGCTAGATGCTACCAACCCCCTAGGAACAAAATATGATGATCAAGACATGATAGACTCCAATGATAAAACACTACTAACACAAGCCCAAAACCACATATCAACCCGGCATAAAGACTACACCTCACCACTAAGTAATAGTTTAGCTGAAAATAATACTAACAGGGAAAACAAAAATGCCAAGATTACCAACAACCAGCTACTACCGGAGGCACCAAAGAAACAACAGGAGGAATATATGGAGACGCGACTAATACCAGACAAACGCTCCCATGAACTTTTCTCCCATGAACAGGAGCCAACCAATCGTCTACACAATGCCACAGTTACCCCAGAACCATGTTCCCCAGTCATGGTTGGAATAGGGCCTAGCGGGATACACTCTGAACATGAGCTTGCAACACAACGGGCAGGACATCATTGTCCAGGTCAAAGACCCCAACAAGTTGGCCCAAATTGTGACGGAGGGTTTGAGAATCGGATTGGAAAACATAGCAAACCACCCATGGCTACTACCAATGAACCCACAATCCCAAATTCACCCAACATACCGAACCATGGCAGCCCACCCATCCCTTTAGATATGCCAACAGTGGAACCCTCCCAGCTCCCCAATAGCCCTAAGCATGAGCCTGTCACTCTTTCATAACCTTACTCACCCTTCACAATCACCCCTCCCCCCACAAACACCCTCACAACACCAGGAACCAGCCATGCAGCAGAATTCTCACCTCAACAATAACTTCCAGAACCAAACTCCACTAGAAACGCCAATGCCAAACCCGTCGACCACCAACAACAATCTGACAACCACGATGATGGAACCTCCCCCCAGCAAGCCCAACTATAGATGGACGAGGAGGATAAAGAGGAAGGATCCTCAACAACAATGAGGGTGGAGTACGGTATGTTAAGGGAATCAAAAACACTGGTGTTCAAGGAAAGAAAAGAAAAAAGACACATTTTGTGTTGCCATCAGGATTTGAGGAAATGCCCGATAAATATAATGGCATTAATGAGCCCACCAACAATGTACAAGTACGGGGTAGTGATGATCCCAACAATGTACTCTAACCACTGGACCAACTAGCCAATATGGACATGGTAGACCCCTCATCTCCAATTAGCTCAACCTATGTTCAGGGGGAGAGCATCCAACCAACCAATAGATCAATGACTATGATCATTTAGAATTGCCGAGGAGCGGGGAATGATGAGTTTAGAAGAAATTTCATATCAATGCTCAACTACAACAAACCGTCCTTGGTTGCCCTACTTGAAACCAAGATGATAGAACACAATGACTTGGTTAGGGACTTTGGCTTCTATCACCTTGCCCAAGTTGCATCCCAGGGAAACTCAGGAGGAATGGTCATGATGTGGAACAAAGAAGAAGTGTTGGTGAATCAAATAGGCACCACTGATCAAGAAATCCACGCCATGATCAAGGTAAAAAATTCTCCCAAACATTGGCTTTTATCTGTTGTTTACCCTAGTAATATAATAGATGAAAGAAACATATTATGGAATAACCTAAAAACTGTAGCAAGTAGTTATAAGGGCCCATGGCTAGTAACATGGGATTTTAACGACATTACTAGGGCTAGTGAAATATTTGGGGGCTTCCTATTAACTACGGTAGAATTTCTAGGCTTCTTAATTGTCCAGACTTTTGAGGCCTCTTAGATTTAGGTTATAAGGGCTCAAAGTATACATGGACTAATAAGAGGAAAAAAAAACCATTATCATGGAACGTCTGGATAGATACGTTGCTAACTCAGAATGGATTAATATACTCCCAGAAGCCCATGTAACCCACTTAACAAGAATATACTTGGACCACTGTCCCCTTAAACTAAATCTTGTAAAAAACTACAGTCGCAATTTAAGGTCTTTAGAGTCGAATCCATGTGGCTCTCACATCCAACGTTTAAAAACCTAGTCAAATACTTCTGGGTCAATCAAGATAATATTATAGCGGCAATTGAGAACTTTACTAAAAACGTTAAGGATTGGAATACGAATACATTTGGTAATAATTTTCATAAAAAAAACGTCATTTTAAACCATCTAAATGGAATACAAAATTCCCCAAAGTACTCCACCAGTCAGTTCCTACTGGACCTAGAAACTCGCCTCCTAGAAGATCTTAATAACTTACAAATCTAGAATTCAATGGCTAAACGAGGGTGAAGCTAGCACAAAATTCTTTCACATCACTACCATGCAAAGAAGAAGAAAAAAATGAATCCTAAGCTTAAGAGATGATGTTGGAAATTGATTTTATGAACAAAGGGACATAACAGACATAATAAACAACTACTACCATTACTTATTCACTACTAGCCAAAATATTTCCTATAAGAATATCCACTATAGGTCTCACTGTGCTACCTTAGATAATGAGGCACCGGGCCCTGATGGTTTAAACTGTATAAGGCACCGGGCCCTGATGGTTTAAACTGTATAAGGCACCGGGCCCTGATGGTTTATATCCTTTCTTCTATTAAAATTTTGGGATGAAACTATGGAAAAACTAATTGATTTTTGCAAGTAGCAAAAGAATGATGGAAGAGATGATTAGTAAGTATATTTGTTTGATTCTAAAATGCCAAAATGAGGAAACCATAAAACAATATAGACCAATTAGATTATGCATTACGGCTTACAAAGTGGTTACAAAAATTATAGTCAACAAAATCAAGCTCTTTCTTTCAAAACTTATCCACCCAACCCAAACTAGTTTTATAAAGGGGAGAAGAGCCTCAGATAACACTATTATTATACATGAAGTCCTAGATCATTATAGGAAACTAAAGGGGAAGAAGCAAAAAATAATGATTAAAATCGACCTAGAAAAAACCTATGACAAGATTGAGTGGTCTTTTGTAAAATTCTCCCTCACATCCCTAAAATTCCCAAAAGACCTTATTGGCCTAATCATGTCGTGCATTTCTACAACCTCTACTTCCCTCCTAATAAATGGCTCTAGTACAGATTTTTTTTACCTATTTATCATTTGTATGACAATGTTATCCCGCTCAATTCACCATGAGATCGATTGCTGTAGATGGGATCCAGTTAATTTAAATAAGAATGCCCCCCACTATCTCACCTTTTCTTCGTGGATGACCTCATCCTCCTCACAACTGCTAACCAAAAGAGTTGCAACTTAATAATAGATACACTAAATAAATTCTGCAACTTCTCGGCCCAATCTATCAACTTTAGCAAATCTAGGATATTCTTCTCAAATAATACTCCAACTGATATAAGGGATAATATGAGCCACTGCCTTGCAATGAAGAGTGCCAATGAATTTGGGAAATACCTTGGCTTCCCCATGATGAGCTATAGACCTTCGAAAAAAGATTTTCAATTCATAATCGACAGGCTTAACAATAGACTTAAGGGGTGGAAGATTAATCACCTGACTCTAGCGGGAAGATCCACCCTAATCAAATCTACTCTTGCGGCTATCTCTAACCATGTTATGCAAATCTATAACTTGCCGCAAAGCACCTTGAAAAATATAGATACTATCCAAAGGAACTTTCTTTGGGGAAGCACCTCTCGAAAGAAGAAATGCCACCTGTCAAGATGGGATATAGTTGTTAAATCAAAAAAAGAAGAGGGGTTGGGGCTGTGCAAATCAAAGTGGAAGAACTACTCATTATAAGCTGTCCTAGCATGGAGGTATAAAAAGGATAATAATTCTCTATGGACAAAAGTTCTAAACAATAAGTATAACAAAAACATTAATCAACAAGATTGACTAGTACAAGATAAGAATGGCTCCCATATCTGGAAAAACATAGTAGAGGGAACCAAAATATGTATAGAAGGTGTCCGCGGAGAAATTGGAAACGATCGTTCAATCAATGCCTGGTAGGATGCATGGATCGCAGGGCCCCTTAGATCCTTAATCCAAGGTCCACTCATGAAGCATGCACATAATCAACTCCCATATGATATTATTGTCAATAATACTATCAATATCGAAGCCATTTCCTTCCACCTGCCGGATATCATAAAATACAAAGTATTTAGTACCTACATAAAACAGATCCAGCCGGCAAAAGATAATTATTCCTGGTTGACAAACACAAATGGAGAATTCACAATAAAAAGGATGGGATCGATAGTGATGGAAAGGACTATAGCTGGATATGGAAGCTGAACACCTTAAACAAAATCAAAACTTTCCTATGGACCGCAGTGCATAATCGACTTCCCACTACTCAAATGCTATCTAAAAGAAATATCTGTGACTCCAGCCTCTACGGTATTTGCGGTATCGAAGATGAGGATATAGAACATATCTTTTTCAGATGCTCCTACTCAAAAGCTAAGAACCGCCCATAACTACCCATGTTACTCCCAGCGAAAATACGCAATTCATAACTGGATTAAGGCACAGTGCCTTAACTAAAAAGAGGTTTGACAGCTACCTTGCATGGTCGGGCATCATTCCCTTCATACTACGGCATATGTGGCTTCACAGAAATGAATTTTTTTCAAAAATAACAATGCTCCCCTAAAAATATGCCATATCAAAAGCAAAGCTCTTGAGTTTAAACTACTGACGGAGCAAAGCAACCACCCAACGCCAAAAGCTACTATCTATATCAAATGGAACCCACCGGATCAAGGCACCTTCAAACTAAACATAGATGGCTCCTGTATAGGGAATCCGAGGAAAGGGGGCTTGGGAGGAGTATTCAAAAATGGAAATAGTGATTGGATTATGGGCTACAACATGACAGGGCAAATGCAACTAATATATACATGGAAGCTTTATCTCTGTTCCATGGTATTAAAGTAGATATAGAAGAGAACATACTGCCTCTGGTGATAGAAATAGATTGTAAGGAATTGATCAATATGCTCTCTAACAACTCTTGTCTTCACAAACACTTGATAATTGACTGTAGATGGATGATATCCAGAATTGGAGCCCCACCCTTGATGTACGTGTTTAGAGAAGTTAATGGAGTTGTCGATCTAATGGCGAAGAATGAGAGCAGTTCGTCTCTTTTTGGGAATCCTAAATTGTATTTTGCCCCTCCTCCTTTTGTCGCTAATGCTTTTGAAAAGGACAAGCTAGGAACTTTGTGTCCTAGAATGGTCCCAGTTTGTAATGGCTCTTAGTATGTTTGAATAAAGATTTCAAAAAAAAAAAAAAAAAAGAAGATAACTTTAAAATTTTGGCTGAGCAAAATAATTTTTATATAACTCAACAATTAACTTGAAAAAATTAACCCAAGAATAATGATCAATGAATCAAATCAAACAACAATTATATAGTAATTAAGCTACTCTTTAAGAAAATTTTCTAATTGTAGGCGTATTTTCATGAAATATTTTTTTTGTACTTTTATCTCAAAATAGTAAATCAAACATAAAAAAGTTAAACTAAAATCGAATTTATTTGCCTTTTTTTAACAAAAGACCTAACTGGATTAACCAAAAATTAATTGAATCATCCATTCTTCTTATTTGATATTTCTGGCTAGTGGTATATATAAATAGTGACGTCCGTAACCTTCAAATTTTGGATCCGCATGTAGATGGACCAATATGAAATAAAGTTAAAATGTTATGGTTTTTTAGTAACTTCACAGTAACCGAAAGCTCCTCAACAATGCCGCTTATTAATTAATAGTAGTAAAGTAAAGTAATGGTAAAATTTGGGCCAATGTGATGTGTTTTTTCCTAATCATTTGGCTGGGGTTTGGGGGTGGGCGGGTTAGAAATTAGAATTAAGTTTTTTAATTGCAAAATACTTTCTATTTAAGTTTGAATCATAAAATTACATCATCATTTTTGGATTCTGAATACACAGAGTAAAAATAGCTCATTTTTTGTTGACTAATCGTATTTCGTAAACATTTTGTGCTGGTAGTTTGGCACTAGTTAGTTCAATCCCGCCAATGATCTATAGAGTGTGATGTCGGACTATATAAGAGAGAATAATTTTAGCAAAATACCTTTTTCACTAAAGTTAACTACCTGTTCATATGCATTTATCATCCTTATAGTATTATTTCTCTTTTGAAACATTTGAGACCAACAATGTTGCCCAAGTTGATTGAGCTTGTGCATAAGTTGGTAAATACCGAATTACCGTACTGAAACCGAAAATTTTGATATTTGGTATTCGATATTTTGGTATTCGGTATAGTATTTGGTATAAATTTTAAATATAATTTGGTATTTAAAAATAAAATATCGAAATACCGATACCGTACCGAAATATATATTATATTACACAATACACATATTATTAATAATAACATAAATAAAAAAAATCTAAAATTTTACTTTCTTTTATTTTATAAGTTCATCAATTAACTCTAAGCAACTAACAAGACATTTCTAATGACCAAATTTATTTCTTTATGTACAATTTTCTCTCTGAGTTGATATTTGCTGGTTTTGAACAAAACTTTTGTCAACAAACGTTTTTAGTTTTGTACTTTTGAATGTTTTAATTAAGAATATTACAGTCTATGACTCTACACATTAGTTAGTATTCAAAACGAATAACCGAAGTTACCGAACCGAATAAACCGAAATGAGAAAAACCGAATCATACCGAATTTAATTAGGTACGGTATTGGTATAGTATTTTAAGAAACCGAATACCGAAAATACCGAACCGAAATGTCTAAATACCGTACTGTACCGATCAACGAACACCCCTAGATTGAGCAAATGGTTTACCAAGTGAGAGACCTGGAATGGATTCTTCTTACCCGCAGTCTCCTCAGTCAGAGGTCGTTGTACCGGGCTTGTCTAGTACAATTTATATCTTTTGTGTGATTTGCGAGCTATTTCGTAACAAACAAGTTATCCAGTGTGCACTCAAAGGATAGCGACCGGAGTTTTTCCGCGGGAATTTTCCAAAAATAGTATAACATTTTACTTATCTCTAAGCATCAGTGAAAGCTCTAAAATCAACAAATGTTAATATATAGTCTCTCATCACTGAAAGCATTTGGTCTTTGTATGGTTGGCATATACACACTAACACACATAAGTTGTCCATGTATTTGCACAAGGAGATAAAATAAAGCACAACAATAACGATGCACAAAGAGGATGAATACCAAGAGGAGAACGGAAAATTCATATAATTTGTGAAAGTACAATTCTATGAATCAGATTTTTCTTTTCTATTAGGTTGCCTATGGAACCACATAAATATGAATAGTATATATGATATAACATAATGTATTTGTGGAGGTCTATGTCTTCTTGATAAGCTAGTCTTGACTAAAAGGCTTTGAAATATATATCATCAATTGTTTCGTCATTAATCAACTCTATTTCGTCTTTGACTGTATTTATGTTTGGACTTTATCCGTACTAACTCAAAGTTAGAACTTTCTATGGATGTGGGAGGAAAATATAGAAGCAATTCCCGAAACGTAACATAAAATGTAAATTGTTTTTTTTTGGTTTGAATTCAAACAAAGATGTTTATTAGGTTGAATCAGCAACTAACAAGTTTACTATAATTATGAGCATATTCCTAATAGTGGGATATCTTCCCTTGTTGAATAATTCTCATTCATTTTGTTATTATTGAGATTCTTGTTCACATTGTGGTTCAGTCATGGGCTATACGTTGTGGTAACATTGGTATTGTTGATTTTGGCAAAGTGTTGTGGCATATGGGTGCGAGTTTTTCATTGTGTTGTGATATTGATACGCATGCGGTGGTATGAGGATAGGGGTTGATACGCATGCAGTGAGATAAGGTGAGATTTATACGCGTGTTGCTATAAGGGATTTACTTGAAGCCACGTGGTGAGATAAGGTTAAAACGCGTGTAGCTATTTCGAAAAAATATTTTCAAAAATAAATGCAAGGCTCACGCGGTGATATAAGAAAAATTATGATTTTGACTTGTGAAATGATATTGTGAGCTGTGGTACCTCGATTGTGATTCTTGTTGTAATTTCCATGTTAAAGAGGCTTGTTGACTGAACAACTTTGTTATCTCTTCATTTGCCTTACTTGTATTTGCCCGTATTGATTTCTTGTTGTTCTTATCATGTGTTCACTCCTTGTTGCCTTCATTGCTTTAAGTTCCGTTGTTAGCTTACATTGTTTGTGCAGATCCAGGTACTTCAGCTCAGGCTAGGCACCAGTGATTTGACCATACATTCTAGAGATTTCAAGGTATACCTGCTTAGCACTCGCAGGCCTCAGAGTCATCTTCTGTCCTTACTTTTACTACTGTTCACTCTCTATACAGACAGTGTAGTATTAGAGATCTTTAGTATATTTCTGTAGAGCTTATGACTCGGTTACACTAGATTTTAGGAGTTATTGGACAGCTGTACCGTTTGAGTTTTATTATGGTAGTTTAACAGTTTAATTTAATGTTTAAGTTATTAGCTATGCTATTTCTTAATGTATATTAGACTTACTTAGTTTTAAAGACTAGATGTCATCACGACATCCTAATATGGAGATTTGGGGTCGTGACATTTTGTTTTTTGTTTTGTTAAAATCCATATAAATTTGCAACCGGCTCCGTACTATACTAATTTTTAAAAAAAATTCTTCAACTTGTCCCGTACCCACATAGCCTTAAACCCGCCCCACCTTGCCCCACATAGCTTAGAGCAACGGTAAAGATGTCTCTTTGTGACTTATAAGTTACTGGTTCAAATCGTGGAAGCACCCACTAATGCTTGCGTTAGGATAGGCTGTCTACATCACACCCCTTGAGGTGCAGCCCTTCCTCGGACCCTGCGTGAACACGAAATACTTTGTGCACCGAGTTAGATTCATTTTATAAGGTACTCTTTTATTATGTTATAAGACATAATGGTACATTTTTGTAGTTGAATATTTTTACTTTAAGCTTCCTCATCTACCCTAATGACATGCTCATATAATTATAAAATATCATTGTATACTTAACACAACTAATTCTAAGAGCATTTATGATTAAAAAAAATTTCTTCCTTAAATTTCTTACTCAATGCTCAATGTCATATAGTAAAACTTAGGAAGTTATATTTTAATTCTATCCAGTCTAGAGAAATACTGACACAAACTTAAACTACTGCAGTTGTATTTGTATTGCTACAGTACTATAGCGACATATAGTATAGTACAAATGTTAGCTAGCTATTGCCTTCTCCTCTTGACTATTGTTGCGATTACCCCTCGCTCACGGCACACATATCTACCCCTCATTCAAGGCACACATCTACCGTCACACTCACGGCACACATACTATGTGTTTAATGCCAATACTCTGATCTAGACATCGATCGGCATAAGACTAATTACCCTTATATATGATCTTCTTATGGTCATCACACTATTTTATAATTAACCATGCTATTTATGCTAAGAATTCAACATACCTTTTTTTTATCTATTAAAGCTAGTCCCATGCTTCAAGCTCCCGTAGACCAAAAATGCCTAAGCTAGTGTTTTTCCTTGTTCTTCTCTTCTCCACCAAATTCATCCTCCACAATTATCACTAGTTTGAGTGAAGGTTCCTCTCTTTCTACATCGCAAGATACTGTGATTTCGTCACTCAATGGTGATTATGCAGCAGTGGGTGATGACGAGCGCAAAATACAACACAAAATTATTGCTCACTAGTCAAAGATAGTATAGTTTAATTATCGTCTTCACATGGATTGAATTTAAATGATGTTCGAATAATCTCAAGTTGATTACTATCCAGAATAATTAACACCTGATTTGATGACTGTTACTACGGTTAACTACTAAAAATTAAGCAAATAAAAATTGATCACAAAAGACACCAGATTAGCAACAAAGAAATATCAATGAGAGGGATAAATGTACTTGACTAGATATGTGAAAGATAACTGACTCGGGATCCAATTCTTGAGTTAATTCACTCTATAATACGGTTGATTCTCACGAATTCAACCGATAATAGATTGCACTTGAAGTTAATGTTCCTCTTTCGATTAAACGTTAATTCAGTAATTAATCCAATTGAAGTACGGTAAACAATTGCAACAATCAAATGATGCTTATGATCTAAAGGGTAACTTCTCACGAATATTTTCCTATTTTCTAGTTCGATTAACAATTCAAGAGGCTCTTTCGATTACCTATTTGAATCACGAATTTAAACTAGACCATAAGATGTGAAGATATTCAATATCAAACTCCTCTTTCAATTAAGCAAAACAATAAATAACCCACAATACAAATTAAAGCTCCATCAATTAATCGAATCCCTACTCAAGTTATCGAAACACCGTATCTGTCAACATCCTAATGGAAATTACTCCATAACAATGGAGTAATATATCCCAAATAAGTTTAAGAACAAAGAAAATATCAATTCTAATGATTCGATACAAACTCCCGTATTGCATCGATTGCAGGTTGTAATATTGATGAATTTTTGAGTCTTCTTGCCTTGGTTGGTTCTCCAATCTCCCGTAGGTCAAAAGTCCATTCAAAATCGTATTTTTGGTGTATTTATACCGTGTAGAAATAAGCTCGGACAAAACTACCCTTTCCTAGCCGAACTTGGAAATCATTCTGACAATTTTGCACAGCGGCGCCACCTCATGCGGTGCTAGTGAGGAAATCCAGAGAGCTCGCACTTTGCTTGTCAGACTACTTTTGCACTGCCGCGCCGTGCCTTGCGGCGTCCCACGCAGTACTGGCTTTTTCTTAGAGTAAATTCATGTGTTCACTTTTTGATATCTGGACTTGGTCCTCAACCCCCGAACATGATCCCGACTTAACTTCTTGGGCTTCTACTTAGACTTCAAAGCTCCAACTTGTTCGATTTCACTCCAAATTATCTAAATAGCTCAAAATCATTTCCTACAAGGCATAAAACACGTAATACGTATAATTTACTATCAATTAAGCTCAAACACACGTAAAATATAATAATTAGAGTGCAATACTACGGTTAAAACACGTGTTTCTAGCCTACCATCAACACCCCACACTTAGACCATTGCTCGTCCTCGAGCAATCAAATTGTACTTCACCTAGGGACTACTTTTTTATTAAACAACATCCCTAACACATCATGCCAAGAATATTTAAAATAGATTAAGCACTCTAACGTAACATCCCCGCCTCAAGATTTGACTCAAAAGCACCACACATTATTTATACCCCGCTCACTTACTCTACCACAGAGATCAACGACATTACCTTTCCTTCGTGAATCAAGTGCCCTCACACAACAAAAGAGAGTAGTTCCTCATACAATAAAATTTAAGAACAATTAGGAACTCAAGATAGAAAGAATTTGCTCACTCACAGAAACAACATTCATGTGCCACAAAAGACGTACCATAAGCTTGCCCGTAGTGTATAACTCTACTAATTGAGATCATTCAGTCAAGGATCAAGTAGGACTTTAACTGATTGTAATGTAGGCTGCGGGATGGGTAGGATATATTTAGATATAAGAGTGACTACACCTCCCTGAGCACTTTTAGAGCATACATTTCATTGTTCAAACCCCCACGTTTATGTCAAACCAAAGCTCCATATTCACATCAATATATATTAACTCCCAACTTCTTTAAGCACAATTACATCAAGAGTCACCACTATCAAAGAATATTTTGCACAACAATGCAACAATTTTTTTCTTTTTCTTTTTCAATTCAAGTGGCTCTTACTTTTTTTAACAGTGCACATTTCTCCTTATTTCATTAGTTTCACTCAAAAGCCAAACCAACCACCCCACACTTCAATTTTTAAAAAGTTTATAACAAATTCAAGTACTCACGAGAGGTACAAGGTTCAAATAGATGGTAAAATCAACCAAATGGGTAGGGCTTATAATGTGGTTGCCAAAGAAACATGATTACGGGCTCAAAAGGGGTTAACTATTGTGATGACCCAAAAGGTCATCTTATATTTTAGAACTCGAATCTGCTTTCTTAAGCCTTAAAAATCTCATCTTTTACCCTCCTCGATTTGTGTGCGCAGTCAGGGCAGGTTTCCGGAAAGCATTTATGTAGAAAACTAATGAAAATAATTTTAGTTGACTTCGGACAACAATTTTGGTAAACGGTCCCGGATCCGTGCTTTATTGATCCCTGTAGGTCCGTATCGAATTATGGGACCTAGGCGTATGTCCAGAATCGAATTCGGAGGTTCCTAACTTGAGTTATGAATTTTTGATGAAAATTAAAAGTTTAGAAATTATTTGTTTCTAAGAATTGATTGATATTTGGCATTGATAGTATCGGGTCCGTATTTTGGATTTGGAGGCCGGTACAGGTTCATTATGATATTTAAGACATGTCTGTAAGATTCGGTGAGAAACAGAGTTGATTTGACATGATTCGGACGCCCAATTGAGGAAATAGAAATTTTAAAATGTTCTTGAGAATTTTATTTGATTTGGTGCTAAATTTAGAGTTCTAAGTGTTATTTTGGGGATTTGATCGCGCGAGCAGGTCCGTATGATATTTTTAGACTTGCGTGCATGTTTGGTATGGAGCCCCGAGGGCTCGGGTGCCCTTCGAGCGATGCGCGAGTTGAGTTCAAACCTCAACAAGGCTGCCGGTGCACCAAATCTGGTGTGCCCGCACCTGCAAGCCTTTGGTCGCAGGTGCGAGCTCGCAGATGCGAGCGAAAGCCCCGCAGATGCGACCCAAGCCTGGACTTTGTTCTTCCGCAGATGCGGACTTTTCTCCGCAGGAGCGGGACCACAGAAGCAAAACCCTGTCTGCAGGTGCTGCCCCAGTTGGCCCAATCCTTCTCCACATAAGCGCATATCCCGTCCGTACATGCGGATGCGTAGGTGTGACCAAAGCACCGCAGGTGCTAAGGTCGCTGGGTAGTGAGCATTTAATTCGGACTCTAGCCATTTTTCTTCTTGTTTTCAAAAGGATAAGAGGCCTAGGGCGATTTTTCAAAGACATTTTCTTCCCCAAATCATAGGTAAGTGTTCCTTAACTCGTTTCCTTCAATCTTTTACTTCATTTTACTAGAATTCAACCTAAAAATCTAGAGTTTCATGGTAGAATTAGGGGTTAGGGTAGAAACAAGGGATTTCGGAAATTTGGGGATTTAGACCTCAATTCGGGGTCGGATTCCAAAACTAATTATATATTCGGGCTCGGGGGTGAATGGGTAAGAGGATTTTCGTCCGAGCATTAGGTTTTGACCAAGCGGGCCCGGGGTCGATTTGTTGAATTTTTGGAGGAAAAATTGGGAAATTTAATTTATGCAATATAATTGATTCCTTTAGAAATATTTGATATTATAGAGTCATTTTTGAATAGATACGAGTGGTTTGGAGGTGAATTCCAAAGGAAAAGCTGTGATTGAGAATTAAGTGGCCTTCGGAGCGAGGTAAGTGTTGTGTCTAACCCTGACTTGAGGGAATTAGGAACCTTAGATTATTTGCTAAGTGAAATTCATGTGAGCGGCATATATGTGAGGTGACGAGTACTTATGTGCCTCCAATTTACATGTTTTCCATGTTTCTGTGTTTTTCTTACATTGTCTTTTCCTATGTCAAATTGCTACGTGTTATGCTAGTATTGTTCAATTTATCGTTCTTATCATGTTTACGGATTTTCTAGTGATAATTGAGTTTTTATTTCAAAGTTGAGATTGACATTATGGAACCAAATATTGAAGTAAGGTTTGTATTTGTTATTCTATCTCCCTGTTGATATTTTTGCATTGCATTATAGTAAGGGAGAGTGTTAATGCACGAAGGGTGATGTCGTGCCATATTGTGAGTGTTAATGCACGAAGGGTGATGCCGTGCATATTTTCATACTGTATTCACTATTCCTGTTGATTAATGGTATATTGACTGCTCCAGTGATCATTCTATTGTAGTTCTTTATCTTGTATTTCCCTCAGTATGTTCCCCTCCCGACATTTCCTGTTTAGTTTTTCATTCTTGTTATTTGCGTGTACACTGTTAAATTGTACAGGTTGATTTGTAGGTGCCTTGCCTTAGCCTCGTCACTACTTCGTCGAGGTTAGGCTTGACACTTACCAGTACATGGGGTCGGTTGTACTGATGCTGCACTCTGCACTTTCTATGCAGATTTTGATACCGACTCAGGTTGATCGAGATTTGCTATTGGTCCGCTGTCCGGAGACTCAAGGTAGATCTGTCGGCATTCACAGACCTTGAAGTCCATGTCTATCTTTTTATGTCCTACAGTTTTCTTTCATTCAGACAGTTGTATTTCTTTTAGATTATTACTTGTAGTAAATTCTAGAATGCTCGTGAACTATGACTCTAGATCCGGGTGGTAGTAATTAATATAATTTTATAATATTTCGCACTTATTATATTCCATTTTTGTTAATTATTGTTATTTACTGAATCGAAATAAGGAATTGATTTAATGATTCTCTAACATTGGCTTGCCTGGCAAGTGAAATGTTAGGCACCATCACGGTCCCGTCGGTGGGAAATTTTGGGTCGTGACAGTTGGTATCAGAGCACTAGGTTCCTTAGGTCTCACGATTCACGAGCAAACTTAGTAGAGTCTGGAGGATCGGTACAGAGACGTTTGTGCTTATCTTCCAGAGGCTATGAAGTTTAGGAACAAGTTTCACTTCTATTTTTCTCTGTCATGCGATTTTGCTTTCTTAATACTGATTGAACTCTTCTACTCTTATTCTCTCACAGATGGAGAGAACACGTACCGCTTCCTCAGCTGAGCAGCAGCCAGAGCCTCCAGTGACAGCTCATATGCAGGGCAGAGGTCGAGGCCGTGCCAGGGGCCGAGGCAGGGGCAGGGCTCAGCCTAGGGCTCGAGCAACAGCCCCAACAGCGGAGCCTCAAAAAGAGCTTGACGAGGAGGTTCCAGCACAGACTGTTCCTACCGGACCAGCTCAGGTTCCGAAGGGGTTCATTGCTACCCTAGTACTTCAGGACGCTTTGGTCCATTTGGTGGGCCTTATGGAGAGTGTGGCCCAGACTGGTGCATTTTCCATGGCACCAGCAGTCTCTCAGGCTGGAGGAGGAGCCCAGACTCCTACTACTCCCGCTCTAGAGTAGATAGCTCCCTAGTATAAGGCTCCAGCAGCTCAGCCAATCGGATTAGTTCAGCCGGTTATTGCGGCACAGGTTGGAGATGGGCCAGCTATGTCTTCTGAGGCTTTGTGGAGATTGGAAATGTTTACCAAGCTCTTTCCTGTTCACTCTAGTGGTGCTCCTTCAGAGGACCCCCAGGAGTATCTTGACAGCTGTCACGAGGTTCTACGGAACATGGGTATAGTGGAGACCAATGGGGTCGATTTTGCTGTATTTCAGATGACTGGTTCTGCCAAGAAATGGTGGAGAGATTACTTGTTGACCAGACCAGCTAGGTTGCCTTCTCTTACTTGGGACCAATTCTCTCAGCTCTTCATAGAGAAGTTTCTGCCTATCACATTGAGAGAGAAGCGTCGCCATCAGTTTGAGCATCTCCAGCAGGGCAGTATGACTGTTACTCAGTATGAGACCCGTTTTGTGGATTTGGCCCTTCATGCCATTCTTTTGCTTCCCACCGAGAGAGAGAGAGAGTGGGTGAGGAGGTTTATTGATGGACTTGCTCAGCCTATCAGATTGTAGATGGCTAAGGAGACTGGGAGTGAGATTTCTTTTCAGGCGACTGCTAATGTCGCCAGACGAGAGGCCTCGTTATTCTGTTTAGTTCAGCGGTGCCTCATCTACAGGCAAGAGTACTTTTGGTAGAGGCCATCCTCCCAGGCCGTTTCATTCAGTGCTCCAGGCATCCCACGGTGCCTCAGGTGGTCGTGGCCCTCAAATGCATTATTCCGACTAGCTAGCCTACAGTGCACCACCAGCTCCTATTAGTGCACCTCCACTCCAGAGTTATCAGGGTGGTTATTCAGGTCGACAGGGTCAGGTTCAGGGTCAGCAATCACAGCAGCCGAGGTTATGTTATACTTGTGGTGATCCGAGGCACATTGCTAGATTTTTCCCTCGGGCAACGGGCAGCTCATAGCATCAGAGTTCTCGTGCCATTGTTCCAGCACCAGTTGCTGCACCACCTACTCAGCGAGTTAGAGGTAGGGGTCAGGCAGCCAGAGGTAGGGGCCAGACAGTTAGAGGTGGAGGTCAGGCCGTTAGAGGTGGAGACCAGCTAGCTAGAGGTCATACCAAGGATGTAGTTCAGGGTGGTGGGGCCCAACCCCGATGTTATATTTTTCTAGCCAGTCCTAAGGCTGAGTCATTTAACGCTATTATCACAGGTACTGTTTCAATTTGTAGTAGAGATGCTTAAGTTCTATTTGATCCGGGATCTACTTACTCCTATGTGTCTTCCTATTTTGCTTCCTATTTGGTTGTGCCCCGTGATTCTTTAAGTGCTCCTGTGTATGTGTCCACACCAGTAGGAGATGCTATTGTTGTAGATCGTGTTTATCGTTCATGTGTGGTCACCATTGGGAGTCTTGAGACTCGTGTAGATATTCTACTTCTCGACATGGTTGATTTTGATGTCATACTGGGTATGGATTGGCTGTCACCTTATCATGCTATATTAGATTGTCATACCAAGACGGTGACCTTAGCCTTGCAGGGGTTGCCTCGAATAGAGTGGAGAGGGAATCTTGGCCATTCTGCTAGTAGGGTTATCTCTTATGTGAAGGCTCGTCATATGGTCGAGAAGGGGTGTCTAGCTTATTTGGCTTATGTTCGCGATTCTAGTGCGGAGGTTCATTCCATAAATTTGGTGTCAGCTGTTCGTGAGTTTCCAGAGGTGTTTCCTGCAGACCTGCCAGAGATGCCACCCGATAGGGATATTGATTTCTGCATTGATTTGGCTCCGGGCACTCAGCCTATTTCCATTTCGCCATATCGCATGGTCCCGCCAGAGTTGAAAGAATTGAAGGAGCAGTTGCAAGATTTGCTGGATAAGGGCTTCATTAGACCTAGTGTCTCACCTTGGGGTGCACCTGTGTTGTTTGTGAAGAAGAAAGATGGATCGATGAGGATGTGTATAGATTATCGACAGTTAAACAAAGTCACCATCAAGAACAAATATCCATTGCCGAGGATTGATGATTTATTTGATCAGCTTCAGGGTACCAAGGTATTTTCAAAGATTGATTTGAGATCTGGCTACCATCAGTTAAGGATTAGGGCATCCGATGTACCTAGACAACTTTTCGGACTCGGTATGGGCATTATGAGTTTCTAGTGATGTCATTTGGGCTGACAAATGCCCCAGCAACATTCATGGATTTGATGAACCGGGTGTTCAAACCCTACTTGGATTACTTTGTGGTTGTGTTTATTGATTATATCTTGATCTACTCCCACAGTCGAGAGGAGCATGAGCAGCACCTTCGGATCATTTTTCAGACTCTGAAAGATAGCCAGTTATATGCTAAGTTCTCAAAATGCGAGTTTTGGTTGAGTTCAGTTGCTTTCTTGGGTCACGTTGTATCAGCAGAAGGTATTCAGGTGGATCCTAAGAAGATTGAGGCACTCCAGAACTGGCCTAGACCCACATCAGCTATAGAGATCCGTAGTTTCCTGGGTTTGGCGGGCTATTACCATCGATTTGTGGAGGGGTTTTCATCCATAGCAGCCCTGTTAACCATATTGACCCAGAAGAGTGCCATTTTCAGGTGGTCAGACGAGTGTGAAGCGAGCTTTCAGAAGCCCAAGACAACTTTGACTACGGCACCGGTATTGGTGTTACCCACAGGTTCAGGATCTTATACAGTATATTGTGACGCATCTCGTATTGGTCTAGGTACGGTATTGATGTATGGTGGCAAGGGTATTGCATATCCTTCACGGCAGCTGAAGGTTCAAGAGAAGAATTACCCTGTTCATGATCTAGAGCTGGCAGCCATTGTTCATGTGCTGAAGATTTGGAGGCACTATCTTTACGGCGTGCCATGTGAGGTATTCACTCATCATCAAAGCTTGCAGTATTGTTTTAAGCAGAAGGAACTCAATTTGAGGCAGAGGAGGTGGCTGGAGCTATTGAAAGACTATGATATCACCATATTGTATCATCCTGGGAAGGCCAATATGGTGGCCGATGCTTTGAGTAGAAAGTCAGTCAGTATGGGTAGCCTTGCATATTTTCCAATTGGTGAGAGACCGCTTGAATTGGATGTTTAGGACTTGGCCAACCAGTTCGTGAGGTTAGATGTTTCTGAGCCCAACCGTGTTCTAGCTTGTATAGTTGCTCGATCTACTTTATTTGAGCGCATCAGAGATAGGCAGGATGACGATCCTCGTTTACTTGTCCTTTGAGACATAGTGCGGCACGGTGGTGCCAAGCAGGTTACTATTGGAGATGACAGGGTTTTGAGGATGCAGGGTCATATTTGTGTGCCTAATGTGTATGGACTTCGTGAGTTGATCCTTGAGGAGTCCCACAGTTTCCGGTATTCTATTCATCCGGGAACCGCCAAGATGTATCAGGACTTTAGGCAGTATTATTGGTGGAGGCGAATAAAAAAGGGCATAGTTGCCTATGTAGCTCGGTGCCTAAATTGCCAGCAGGTAAAGTGTGAGCATCAGAGACCTGGTGGTTTATTCAGAGGTTAGATATTCCTGAGTGGAAGTGGGAGCGTATCACTATGGACTTTGTTGTTGGACTCCCATGGACTTAGAGGAAGTTCGATGCAGTTTGGGTCATTGTGGACAGGCTGACTAAGTCAGCGCATTTCATTCCTGTGGCAGTTACCTATTCCTCGGAGTGGTTAGCAGAGATTTATATTCGTGAGATCGTCCGTCTTCATGGTGTGCCTGTGTCTACCATTTCTGATTGAGGTACTTAGTTTACCTCACACTTTTGGAGGGCAGTTCAGCATTAGTTGGGTACGTGGGCTGAGTTGAGCACAACATTTCATCCTGAGATGGACGGGCAGTCCGAGCGTACTATTCAGATCTTGGAGGATATGCTCTGCGCCTGTGTTATTGACTTTGGAGGTTCTTGGGATCAGTTTTTGCAGTTAGCGGAGTTTGCCTACAACAACAACTACCAGTCGAGTATTCAGATGGCTCCCTATGAGGAATTATATAGTAGACGGTGTAGGTCGCCAGTTGGGTGGTTCGAGCCGGGGGAGGCTCGGTTATTGGGTACAAATTTAGTTCAGGAGGCCTTGGATAAGGTCAAGATTTTTCAGGATCGACTTCGCACAGCTCAGTCCAGGCAGAAGAGTTATGCTGACCGTAGAGTTCGTGATATTGCATTCATGGTCAGAGAGAGTGTTATTTCGGGTATCACCCCATGAAGGGTGTAATGAGGTTCGGAAAAAAGGGCAAGTTGAGCCCTAAGTATATCGGACCTTTTGAGATTCTGGAGAGAGTGGGAGAGGTGGCTTACAGGCTTGCGTTGCCACCCAGTTTAGCAGTTGTTCATCCGGTATTCTATGTGTCCATGCTTCGAAAGTATCACGGTGATCCGTCCCTTGTATTAGATTTCAGCTCAGTCCAATTGGACAAGGATTTGACTTATGAGGAGGAGCCGATGGCAATTCTAGCCCGACAAGTCCGCCAGTTGAGATCAAAGAGTTACACTTCAGTTCGAGTGCAGTGGAGCGGTCACCCTATTGAGGCAGCTACTTGGGAGTCTGAGTCCGATATACGGAGTAGATATCCCCACCTTTTCACCAGCCCAGGTACTTTTCTATGTCCGCTCGAGGACGAACAGTTGCTTTAGAGGTGGAGAATGTGATAGCCCAAAAGGTCATCTTATATTTTAGAACTCGAATCTGTGCTTAAGCCTTAAAAATCTCATTTTTACCCTCCTCGATTTGTGTGCGCAGTCCGGACAGGTTTCCGGAAAGCTTTTATGTTCAAAACTAATGAAAATAAGAATTTTTGCCTTCAAAGTTGATTTTAGTTGATTTCGGTCAACAGATTTGGTAAACGGGCCCGGATCCGTGCTTTAATGGTCCCGGTAGGTCCGTGTCGAATTATGGGACCTGGGCGTATACTCAGAATCGAATTCGGAGGTCCATAGCTTGAGTTATGAATTTTTGATGAAAATTAAAAGTTTGGAAATTATTTGTTTTTAAGAATTGATTGATATTTGGCATTGTTAGTATCGGGTTCGTATTTTGGTTCCGGAGCCCAGTACAAGTTCATTATCATATTTAAGAAATGTCTGTAAAATTTGGTGAGAAACGGAGTTGATTTGACATGATTCAGACGTCAAATTGAGGAAATAGAAATTTTAAAGTGTTCTTGAGAATTTCATTAGATTTGGTGCTAAATTTAGAGTTCTATGTGTTATTTTGGCGATTTGATCACGCGAACAGGTCCGTATGATATTTTTAGACTTGCGTGCATGTTTGGTTTGGAGACCCGAGGGCTCAGGTGCCATTCGGGTGATGCGCGAGTTGAGTTCAAACCTCAACAAGGCTGCTGGTGCACCAAATCTGGTGTGCCCGCACCTGCGAGCCTTTGGTTGCAGGTGCGAGCGAAAGCCCCGCAGATGCGACCCAGGCCTGGACTTCGTTCTTTCACAGGAGCGGGACCGCAGAAGCGGAACCCTGTCTGCAGGTGCAGCCCCAGTTGGCCCAGTCCTTCTCCGTAGAAGCGCATATCCCGTCCGCACATGCGGATGCGCAGGTGCGACCAAAGCACCACATGTGCGAAGGTCGCTGGGCAGTGTGCATTTAATTCGGACTCTAGCCATTTTTCTTCTTGTTTTCAAAAGGATAAGAGGCCTAGGGCGATTTTTCAAAGACATTTTCTTCCCCAAATCATAGGTAAGTGTTCCTTAACTCGTTTCCTTTAATCTTTTACTTCATTTTACTAGAATTCAACCTAAAAATCTAGAGTTTCATGGTAGAATTAGGGGTTAGGGTAGAAACTAGGGATTTCGAAAATTTGGGGATTTAGACCTCAATTCGGGGTCGGATTCCAAAACTAATTATATATTCGGGCTCGGGGGTGAATGGGTAAGAGGATTTTCGTCCGAGCATTAGGTTTTGACCAAGCGGGCCTGGGGTCGATTTGTTGACTTTTTGGAGGAAAAATTGGGAAATTTAATTTATGCAATATAATTGATTCCTTTAGAAATATTTGATATTATAGAGTCATTTTTGAATAGATACGAGTGGTTTGGAGGTGAATTCCAAAGGAAAAGTTGTGATTGAGAATTAAGTGGCCTTCGGAGCGAGGTAACTGTTGTGTCTAACTCTGACTTGAGGGAATTAGGAACCTTAGATTATTTGCTAAGTAAAATTCATGTGAACGGCATATATGTGAGGTGACGAGTACTTATGTGCCGCCAATTTACCTGTTTTCCATGTTTCTGTGTTTTTCTTACATTGTCTTTTCCTATGTCAAATTGCTACGTGTTATGCTGTATTGTTCAATTTATCGTTCTTATCATGTTTACGGATTTTCTAGTAATAATTGAGTTTTTATTTCAAAATTGAGATTGACATTATGGAACCAAATATTGAAGTAAGGTTTGTACTTGTTATTCTATCTCCCTGTTGATATTTTTGCATTGCATTATGGTAAGGGAGAGTGTTAATGCACGAAGGGTGATGTCGTGCCATATTATGAGTGTTAATGCACGAAGGGTGATGCCGTGCCATATTGGGAGTGTTAATACACGAAAGGTGATGCCGTTCCATGATATGAGAGTAAAAGCACGAAGGGTGATGCCGTGCCATATTGTGATTGTTAATGCACGAAGGGTGATGTTGTACCATATTGTGAGTGTTAATGCACGAAGGGTGATGTCGTGCCATAATATGAGAGTAAAAGCACGAAGGGTGATGCCGTGTCGTTTCAATTGATTTTATGGTGAGATTGAGAGTAAAAGCACGAAGGGTGATGCCGTGCATATTTTCTTACTGTATTCTCTATTCATGTTGATTCATGGTATTTTGACTGCTCCGGTGATCATTCTGTTGTAGTTCTTTATCTTGTATTTCTCTCAGTATGTTCCCCTCCCGACATTTCCTGTTTAGTTCTTCATTCCTGTTATTTGCGTATACACTGTTAAATTGTATAGGTTGATTTGTAGGTGCCTTGCCTTAGCCTCGTAACTACTTCATCGAGGTTAGGCTCGACACTTACCAGTACATGGAGTCGGTTGTACTGATGCTGAACTCTGCACTTTCTGTGCAGATTTTGATACCGACTCAGGTTGATCGAGATTTGCTATTGGTCCGCTGTCCGGAGACTCAAGGTAGATCTGTCGGCGTTCACAGACCTTGAAGTCCCTGTCTATCTTTTTATGTCCTATTATTTTCTTTTATTCAAACAGTTGTATTTCTTTCAGACTATTACTTGTAGTAAATTATAGAATGCTCTTGAATTGTGACTCCAGATCCGGATGGTAGTTATTAATACAGTTTTATGATATTTCGCACTTATTATATTTTATTTTTATTAATTATTGTTATTTACTGAATGGAAATAAGGAATTGATTTAATGATTCTCTAACATTGGCTTGCCTGACAAGTGAAATGTTAGGCGCCATCACGTTCCCGTCAGTGGGAAATTTCGGGTCGTGACAACTACGATACATAACAATTAGGCAGGTCATAGACATATAATTGGCTCAACAAAGAAATGCCTATATCACTTCCTAGACTGAACAAGACTACTATTTCGCTTTGCAAACACACGGGGCAAGTTCTAGACATTATTGAAATGCACAGAATAACAACAAAAATCTCACTCACACATTGGCACATAACTCACTTAGGATCAGATCTTTCCTGATTCTCTAGTCAAAGAAGTTTAGCAGAGTTACGATCAAGCAATTTAAGGCACTTACGTAAGAGTCAAGAACTGAGCCTAGGCGTCACGACTAAGACACTCACCACTCTCTAAGGCATATGCAATCAAGGAAAATTGCTTCAAATTAGCACTATGACTCAAGATTCTTTATTCCTATAAAATAAAAAACTAACTACACCCGGTTCAAGTAAAACACTTAAAAAAGAACTACGGCACAAAGAAAAACCAAGGGAGAATTACTACACTACCTAAGAAAGTAAAATAAAATAGGATAAAATAAAACAAGACTTAATTTTTTGGATTTTTTAATTTTTCTGTATTTTTCTTTTTCGATTTCAAATCCCTCAAGAAGCCGGTCAACGAAATCCATCGTATGGAAGAGTCGAAACTAAACAATTAGTTACTAACTATTACAGGCCGATAGAATTCAGAGTTATGATTACAGACCATATTGTCTACGAAAGCAAGAAAAAAATCAAACAAAACTAACAAGCAAATAGAAAACAAATACAAATACAAGCAAATAGGAGCACCCCACACTTAAGAAATCGCATTGTCCCCAATGCAAAATAGTAAAACAAGAGTGAAAAGGTAACTCCCTGAGGCCCTTGGCCTACTCCTCATCAACACTATCAAAGGTACGCAGGTACTCTTCATCATCAGAGGGAATAGAGTTCGCATCCTCATCTGGTGGCATCTGTACTCCAGCGGCTAAGCCCAACCACTGTTGCGTGACCGCGGAGAGTGGGTGGCCCTTTTGCACCTCTACTAAGTCAATCTCCCCCCGAGTAGCGCGAAGGCGCATATCAGCAAATCGTAGCTGCAATGTCTGCTCAACACGAACAAATCTCTAATCTACAGGAACAACAACAGCAGGGGGGTCTGTCACAGTTATGGCATCAAAAGGCTTAAGAGGCCAAAAAATCAGAATCTCCCGATCATAATGGAACTCGTCCTCCACATGGTGGGTCCTCAAAAGCCGCGTGATCATACTCGGGAAATATAGGCGGCGGGCCCTAAGTGGTTGTACCCGAGACATGTGCTCAAGCATAATCTTACCCAGATCAAACTTCATCCGAGTCAAGATAGCATAAATGAGACACACCTTCAACCGGGAGACATCAATGTCGTTCTGGGTAGGCATGATCTTTACATTAATTAAACGGAGAACGACTCTAGCTAGACGCTGGAAATGACACTTCTTCATGTCCTTGTGGAACTCTTTAGCATCTCACATCCATGTGGCAAGAGACCCTCCACCACACAGGTGGCGTCTAATATCAGGATAGGGGGTTGATGCAGCAACCTCAAGAACAACTTATGTGAATGCTCCGTGAATCCCGTGATCTAATTTATTACCCGGGAAGAAAATGGAATCATCTTGCCTCGCACCTCCACTTCATACACTGCATCTAAATTGGCCTCAGGTTGCCAGTTAGCATAAAACTCCTTAACCATGTTCACGTTCACCGACTCACCTGGACGGAACAAGCTTTCAAAACCCATATATCTAATGTTGTTGTAAATCCCCGAGTATTTCTTGGCTAGCTTACCTTCATCAATGCCAGCTTTCGGGTCGGGACTTACTGCCGGAACAAAGGTCCGGTACCACATCCTAGCATGAGCTAGCACAGCCCGAATGCCATACTTGCAGCCTGGTACTACATCAGCATCAGGATCAATGTGCTCCTCTTCCTCCTCCACTGGGGCGGGGGGAGGTGCCCGCCTACCTCCTCGACAGCTACTAGAGTCAACCTCTGAGGTACTTGTGTTAGAACGTTTGCTAGGACGGCGAGACATTGTACATGCATAAGACAAACAACATTAGCCACAACACTTAAAACAAAAACAAGACCAACCGGGGTAACCACCCCACACTTATGTTATTGGCATGTTCACAAGTACAATGTATATAGGGGACTCAAACTACCCCATTGAAAGCACACCATGAGTAATCAACAACTCGCCCGACCACCAACACAACATTATAACAACATAACCACGGACTACACTAGTGTAAAAGACAAAATTAAGAAGCTAAACTAGTAATTAAGAAAAGAAGCATAAGAAGTTAGTCTAATCCACTACTAACAAAATTTAAGATACAATACAACACTACACCGTTTTATGTCACTAAGGCATTTCAACAAACACATTGTGGGCATACCTTTCACCTTATTATTTCAATTCAAAGTGGGTTAGAATCATCGTACAACCACATCAAAAATACCACTCACCACAACCACAACATCATCATATCTTCACAATAGCACCCAATGCATAAGCTTTACACAAACTTCACTAATTTTCAGCCACTTGGGCACCTCCACAAAGCTTCAACACAAATTAATTCTAACACCATCAAAACACACCAAAAAAATACCCATAATAATAAGAACAATTAAAACCCCAAAAGTTTATGCAAGAATTTCGGCCAAAATAGAAGAAAAATAGCTAAAAGATTAGCAAAAAAGAAAATACCTAGGGTTATAGAACTTAAACTAAAGTTAACTAAAATCTACAATTAAATACTAAAAGAAGGAGAAGAAGAACTTACACTTGATGAGTGATGGAATTGGGAGAATTGAAGGTGAAGAACTTTGAAGAAGAAGAAGAAGAAGAAGAAGAATTGGGGATTGGGGGTGAGTTAGAGAGGAGAGGTTTGAGAGAGAATAAGAGTTATGGTGGAAAGTGGGGGGAAAAGATAGGGGTTGGGGGGTGTGGGGGGGGGGGTAGTCTATCATGCTTTTTTAAATCAGATTTTTTTTAAAATTCAAATCCAAAATATTTTTACACCACTGCGTCGCCCCATGCGGCGCGGTAGTGGGGTTTTCCAGAGAATTGTTTTCTGACAAATTTTTTCCGTTTGGCCTAGCGCGAGGCCCAAGCGGCGCCTCATGCAGCGCGATATGCCACTTTTCTCAGAGTCCCGATTTGTTTTCACTTTTTAGCCTACGGGTCGCACCCCGACTCTATTTTATACTTATTTTATGTTCGATTCATGCTCATACATGTTCAAACAATTATCAAAACTCTTAAACTCTAATAATCCTAAACTACCATTATCTAATTAGTCTACAAAAGAAATAAAGAGGGTTAGAAGTAGTTCTGAGTTATAGTCGTCAGCTTGACTCCGTCATTTAGGCTCATTTGATCACGATGCTGGAGGTTTGCTTGTCAAATCCTCCAACAAGGTACTGTTTTAACTTGTTCCCATTCACCTTAAAACTTTCATTCCTTTCTTCATCTTGTATTTCAATGGCGCCATACGGCAAGACGTATTTAACCACATACGGACCTACCCATCTTGATTTGAATTTTCCGGGGAACAACCTAAGTCTACTATTGTATAGTAAGACTTTGTCCCCTTCATGAAACCCCTTTGGATTAATCAGTCGATCATGAAACCTCTTTGTCTTTTCCTTAAAGATTCGTGCATTTTCATATGCGTCCAGTCTAAACTCCTCTAATTCATTCATATGCGCCAACCTGTGTTTACCTGCAAGACTAAGATCAAGATTAAGCATCTTAATTGCCCAATAAGCTTTATGTTCTATCTCAACAGGTAGATGACATGATTTTCCATACACTAATTTGAATGGTGAAGTCCCTATGGTTGTTTTGAACGGAGTTCTATACGCTACGCCCATAGAGCTTCATCTAGCTTTATGGACTAATCCTCACGAGAAGCACTAACCGTCTTTTTAAGAATTTGTTTAAGTTCACGGTTAGCCACTTCAACTTGCCCACTAGTTTGGGCATGGTACGAGGTTACTATTTTTTGTGTGACCCCATACTTAGACTGCAGTGCAGCAAACTGCTTGTTCACAAAGTGTGACCCATTATCACTGATAATCACTCGTGGTGTCCCAAAACGGGTAAATATGTTCTTCCGTAGGACTCACATGCCACCCGAGCATCATTGGTCCTAGTAGGGATTGCTTCGACCCATTTAAAGACGTAATCAACAACTACTAGGATATACTCGTATGAATAAGATTATGGAAACGAACCCATGAAGTCAATGCCCCAAACGTCAAAAATTTCACATACTAGAATGGAGTTTAGTGTAATCACATCCCCCTTGCTAATGTTACCTGCCCTTTGACACTTGTCACATGCGGCTACATACCCCCGTGTGTCTTTGCACAAAGTAGGCCAATAGAAGCCGACTTTCATAACCTTTGCTGCAGTGTGATTTCCACCATAGTGTCCTCCAGCTGCTCCATCATGGCAATGGGAAAGAATGCTTGCCATCTCTCCTTTAGGCACACACCTTCGAATCACACCATCTGCACATAGTTTAAACAAGAAAGGGTCATTCCAAAAATAAATTTTTACCTCACCTTGAAGCTTCCTTCTTTGATCACAAGAGAGATCACGTGGCAACCACCTACTAGCTAAAAGGTTGGCTACATCAGTATACCAAGGCGGCCTTTTGCAGACCAAAACAATGGAAAAAATCTACTCATCAGGGAACTCCTCCCTTGCATCAACTGTTTCAACCAGAGGTCTCTCAAGTCGAGATAGATGATCGACGACTTGATTTTCTGTTACTATCCTAACTTTGATCTCCAAGTCAAACTCTTAGAGCAACAACACCCACCGCATCAGACACGGCTTGGAGTTCTTCTTACTCAACAGATATTTTAAGGCTGAGTGATCCATGTGTACAATCACTTTGCTCCCCACCAGGTATGATCTAAACTTGTCAAAAGCAAAGACCACGACAAAGAACTCTTTCTCAGTAGTGTCATAGTTGACTTGAGCATCATTCAATGTCCTGTTGGCATAGTAAATAGGCCTAAACATTTTATCTTTTCTTTGCCCCAGAACTGCCCCCACAGCTACATCACTGGCATCACACATTATCTCATATGGCTGGCTCCACTCAGGTGTCACCATAATAAGAGCACTTACAAGTTTTCCTTTATCACTTCGAATGCTCTTAAGCACTCCACATTAAAAACAAACTTTACATCTTTCGCTAGCAATGCAGTCAACGGCTTGGTAATGCTAGAGAAATTTTTGATGAACCTTCTATAGAACCCAACATGTCCCAAGAAACTCCTTATGCTCTTCACAAAAGTTGGTGGATGGAGCCTAGCAATTACATCCACCTTTGCTCTGTCAACTTCAATTCCATGTGCAGTTACTTTGTGGCCCAAGACAATTCCCTCTATCACCATGAAATGACACTTCTCCCAGTTAAGAACCAAGTGTGTGGCTTCACAACGTTCAAGCACGAGCTCTAAATTCTTCAAGCAGTCCTCAAAGTCATCACCAAAGAGGGTGAAATCATCCATGAATACTTCTAGACACTTCCCATTTAAATCATAGAATATAGACATCATGCACCTTTGAAAAGTGGCAGGTGCGTTACATAACCCAAACGGCATCCTCATGTAAGCAAAAATACCTGACGGGCAAGTGAATGTGATCTTCTCAACATCTTCTGGGGCAATGGGTATCTTATTGTAGCTTGAGTACCCATCCAAGAAGCAGTAGCATCCATGTCCAGCCACTTTCTCTAGCATTTGATCATTGTGGTTGGTATTGCTGCTTCTGCTGGTTCTGAAAACCTGGTGGTCCTTGACCATGGGGTCTGAGATTATCTTACTACCATGAATTTAATCTCCCACTAGGTGAACTCCATGAAAAACCTTTATGTCTTTGACCCATAGCATTATAGTTGTTCCCACCTTGGTAGTTTCCTCTATTAAAATTCCCCACTGCGTTGACTTCCTCAGTTGATGCTTAACACTCATGTGTAAGGTGTCCCAATCCACAAAAGTCATATGTTATTTGCGGCTCATTCTATAATTTGGCCAATGTCAGCTTTTTTATCTCCTTGGTCATGGTGTCTAGCTGGGCTTGCATGGATGTGTTAGAGTCCACCTGGTGAACCCCAACTGATTTTCTTCTATCATTACTCTCAGTCGGCCACTGATTAGCATCCTCGGATAATTCATCAAGGATTAAGACGACCTCTTCCAGTGTTTTCTTCATTAGTGGACCTCCACATGCAGTATTCAGAGTTCGTCGCGAGGACGGTGTCAGTCCATCCCAAAACTCCTGGAGTTGCATCCATAAATCGATACCATTGTGCTGACACTTCCTGACTATCTCCTTGAATCGTTCCCAATCTTCAAACACCATTTATGTCTCCTTCTAGCAGAAATTGTGGATTTTCCTTCTGAACTTCCCTGTTTTTGCAGTTAAGAAGTACTTGTCAAGAAACTTCTTGGTCATCTCTTCGCGTCATCTTTCAATGAAAAGGGGAATGCCCTTAAGTAGACTGCATCCTTTGATACTCTATTGTATTGGAATCTATTCATGATATCTTCAAAATCCGCCAAGTGAGTATTAGGATCTTCGTTCACCTTCCCTCTGAAATTGCAGTTGTTTTGGATAGTTTGAAGCAAGCCATGGTTCAATTCGAAGTTGTTTGCTGCTATGGGTGGGGGTCTGACACTTGACAGTCCTTAATTATATATTGGCATAGCATAGTCACCTAATGATCTTCCAGGCATGGGTGCTGCATTCTCGAACTGGTCTTCAACCAATGATCGATTTAGATTTAATCTTCGACCCCCATCATCGTTGACGGTCTCATCGGCAATTCTCCGGGCTTCTTATTGTTGTGCTGCCTCTCGTGCAGCTAAGTCTACTCCGTCGTTCTCTTTGTTTTCCATGTTATCTCGAGTTGATGTTTGACCCAAGAAATTTTCTGTTAATTCTCTTTCTTTTCTCAGTTGTCGCATGTGTTTCTCCAACTCTGGTTCGTAGGGTATCACTTCCTTTGAAGAAGATCGAGTCATACACCAAAGAAATCAAACATGTATCCTGCACACAAGTAAGAAACGTGAATAACTAAAGTAAAAATTGGTTCTTGAATTAGTATTAAAACTATTTTAAACACTATTGATTACCAATCCCGGCAATGACGCCAAAATTTGAAAAAAAAAATGTATTTTTTGAAAACAAAATGCAGACAGTTTCTTCTCCGCCTTCTTGGGGTGCACTCCAAACTTATCTTTCTCACTCACCGCAGCATTCTCTTTTTAGCCATTCACTTCCTACTCAACACTTGCAGCTGGTTTCTCCTTTGTCACCCCCGACAACGGCACCAAAATTTGACGAGCACAAAATACAACCCAAAATTATTGCTTGCTAGTCAAAGAAAGTATAGTTTAATTATCGTGTCCACAAGTATTGGATTTAAACAGTGTTCGAATAATCTCCAATTGATAACTATCCAGAAAAATTAACACTTGATTTGATGACTGCTACTACGGTTAACTACTAAAAAATATGCAAATAATAATTGATCACAAAAGACTACAAATGAGCAACAAAGAAATATCAATGAGAGGGATAAGGGTACTTGACTAGATAGGTGAAAGATAACTGACTCGGGATCCAATTCTTGAGTTAATTCACTCTATAATACGATTGATTCTCACGAATTCATCCGATAATTAGATTGCACTTGAAGTTAATGTTCCTCTTTCGATTAAACATTAATTTGGTAATTAATCCAATTGAAGCACGGTAAATAATTGCAACAATCAAATGATGGTTATGATCTAAAGGGTAACTTCTCACGAATATTTCCCTATTTTCTAGTTCGATTAACAATTCAAGAGGCTCTTTCAATTACCTGTTTGAATCACGAATTTAAACTAGAGCATAAGATGTGAAGAAATTCAATATCAGACTCCTCTTTCGATTAAGCAAAATAATAAATAACTCACAATACAAATTAAAGCTCCATCAATTAATTCTAACAATTATCAAGAATTGAATCCCTACTCAAGTTATTGAAACACCGTATATGTCAACACCCTAAGGGACATTACTCCATAACAATGGAGTAATATATCTCAAATAAGTTTAAGAACAAAGAAAACACCAATTCTAATGATTCGATACAAACTCCCGTATTGCACCTATTGCAGGTTGTAATATTGATGAATTCTTGAGTCTTCTTACCTTGATTGGTTCTCCAATCTCCCGTAGGTAAAAAGTCCCTTCAAAATTGTGTTTTTGGTATATTTATACCATGTAGAAACAAGCCCGGACGAAACTACCCTTTCCTAGCCGAACATGGAAATCACTAGGATAATTTTGCACAACCGTGCCACACTCCGCACCGCCTGCTAGTGAGAAAATCCAGAGAGCTTGCACTTTGCTTGTCAGACTACTTTTGCAATGTCGCGCCACACCTCGCGGCGTCCCATGCGGTGCGGTAGTGGCTTTTTCTCAGAATAAATTCATGTGTTCACTTTTTGATATTCGGACTTGGTCCACGATCCTCGAACCTGATCCCGACTTAACTTTTTGCGCTTCTACTTATACTTCAAAGCTCCAACTTGTTCGATTTCACTCCAAATTACCTAAATAGTTGAGAATCATTTCCTACAAGGCATAAAATACGTAATAAGTATAATTTACTATCAATTAAGCTCAAACACACGTAAAATACAATAATTAGAGTGTAATACTACGGTTAAAACATGGGTTTCTAACCTACCATCAGATGAAAATGCTTATCACTTTGCTATATGGTTTAACAATCAAATTGGTGATGATAAAAATTACACCGTAGACCGTAGTTTGGATGGCCAACAGAGACCAACCTGTAAATGGAAGGTACTCGCTGCTTTTCTGACTGAAATCATGGAATCTTGTTCTAACTGATGCTGGTCAGGTCACAGTTTGGTCGACAGAAACTCAATCAGATTCCTCTGTTGAACTGAAACTCTTGAACAGTGGCAACCTTGTTCGTAGAGCTTTAGAAGGCAAAACTATTTGGCAAAGGTTTGACACACCAACTGATACACTTCTTCCAGGACAACCACTCACTAAAACTTCAAAGCTTGTGTCTCTGAGAAGTTTAAGTAATTACGTACTTTTCAGGATTTTATAAGCTACACTTCTCTGATGAAAATACTCTCCAGCTTCTTTATGAAGGCTTAGAGATGTCAACTGTTTACTCGAACCGATCTACCTACAACAATAGCAAAATTGCAGTGCTCGAACCTTTTGGAAATTTCACGTCAACTGATAATTTCGGGTTTAGAACTGCTGATCATGGTGAACTAATTAAAAAAAGAAGGTTAACATTGGATATTGATGGGAACATCCACCTGAATAAACAGAGGACTAATTGGGAAGTTTCTTGGCAAATTAATTGGCAACCTTGCAAGATTCATGGAATTTGTGGGTTGAACAGTTTGTGCACCTACAGTCATAATTTTGGTAGGAAATGCACTTGCCTACAAAGCCACAAGATGAAAAATAAATGTGACCGATTGGTCTTATGGATGCGAACCAGATTTTAAGCTTTCTTGCCCGAATCGTAATATGGTGAATTTTGTTCAACTTCATCACGTTGAATTTTACAGGTATGACTTTATGTATTATAAGATTTACACTTTGGAGAAATGCAAACACAAGTGCTTAGATAACTGCGATTGCAAATGATTTCAATTCAACTTTGAAACAGAGAATGGCGTCTATAGCTGCTATCTTAAGACCCTGCTCTTCAATGGGCACCGCTCAGCATCTTGGCAAGATTCAGTATTTATTAAACATCCGAACGATGTCCGTAGTTCGGATGAGGAAGTGTTCGAGATCTTATGCCTTGTCTCTTATTTGATTACAACCCTCAAACCAGAGGCGAATCCAGGATTTAAATCCTATGGGTTCAATATTTAAAGTTATGGGTTCATATCTACTATTTTTGTAATTTTAATAAATTTTTACATACAAATTTTTGCTCTGCGTCAAAAGTTATGGGTTCAGTTGAACCCGTAATCAGTACACTACATCCGCCTCTGCCTCAAACGCTCTAATGCAAAATTTAACTCAAGTTTATATTCTGATTGTCATAGATTCAAGAGATTCACCTACGCCAAGCTGAAAAAAGCGAGAAGAAATTGGACAAGGAAGTGGTGGTGTTGTGTACAAAGGCAAATTATCCGACAACAGAATAGCAGCCTTCAAGTGTCTTAACTTAGAAGCCAACCAGTGGCTGATCCAAGATTTCAAAGTCATGGGAGCTCAGCGGAAAAATGAATGCTTACTCAATACTTATTCAGCTTTTTTGGTAATTACCTATGTAAATTTATTAAGTTTGGCCAAAGACAATGGGTGCTTAAGTACTCATAAGACTCCTTATGGATCCGCCACTGAAGCCAACCACGGAGAAGCTGAATTTCTTGCAGAGGTGAGCACAGTTGGCAAGCTTAACCGCATGAACTTGATAGAGATATGGGGTTATTGTGCTGAGGGAAAACACATGCTCCTAGTGTATGAGTACATGGAGCATGGTTCTTTAGAAGATAATTTACGTACCAACAATATTCTTGATTGGCAAAAGAGGTTTGAGATAGCTGTAGGAACAGCTAAAGGTCTTGCTTACTTGCATGAAGAGTGTCTAGAATGGGTTTTGCATTGTGATGTAAAGCCACAGAATGTACTCTTGACTCCAATTATGAACCAAAGGTAGCTGACTTTGGTCTCTCAAAGCTATTAAATAGAGGTGGAGTGGATAGTCCAAGCTTTTCCACAATAAGGGGGACTAGGGGTTACATGGCTCCTGAATGGATTTTTCACATGTATATAGTTCTGCTAGAGTTGATCACTGGAAAGTGTCCAAACAGAGTTCAATATAACATGGACAATGATGAGATGCAACATACAATGCTGGCCACTTGGGTTTGAGAGAAGATACATGGACTTGAGCAAAGTGCCCCATAGATTCAACAAGTTGTTGATCCTGCTTTGGATGGTAACTACAATTTGGAGAAAATGAATGTTCTTATAAAAGTGGCTTTGCAGTGTTCAGAAGAAGATAAAGATGCAAGACCTACAATGAGCCAGGTGGTGGATATGCTACAAGAGTAAATGAAATTTTATGTGAATGTATAGCTTTGTGGTTGTTATTGCCTTCTTAGACTGGCCTGCTTGTTATCCAACAACTCTCATAGACAGTCCTAGTCTCTATGAGTGAGTTGATTTCAGTTTTATGTATTTCAGTTTTATGTGCTTTTATTCATTCCCCTATGAGTTGTAGTACCATGTGATGGATCTATTATACAACTAATAAGAGATAAATAAAATAATTATAATATTACACCTCAAGTTTTCGTATGTGAAAGTACGTCGTAAGTCAATTGATTTAAGCTCAAAAATGATGAAATCCTTCTACAAGGCTAAGGAAGGTTAATCGAAGTGCTAAGTAAGTTAGGATGAATGAGACTTGTTAATCATGATTTAAATGATTTTAAAGTCATGATATGACTATATATGATGTTTGGATATAAAATATAGAGTTTGGGAAAAATCTGATTTAAGTTGCAGAAACATCGAGCTAAGATTTGCCTTGTAACGAGCCGTTTTAAGAAATTAAATTCGTAAGCTTTATGATATAATTTTAGGACATAGCTCATACAAAAATGAAGTACTTGGAACCTAGTTTCCAACGGTCTAAACCATTTATTTATACGACATCGGCGTAGAGAAATATAAATTTTTAAAGTAGGGTCGCCAAGTCACGCCGCCGCAATTCGGAGAAACTAAGCACGTTATAGGCCAGGTTGCGAGGCGATTTTCTCCCAATCTATTGAGAGTTACAGGGAGATCTTTCTATGGAATTAAATATCCATGTGTCTAGTTTCTAACGCTGAAAACCGTTTGTCAATGCGATATCAGAGTAGAGAGATACAAGTGTCTGAAGTTGCACTGCTCAAGCTGCCAAGCAGGCAGCTTACCCACCTGCTTGGAGAATTGAGGCGGTGGGCTTATAAGTGGTTTTATACCCTTTTATCTTGTCAAAATACAGATAATACTTACCAAAATACTCCCAAGCTCTCCAAGAACCGGTCCAAGAAATTCCAAGCAAGATCAACATCCCTTTCCCGAAATCAAGAAGCGATAACATTAGAACGATCCCTACGATGTAAGAATCACTATACCGCCTCTCTTTTTCTTTGTAGTTTGAGTTTTGGAAGTTACTTCATGGTTAATAAAACACCTAATTTCTGTATTTAAGCTTTTAAATATCAAGGAAGTTTGATAAATTTATTTTCTAATAGTTAGAACTCACGAGACGGTGATCGGAAGCCGTGAGTTCGATTTATTTCACTTTTAGTGAACTATTTTGTAGTCCACTCGTGTTGGCCTATTATGCTGCTGATTTATGGATTTTGGAAGGATAAAAGGGCGTGGAGAAATGTCACATGTGATAGGGTAGTGGGCTGGTCGTTCGTCGTTGCAATTTCAAGCTAATTGAGAACTTGTTGATTGAGTGTGTTATGGTATATTGGGAGGTTTTGTTGGATTAATGATACCGAATTGTAGTAGGTTTTTTTCGAGTTGTGGGTTGTATTGTATTGTTGTATCGCCTATAGTAGGCTTGAGGGTGCAGTAAAATCAAGGAAAATGCTGCCCGTTTTATTTTAGAATTGAGTTATCGTTTGAGATACATGATATACTAGCGCCATCTAAGTTATACATGTATTTCTTTGTTATAGGGTTGGCGCGCTAGTTGTCGTAAGCTTTTGTCGAATGGCATTGATGACCTGAGGTATGTTAAGGCTATCCCTTCTTTCCTTTTGGCATGATCCATATGATACAAACGAAACGAGCAAATATACAGTTGTCATAAATGACTCTATTCTTAGAAGTACTAGGGGTGTCTATGTTCTTAATTCCCCATATGTCCTATTATTATATCGTTTGTTCATGTGTCTCAGAAAATACGTAAGTTGATAAAGTTTATGTCATGATATTAATTGAAGTCATATTCATCTTATGACATTCCGAGACATCTTCCCATATCATTTCTTCATTATGCATTGCATTCATTTATACATGTACATTGGCCCATGACCAGATGGCATTATATACACGTATATTATATGTATATGGGATGTAAGGAAAAGGTATGGCATTATATACGCACCACCACCTGATCAGCTGGTATACATTGATGATTTTGACCATAGTGGCCGTGATGATATGATGGGATGCCCTCAGAGGTTTGATGATGTTATGTACGCATACACCTATGCATGGTATAAAATTTATACATATATGCATGATATTAGAAATGTTTCATGATTCACAGAGCTATTCAGACTTACAGGTTGAGTCTTTTATTCCATGTTTCTTTCATGTCTATTATATACTGCTTTCCATGCCTTACATACTCGGTACTTTATTTATACTGACGTCCCTTTTGCCTGGGGATGCTGTGTTTCATGCCCACAGGTCCCGATAGATAGGTTGAGAGTCCTCCTAGTAGGCTATCTTCCCAGCGGAAGGTGTTGGTACACTCCACTTGCTCCGAAGTTACTTATTTGGCTAGTATGCTTTGGACATGTATCTATTGGTATGGCAGGGCCCTGTCCCGGCCTCTATGATGTTTATATACTCTTAGATGCTTGTAGACAGATGTCATGTATATGAAAGATTGTATGGTTTTATCGGCCTATGTTCAATGTACGAGTGATCATTTTGGTTTTATAGGCCCGTATGTCATGTGTATAAGTTTGTATTACATGTTGGGTCATCATATGTTGGGTATTCCTTTTTTGTTTTATTTTGGTTATCTTATGACGCCCCTTCTGGCCCATTTACCCATAATGGTATGATAAGAAAAATATGTTACATTGGTACTCGGTTGAGTAATGCACGGGTGCCCGTCGCGGCCCTGCGATTTAGGACTTGAGGGATTAAGACTTATTGGTCTATTTGTTACGTATTTTATGTATGGGGACAACGTATATGTGAGGTGACGAGTACCTATACGTTGTCATTGGGTTAAAGCATGTAGGTGAAAATTATTTTTTTGTATTATATTATTTTATTTATTATGTTATCCATGCTTAGGTTAGATTATTACTTCTTTTAATTATTCGTTTCGTATGTATTGCTTATTTTAAAGATGTTGAATATTTTGGAAGTTGAAGTTTGATATCATGGCACCATATTTGAAGTGAAATTATTCCCCGCCTTTTTATTATTCAGATTTGTATTGTTTCTTGGTGAGGAAGAGAGAAAAAGCACGAAGGTTGTTGTCATGCCTTATTTGTATTTATTTTCATATATTGAGAGATTTGAGAGTAAAAGCATAAAGGTTGATGTCGTGTCGGTGAGTAAAATCATGAATGGTGATGTCGTTCCATTATATTCATGATATTACATGCTGAATACGAGAGTAAAATCACGAAGGGTGATGCCGTACCATTTTCATGTCATTGTCTTAATCGATTTCCGATTTTGGTGATTTACTTGGTTATATTGTTGCTTAATTCGGAAGATGTTATTTCGTGATTTCGTATTTGCTGCTTTTATGATACTTTCCCCATTCGCATGTCTCCTCCCATTTATTATTCTATCATTCTTCCTATTATTTTGCTGCTTTATATATACTTGTACATGATTTTTACGTAGGTGTCTTGTCATAACCTCGTCACTACCTCGTTGAGGTTAGGCTCGACACTTACAGAGTATATTGGGTTGGTTGTACTCATACTACACTTCTATTTTTATTGTGCAAATACTGATATTGGTCCCTGCGGCGCTTGAGGTACGTGGCTCATATCACATTCACTTCGGAGATTTGAGGTAGATTTGCTAGTGTTCGCAGACCTTGAAGTCCCCTTACATTTCCTACTTTTACTGTTTATCTCTTTTGAACAATTGTATTTACTTCAGACTATGTTTGTAAACATCTAGCTGCTCGTTTACTTGTGACTCCGCATTTCTGGGAGTAGTTAGTATCACGCGGTTTATATTCGCATTGTGTTAGATTTTATTAATTGCTCGTTGAATATCATTATTTTGTCTTTAAATGTTAAAATTAGTTAATTACTTATTTCGCATCTGCTTGCCTAGCAGGTGGATGTTAGGCATCATCACAACCCTGAGGTTGGGATTCCCGGTCGTGATAAGTTGGTATCGGAGCAATAGGTTGCTTAGGTCTCACGAGTCATGAGCAAGCTTAATAGAGTCTGGAGAATCGGTACGGATACGTCTACACTTATCTTCTAGAGGATATGGAGTTTTAGGAAAATTTCACTTGTTTCTTTCCCTATTATATGATTTTTATTCTATCATTGATGTTTGAATTATTCCATTCTTGTTCTCTCGTAGATGGTGAGAACACGCACAACATCTACAGCCAAACGGGAGCCGGAGCCCCTTGTTACAGCCACTACCGGGGTAGAGGTTGAGGCAGAGGCAGGGCTCAACCTAGAGCTCGAGCAGCAGCACCCACTGTGGAGCCTCAGATTGATCATGAGGAGGAGATCCCAGCTTAGACTACACCAGTAGGACCCGCTCAGGTTTCGACGGGATTTATAGCCACTCTCGTGCGTCAGGACACTCTAGTCCGTCTAGTGGGCCTGATGGAGAGTGTGGCCCAAACCGGTGCATTTTCGGTGGCACCGGCCGTCTCTAAGGATGGAGGAGTAGCATAGACTCCAGTTACTCACACTCCGGAGCAGATGACTCCTATATATAAAACTTCAGCAATCCATCCAGTTAGGGTAGTTCAGCTTGTTGTTATTGCACAGACTGGGGAGAGGCCCGTGATTTCTTATGAGGGATTGATGAGATTTGATAAGTTCACAAAGCTCTTCCCTATTCACTTCAATGGTGAACCTTTTGAGGACCCACATGATTACTTGGACTATTGCCATGAGGTGCTGCACAACATGGGTATTGTTAAGACCAATGGGGTCAACTTTGCAGTATTCCATATGACCGGTTCTGCCAAGAGATGGTGGCAGGATTATGTGCTGACTAAACCAGCTGGTTCACCTTCACTTACCTGGAATCAATTTTCGTAGCTATTTCTGGAGAAGTTAATTCCTTTCACTCTGAGAGAGGAGTACCGTAGGCAGTTTGAGCGCCTTCAGTGTGGTAGCATGACTGTTACCCAGTTTGAGACCTGATTTGTGGACCTAGCTCTCCATACAGTTATCTTACTCCCTACTAAGAGGGAGAGAGTGAGGAGATTCATTGATGGATTTACTTTTAGTATTAGTCTACAAATGGACAAGTAGACCGGAGATGATATTTCTTTCTAGAGGGCCATAGAGATTGCTAGATGGATCGAGATGATTTGTAGTAAGGTTAGGGGGCGGTATCTGAGAAGAGGCTTCATCTTTCTAGTAGTTTGAGTGGTGCCTCATTTGGATGAAGGGGTTCATTTGGTAGGAGTTATCCTCCTAGGCCGTTTCAATGGGCGCTTCAGACATCCCACGGTGCTTCGGGTAGTCATGGTCCTTATGTGTCCCATCGTGAGCAGCTAGCCTACAGTACACCATTAGCTCCTATTAGTGCACCTCCGATCCATAGTTATCAAGGTGGTTATCCAGGTCGACAGGGCCAGTTCTAGGGTCAGCAGTCACAACAGTCGAGGGCTTATTATACTTGTGGAGATCCGAGGCACGTTGCTAGATTTTGCCCTAGGTCACAGGGCGGCATGCCACAGTAGAGTGCTCGTGCCATGGTTCTGACACCGGTTGATTCACCGCCCGCTCATCTAGCTAGAGGCAGAGGCCAGGATGCCAGAGGTGGAGGTCAGGCTATTAGAGGTGGAAGCTAGCCTGGTAGAGGACGTCTGAGAGGCAGGGGTTAGAGTGGTGGGGCCCAGCCACGTTTTTACGCAAATCCAGCTAGACATGAGGCAGAGTCATCTAACATCGTCATAAGAGGTATTATTCCAGTTTTCCATAGAGATGCTTCAGTTCTATTTGATTCAGGGTCTGCTTATTCCTACGTATCATCCTATTTTGCTTCCTATCTGATTATGCCTTGTGATTCTTTGAGTGCTCCTATAGATGTGTCTATGCCTGTGGGAGATTCTATTGTTGTAGATCATGTTTATCGCTCGTGTGTGATTTCTATCGGGATCCCTGAGACTAGTGTAGATCTCCTACTTCTTGATATGGTGAACTTTGATGTTATTTTGGGCATGGATTGGTTGTCACCTTATGTTACACCCTATATTTTCGTACGTAAAAGTGTGTCGTAAGCAAACTAATGTAGGACCAAAAATGAGATCATAACTGAAAATATATAAAGTAAGTTAATCATGTTACCTCAGAGGTTACAAATATTGAAGATAATGAACAACAAGTGCAAAGAGGGCTGGAAGGTTCAGAAGCTAAAGGAATTGAAGAAAATAATGTTTCGTCGAAAGTCGACAAGTTGGGAATGTTATAACATATACTTTTGGGGTGAGACTAGGGTGCTTAATATGATAAGGAGGTTATGTTATGAGTTATGCTATTCGCATGATAGTTGTGTGTTATGTTTTGAAGTCAAGCGAGTTGTGGAACAAAAGTCGATGAAAGTCATCACAAGTTACGTTCATAAGTTTTATTGAAATTTGGGTCAAATATACCTGCGATTTTCTCCCAATATACTTAGAGTTACGGGGTGTTCCAATAATAAAATTGAATATCTATGAGTCTATTTTCTAACTCGTTAAATCGTTTGTCAATACGACATCGGAGTAGAGAGATATATGCACTTTTGCGAGACTGCAAAGGCTGCTAGGTGACAAGTAAGCGTGTCACCTACCTGCTTAAATGAGAGTCCAAAAATGGGTCAGTTCGGGTCATCCAAAGAGACATTTTAAAGTCCTGTTTAGTTCATATAATACACTGATAAGATGTCACATTAACCAGACCTAAACCCTTGCAAACATCCTCCCACAAATTACACACAAACCCTAATTGAATTGCTCTCCTTTTCAAATTCTAGTTGGAGGTAAAACCTAGAGTTTGAAGAACCAAGATAGGAGCTGAGTTATTCAACAAATAAGGTAAGTTTACTGCTCTCTTTTATCATTTTTTTTTCTACTGGAGATGTATGGAAAATCATTCTATAATTGTAAGAACTCACGGAACGGTGATAGGAAGTTGTGAGTTCGAGTTATTCACTTGTAACGAATTGTTTTGTGTTGCTATTGGATTGCGTGTTTTACTACTATTTTATGGAGTTTTGGAGGAGGCAGGGTATGGAGAAAGACCACATAAATGCAGGGTAGTGGGCTGGCCGTTTGTCGTAACATTGTAGGGATTTTTGACACTACAACGGTGGTTGTTTTGTGTATGAAGAGATTGAGGTGTGTTGGGCTATTTTGTAATATTATGTGGTGTATATAAGGTTGAAAAATAATGTATATATGTTGATATGTTTGTGTTGTTGATGTTATCTTGAATTTGGAGGAAGTAAGTATTATAGGGGAGATGTTGCCCGTTTTAATACAAAATAAGCTTGTCGTTCGTTGTGCGATAGTTGTACCCTTCGTAACTTAATGATAGTATTATTATCATTGTTGTAGATTAAGATGCGAAGAGGCGAGTTCAAATTGGTGATTGGAAAGATTATGATAAGGTATGTTAAGGTTAAACCTTTCTTCATTTTGGCATGATCCCGTAACTACATGAATTTGATAACGAGGCATAAAGAGAAGTTTGTATTTCTTAACTTTTGTACATTATCCTAATCTCATAAGTTACAGTATTCTCACTTATCAGGACTTTATATTTATTTAAGTATTGTATTCTTCTAGTCAAGAGAGCAGAGGGTATATATATATATATATATATATATATATATATATATATATATATATATATATATATATGGTATTATGGTATTTACATCACCATCGAGCTATACTCGGTGGGTAAGCCCCTATTTGTCAACCTATGATCATATGGTAAGTTATATACCGAGCCTACTATGGACGAGCGCCTATGAGCAAGCCCAGAATGGATGAGATACCTAGCCTAGTATGGCCGAGTGCCTATGAGCGAGCCTACTAAGTCCAGCAGTTACCCGTACCGAGCCTTATAGGGCCGGACATTTATTTTACTTACTATATTGAGAGAGTTGAGTCAGTATCAGCAGGTAAGCATATTTCCAGATCATCTTTGGCTCTCAGTTACTTTCAATTATTATATTATCTATTTAGTTTCAGCTTTAAGTTACTTTATTGTCTTACCTACTCGGTATATTATTTCGTACTAACGTCCCTTTTCTGGGGACGCTGCATTTCATGCGTGCAGGTTCAGATAGACAGACGGGTATGAAATTATTTTTATTTCCTCTTCATTAAAGATAGAGAATATTTTTGTGAAATGTTGCGCTCAAACTGTCCATTCGTTTGTGAAATGTTGTACTCAGCTCAACCTGTCTGCCTAACTCACATTATACGACCCTCTAGAAATACGATGTGAATTGTGTGCCCCGATCAGAAATAATAGACACCGGCACACCGTGAAGATGAACAATCTCGCGAATATAGATCTCAGCCAACCGCTCTGAAAGAATAGGTAGCTTCCACTGGAATGAAATGCGCCAACTTGGTCAACCTATCCACAATGACCCATACTGCGTCAAATTTCTTCAAAGTCTGTGGGAGCCCAACAACAAAATCCATGGTGTTACGCTCCCACTTCCACTCGGGAATCTCGCGTCTCTGCTACCCTAATCTTCAACTGATGGTAGCCAGACCTCAAATCAATCTTTAAAAACACTTTGGCATCCTGAAGCTGATCAAATAAGTTATCAAACCTCGGAAAGTTTTAAACCTTCAAATTACTAGTTTTTAACAAATCACGTCATATCACGTTAGGGACTTCCGAATTCAATTCCCGGCATACGCCCAAGTTCAAAATCACGATACAGACCCACTTGAATCGTCAAAATACCGATCCAGGGCCGTTTACACAAAAATGTTGACCGTAGTCAACCCAAGTCATTTTTAAAGCTAAAATTCATGTTTTCTTTAAATTTTCACATAAAATCTTTTCGGAAAAAGACATGGATTGCGCATGTAAATTGAGAAACACTAAACGGAGCTAATCGAGGTCTCAGAATACGAAAATAAGGCTTAGAACTCAAAATGACCTATCGGGTCATCATAGTTGATAAACTGATTTAACCATATAAGATCATTTTTTCGTAAAATATCAAATTATTACATTAATTGGAGTACTGAAAATTATTTTTATTTCCTCTTCATTAAAGATAGAGAATATTTTATTTTCATCCGACCTTCTTTTCTCTTCACAAAATAGATTTTTTAACTCGCATAATTTGAGCTTCCATGGATAAATAATTTATGATTTTTATTTTATTTTCAACAGGCAGCCAAGGGTCATCACCAATACTAATTTTCTTACTATTTTCCACCTAATACCATTTTGCGACAACTCGTTATAATGTAATATGTTTTTCACACGTAATTATGATTGTGGCCTAATTGTATGGATAAAAAAATCCATGAATAAAATTTTTTAGCTTTGAAGACTTGACACAAAAGAGCGTTTGGGTCAGTAAAGAATATTCAACCTAACTTCTCAAGCATGATAGTTCTAAAATAGTGCAAGTTACAAAAACACATACCCCCCAATCTTTTTTTTCTTCTTTTACAAACGCGCTGCCACGAAAGTCATGCATATTTCTTTGTTCCCCAATCTTTGAACTCCACCAGAATGATTTCGTCATTTTCTCTTGGACATCATATAAAGAGTGGGGAATCAAAAACACAATCATATATTATTAAGGGATAACTTCAGCCACTGACTTAATCAAAACCTCCTTCCCTGTTCTAGAGAATTTTTTTTACCCAACTAAAAAGCTTGTTTCACACCTTGTCTTTATGAAAAACAAAAAAAATGAGTCTTATTCCTACCAATTAATGAAGGTATATCCAAATACCTCATATGATTAATGGGGTTATAAACCCCTGATTCAGTAGATAAAGCAAGTTGTGCATCTTCACCATATTAGTACTGAAAAAACTCTAGACTTATCAAAATTTATTGCTTGACCTGAAGCTAATTTACTGCTTAACCCGAAGCTTTCTCATAAGTACATAAAATATTTTTAATATTAGCACATTCGATCATGGAAGAAGAAAAACAATTATCTACAAATAGAAGATGAGATATACTAGGAGCTCTCGTGCAGATCGACTATCATGGATATCACCTGAACTTTTTGCATAACGAGATAAAACAGACAACTCTTTTCCCCCACACAATAAATAGTTAAGGAGATATCGGATTACCTTGCATAAGGCCTCTCTCTGGGATAATCAGCTCAATCTCCTCTCTATTAAAAATTTTTTAATAACAAATAAAAGTCACAAACACATCATAATAAGGTTAATCCAATTTGGATCAAGACCCAACTTCAGCATAATAGGTTTAGGAAATTCCTAGTCTACTATATCATAAGCATTTGCTGATATTAATTTTTAGAGCCATCTCACCTTTGTCACTACGCCTTTTATATCTCTTGTAATGAGTTATTTCAAAAGCTATTAGCACATTATCAGTAATCAATCATCCAGGCACAAAAGTTGACTGAGTTGGAAAGATAATTCTTATCAACACAGACTTAAGCCTATTAACAAGCACTTTAGCAATAATTTTATATAAAATAATAGGACGCAAGCCTTTAAGAGCAGAAGGATCCTACTTTTTAGTATAAGAACAATAAATATTTACCTAGTGAGGCGGAAAAATATGTATTCTCTAACCAGCACCTCCAAGTGTCACGATTCCAATCTCCCTCCGTAGGATGTCGTAATGACATCTAGTCTCTAAGATTAGGTAAGCCTAACACTTACTAAATTAATAACATATTTTAACCAAATAACTATTAAACACAAACCAGAATTTTCTATAATAAGCCAACAATCTCGAGTATAATACAATATCCCAAAATCGGTAGTACAAGTCATAAGCTCTATCGAGTTCACTAGAAAATCTCTGAGTACAGCTGTTCCGGAATAGAAATAAACAGTGCAAAATAAACTTCAGAAGGTGACCCCTAGGCCTGCGAACGCGACAACAGGTATACTTTGAGTCTCCAGTTCAGCAATGCCCGATCAGCTAGCTAATGATTAACAAACTCCGAAGTACTTAAATCTGTACAAAAATATGAAGAAAGTGTAGCATGAATATACCACGGCGATACCCAATAAGTATCAAGACTAACATTGGTGAAGTAGTGACGAGGGACAGTCATGGCACCTACTAGACTTAATATCCTATACAGGTATGAATGTGAAACTAACATGTAACAATATCAATATAAAGTCAAGCATGGTAAAAACGACAAATAATACTTGCAATACAAAACTAGAAGCAACAATTAGCAACAAGGAACAAACAGGTAATAATGACGTAGAGTAAGCTGAATACAGTTAAAGTCTGGTAAAACCAAGTAAGGAAAATTAGGTAACAACCCAATAAAAATAACCGCTTTCACACAAGATTTATTCAAGAATCTTCCTCGATTCACCACACCTCATAATCACATATCACGGATCCCAAGTCACGAACCCTAATCACTAGACATCTTGTGCCCACATTATAAATGAAAATCGCACGGACAGTCACATGTTGTACGGACAACTCACGTGCCAATACCATCAATACCTTATATCTACACGGACAACTCACGTGCTAAGAGAGCGACATATTTCATATCCGCACGGACAACTCACATGCTAGCAATAACAATATTTCATGACCGCACGGACAACTCACGTGCCAATAGTAGCAATATCTCATACAGAAGGCAATTATACAAGATCACATGTAAATGATCAATTAACATCAGGGTTCATCTTCTTAAACCGATATGAGTGATTAATTATGTGTATGCTTGTACAAGTGTTCTATCACAACTCGAATCAACAAGTAAGAGCAGAGACAACGAATGACACATCGGAGACAATACAACTAAGCATAAAATGCATGACTCATACAAGGCAGGCACACCACTACACAGATATCATCAATAACAATGCCCCCAGGCCATCACAAGTCATCACAAATCATCCCCGACATAGCCTCATTTAGCTCATCACGTGCGCAACAATAAAATAAATGCCCACTTTATCTCTCTGCATGCACATAATAATATTCCCGCCTTGTCTCGCCACATGCGGTAAATCACACATCTAGCAACTCACTTGCGAATGCCACGCCAATCCTCTCAACAATATCACGTGTGCCAAAAATATAACAACACAATATAATAACTCGCACCACATGTGCTCATATGCCACAATATTTTTTCAATACAATTCCAATACCACAACCACATATATCCCTCGGCTCAACAACACTGAGTACAATAACAACAACATGGGAGTACGGGAAGTAAATCAACACCAGAATTACAAACACAAAGAAATGGAAGCACGAGCTCACAATGAAATAGATAACATGTAACAATGATCGCAAATAAGAATAACTCAACAATAAGAGAGATAACATGTAACAATGGATTCAAATCAGGATAAATCAACAATGGAAAAGGTAACAATAACTTCAATTAAGGATAACCAACTACGGAAGAGATAACAATGACTTTAATTAAGGATAATCAGCTACGGAAGAGATAACAATAATTTCAATTAAGGATAATCAACTACGAAAGATATAACAATAACTTCAATAAATAATAATCAACTACGGAAGAGATAATATGGCAATAAACGAGGCAAAAACTTTGATTAAGGCATATAAGGGTGTATTTGGCAATAAAGAGTAGAACGTGAACCAATCAACTTCAAATAGGACATGTAGGGTAAATTTAGCAATGAAGGATTTAACATGATAAGACAACTTCATTTTAATGTACATAAGAACCTAAGAGTCTAAGCCGGTCAAATTTTCACACATAAGTCGTGTACAGACTCGTCACCTCGTGTACACGTCTTTCACGTAATTCAAATAGTACAAACAAAATAATTCCTACGGGGTAATTTTTCCCACACAACGTTAGACAAGATACTTACCTCAAAAGCCCTCAATCAAAACTCAAAAATAGCTTTTCCTTTACAATTTACCTCCGCTCGGCACAAATCTAACCAAAGTCGACATAATAACATCAAATAATGCAAGAGAAATCAACTTCAAATAATAAAGTTATGATTTTTACACAATTCTTCAAAAGCCAACAAAAAGCAACTCGGGGCCCGCCCGGTCAAACCTTGGTCCAATGGTAGATTTCGACTACCCATGAACCCTTGAGTTTATATATGTGATTAGTTTCAAAATCTGAGTCCAAATCGACTCTAAAAATCAAATACTTATTTTTCAAAAACTTGACAAAGTTTCATAAATTTTCACTTTGATTCACATGATTTTGATCTTAAAATCTAAGATATATTAATAGAATATGATTAGGAATAGATTAGAATCACTTGCCCAAAGATTGTAGATGAAAATCCCTCTTCAAAATCGTCTCCTACGTAGTCTAGGGTTCAAAAATATAAAAATGAGACTAAAATTCCCGTCTCTCAGCTTTTTGTCCAGTCGCAGGTGTCGCAAATGCGAATACTAAATAATCGAAATAAATTCAATTGAAATCTTCTTAATATTAATATATTTGACTATGAATATTCCTACCCTTGTTTTCCGATTTGGTTGATGTTCCGACATCCCGAATCGAGGTGGCGGGGGAAGTCAGAAGTTCTTCCACTCGGAATTGCATCAGAGAAGAAAGCTCCACAAAAGACTCTGAAGGAGTAGGGATTGGCTACCTCGCAAATGCGAGGAAACCATCGCAAAAGCGAAGTCCCTCACACCCCTGCTGCCATCTCAAATGCGACGACTAGCTCACAATTGTGAACTGTGGACTTCCGCAAAAGCGATCATAGTGATCGCAAATGCAACCAATGCCTAGGCCATGCCAGTATCACAAATGCGATGGAGAGTTTGCAAATGCGATAGTCGCAAATGCAAGATCTGAGCACCAGCAAAAATCTGAACCTCCTTTGAACCCTCTGAAACGCATCTGAAACTTACCCGAGCCCTCGGGGCTCCAAACCAAACATTAACACAAGTCTAAAAATAAAACATTGATTCGCTCGTACGATCAAATCATTAAAATAACATCCGAAATCATGAATCGGACCTCAATACACATGAATTCAACATGAAACTCAAGAACTTCTAAAAAACACAACCTCTCTGATTCATATCAAATCAACCTGAAATGATGCCAAACTTTGCGGACAAGTTTCAAATGACAAAACGGACCTATTCCTAGTCCCGAAACAGATATCCAAACATGATAACTATGAATTCAACCTACGGTCAAACTTATAAAAATTATTAGCCTTAAGATTACCAACTTTCGACAAAATAACACAAATCAATCTACGGACCTCCGAAATTGGTTTTTGACATATACCCAAGTCCAAAATCACGATACGAAACTATCGGAGCCATCAAAACACAGCTTCGAGGTCATTTCGAACTTAATATTTTCAAACCTCGATTAATAATTTCAATTTAATCTTCTAAAGTGAGAATCACTCATCCAAATTCATTCCGAATCATCTGAAAATCAAATCCTACCATGCACGCAATTCATAATACATAATATGAAGCTACTCAAGACCTTGAACCACTAAACGGAACCTTAAAGCTCAAAACGATCGGTCGGGTTGTTACAACAAACCACTGCAACCTCATGCCCATCAGATACCAAAATATTTAGGGGGGGAAGCAGAATATCAGGTTCTGGTGACTTATCTGTATACATCTGAAATACAGCTTCGCGAAGCCCTTATCAGAAAATGGAGCCAATAACAAATTATTATCATCACATAAAACCCTTCTATTTACTCTGCTAATTACTGCCGCATAATCCATAGCTTGGCTCATATAGATGCGAGTAATAACTGGCAACCAAAGCACGAATATCATCTTTCTGAGTTATCAGTATCCGCCTTCATCTTTTAATGCCTCTATTTAAAATCTCCTCTTATGCTTCGATGCTTGGGGGTATAGAAATTTTGTATTATCATCACCAAATTCTAGCAATTATTTTTAGCTTTCTTCTTCCAAAAAAATCTTTTTGTAGCAAGACACCATTAAAATTATTCTTCAGTTTACTAACTGCTTCAGCATTATCCGAATCACATGTTCTGCAAATAATCTCAAGCTGGTCATAGAATTCATTCATTTTTTTCTTCAAATTACCATTCAACCCTTTGTTCCAATCCGAGAGGACCCGAGCATAATTGGAGAGTTTATCAAAAAGTAAAGAGAAGGATCAATATACTAGTTTTTGTCACTACCTGTGTAATATCATAATGTATAAGCCTTGAGTTTTCAAATCAAAATTTAAATTTATCTCATAGAAAATCATTCTGGTCTGTATAGAGCAGGAATAGATAATGATCTGAATGAGTGAAAACCAAATAAAATAACTTGCAAGAAGAAAAACACTTCAATCAATTACTATTCACAACATACAGATCAAGTCGCTTTGGACCCATCTAGCAGATCCACGACCTCTCCTAAGTAAATCGATGACCAACAATAGGGAAATCATGAAGATTCCAAATACTTAGAGTATCTCGAAAACCATCAACTAAATTTTAGGAATGTACCGCACTTTTTATCACTAACAGTAAAAATATCATTAAAGTATATTACACAACACCGTGGTAGCCGAGCAATAGAAGCGAAATAAATTAGAATAGCTCAAGAATATCTCCTTCTATGTCATTTAGGAAGACCATATAAACCTGTTGATCTCCACTTCTTCTTGGTCACAAGAGAAATAATAAGGTCTATAAAATTATTAGAATAATTTTTTATACTCACAAGATTATTATTATTCCAAAATACAATCAGACCATCACCCTACCAATTTTATTTATAGCAAAAGAATAAATAATACTAATTTTTATAACATACACAAGAGTTTCAATCAAGAAAATTACATCTAGCTTATTTCTTCTAACCAACTCCTTAAGAGTGCGAACTGCTCGTGGATTGCTCATACCGCAACACTTACAACTAAGAATTTTCATGGCCGTCGGCAGGACTGTTCTACAGGCTCCACCATTAAACTATTTATTATTGAATAAGCAGGAAGAGAGGAAGATGGTACTTTCATACCTAAAGTCTCTTTTAACTTTCTTCAACGTCCGGCACAAAGTCTTCAATATTTCTTTCATAAGCATTAGGCTCGACTTAAACAATAATATCACATCTCATACCCTTTACTAATTTTGTACTTTTCCCTACCTTCATACTTTCCATGTAGGTATTTGATCGCGTCCAGATACACACCTCTAAAAAGGTATGAAATGGTCATTTGCAATTATAATAATCCAACTAAGAGTCGAGGTCGAATCCACAGGGAGTTAAGATGGTAGTTAGGGGTATATATTTTAATGCGCGTGATAGAATTATCTTGATTTGCACTTCCACAGAAATATTTGTTTTCTATTTCTAATTTTGTAGAATAAAGAAAGAATACTAGGATAATTGTTTTGAGGTTTTTCAAATTGATAAAAAGCCTAGGGATGTAACCATTGCCTAGGTGATTGCCTAATGAGATAACGACTTTAATGTTTTCTGTTCACTGGGGTGTATTATAGCTATCAACTCTAAATTACCCACTCAATACCTCTGGTTCAAAGAGTGATTTTGCGAAGTTCTGAAGTTTAAGGATTAATTTCTACAGGGTGGCATGTATCCATGGATTAAAGACTGTCTTGACCCTGGGAATATAAGAAATTGAAGTATTTAGGTTGATGATGTTTTCACTACTCAAACTTAAAAAAGTCTTTTACTACCTTATCCTGATCATAAGAAGAGGTTCACTATGATGGGGGTACTTTTTTTCCCTTAAGGAAAAAATGAAATGCATAGGGGACCATCCAGTCGGAGGCGATGCAACGATACTCACCCCAGCCTCTCCGACGGCTAGGGAACTCCTTTAGCTCAATAATGAAAGTTAGGGTTGATACAATTTGTCTTTCTCAAGACCAAATGGGTATCACACAAAATAGTTAATAAAAGCTCAAGTTGGGTTATTACTATCTCTAGGTTGAACCCTTTAATTGGGTGAATCAATCTCTCAATTGACCCAATTTCTTGTTAGCCAAGTTATCCTAGACTAGGCCTCTCTTTCTCAAGAAGAGACTAAGTCATATAGGCATGAACTAATGTTTGCAACCATTAATTCCTCAAATTAAAGCATTAACTAGGCTAAATAATAAACACACAATCATAAATAAGTACTAATTTAATTATCCATAAGGTTAACACATAAGGGTTGGGTCACAATCCTAGTAAAAATCTAACTACTCATACTTGAGTTTGAAGAAAAAGAATAAGAAAGACTAATTAAACACATCATATAAGCTTAAAATAATAAAATCTATTGTAACATACACCAAAATATAGCAAACTTCCAAAAGAGGCAAAGAAAAAGTGACTACACTGATTGTTGATGTTCAATACTTGACCTAATTTCGTGAAACTCATCTATTTATACAAGTCTGAAAATTTCGAACAAAAATACCCCTCGGGAGGTTCTGCGGCCGCACAATTCCATGTGCGGTCCACAGACTTTTTTATCTGGAAGGAGCTGGATTCTGCGACTGCACAATTATGAATTGTGGTCGTAAGGCAACATCTCTGTTGTCCGTAGATTTTGAATTGCGGACACAAATCACTCTTCCACGGTCCGCAATAGTAGGATTGCGGCCGTAAGATAATTTTCTGCGGCCGCACAAATCTTGTGCGGTTCTCAATTCTATGAAGCTCTGGACTTGGTCTTTTTGCAATCTCTCTGATCTTGACCTTTAGATCGTCTTTTGCGGCCGCACAATTCATGTGCGGACCGCAATTTGCACAAATGTCTGCTGAATTTTCCTTCTTTATTTGCGGCCGCACAATTCATGTGCGGACCACAATTTGCACAAATTTCTACTGAGTTTTCCTTCTTTGTTTATGGCCGAAGGTGGAATTCTGCAGTCCGCGCAATTTCTTCTGCGGCCACAGAATTCCTTCTGCGAACCGCACATTGTGTGCCTATGTGCCCTTTGTTGCCTTGTGCTTGAACTACTCCTCTTTGAGTCGGATTTCATCTTGAAAGCCCAACTTCTAGCATTCCTGCAAATTTTGTACGATTTCATTAGTTCCAGGAGCATAATTTAATGTTTTTAGACTAAAACAAAAGTTAAAAGGTGTTAATAAGCAGTCAAAATTCCCACTTATCAACTCCCCCAAACTTAAGTCTTTGCTTGTCCTTGATGGTAGGCTATAATCTTGTGTTTTAGTCGCTTATCGCACTCTAGTTTACTGCACTTTAATCGAATATGAGTTTTAATCGCTAATGTTTGCACTAATTGTGTATTTTATGCCTTGTGGGAATGATTTCATGTGATGTAGATGTTATGGAGCTAATTCGAGCTATTTGGAGCTGTGAAATCTTAGTAAAAGCTCAAGGAATCTAGTTGGGATCACGTTCGGGGGTCGAGAACCATATCTGGATATCACAAATCAAGAAACAAACCGAACTCTGAGAATTTTCCACAGCCGCGGCATGTGTTGCGGCATGTGGGGTGTCGCGGTGGTACAAAGTTTACTCTTGTGATTTGTGAAGCTCTCTGAAGATCCCCACCAATGCCCCGCATGGCACGTCGCCCCATGCAGGGCGTCTGTGTACTTTTACAAAGTATTTTTTTATTTCGCGCGGGAGAAGGTATTTTCGTCTAGGTACGACCCTACTTGATATATATACATGAAAAAATATTATTTTCAGGACTTTTGACACATCTAAGACCTAAGGAGGCTAAGGATGAGGCGGAGAAGCAAAATCACAAGGAATTCATCATTCAATCCTCACTCAAGACACGAGTTTGGATGTTTTATGTTTTCCTTTACTTTAAACATATTTGTGATGAATTACTCCATATCTATGAAGTAGTTCTCTTTAGGGTTTTATAGATTTGGTGTATTGATAATTATTTGTGGATTATAACTCTAGTTTTTATGTATTGAATCATTTTGGATGTTTTAATAAATGCATCTATATTCACATGTTTATGTAATCGAGAGAGGCATTAACTTGTGATATCTTTGCATTATCTTGTTGGTTAAATTTATTAATTCTTCGTAGTAATCGAAAGAGGCTAGTTGAATTGTTGATCAAACATAGTTAGGAGGATAATCGAAAGAGGTTCTCCTAAAGACCAATCCACTATGAAGTCGTGCATATCTTCACCGAGCTTAAATTAGTTCAAACATTTAGTAGAAACTCCTCTCTCGATTAAGTCTCAACCTCACAATATGAACCAATTTAAGCTCGGTGAAGATATGCAAGAATTCGTAGTGGATTGGTCTTTAGGAGAATCTTTTTCGATTATCCTCCTAACTAGGTTTAATCAACAATTCAACTAGCCTCTTTCAATTATTAAGAAGAATTAATGAATACAATCAATAAGATAATGCAAAGATATCACAAGTTATGCCTCTCTCGATTACATGAACATGTGAATATAGATGCAATAATTAAAACACCCAAAACGATTCAATACATAAAAACTAGAGTTAATATCCACAAACAAATATCAATACACCAAATTCATCAATCCCTAAAGGGAACTACTCCATAGATATGGAGTAATTCATCACAAATATAAGGAAAAGCATAAGGTGAAGGAAACTTCCCTGAATTTTCAGTCGAGGTCTGAGTCGAAGTCGGGCTCCATTCCATGCACCTGAACCAATGCACACATCCATGCAGACAGCTTCTTCTCAACCTTCTTGGGGTACACCCCACACTTATCTTTTCCACTCGTTGCAGCCTTTTATTTCGAGCTATTCAGTTTCCACTCAAAACTTGCAGTTGTCTTCTCCTTCTTCACCCTCGTTTCTACATTCATCTCAAAAGTCACGGTCTCCTCACCCACTCTAAGCGTGAGTCTTCTCTCGTGTATGTCTAAGATTACTCTGCCTGTTGCTAAGAATAATTTTTCTAAGATGAGAGGGACCTCCTTGTTCTCCTCCATATTCACTACTATAAAGTCTACAGGGAATACAAACTTATCCACCCGCACTAAAACATCTTCCACTATCCCCTCGGGTATCATAGTTGTTTGGTCAGCTAGTTGCAAAGATATAGGTACCGACCTTAACTCTCCAATCTCACTCTCCAGCTTCCGCTAAATAGACAAAGGCGTTAGATTAATTGAGGCACCTAAATCACATAAAGACTTATCAAATTTAATAGAGCCTAAAGATTAAGGTATAGTAAAACTCCCTGGATCTCCACAATTTTATAGGAGTTTGTTCTGCAAGATTGCACTGCAATGCTCTGTGAGCTTGACTACTGATGTTTTTTCTATCGTTCTCTTATTTGTGAGGATTTACCTTCAAGAATTTTGCATAAGCTAGCATTTGGGAGAGGACCTCTATGAATGGAAAATTTACATTAACTTGTTTCAGCATATCCATAAATCTCTCAAATTGCTTGTCCAGCTTCTCTCTAAAGCTTTTGGGATAAAGGTAAAGAAGGCATGTGCTTGCTCTCTTCAGATTCATCCCTTCTTGAATTCTCTTCCTTCTTCTTTTTCTAAGCTCCCTTTTTTCCTTTCTTCTTCTTATCAACTTCATTTTTCAGTTGCTCCCCACTTTCTTTTTCAGGTATCACATCTTTTTAGACTTGGGCGAGCTCTCTCAACACTTGCCCACTTTCAGAGTTACAACATTCACTGTTTCTTTGGGGGGAGGGTTTAGTTTCAACTGGCAGAGTACCTGGGTTCCTTTCAGATAATATTGTTGCAATCTGTCCCATTTGTCTCTCCAGATTTCGAAGACCAGTACCTATTTTCTTGATAGCCGCTCCATGTTCCCATAGAGTTGCACTATGAATTTCCAGCTTCTCATCAGTTTTCTTAATGAAAGACTTCATGAGATCTTCTAAGCTAGACTGAATGAGCTGTTAAGGCTGAAATTGTTGCCTCTGTTGATTTTGGTAGACTGGTGCCCCTTGTCCCTGTGGTCTAGGATTATTCTATTGCCATGCATTTGTTGTACACCCGGGTGAACTCCAAGAAAAATTGGGGTGTCTCTGACCCATTGCATTAAAGCTGTAATTCCCCACAGCATTTACTTCCTCAGTTAAGGCCTCACACTCATGAGTAGGGTGTCCACTTCCACATATATCACAAGTTGCGTGAGTCTCACTCTGTATTGACACTTTTTAACTATCTCCTTAAACCTCTCCCAAGCTTCAAAAACAGTCTCAGTTTCTTTCTGGAAGAAGTTACGGATCTCTCTTCTAAACTTGCTCGTAATAGCTGAGGAGAAATATTTATCAAAAAATTTTCTAGTCATCTCCTATCATGTTATAATTGATCCCTGAGACAAGCTACGAAGCCACTGCTTCGCATCATCATTGAGTGTGAAGGGGAATGCCCTTAAGTAGAGTGCATCTTGTGACACACCATTGTATTGAAAGGTGTTCATAATCTCCTCGAAGTCCATCAGATGATTGTTTGGATCTTCGTTCATCTTTCCTCTGAAGACACAGCAGTTTTGCAAAGTTTGAAGCAACCCTTGCTTTAATTCGAAATTGTTCGCAGCCACTGGAGGTGGTCTGATACTTGACAATCCTTGGTTGTAAACTGGTCTAGCGTAATCACCAAGTGGTCTCTCAGCACCGGGAGCTATGTTTCCGAACTAAGCTGCAGCTAAGGGCTGATTTTGGGCAATTCTCCGAGTCCTCTATTGTGACCAAACACACTCACGCAAGTATACGTGGTCGTCAAATAATAAAGTAGTGAGTAGAGTATGGTTCCTATGAAGACTTATGATTAACTTTTGACTGATTCAAACTCAAACAACTTATCGATTCAAGAGATTTTTCATAAAATATATAAGCGACTAATTTACTACCTAAAACTACCAAGCAATGAAAAAACTAAAATTCAACCAAAACACTTAAGCAATTTCGGATAACAACCAATAGGAGATGATATTCCAGGGTCACAGGTTAGCTAACAATCATGTTGCGTTATTGGCTTAAAATAACTAATTGATTTATCTGGATTGTTGATTGACGGGGTTGATATTACTCATAAGAATCTGTCGAGATCTTACTCGCCTATTCAAGCTAACTTAATGTCTATATGCCTATGGAATTAAGATTAACAAGAATGCATTTACACTTCCTGTATTTCAACCGAGCAAGTCAATTAGGTATATTTCTATCCTAATTGTGAATCCGTTGCCCGATGCCCGGGTTCAAGAACTTGCTCTATTTAATTCTATATGTAATCTAGAATCCCACTTTCGAGTTCAACTTTAGATTCGTAGATAGTATTTTACTGTTATTTACTCAGCAAAATAATTAAAAATAGAATTAAATAAACAACCCAATATGATAAAATCAAATTCGTCAATTTAAACTTCAAATATCAACATTCATGTATCACCCATGACCCTAGAATAATAGGGTTCTTAGCCACTCATGTTCATACAATCATCAAAAATAATATTTTCAAACATAAAATCAATAAATACTAGAAGAATGATGGAAGAATTGATCAACTCCGTGCTCCCGAGTGTTTCGTACTTTTGTTCCCTTCTCAAAGTCACACCCCCTCTTCAAAATAGGTTTAGGTTGGCTTTTATATGAGTTAAGGGCATCTTGGGGTCGAAATAACCGATTCCTAGTCGAAATAAGACATGCTTGAGTTTTGAGCGACCAGGGCAGTGTGGGGCGCTGGCCCTGGCGCTCAGCTGCCCAGCAATTTTATAAAGTGCGCCACATGCAGCGCGCCCCACGCTGCTTGTGGCCCTCAAATTTTTACTTTCGCCTTTTCTTCCCATTTTCACTCCGATTCGCGCACTTTCATCCTAAATTGCATCCAAATGATTCATGCACATAGAGATACCACAAATTAGTACAAATCATTATATTATATATCTCAAATCTTCGAGACATGAGCAAAATGTGAGGCAATATATATCAAAATCTGAATACATTAAGCCAAATATCAACACCCCACACTTAGACTCTTGCTCGTCCTCGAGCAATGGAACTATATTAACACCTCAAAACGTATATATCACTATGAAAGAGCACTTCACAATTAATTCAATCAAACACCCCACCTTTGGACTATGATCGATATCGGCAATTAAGCATGAACACACGAATTTCACATGCTTCCCATTTTAAACTAGCCCAAGTATACTCAATACTATTCAACCAACTCAAGCAACCTCTCAATAACCACCTTACCTAAAGAGACGACTCGTTACCACTAAGAATCCTCAACTCATACACTCAGCCAACAAAAGAAGTGTACAACATCACCAATCCATCATGAGACCAAGTGCTCTCACCACAAACAAAAGAGTGAATATAAAAGTAGTCCATACATTCAAATATGTCATTGAATCATAAATTAAGGACATCACAAAATTGAACAAAATTCACTCACTCTCACAAATAATTCATGTGCATCCCATGGTCGTACCATAAGCTTGCCCATAGTGTACATCTCTACTAATCTAAGCTAGCCAAATCTAGGATCAATTAGGACTTTAAGTTGGTAATGTAGGCTAAGGGACGGGTAGGATATATTTAGGAATAGTGACTAATCCTCCTAAACACTTTAATACGCTACACTCACAAATCGAGTGCATTTTCTTTTCAACCCATTCATTTGTCATCCACCATATATAACATAGCCTTCTTTCCAATTAAGCACCTCTATGGTTTCACTAGCACGAGTTAGAAGGATTAGGAGGTGTGTGTATTTCTACATTATTTGAACTCTTATTTGCTTTTTCTTGCAAATTATTTTTTTTCCCACACACTCCATACATTGAAGTTCATAGGCTAGTAACCCTCCTTCACAATTTTAGTACACCTTAAAGGCCCTCCCATGGTTCCACTCAAAAGCCACTCCCCAATATCTCACCTTACTTCTTTTAGCGACTAATTGCCTTAATAGGTGAAGGTTCAACAATCTCGAATTAAGAACAAAATAAGAGTACGGATTGTAATGTGGGTGCCAAAGAAACAGCCTATAGGCTCAAAGGGGCTAGCAACAGGATTTTCTTTTTAGTGACAAGCACCTTTATGGTCAAACAAGAAACGCATATGTCATCTCCTAGACTAGCACAACTTAATGATTTCGCATTGATTAACAAACGGGGCAAGTTCTAGACTACACCAGATAGCACAGAATATCAACAATCCTTACACACACATGGAATTTGACTCACTCAAGATAGTACTGTGCGACTCTCAAGTGAAGCAAGCATAGCAAGTTGAGAATTTTTAAGCACTAATGCACTAGGTGTCATACAAGTTAACCAACTGAGAAAAAGGCGTCAAAGAGTAGGCTACTTACTTTACTTGGGTATTACAATTCAAATCAAATATTCAGGAAGACAGACTGCACACCATATCTTAACTTGCCAACACTAAACATATCAACAGGTAACTCAGAGCACCTCAGTTTTCTCCCTTATCCTACTCCGAAAAAAATTAAAAAAATAAAATAAAATAAAACACTCGGTTCGAGATACACCCGTGGAAAAGAAGCGGCGTCCAAAGAAAAATCAAGAGATACTACCTAACTATCCTTAAAAAACAAAAGAAAATCTTTTTGGTATTTTTAATCGGATTGTAATCCCTCAAGAAAATTGTCCAACATATCCATTGTCGGGAAAAGTCCGAGCTTTTTCTGATTTGTTTTTTTAAAAATAAGACTATGTTAGTTCTAAACTAAGTTAACAAGTAAAAAAAACAAAACAATAACACTAAAAAAAAATTTACAATTACAAGTCAAGAAGTATTCCCCCACCCCCACACTTAAGCAATGCATAGTCTCTAATGCATAACAAATTCAAAACAGAGTAAGGTGAAAAGAAAGAACTCCCTGCTAGTCGGAGTCTACCTCCTCAGGATGCCCACCAGCTACGGCTCTGGGCTCATCATCATCTCCTAAGGGCACCAAAGCCATGAGCCCCGTAACTTTATCATCATCCGCATCCTCATCATCAGATCCCTTGTAAGTGTTTTCATCCTCAGATAGAAGAATGGGAGTTCCCGATGCTATGCCTAACATCTCATTGGACAGACTAGAGAGATCATTTTGCAATTGCATGCGCTCCTCATTTGACATCCCTATCCTACTCATTATAACATTGAGGGAACTATAAAGATACCTATTGAAATTTTCATCCCTCTCATTCCTTACAGCCTGAGTAAGCTTTGATGTGGATTCTAGCAAGGATGTGATGTCTAGTAATGCCTTGGGTGCCTCCACTACCTCATCATAGCCAGGGTACTCCGGTACCCCATGGGATAGCATGTACTGGGTTAGGATATTTCCAAAGAAGAACCTTTTGATCCTCCTTCCAAATCGGGTGCGGGCCATCTCCCCAAGCATGAGCTCACCCATATTTATGCGTCATCCGGTCATCAGAAAGTAGATCACACACACTCGAGCTCGAGTGCATTCGTTGTTATGCTCAACAGGCATTAATCTAGCTTGCACAAAGTTTTACCATACCTTAGCCGTCTTGTTCAAGTCGAACCGGAGTATCTCAAGGTGAGCATTTCCCTTAGTCCGCATCCACCTCGCATTAGAATCAACACCACAAAGTGTGTGACGTATTTCCTGGTAGCGTGGACTTTTGACGAACCTATGTAGCCTCCATGGATTAGGGTTATCAAATCCCAAGAAGTCACATAAGGATCACCTATCCATTGGTATATCCATTCCAGTTAGCATATAGCTCTCGTACCATGCTCAGATTTGCAAGGCCCAGACATTCTATGAGCTTATCCATCTTCATTTCTACCAACCGGGCAAGTACATCTGGGAAGCTCCTTTCTAGCCTTTACATTAATCCCCATTTAGGAGACATATCTCCCATATGGAACAAAATTATCATTCCATTTGATGGCGTCATCTCAAACTAGTTCCACCCGAGACCATGGTGGCCTCGTCGACCCGCTAGCAGCTTGCTTTCCCTTAGCTTGCCGGGAAGAACCCTCACCTTGCTTGCGTTTTTTGGGATGGGGGGTAGTAGTGGAGGACTTCCCCACCCCTTTTCCTTTGGAGGCACTATCACGACTCATAGCAACCTACACATGATAAACACAAAGATGAGAATGAATCAAAAAAATTTGCCTAAGGTCATCGTGAGAGGCAAATATGACCCCACACTTAAAAGCGAAGGCTATGTATAATCGAATAACAACATTGGTTCAACATGCACCAATGTGGCATCACAAGGCTATAGGTACTCAAGACTTCCCCATGCCATATAATTCAGGTAGTCTAACATGGTCGTAACTTAATCGCGATGTAAGCAAGCAAAGCTAAATTCACATGACTACACTAATATAGTACACTAACTACTACTTACAAGAGTGTACAACAAGATACAATACTCTCATACACCCCACACTTCGCCCAACATTATATACGACATTCGGCTACTCAGAATTCACCGGTGTTCAATTTAATCTCTTAGGCATTTTAGCAAACACCTTGTGGGCATAAATTTTTGCTTCTCTTATTTCAACAATGGTGGAGCAAGGTGGCCCTCCCAAATTTACCTGAAGTAGAGGTAATTATAGTTTACTACTTCAAACACAACTTCAACAACCAATTTGTTTGAAACCAAATTCGTGAATATTAAGAACACCATAACACAAGATATGTCAAAGAGACCTATGAGATTTTGGGGTTGTTTGAGATAGAGGACTAGAATTACACTAAGAAATTTCAACATACAAGGAAAGAGAAAGCAAGAAGAACATACCTTTGAGTCTTGATATGAAAGTGAGCAAGAAGAGTTGAAGAATTTGAGAGGGAATGGAAGGGAGCAGCGGACAGAGAGAGATGGAGGTGAGAGTGAGAGTGGTTTGGGTAATTATTATTTTAAATTAATTTAAGTGGGCGAAGGGTTTGGGTAATTGGGTATGGGTAAGGTTGTGTATGTATATGGCTAATTGGGTTGGGTTATATGTGTTGGGTCAACTAAAACTAAACAACGAAACTGGAAAAAAAAAATTAAACCTTACCTGACCCCCCAGCCCAGCTCCCCATGTTGGGGCTGGCGTTAGGGATTTTGATGACACTAGCAAGTGCACCCCAGGTAGCGTGGGGCGCTGGCATGGGCGCTCGTTCGCACTTTTTTTTTCGATATAAATTCCCTCCTACCCGAGCACTCAATATATATATATTATACACACCACACACCATTTCCATCTATGAATTTTACAACTACAAAGAAAACAAAAACTAATCTACTCTAACTAAAAGAAAACAAAAAAACTAAGCTATGAAAACAATAAAAATTGGGTTGCCTCCCAATAAGTGCCTGATTTAACGTCGCGGCACGACTCAACACGTTTTCAAGCATCGGCCAAGTCTACTAAGGTCTTGTGATGTTCAATGTCACCACCCCAATAATGTTTCACTCGCTGCCCATTTACCAAGAAGGTACCACTTGAGCTCGCATCACGCAATTCCACCGCTCCATGAGGCCTCACACTTACCACAATGAAAGGACCTGCCCATCGAGACTTAAGCTTTCCAGGGAAGAGCTTCAATCTTGAATTAAACAAAAGAACTTCTTGACCTGGCTCAAACTCGCGATGTTGGATGTGCTTGTCATGCCACCTCTTGGTCTTTTCTTTATACAATTTGGCATTCTCGTATGCGTGCAATCGAAACTCATCAAGGTCATTGAGTTGTAGAAACTTCTTCTCACCAGCTAAGTCCATATCCATGTTCAGTTTTTTAATCACCCAATAGGCTTTGTGTTCAAGCTCAACGGGCAAGTGGCATGCCTTCCCATAAACTGACTTATACATAGAAGTACCTATGGGGGTCTTGTATGCAGTTCGATATGCCCATAATGCATCGTCCAGCTTTCTGGCCCACTCCTTTCTATTTCCACTTACTGTTTTCTCCAGAATCTGCTTCACCTCTCTGTTTGACACTTCCACTTGACCACTCGTTTGGGGGTGATAGGCGGTGGCAACTTTGTGCTTAACTCTATACTTTGCTAGAACATTATAATACAATTTTTTTACAGAAGTGAGTTCCTCTGTCACTTATCAACACCCTTGGAGTCCCAAAGCATGTGAAGATGTGCTTCTTTACAAAGTTTACCACTACTTTTGTGTCGTTAGTAGGAAGAGCAATGACCTCCACCCACTTAGACACATAGTCAACTGTCACTAAGATGTACCTGTGACCATTAGAGTATGGGAACGGTCCCATGAAATCAATCCCCCAAACATCAAAGAGCTCTACTGCCAGAATATTTTGCAAGGGCATCTCGTGCGTCTTCGTGGTTGTTTCGGTTCTTTGGCACCTGTCACACTTTTTAACAAAGGCGTGTGCATCCTTAAATAATTTTTGCCAATAAAAACCGATTGCAGCACTTTTTGGGCAATTAAGTTCCCACCATGGTGACCTCCATATGGAGAAGCATGACAGCCATGCAATATTACATTCATCTCCTCCTCGGGGACACGCCTTCGTACCAACTAATATGCGCACTACTTATATAAGAATAGCGCATCCCACGTATAAAGCCTCACATCATGTAGAAACCTTCTTCTTTTATCAGGTGTCAATTTTGGTGGCGTCACCCCACTTGCAATAAAATTCACATAATTCACATACCACGGGGCTTCACTCGAGGTGATTGCTAATAATTGCTCATCAGAAAATGTTTCTTTGATCAACCCCCCTTCAGCTGCATGGTTCCGATTTTCTAATCTGGACAAGTGATCCGCCACTTGATTCTTTGTTCCTTTTCGATCTCGTATCTTCAAGTCAAATTCTTGCAAGAGGAGGACCCAACAAATCAGCCTCAGCTTGGCATCTTTCTTTTCAAACAAGTATCTGATATCTGAATGATCTGTATAGATGATGACTTTGGTTCCCACTAGATAGGATCTGAACTTGTCAAACGCCCACACCACTGCAAGCAACTCTTTTTCAGTAAAAGTGTAATTCATCTAGGCTGGATTCAAAGTTTTGCTCGCGTAATAAATGGAGTGAAAGATGTTTTCCCTCCTTTGCCCCAAAACAACTCTAATTGCTATGTCACTCGAATCGCACATCAACTCAAATGGCTGCACACAATCAGAGACAATGATAATTGGTGCAGTCACCAACCTTCCCTTCTGTTCCTAAAATGCTTTTAGGCAGGCATCATCAAACTTAAAGGGGATATATTTCTCAAGAAGCCTGCACAAAGGAGAAGAAATTTTTGAAAAAATCTTTAATAAAATGACGATAAAAACCTGCATGGCTTAAGAAACTACGAATGCCTTTGACGGATGTTGGTGGGAGCATATTTTCAATCGCTTCCACCTTTGCTTTGTCCATCTGCAAGCCATTTTTGGACACCTTGTGCCCCAAGACTATACCTTCACGTACCATGAAATGGTACTTTTCCCAATTTAGTACCAAGTTTATCTTTTCACACCTAGCAAACACTTTATCAAGGTTCATTAAACAATTATCAAAAGAGCACCCAAACATAGAAAAATCATCCATGAACACTTCTACAAATATTTCAACCATGTCAGTAAAAATAGCCATCATACACCTTTGAAAAGTCGCAGGTGCATTATAGAGACCAAAAGGCATTCTCTTAAAAATATACGTGCCAAAGGGACACGTAAATTTAGTTTTTTCTTAGTCTTCTGGGACTATAGCAATCTGATTATATCCTGAATAGCCATCTAGGAAACAGTAGTATTCCTGGCCAACTAAACTATCAGGCATTTGGTCAATTAAGGGGAGGGTAAAGTGGTCCTTTCGGGTGGCATTGTTCAATTTTCTATAATCTATGCAAATTTTCCACCCAGTGACAGTTCTTGTGGGAATCAAGTCATTATTTTTATTAACCACTACAGTCATCCCCCTTTCTTAGGCACACATTGGACGAGGCTTACCCATTTGCTATCAGATATTGGAAATACAATACTTGCATCATGCCACTTAATCACTTCTTTTCTTACCACCTCTTTCATGATTAGATTTAGGCGACATTGTTTCTCTACACTTGGCTTGTGTCCGTCCTCCATGAGAATTTTATGCATGTAGAAAGCTGGACTAATGCCTCTAATGTCAGACATCATCCACCCAATTTCTCGCTTGTGCTCGCGTAGCACTCTTAATAGCTTTTCTTCCTGCAATTTAGACAAGTTAGAAGAAACAATGACAGGCAAAGTGTCAGAACCACCCAAATAAGTATATTGAAGGTGAGGGGTAGGGGTTTAAGCTCCAATTTTGGAGCTTCTTCAATCGACGGTTTTGGGGGAGGCCCACTTAGCCTATTTAGGGGTTCAAAAGGGTTTAATCCCTGCATGTACGCACAGGATACATCTAGAATATGCATCATCTACTCAACTTCATCATCAATCTCCAATCTATCGAATAACATGAGTACTTTCTCTAGAGAATCGTCTAGATATTTTAGTATGTAAATATTTTTTGAGTTTAATATACATATTACAGCCTTTGTTTTATTTTACATTTTAGTAGGTTTAGTTGACAAAATTGAAAACCACAAAAATATTTTACATTTTAGCTAATTAAGTAGTAGTTAGATTTTTTTAAAATAAATTTGTTTTTTAATGTCCCATTAGTTTAGATAATTAATAATTTTATTTCATCTTCAAAAGATTAGAATTGAAAACAAACAAAAAAAAAGAGAAGAAGAAAATAGAAAGAAAAACAGGAAAGAGAAAAAGAAAAGTCAAAGAGGAGAGAAAAGAAGGTTCAAATTGGTCACATCCCTTAAATTGATTTTTCTCCATATTCCCACTCAAAAAATCACGTGCTTACTGACAGAATTTTATTCTTCTCTATCACAAAATTTTCCTCTAGTGGGACCACAGACACACATAATCTCCTTCCAACTCAATTTCTCTCCCTCATCTCTCTTATAAAATAGAATACACAAAAGAAAAGAGGGGGGGGGGGGGATCAGCCAAGAAACCCCATTGAAACTAGCTGAAAAATGTATCAAAACTCAGCCACTCAACAACCCCAAAATCACTCCGAAAATAGCCTGAAATCACCCCCTAAAACAATCCAAAAGGCATCAAAAATAGCCCCAAAAACGAGCTGAAAACCTCCACCAAATAGCTCCGAAAACAGTCTCGAAACACCCCTGAAATAGCCTTGTCTCCGTCGTAATTATACCGACTCCAACCAGCTCCTTTTCCTCTAACAAATAGCTGCAAAACCGTCTTGAAACCAGTCCCAAACCCAGCCAGAAATGACCCTCATTTCTATTTCCAAAACGACACCACATGTTCCTAAAAAACGACACGAAGACGTACATGTCGCAACTAGGGTTCCTTCGGCTTCCGTCGCTCGTGGTTTGCTATTAAGGTACAATGAAAACATTGTTGTTGTGTTCATTTTTAACTGTTATAGATCTTATTTAGCGAATAAACATTGGAGGTCCATTGATTGACCTTACTTTCTATTTTTGTTTTGTGTTGGAGATATAAAAATTTATGTTTCGTTCATATTATTTTTTTTTAGACAAACTATGAATTCATCTTGATTTTGCTTGATTGCATTGACTATTGGATACTTTGTTATTCTTCATTTCTTTGCCTACTGTGCTAGTATTGAACTTGCTTCAGTAGTTTCCTTTTTGCTTAAGAGTTTTATTGGTAGTTTGGACCTGGGTTTAATTGATATTGGGCTGGATTACAAAATGCACTATTAGCTAAGATATTTGGGCCATGGGGTAGTAAGAACTTGGTTATTTAGAGTTTAAATGGGGCATAGATAATGTAAGAACCGTGTGGTATAAGACTTGAGCCATGTGAAAATAAAATGAAGAAAATGTCAGTTTTGTTAGATCAAATGACTTAATAATAGATGTAAAAATCTTTTCGATAACTCCACATCCATAAACTATTATCCTTACAATAATCTCTAGTTTAGAAAATAATTCTTATAAACACTCGTAGTTTGCTTTTAGGTACGTTAATAATAAAATATCGTAACTATGGGTACGATTCCCGTGGCATAGTCATGATAAATAATCCTCAATTCGAGTGCATATTTCATGCGACTTGACCATAACTTCAAATAATAAAAAAATAATAAACATGTTGCAAATCGCGGATGCATTTCACGTGGCGCGATTCGCAATGTGTACAAAAACAACGAGTGTGCGATATCGCGACTTGTTCAGATAATTCCATATTTTAATAATTAAAAGCGGATAGATAAAATATAAAAATCAATAAATCACAGTTTATCCAAAATTAATTCAAGCCAAGTTGTAATCAATAAAGCGACCGTGCTAGAATCACGGGACTCGGGAAATGCCTTACACCTTCTCCCCGGTCAACAATATCTCTTACCCGGACTTTGTTTTCGCAAACCAGTAATAAAAGAGTCAAATCTTCCTTTGAATAGGGATTCAAATAAAAGGTGACTTGGAACACCCAAAAATCAAATTCCAAGTGGCGACTCTGAATAATAAAATAATCCCTACTTCAAAAATATCACTTTAATTGAAAAAATTCTTTAACCCGCAATAATTAATATCTTTCTTTTGGTGGGTAAAAAGAGGTGTGACAACTATGGCGACTGTGCTGGGGACCTCAACTAGAATTCGAGATAGTACATATTGACTTTTATTTGGCTTTATTAATTTTGTATATACTGTGATTTATTGGTGCCTAATGTGCTACTTCCCCGCTTTTTAATGCTTTGATATTGTTGAACTGTACATATAAATTGTCTTCTCACGCACCCCTCTAAGTTTTCATGAAATTAATTGGGCATTTGCTTGACATAGCCCGCTTTCTTTGAGATAGACGAGGTGTTTGTCACCCGGTGAAGGATTTAAGTCACACATATTTTAGGCGGGGAGCACCACCAGCTAAGCCGAAAAGTAATGCTACTGGTACGCTGACCCTCCTCGGCTCGAGTTGTCGGCTCGAGTAAGCCAGTCTAGATACCTTCTGCATCAGGATTTAAACCTAGAAGAATAAACCGCATGCCAGATATTCCTAGTAGATTCGCTTTATTTGCATCACGTGCATTTGACTTAGCAAGGGTCGGCACAAGAGCTGAGTTCTGTTTTAGGACACGTACCTTGTTGAGACCATTATGTCATGTTATGTGCTATTTGTTGCATTATTTGGGAGGCTTGCATTTTGATCTACTTTAGCATAAATCGATTGAAAAAACAGAGAAAAAAAAGAAAAAATGATGTGGTCTAGTGCGAATAGTTTTTAAAGATAAATTTTCATAAAAATAAACAAAAAAGAAAAAAACATAGTCGGTTTGACCGAACTACGCAAGTCTGATTCTCATCGGATGTGATAAACATAAGCAAACCTCATCGGTTCCGGCTCCCAATTTACAAAAATCAACAAGATATTTTTCTTTAATTCCTTCTTTAGAAGTTTTTCTTTGAGATGTCAAATCCAAAAATCCAAAAATATTTTCTTCCTTTTTAAAAAAAAAACCTTTCTCCCAAAATTCAAAAACAAAAATCAAAATCCAAAAATATTTTCTTTCTTCTTTATAAGTCTTTCTTTCACCAATTGCCAAATAAAATTGAAAAAGAAAAATTAAAAATATTTTCGTTGCTAGGAGATTTTGTCGGATTATTTGTATATGAGTAAAAAAAGAGTTAGTTTATCTATTTTATTTCTGATCTTTCCGAACTACGCAAGATCTGATTCATGTTCCCACATGATACGTAGGCAGCCCACATCAGGTTCGATCGAATGATTTTGACAAAAAAAAAGAGAAAAAAGAGAGGAAGAGTGTATGCATTCTAACATGCTTGTTATTTTGAAATAAAAGCTAGTTAAATGTGGTTGGTTTGTTGGTTTGCAATGGTGAATCACGAACATAATTCAGGATAACTCTATCATCTTCTCAACTGAAGGAACAAGAACCACTATTGTTGATCCAACTAAGGTCGCGAAAAGGCAAGTAGACAAGTTGGTAATAAAAATGGAGGCAAATGTTGATAGGGAGACATGAGAATTCATCCAAGTCCTTTGGAAAATTAGTTACTGTGAAAGTTCACATGTTGTAAGTCCTAAAATCCGATAGCCAATATGGGGAGTGGTTTGATCAAAAGTCAAAATTTGAGTGTTGAATCCATAGCAATAAAAATGGTTGAATATCGTAGTAATATTTATGTGCAAGTCTGTGGCTAAGATGTCGCTTAGTAACTGGGAAGTCACTCATCTTTTATCCATTAAGGAGACATGGTAGCTTATTTTGTCATCCTTTCTTCTTCTTTATATGTTATCGGACCTCGCTATCCTTTATTCAATAAAAAAGCAGTCAGTCATTTTGTGTCCATTTTGTGCATAGTTCTTTTCATGCTAGTTCTAGTGACATGACATGCATGCGGAATTTTTAGCCAGATCCTAGAAAACTGATTTAGTCTTGAACTAGTTAACTGAGAACAAGACACTTTTAAGGATGAATACACAGTCGAAACACTTTGGAATTAAGGTCTGTTCAAATTCATGTGGTACTAGAATAGTCATACCCATGGGGTTAATGATCTTTACCTTCAAATCATTGTGAAGATCGGGTTTGAGGAAGAATTAATTGAAGTTTGGTGGAAAATTTGACATTAATTGATGGAAAGTGTCTTTTGACCACGACACACCAAGAAGACACACATGTTCATCAATGTTGTGATCACGAAAGGATACTATGTTTGGCGTTCTCGAGGCTGGGAGGCCCTTTTTCTTCTATCAAAACACTTTATACCCTTCGTTATCCCTTTTGAGTTTATATTATTTTCTTTGACACCCTCTTTTAGAATCAAGTTTAGAGTCAAAAGTAAAACAATAATAAATAGAATAAAAATGAAAGAAAAAGTCCATGCCCCAAGAGTACAAATTGGGGCAACTCTTAGAAAGTTCAAGTAAAAAAAGAATAAGAAAAGAACAGTCAAAGGTCCATGCCCCCACGAAATAAAAGCTGGAGCAATTTGTTTTGAAAAAAAAAAGAAGAAAAAGAAAAAAAAGAGAAAAAAGGAAAGAAAAAGAAAGAAAGATAAAAAAAATAGTTAGGTCAGATGTTTGAACTACGTTTGACATGATTCCTTTAAAAAGGGATACGTAGGTAGCCTTACACGGTTCAGTACAACCAAATAAGAATTCCAAAAAAAAATTCAGTATCTAAAACTGGGGTATGAGTTTGTTTTCGTTTTTTGAAAGAGTCGATTCCAAGAGTTGAAAGTGTAAAATCCATCATATTGAGTCTACTTTGAGCCTTCATGTCGTAATTTCTTTCTAACCATATCCAAAAGCCTTCCAAACAAGACCTCCTGATCAGTTTTGAGAATGCCAAGGAAAATCCGCAATGAGCAATGGTTGTCATATGGAGGACACGGTCATGGTTCTCACTCAAGGAATCAAGAAAAGAAAAAAATGAGAGATTCTTACTAGTGAAAACCCTCACAGGCATTGTAAGACGATGAAAAGTAGAGATAAATAAATGAGAGAGACTTGTTGGTAAAAATCTCTCGGGGAACCACTAGTCGAAAGTAAGCCGTGAAACTGATGCAAAGAATTAACACAAACAAGCCCGACTTCAAGGCTCGAAGGAATAACAAAATGAATGATTAGAACAATTTGATAGATCAGGCTGTTGAGTCCAAAATGCATGTCATGATCATTATGGCTAGTTACCTCAAAAAACAAAGTCTTTTCCTACTTTATATATATATATATATATAAAACGCTTTTCCTTCCCGATGAAGGCATCTCTTGTAAATATTATTTTTTCGCATGATTATATCTTTTGCTTTGAGGTAGTCCTTGTAAAAAAAAGTAAGAAAGGATTTCAAAATTTGCTACCAGCTTTCAGTTGCACAAAGCAAATTCTGGCCAGAACATTCAAGATAACATTATCGGAGAAGAAACATGCACACACAACAGTTACAGTCGACATGTCTTGAGGATTCGTGCAGTACAAAGGTTCCCCCGAAAGATATTTCTGTCTCCCTACTTGTCAAAACCAAGCAAAGAAAAGACTGCAAGATTGATTACGGGTTCCTTGTAGTACTGAACAGAGACTATGAACTTTGCACATCATGCAAAAGGCGCATACCCAGTTGCGATTCTCTCTAACAAACAAATTGCTCGAAAAGCAAGAAGCCTTTCAAGATATCAGAAAAGGTCACGTAAGCAATGATCTCCAGTTGGGATAAGGCTGATTGAGCCACAAACACAATCAGGGTTGGTACAGAGAGCAAAAGTCTCTTAAAAGCAACAACAACGTCTACCGGCAGTGTAGCCAACTACCAATACAATCAGTCTTCTTGAAGCGAATGGGCAAAAGCCAAGCTGCCAAAGACATCAAGGCCACAAACTGACCACCACTTTTAAAACTCGCAATTTTTCTTTGTTTTGAAGCAGGAACAAAGCAGTGCAGAATGGAGATTCTTAAAGGATGAATGTCACCAAAGGTAAGTTTCACAAAATCTCTATTTTTTATTTATTTTTAGCATGCATCACTATTACAGATTATTTCCGTAGCTTAACCCAAGTAGAACCTTGTCGCCTAGGGGGATCCAGCTCATAGTTTCGAGTAGAAGTACTCTTCGCTCAGGATGTTTTACGTAGCTTAAGCCAAGTAGAACCTTGTCGCCTAGGGGGATCCAGCTCATAGTTCCGAGTAGAAGTACTCTTTGTTCAGGATGTTTTACGTAACTTAACCCAGGTAGAACTATTTCGCCTAGGGGGATCCAGCTCATAATTCCGGGTAGATATACTCTCCGCTCAGTTTGTTTTACGTAGCTTAACCCAGGTAGAACCTTGTCGCCTAGGGGGATCCAGCTCATAGTTTTGAGTAGAAGTACTCTTCGCTCAGGATGTTTTATGTAGCTTAACCCAGGTAGAACTGTTTCGCCTAGGGGATTCCAGCTCATAGTGCTGGGTAGAAGTACTCTTCGCTCAGGTTGTTTTACGTAGCTTAACCCAGGTAGAACCTTTTTGCCTAGGGGGATCCAACTCATAGTTACGGGTAGAAGTACTCTTCGCTCAGGATGTTTTACGTAGCTTAACCCAGGTAGAACTTTTTTGCCTAGGGGATCCAGCTCATAGTTCCAGGTAAAAGTACTCTTCACTCATGTTGTTTTACGTAGCTTAACCCAGGTAGAACTTTTTCACCTAGGGGATCCAACTCAAAGTTCTGGGTAGAAGTACTCTTCGCTCAGCCTGTTTTACGTAGCTTAACCCAGGTAGAACCATTTTGCCTTAGGGGATCCAGCTCATAGTTCCGGGTAGAAGTATTCTTCGCTCAGGATGTTTTACGTAGCTTAATCCAGGTAGAACTTTTTCGCCTAAGGGGTTCCAGCTCATAGTTCCGGGTAGGAGTACTCTTCGCTCAGGATGTTTTACATAGCTTAACCCAGGTAGAACCTTTTCGTCTAGGGGAATCCAGCTCATATTTCCGGGTAGAAGTACTTTTCGCTCAGGATGTTTTACGTAGCTTAACCCAGGTAGAACCTTTTCGCCTAGGGGGATCCAACTCTTATTTCCGGGTAGAAGTACTTTTCGCCCAGGCTTGATTTTGGCAGTTTACCTCAGGTAAAACTTTTTCGCCCAAGGGATCCGGCATTTTATCAGTGATATAAGGTACCAACCCCTGGTTACATTTCCTTTCAGTAATATAGGGTACCAACCCGTGGTTACCTTTTCCTTTTGAGTAATACAGGGTACCAACCCCTTGTTACATTTCCTCTTCAATAATACAGGGTGCCAACCCCTGGTTACATTTCATTTTAGTAATACAAGGTACCAATCCCTGATTATATTCTTTTTTTTGTAATACAGGGTACCAACCCCTGGTTACCTTTCCTCACCAGTATCGGGTACACCAATCTCTAGCTATATTTTCCAACATAGGGGCTCCACTCCATAGCTGATGTAAGCTTAAATTGAGGATACGCCACTCCATAATTTCCTTACCAATATAGAGTACACCAATCCCTAGTTGTGTTGTTCAACATAGGGTACACTACTCTCTAGTTGATTTGATCTTAAATGCATGGTACACCACTCCCTGATATTATTGCCAATATATAGTATACCATTCCCTAGCCACATTCTTCCAACATAAGATACACCAATTATTAGTTGAGACATCTTTTTGACAATAAAGGAAAACCATCCAAAAATAATCATTATGATCTTTTCAGGATACACCATTCCCGATCTTTTATGGCTTTCAATAAAGAAGTAGTTTAGAATTTTGATACAATAACTCACAAAATTTTTCTAGTGAAAATTGGGGCAGAAAAAAAATTTGTTTGTTGTTTGTTTTGGTGTTTGAGCAGGTTTTACGTCAAAGCACAAGGTTCGAGATGAACAAAAGAAGAAGTCTCAATCCAAAATAAAAGAAAAAGAGAAGTGAATCCAAATGCAGAAGTGGATGGAAGGGATATGGACTGCTCAAGACGACTGAAGTTACAAGCTTTACATTTCCCGTTTTGGGTAAGAAGAAGCCGTAGAAGAATGAACTAGCACCTGCAGCTAGCAAGCATCAAGGTTCAGATCAGAGTCTGCGTGAAGAACCAATCAAGACTCAAGATCAAGTTTTAGAAGACTTATAGATATGAATCTTGTAACTCATAGTTGATAGGCTTGTTTAGTCTCTTTTGATTTTGATGTAATAACAGGACCACGGACCGGAGCCTCGACCGAACCTCACTCGACTACCCAACTCAGCATTCCATCCATTTCCTTGAACCTTTTCTTTGAACTACATGCGACCTGATTCCCTTATAACCCGGGATATGTATGTTGTCCAAAACCAGGACTTGGTTGCATTCTTCTTTTTTATTTCTTTTGTCTCTTTCCCTTTTTAAATAATGGTTTGGCCAAAAACTAGTCACATGGCTCACTTTATCTTTGCCTGAAAACTCTTCATGTTTTCAAGCAAAGAGGGGCCTGCTGTGAGCACCTAATTTTTGACCATACTTGAATTTTTATCACGTTTTAGTATGCAAATATTTTTCGAGTTTAATCTACATATTTTAGCCTTTGTTTTATTTTACTTTTTAGTAGGTTTAGTTGACAAAATTGAAAACCACAAAACTATTTTACATTTTAGCTAATTGAGTAGTAGTTAGATTTTTCTAAAATAAATTTCTTTCTTTTAATGTCCCATTAGTTTAGATAATTAATAATTTCGTTTCATTTTCAAAAGAATAGAATTGAAAACAAACAAAAAAAGAGAAGAAGAAAACAGAAAGAAAAACGGGAAAGAGCAAAAGAAAAGTCAAAGAGGAGAGAAAAGAAGATTCAAATGGGTCCCACCCCTTAAGAGGCATTTCATTTTTTTCCGAGATTCCACCGGACCGTTGACATTCATCACATCTTTTCACTACATCACTTGCATCCTTGTAAAGAGTAGGCCAGTAGAAACCGCAACTTAGCACTTTGGCCGCCATTCTTGCTCCACCATGGTGACCACCATATGGCGAAAAATGACAAGCCCCAAGAATTTCACCTTGTTCTTCTTCCGGTACACATCTTCTAATCACCACATCCGTGCAAATCCGGAAAAGGTATGGTTCATCCCAATAATAATCTTGACAATCCCATTTGAGCTTCTTCCTTTGGTTTGAAGAGAACTAATCCGGAATGATTTCACATACAAGGAAATTCGCTAGATCCGCGAACCATGGAACCCCCTTCTCTGAAATAGCCAAGAGTTGCTCATCGGGGAAGGAGTCATTGATTTCAAGTCCATCATGCAGCCTCCCTTCCTCCTGCAAACGAGACAAGTGGTCCGCCACTTGATTTTTACTCCCTTCTCTATCTTAGATGTCAATATCAAACTCTTGCAACAAAATCACCCATCTCATCAACCGAGCTTTGGAATATTTTTTGCTCATAAGATAACGAAGTTACGCATGATCCGTATGGACAATAACTTTTGCATCCATCAAATACGGGAGGAACTTCTCAATTACAAAAACAACAATAAGGAGCCTTTTCTCCATAACGGTATAGTTGACTTAGGCATCATTCATGGTCTTACTAGCATAGTATACCGAATGAAAAATCTTGTTGATGTGTTGCCCCAAAACAGCCCCAACCGCTACGTCACTAGCATCACACATGAGTTCAAATGGGAAAACTCCAATTTGGAGCGGTGATGATGGGGGTGGTTGTCAACTTGAACTTTAACAATTCAAAGGCTCCCATTCAAACATCATTGAAGTTAAACTTAGAATCTTTCTCAAGAAGCTTGCATAACGGGTTCACCACTTTAGAGAAATCTATGATAAAACGCCGGTAGAACCCCGCTTGGCCTAAGAAACTCCGCACACCTTTTACCGAAGTTGGAGGTGGAAATTTAGAAAGCACCTCAATCTTTGTCTTGTCAAATTCAATTCCATTCTTTGAGATCTTGTGGCCAAGGACAATGCCTTCCTCGACCATGAAATAACACTTCTCCCAATTGAGCACCAAATTCGTTTCTTCACATATTGCCAATACTTTATCTAAATTTGCAAGAAAATTATCAAAGGAATCCTCAACCACCGAGAAGTCATTCATGAAAACTTCAAAGTAATCCTCCACCATGTCCGTGAAGATAGCCATCATACACCTTTGAAAAGTCATCAGTGCATTACACAAACCAAATGGCATCCGCTTGAAGGTGAAACTACCATAGGATATGTAAAGGTTATTTTCTCTTGATTCTACGGAGCAATAAAAATTTGGTTGTAGCATGAATACCCGTCAAGAAAGCAATAGAAAGCACGACCGGCCAACTTATCAAGCATTTGGTCAAGGAATGAAAGTGGAAAATGATCCTTTATTGTGACTTTGTTGAGCTTGCGATAGTCCATACACACTCTCCAACCGGTCACCGTTCTTGTAGTAATCAACTCATTCTTGTCATTGGTGACCACCGTCATCCCCCCCCTCCTTTGTTTGGGACACAATGAACCAGAGAAGTCCATGAACTATCGGAAATGGGGTAGACAACCCCGACATCTAACCACTTGATCTCCTTGTTGACAACTTCTTGGATAGACTCATTTAGTCTCCTTTGATGTTTAATAAATGGTTTGGCACCTTTCTCCAGGTTGATCTTATGCATGCAACATGCGGGGCTTATCCCCCGAATGTCCGCCAATTTCAACCCAATAGCCTTCTTCCTTTTTTGTAGCACAGTCAATGTAGAATCTACCTGCACGTTAGACAAACAAGAGGAAAGAATAACCGGTAAAGTAGAACAAGGGCCAAATAATTCATACCGAAGATGTGGAGGCAATGGCTTCAACTCCAAGGTAGGAGGCTCTTCAATGAAAGGCTTTGTAGGAGGAATTTTCCTATTTTCAAGATCCAAGGATAGTTTTCGGAATGCATAATTGTACGACCCCATTCCTTGCAAAGAGTTCACATATTCCATGAAGCCATCCATCTCGTCATCATCAAAATTGAGCAAGACGGCCTCCAACATATCACCCACATTGATTGTGGCACTTTTATAATTAACAATAACACCGGTCACCAAGTCCACAAAAGAACACACCTCATTGCTATTTGGTTGCCGCATGAACTTGCACATATGAAATTATGAATTTTTCATCACCCACCCGGAAAGTGAGTTCTCCGGCTTCCACATCACAAAGAGCCTTTACCGTAGCCAGGAAAGGTCTTCCAAGAATAATCGGCACCTCATAATCAACTTCACAATCTAGAATGACAAAATCCACCGGAAGAATGAATTTATCAACACGAACCAAAATATCTTCAATCACTCCCAAAGTTCTCTTCATGGTACGATCGACCATTTGCAATATCATAAAGGTGAGTCTTGGTTTCCTAATTCCCAAGGTCTTGAAAATCAAATATGGCATGAAATTGATACTTGCCCCAAGATCACAAAGAGCTTTAGCAATCTCAGCACTCCCAATTGTATAAGGAATTGTGAAAGCACCGGGATCTTCCAACTTAAGAGCCATTGAATGCAAAATTGCACTCACTTGATGAGTGACTTTGATAGTTTCAAAATTCATTGACCGCTTCTTTGTCATAAGATCCTTCATAAACTTTGCATAACCAAACATTTGTTCCAAAGCTTCAACTAATGGCACATTTATTGAGAGACTCTTTATCATTTAAATGAACTTTTTGAATTGATTCTCGCCATTTTGTTTGGCAAGTCTTTAAGGATATGGGAGTGGAGGCTTAGGCAATGGTGCCTTAGCCTTTTGCACTACCGGTTCTGGTATGTCAATAATGTGATCCCTAGACGAGTTCATATCCTCTTGAGTCTCTTCCACATTATTATCAATATCAATCTGAACTTCATCATTTGCTTGCACCATATTTTTCGGGTCCTTCTCTTCTTATACCACTTACTCATCATCCACAAGTTGCCTTTGTCTTGAGGTGAGTGCATTCCCACCTCTTCCACTTCTTATAGTAATGGCCATGGAATGCCCCGTGTTGTTCCCACCCTTTGGGTTCACCACCGTGTCACTTAGTAGTGCCCCCTTAGGACGGGAATTGAGAGTTTAAGAGATTTTCCCCATTTTAACTTCTAAGTTACAGATCGATGTGTTGTGTGAGGCAAGTTGGACATCCGAATAGGCATTCTTTTCCATCATTTTCTTGAACATGTTTTCAATACGCCCCATCTCATTGGTTAAAGAACTAGGACTACGGGAAGGATAAGGAGGCGGGTTGTTCGGTTGTTGATACATCAGGGGCCTTTGAAAACCCGACCACCGATTGCCGTGATTATTGTTCCATCCGCCTTGATTGTTACCTCACTAATTTTCTTGATTATTATTGTTATGCCAATTCCCTTGAGTGTTTCCACTATTCCAATTTCCTTAATTGTTTCCATAATTCCAATTTCCTTGATTGTGAGAATTCCAATTGCCTTGATTGTTTTGAGGCCGCCATCGTTGTTGGCTTGGGCCTTGGAAGTTATTTTGTTGTCCTTGAAAGTTGTTCACATATTGTACATCCTCTTCTTGGTCATTGTAAGAATCATCTTGATTAAAACCACTATCCTCTTGCACAAAATTGTTCACTCGATGTTGCACTTGCGGACCCTTGGTTCTCCTTTTGTTCACCATCATGTTCACTCCCTCCGTGGCATTGACTTGCTCAGGATTTTGCACTTGTTGAAGTTGAGCCTTTTCTAGTTGATTCATGGTGGTAGTCAATTCGGCTATGGCTTGCCCATGATCATGCAACTCTTTGTGAAGGTGGATCACGTTGGGATCACCTTGTGGAACATTAGCCAGGGATTGCCACGCCGATGGTGTTTCCTCCATTTCATCTAAAATCTCACACGCCTCCGCATAAGGCGTAGTCATAAAATTTTCACCGGCAAGTTGATTCACCATACATTGATTGGTCGTGTTAATCCCATGATAGAAGGTTTATTGAATCATGTTTTCCGTCATATCATTATTGTGACATTCCTTGACCATTGTTCTATATCGCTCCCATATCTCATGTAGTGGTTCATTGGGCTCTTGCTTGAATGATAGAATCTCATCCCGAAGTGTAGCCATATGTCCCGGAGAGAAGAACTTAGAAATAAACTTTTCTGCCAACTCATCCTAAGTGAGAATGGAATGGTTCGGCAAATGTTCCAACCAATCTAAAGCTTTTTCTCGTAGAAAGAAGGGAAAAAGCCTTAGCCTCAATGCATCCCCGGAGACATTTATCTGCTTGCTTCCCCACCAAGTTTCCACAAACTTCTTCAAATGTTTGTATGCATTTTGACTTGGAACACCGGTGAAGAAACCTCGTTACTCTAGCAAAGTAAGCATCATGTTAATGATTGAAAGTTGCCCGCCCGAATATGGAGCGGGACTATTGTACTTGCATATCCTTCATTGGATAATACCTGGTATGAAGCCACTCATGGTGGAGGTGAGGGTGGGACGGGCACATTGTCATGAGGTACTCGGTCCCTTCTATTGGCTTGAGGTTCAAGAGGAACCTCATCCACTTGGTCATCTTCAATGTCCACATCCCCCAAAGCAATATTTTCGAGCTCATTATTTGCCATGGTTGTACCTTTGATTTCTCAAACAAGTTAGTAACACGGAAGGAAAAGAAGATACTCCAAAAAATATACCCAAATATATAGCTAACACAGTTTTTAACTCCCCAGCAATGATGCCAAAAATTGATCGCATCCAAATTCACACCTCTAAAAAGGTATGAAATGATTATTTGCAATTATAGTAACCCAACTAAGAGTCCGGGTTGAATCCACAGGGAGCTAAGATGGGAGTTATGGGTATATATTTTAATGCGCGTGATTTAATTATCTTGATTTGCACTTCTACATAAAGGTTTGTTTTCTATTTCTAATTTTACACTAAAGATTGCAGAATAAAGAAAGAAGACTAGGATAATTATTTTTGAGGTTTTTCAAATTGATAAAAAGCCTAGGGTTGTGACCATTGCCTAGGTGTTTGCCTAGTGGGATAAAGACTTTAATGCTTGTTCTGTTGACTGGGGTATATTATAGCTATCAACTCTAAATTACCCACTCGATACCTCTCGGTCAGAGAGTGATTTTTTCCAATTTGGCTTTCTCAAGACCAAATGGGTATCACACAAAATAGTTGATAAAAGCTCAAGTCGGGTTATTACTATCTCTTGGTTGAACCCTTTAATTGGGTGAATCAATCTCTTAATTGACCCAATTCCTTGTTAGCCAAGTTATCCTAGACTGGGTCTCTCTTTCTCAAGAAGAGACTAAGTCAAATATATATGAACTAATGTTTGCAACCATTAATTCCTCAAATTAAAGCATGAATTAGGCTAAATAATAAATACCCAATCATAAATAAACACTAATTTAATTATCCATAAGGTTAACACACTGGGGGTAGGTCACAACCCTAGTAAAAATCTAGCTACCCATACTTAAGTTTGAAGAAAAAGAAGAAGAAAAACTAATTAAACCCATAATATAAGCTTAAAATAATAAAATCTATTGTAAAATACACTAAAATATAGTAAACTTCCAAAAGAGGCAAAGAAAAACAGCTACACTAATTGTTGATGTTCAAAACGTGACCTAATTTTGTGAAACTCGTCTATTTATATAAGTCTAAAAATTTAGGACAAAAATATCCCTCGGGAGGTTCTGCGGCCGCACAATTCTATGTGCGGTCCGCAGACTTCTTCATCTAACAAGAGCTGGGATTCTGCGGCAGCACAATTCTGAATTGCGGTCGTGAGGCAACATTTATGCGGTCCGCAGATTTAGAGCTGCGACCGCAAATCACTCTTCTGCGGTCCGCAATAGTAGGATTGCGACCGCACAAATCTTGTGCGGTCCGCAATTCTCTGAAGCTCTAGACTTGGTCTTTTTGCAATCTCTCTGATCTTGACCTTTAGTCCATCTTTTGCGGCCGCACAATTCATATGCGGACCGCAATTTGCACAAATATCTACTGAGTTTTCCTTCTTTATTTGCGGTCGCAGGTAGAATTCTGCGGTCCGCAATTTCTTATGCGGACCGCACATTGTGTGCCTCTGTGCCCTTTGTTGCCTTGTGCTTGGACTACTCCTCTTTGAGTCGGATTTCATCTCGGGAGCCCAACTTCTAGCATTCATGCAAATTTTGTACAATTTCATTAGTTCCGAAAGCATAATTCAATGCTTTTAAACTAAAACAAAAGTTAAAAGGCGTTAATAAGCAGTCAAAATCCCCACTTATCAGTATTCCCTCTTGAAAAGATTTTTGCAAACTTAAAATTACTATATGCATCATCTTCTTCTAACCATGCCATAGACGCCTGCACCCTCTGCTCTAGAACTGCCCTTAGCCTAGGCCCCTAATATTTAACGATGTTATCCTTTTGTAACACGAAATTTTCTCCTAAGTATTATACTCATATCCCAAACAACCACAGATAACTCAAAACAATGGTAGTCTTTCATAACTAACTAAAAGTAGAAATATTTTCTCCACGCCTGGCAATATACTTAGAACGTTTCAATGGCTCTCGAATATCAATCCAGACCCTTATGCGCATAAAAACGTTAGGCTTTCCAGTAACTTTTCAAGCATCATGTTAGGCTTTCTAGTAACGTTTCAAGCATCATAACTACAAAGGACCCAATGAGATTGTCAATTTGTTTACCCACTACCTCAGACAGGTAACTCGGAGGAAGATCATGCACTTAAACGAGAAATTAGAATGAAACAATTCCACTTGCTCTAAATCCTCACTTTATAGCATGTGTAACAACAATAGATTATTGAAGGACTAACACATGTTGAATATCTTGAAGCAAAATAGGATACAATAGCTTCCCAAATTCTTTATTTTCATATATCGCCCAGGTCGCCGGATACTTGCCAGAGTATTTTTCATTGCTTGACATTGATAGATCTGTGTGTTAGCAATCTGTCTACCAGACAACGGTCATAATTGATTCCATCCGTGACCTCTAGTTCTCCCAAATCCAATCAAGCTAGATCTTCAATTGTACGAGAAATATCATCCATTTTACTATCAGTCAAAAAGCAAAATCAGTCACAAATAAGAAAAAAAATAAAACAAATATAGAGCGAAAAAAACTTATCAACTCAGTCATAAAGGACACAGACAACCACAAAGAGCAGACAATATCAAAGACATACAACTTAATTTGTTTAAAAAAAGAGAATTAGATGAAAATCACGGTGCCATAGTGGTGGAACGAGGATGTTAACTGCAAAGAAAGTATTAGCATCTAGGGTTTTAGTTGGCGATAGTAGGTGTTACGCAGAAGCGAGAGAGATGTAATTCTTTAATTTAAAAATGTAAATTGTTTGTGATGGCCTACATCATGCCTTCAGAAGCGATAATTTTGGCTTGTTTATCGCTTATTTGGCATGCCTCGTCTCGTGCAAATTAACTTGTTATGTATATAATAACATACTAAGTGTGATCCCATAAGTGAAATCTGGGAAAGGTGAGTATGCAGACCTTACCCCTATCTCGTTAGAGATAAAAAGACCGTTTCCAAATTAACTTGTTATGTATAAGAGAGGAAATAGTTGCCATATTTCTTCATTGTGTATTTCGTTCAACTTGGATGGACTCCATCCATGCCAACATGGAACAAATGGTTTAAAAAACAACAGCAGTATACTTATCAACCTATTCGAGTAATAAAAAGGTTATCGTACCAATATGGATTAGTGAGTTTTTTGCATTATTCTTTATCTTAACTTTATATGAAAAAAAATTAAATATTGTTATGAGAGAGGTTAAATGAACTAAAACACGAAGTGAGAAAGTACTAATAACACTAACTATCGTCAAGAAGAAATATCAATACATAAGATATATTTAGGAGTCTGTTTTTATCAATGTCCTTAACAAGATATTATACGTTGATTAAAATTTATGTTCCCTTGATTATTTTTAAAAGTTAGAAACATATTTTTAAATAACCTGAAAGCAAAAACGCTTTAGTACACTCTCTCTCTATATATATTATTTATTTTTTCCCTACACTATGCTAACCATATTAATTAATCTGGGAACCAACTTTTAGCTAGGCTAATATAAACCTATTGAACTTTTAAGTACTTCAAAAACTAATAATGTGTTGAGCCAATCAAAAAAAGAAGCTATGAGTTTGTTAACCATCATATGCGAAAAGTCATGATTATTTTTCTTAAAATTAATTATGAACTCCCGAAAACGAATTAGAAACCTGTTGTCGTCAGTTCTTTTTCTGTTATTTAAATCTTCAGATAAATTTTTTAAGAAAATGAAAATCATAGAAATTTTGCTCTATGTAAAATCACCTTTTGTAAAAAACATTTAAAAGAAAAAAAAACATTTTCGAAACCTTTTTCATGAAAAAAATGTATAAGAAGGCTCCGACCCTAACGAGGTACTCCTCCATGTTGCTTCCGTCCTCTCTTCACAACTAAAATGAGTTGCCAGAACAGTAAAACAGAAGAAACGCCCGACGAACAACACAATACCTGCAAAGACCCTAAACACAAACCCTTCTTTGACGTTTACGGCCCTCAGGTTTGGAACTTTTTCATGTTATGTATATATGTGTTGTGTATTTACAACGGTTCTACTATTATATATCATGAATGTGAATTCATTTGGCTTATATTATGAGTTTTGTTTTTGGTTTTTTTTTTGGGGGGGGGGGGGGGGGGTTGTTGAGTAATCTGTATTTCATGGATTTTTGGTTATTAATGCACTAGTTTACTGGTTTATGTAGAAAACCAGAAGGGAGAAAAGAGTGAAGGGGAAAAAAATTAGAAAAGGGAAGAAAACCTTTTTAGAGCTTGTGGGGTGAGTTAATTTAATTGGTTTGTATTGGCTGGATTTTCAATGTTTAAAAGAGGAATTGTTTTTTAAGAAAGCCTTTTTTAATTTTAAAAGAGGAATCTTTGGTGAGAGAAACGGAGATAATTGCTAGTGAGAAATTAGTGCTATCAGGGGATATGTTTTTGATTGTGGATTAGATTGAAATTGGTTATAAAGGCATTAACTTTGGAAAAGAATTAGTTCTGATAGAAACTCAAAATGGAGAAAAGAGACGAGTCTAGAAAAGTGGGAAAAGAATGTATCTTTTTTAAAACCGATAAAAGAACTATCTTTTGCAATTTGCAGACTGATTTCATTTAAGCGGGTTGTATTGTCTAGACCTTTTAAGTTGCTCTCCTGAAGAAGAGGAATGTTGTTTGGAAAAATTAATATATGTGTTATTGAAAATTTGGACCGCCATTACATGCTATTCCTGTTGTGAGCATCATTCTCCATTTGGTGGTTGGTAGTTATTTTTGTTGTGTTTGTTTTGGAGACAGTGGTTATGTTGTTAAATTTTCCAGAGTAGTTGTGTCTGATCCGTTAATATATGTCATTGTGCAAGAGAAACTATAACTCGATACATGCATGTTGGTTGAACTGTGTATAAATGTCTGTGTGATTGGTATTCAAGTTTTGAGTGTGATGCAGGGGAGAGCAGATATTGTTTTCAATCAACCAGAATCCAACTCAACCTTGAACCTTCAAGTATGTTCTATAACATACTGATCGAGTTTATTTGTTCTTATTTTACAAGAGGTTAGAAGTTGATTTATCATGCTTAATGTGATAATACAGGACGTGCAAGGTCTTGTCACGTGGGTGCTTGCTGATGGGTTCATGCCGTCATGGGCTTTTATCAAAGTAATGCATTTCATGCATTTCTTTGCGTGTTTTTTCGTGTGTCTCTTTATATGTATATTCGCTCTTTTGTAATCCTTCGATGAAAATCTGGTGAGGACAGGTTGAGATGTCCTTACCCTGAGATTTATCATTCAACCGGAGTCCTTTTCAAGGATTCATTGCTTGCTGGATTATTTATATATATATGACGCAGATGTATAAATAACCTAGCCAACAATGATTCTTTGTTAGGTGGTCTAGATTATACTGAAGAACGATAACCTTAACTGTTCATTTGCATCTCCAGACTAGATAGATGATCTAGGTTTTGCTAGTGACCTACATTATGGTATTAGACACAGATAGTTGAAATCTAAAGAAGTATGTGGATGGTTATATAAATCAATATGGAGTATCTGATTTGTGCAATTATGTGCTGTTAGATTCACTTACTGACCCACCCATTTGAAAAGAAATAAGTCATGTCTCCTTTATGTCTCTTCTTGACACATAGAATGAAAGAAATCGAAGATTTGTCCAAAATAGCGGGGACAATGTGAAATGAAAGATCATTTTTAATTGTTAGTCTGGTGTAAGGAAAGAATACCATTCTGACTCAGTTGAGTCACATTGACAACTTGTAAATATCTGCTGACACGGATTTGGTGTTTATATTATAGAAATTATGGACTATCAAAAAAAGGGAAGAAAAAAAGAAAGAAATCAATTTTGGACTTATTTCCCATCTTAGGTGTTCACATTGACATATTTTGCTGTATGTAGCAAATACCTGTATGAATTCACAAAAATACATTTGTACGCTTCCCTTCATTTAGTAATTTGCAGTCTTCGAAATTACCCTTCATTTACTAATATGCAGTCTTAGACTCAGCTTTATTTTTTATTCGTAGATAATTCAAATATTAGTTCCTGTTTTTGACTTTTATGTTACTGTGATGAATATACAGAATCTACCATCAGCACACATAGTTGCAGTATCTTAGATGTCATTGTGAGTCATTAGGAGAATGAGTTAGTTGCGAAGATTTTCTTACTTGAGTTCGAGCTCTATTTGAAACAGAATCAATGAAATTTTGATAATACTAAAGAAATGGTTATGGTTTTACTTGCTGTTGGGTCTTTTGTCATATGAGATTCGAGGTGTTGTACATCCTGAACTTTTAATATTTTGCACATTTGTGATTTGACATGTAGGGAGATAGAATTTAGTTAATGAAGGTACTTGTTTGGCTTTTGGATGGTCCGAATCAGTTTTCTGATGAATAATATCTTCCTTAGAGGCTGAATGTAGTTACTTCTTTCCCTCCTTCTTTTTGCATGCAGAACAAGCCTTTGATCCCTAAAGTGGTTATGCTGTATGTTCCTGGCCTTGATGCCGCTCTATATTTATCACAGTCTAAAGTGCTCAAAGGTTTCAAAGAATGCTGTGGTATTCCGAGGCCAGTTTTAGCTCTCAGGTTGCTTATACATTAATGTTTGAATAATCAATATCTTATAACTCTTGTGTTACTTGTTTTTAAACTTTTTGGTACTCTTCTGTCAATGGAAATTATGGTTTTCTTATTATTATTGGCTGTTGTCATGGTAGTTGTGTATCAGATGGAAATCAGACAATAGATGCACTCCTTACGTACAAATCAAAGAGGAAAAGAAAAGAAGCTGAGCACATTTCACCAAGAAACACCGAGTCTTCTGAACAAGGTCCGAGTCTGATCCAAGAAAAATTCTAAAAGTCTTTGTTGCAACTCCTTTGTTATTGTGGCTCCACTTCTGGTTAGTTTTAAGATGGTAGAGGTTCATTTGCTTGTGGAAGGAGGTCTAGAAACGACATGCCTGGTAAAGCAGGCACATTCTCTTCCAACTTTATATCAACAAGACTGCTCTGTTCTATGTTGTAATTTATAACCTTGTGTGCACCTTTCTAAGATCTGTTTATGTTACACTTTTTGCCCCCTATGAGTTTTAGAGAAGCTTCATGGATGGTTCCTGCTAGAATGGTTAGATTTTCTGCTGGCTGTTAAATTAGAGAACTGGGTGAATACTCTACCAAGACTTTTCAGAAATAGACAAGTTGCTTGATTTTATTTAATTTGGATTTGCTTAACTGCTCTCTGCTTTTTTCGCCTGTTTTAATTCAGACAAGAGCACTGCTGACAACCCCAAAAACTGAATTTAACAGTTAAAGATTCTTCTGAACAGTTCTCAATTGTGCTCTTTGTGCTCTGGTTAGTCAATATGGTCTGATACTTGCCTATAGTTTCTCGTCTCTTGTGACATAGCAGGTTTGTCGAGTGATGGCATAAAGCATATTGTCTAATACGCCATTCACTTGTTACCACATTGATTCTTATTTGCAACCCTAGTGATTGAAAAAAATGCTCATAGTGACTGATTTGAGCAAACATCCTGTTTGGAGCCGCAGCAAACTTTTTCCAGATATGCAAACTCAAGAGCAGGAGTTGAAAATAATGACTTTTTCTTTCCCCATCTTCAACGATGTTTAAAGGTCAAAGCATGAAGGATAGAATTACTTTAGTAGCAGTTGTAAATATCAGTAAAATGTTGAATCCTTGTCTCTTCCATGAATAAACAAAAATGCGACTCTTTTTGCAATATATGAACTTAATAATGGTGTGCCTAGTTTTTATATACTGAAGATAGGCTATCTCCAAAGATCTGACAAGTAACAAGAAGATAAGATTTAGAACTATTATATTTCATTGAGGTCTATTGCAGATATTTAAAATTATAAGTCATGGAGATTTTCAAAAATAGGTCTTTGTTTGAAAAGTGGATCTTTTTAAGGGGAGGGTATTATATGCACGCAGGAGCAGTCATAAATCAAAAAGGAACTTCTTTTCCCCCTTCCACTCTCTTATGTTGTGTTTCGATAATACCCAAGTTTCCAAGCACGCCTTAATCATCCCCTTATTCATGCAGGTGCTGAGACTCCCACTACGGAGCCTCTATCTTTTGTTGACCTCAAAAAGGATATACCATTTCCCATCAGTTATTACACACTTACGGATAAGGAACTAGAAGAAAATGGATACTGTTATGACCAACCAGGTGACATGCATTCCAAGAACTTGAAATTTATTGAATTATTTCATTAAGATTATTGACATTTACCATGGTTTTTCATTACCCATGTAGAATTTCTTTCAACGCTCCCTGCTCCTTCAGGAACATCTCCACATGAAATTTTGGCCCTTGACTGCGAGATGGTAACTTAACAGCAATTTAACTTTATCTGTTCATCATAATCTTATGGTTTAGTATTTCTAAAGTACTTATATTGCATAAGGATGCTGTCTGCTTCTCTTCATTTCCTTACTCCATGAAGATAAATATTTGAGAAGATGGTGGGGATTTTAATTATGACTAGTAATGTTTTTAGATGAGATAGTAGCTTAACTATTACTGCATCTAGATATCTTTGACAAGTTTGGTGATGGGAGGAGACTTCGATTTATCAGTTTATGTGATTCAAAAGTGATGTATATTATATAAAATATCAGTTCTGAGGTAATGGGGATAAAAGTTGTGTTCAGATTAGTTGGACTTAAGAGTTCTGAAGATGGTACAAGAAGTTAGAGTTCTCAAGATTGTACAAGAAGTATAACGTACTTTTCTATCAGTGTGTTCCGCTGCAAATAGCCTTTGCTTTGAACCTCGTGTGGTTTGTCTCATCAATGTTATTCAATGATAGAAAGGCTCTTCCACTGCTTGCTATTGCATATACATTTTATCAAGAAGCTTCTTTGTGTTGCACGTGAAGCCAAAACAATAACTTTTGATGTATCTTCTGTAGGCAGGCTGACAGATATGTTATGCTTGCTGTTCTTAATTTTTTCTTTTCTTAACTCGTTACCTTTTTGGGCTGGAGCAGGGGAAATGCTTGTTTATCATTGATTCATTGTTCTTTAAATTGGAGGCCTTGCAAACAAAGCTCATTTCATTTTACTAAGAATATCTGTCTTTGTAGTGTATTACAAGGGAAGGCTTTGAGCTTACCAGAGTGACACTAGTGGATGTTAAAGGACAGGTACTTCATCTTATTTCTTTTCTTGCTCAACTTTTCGTCCCTCGCTTGCATGACAATTAGGTGATCTCTATATTACTTTAATAGTTCCATTCTGTTTAAAGTTGTTTCCTCATCATGTAGTTTGGTCCATAGTGAGTTGTTTTCTATGTAGAAATGCCATTTATCCTGATCTTTTGACGTTTTATTGGTCATTTTGCCTTTGTGAGAGGTGGTCCGTAATTAGTTTATGTGAACCAGCCTTGTCAGGAAACTTTATTTTAATATGAACCAGCTGGCATATGTCAGGATTACTTATTTTTGTAGTTGACCACTGTTGTGATCCAGGCACCTTTTTTCGTTAAAAATATAGCAAGTCAGCAGGTATATATTTCCCTTTATCAATCAATCAACAATCAAATACACCCAAAAAAAAATAAAATACACCTCAATACCATCTAGTTGGGATCGCCTATATGAATCGTCTATATCCTTCCCGCACTATTTGGGCTATCTGCAATAGTTTAATATGAATCAGACTGCATATATGTTGGGATTGTTGATTTGTATAGCTGAAACCTGTAGTGATCCAGGCGTCTTTTTGAACAGATGTAACAAGTTAGCACATTTATATTGCCCATTGGTCCATGCATCATGTGTTAATGGCTATTATTCCGTTGTATGTGTTTTACGCGAATTCGATGGTCTACCAAGTTCTTTTTGCTTTTTTTATCCTCCTGTATGGTCATCAAAAGTCTCAACTTGATGTCAAGTATACCTCCCTGGCCTGTTTCGAGAGATTTTGATCTGTGATCAATTGTCTGATGGTCTTTCAGATGATATCAATAGGACTACTGCTTTTTCTGTTGCTAATATCATTAACCATTTGCAGGTTCTACTGGATAAATTGGTCAAACCATCAAATGACATTGTTGACTACAATACTAGGTGCTTATGTCTGCTAACTTCTAAATTTTCAGTTGATCACACATGCTAAAATATATACTTAGTAGATTCGAGAATTAGCCACCATATTATTGTTGAAGTCTGTTTTTTATCAACTTCCAAATGATTTTTATTGTGTTTCTTTTTTATGGAATTTGCTTTTCAGTGGTATTCAAATGGTGTATCCATGTTAATAGGCATTCATGTGTTACTGTCGGAGCTTGATTTTGTTTTTCTTTGACTCTTATTTGATCTTAATCAATCAAAAGAATGTCCCGCATGTCAAGTTTTCATGCCTGGTTTAGTAAGAGTTGACTACTGTTACCATTTTGATCTTGGGGCTGCCATATAAGTTTGATTAAATCGATGAACTTTATTGTGTATTTAGTATTTTCTTGAGCGCAAAAATTTGGAGTTTCAGGTAATAATAAAAACTACCTAGTATAGTTCATGGAAAAGAGAACTGAGACGCTATATCTTTTTTTTAATAAAGGAACCAAGCCAAGATAAATCTGAGAATAGATTAATTTTTTGCTTCTTCCTTGTCTCTTTTTTTAAATCATAATGGTGGTGTCCGGCCAACTTGTGTTCACCTCGACTATTCCACCGAGTAGCTGCTACATCCCACTAGCACAGGTACCGGGTACCTCTACCTACCAAGGTTTTCGCAGATACCAAGTGTCATTTGTCTCCGTTGGGATTTGTACCCTGGCTACGGTTTGCACCCACTTCATTGACCACTGCACCATGCCCTTGTCTCTTATTTCTCTGTCTATTATCTTTTAAGTTTTCCTTATTTTCCAGTCTCTCATTGCCATAAGTAAAAGAAAAGTGCTCTCTAAGACGAACGGAAACATGGAGGGGGAAAAGGACACAGTAGGAAGAAGAATAAGAAAATGGAACCAAGAAAAAGATATTACTAAAGACTCGAGCTTCATAGCCAGGACCTAATCTCCCTCCACAGCTTCCCCTTTTCAGTTTCGTTTGTTCTTTTAATTTTAGGGATAAAACCTTTTCCTGTTAACCATAAACAAAAAGTTTCTTAGTATTTCCTATAAAATCATTCTATTTCTCTCTCTCTCTCTCTCTTTCTATTGTCTCTCACCTTTTTATCTTTATATTTCCACCAACCTTATCTCCTATGGTAAGTATTCTCGAAATTCTAGACCTCCATTAAAACCAACTCAACTCGCCTCAAACCACACTTTCCCAGCAAGGTATCGCAAAAATGGCAGAAGGGTTATGTGGGTGGTAATTCGGGATGCATTTTTTTTTTTTTTTTACTTTTTTTGATAAGGTAACACAATTGGTGTGCAGTTTGTAGGGCAATAATTTTTATCCTTTTTTTTTTTTTTTGTTCTCTGTGTTTTTCCATTTTATATTGTTATGGGGTAGAGCGAGTGTAATTCCATTCTCGGCTTAGTGAGGGACAATGTGGAAACAGAACTGGATGGATGATTCAAAAGAAAACTGTTGTTTAAGAATACAAAAGTCAACTTTAGGAGTTTTGTGGGAAAGATAGCTGTTTATTCTCACTTTCTGATTGTGTCTTGGTGTTGCTATCAGTTTCTCATAGAAAAAATAGCTTCTGATTTTATTTTCTTAAGTTCATTTTTAAAGATTGTTGCATTTTCACCCATTTCTGACGTCGAAGAAGATGGTTTTTTTTTTTTTTGGGGTGGGGGTGGGGGTGGGGAAGGGGGAGTGCTCAGTGGGGAGGCTAACACAGCTGAAATTCAACTTGCAGTTGCTGAACTCTGCCAATTTTCTTCTGATGTAGGCGAAATAAAATTTCTTGTTTATTAGCTAAAATGGTTGCTTTTTTGGTAAGGTAACCTAAAATAGTTGTTAAGCACAAAATTACTTAACGATGCAGGAAAAAAAATATTTTCCCAAAAACAAAGAGGAAGATAAAACTAATAAACAAACTTAGGAGTTACATTCTCTTTCTTGAAGATTTTAGTCTTACAGTCTGTTCTCTAGTTTTTTTTTTTTTGGGTGGGACGGAATCACATCAACTCTGAAGGCAAGTCTTTAACTTGAAAGAACACCTTTAGCTTGTTTGCAGTTTAAATATATATGCTTCCTCTCTTTTCATTAAGTGATAGCCTTGCTTTATGTTTAGCAATCTGAACTTTTGCAGGTATAGTGGAATTACTTGTCAGATGTTGGAGGATGTGACTACCACTCTTAAAGATATCCAGGTTCATCTGTAGAGCCTTTCATCTGCTAGCCTCTTTCTTCCATTTTAATAATTGGAAATGAAGCAATCATCATTAATAGTTTCTTGCAGATTTCTTGGACATGCATGGTGGATGATTTGCTATACATGTCCTACTTGTGTTAACTATTTTTTCTTTCTTCAGGAGGAGTTCTTGAAACTGGTTCACAAGGAGACCATTCTGGTTGGGCATTCCTTGGAAAATGATTTGTTAGCCCTGAAGATCATTCATAATTTGGTAATCGATACTGCTGTGTTGTACAAACATCCAAGAGGATCCTACAAAGCTGCTCTTCGCGTTCTGAGCAGAAAATTTCTCGGCAGGGAGATACAGGACTCGGGCAATGGGCATGACAGCATTGAAGATGCAAAAGCTACTCTGGAACTAGCACTACTAAAAATAAAAAATGGTAGGCTATTTCCTTTCTAGTTTTGATAATGAAAAATGGTAGGCTATTTCCTTTCTAGTTTTGATAATGAAAAATGGTAGGCTATTTCCTTTTTACGCATGCTAATGCGCCACTAAATCAGTGTTATCAAAGGCGAAAAGCGCAAAAAAGCTCTAAGGTCTGGTAGGGCTTTAAGCGCAAATAAAGCGTGGGCTTTAATGAAGAAAGACGCAAATAGAGAATAACTACAAATATATATGTGTAGTCCAAAACTAATTTCTATAAGCATGAATACCAAATATATGGACAAAGAAGTTGAAGAAAATTTACGATAAAGTAAAATATCAATTGTTTAGTGTCGCCTCTTTAGGATTACGCTCGTTGGTAAGCAAAAGTATGTCTTAGAGTCTTGATGACAATACTGAAGCGCCCGCTAAGCGAGGCGAAGCGCTCAACATGTTTGAGCCTCGTTTCAGAGCTTAAGCGCGCCTTTGATAACACTGCACTAAATGTTGTGTGCTCTAAACTCTTAGAGGCCCTTTGGTTTGGTATGGTGGATGCAAGAAAGAAGGGAAGGGTGCAGGGATAGAGCTAATTGCATGATATGAAAGTGTTTTTTTTTTTGCTTTTTGCCTTTTCTCCTTTAGGTTCCTCTTGGTCTATCCTCTCATTAAGTTGGGCCCAGAAATGCTCTGAACCAATGGAAGGCCATGTTTTGGCCCTATTTCTCCAGCATATTGTCCTTTCTGTTTGGATTTCAAACTTGAGAGCCTCCTCCATTCTTCTGTTTGGGAAAATCCGGGACTTAGTGTCTGGTGCCATCTTTGGCATCACCTAAGTTACTCCTGTTGACCCACATCTGTAGTGAAGGTAACAAAAAGAAATCACCCACCCTCCCACCTTTACCTTCTTAAAACACAATCTGCTTTAGCATCTAAGTGTCCAATTTGTCTCAATTTTTAATAATTTTAACCTCTTAACACGCTAGAAATGTTGGAAAAAGACGTGCTTGCCACGTGTCAAAACTATGGGGGACACTAGCTACGGAATTTTCAAGTTAAGGTGTGTAAAAGGGACCTGGTTCTATTAAGGTGTAAAAGGGAAATTAGTGCAAGTTTTTTTTGTGTGTGTGGTGGTGGTGGGGGGTGGGGGTGGGGGGGGGTATGTATTAAGCCCTAAAACATAATCTTAACTAATTTGTATCGCCTACATAGATCTTGGATATGGGAGCATAATCCCGCCCTTAACTTTCACTATAGCATGAATGAATTGATGCTTGCTAAACACATTTGTGACCTAAATGGTCCCTCATCATATAGATCAGCAGTTTGCATAATAGTTAGTGTTGTTAGAGACTAATTGCATCCGATAAAAAAAATGAGGCTTGTAGATAAATTGGAGGTAACATGTAATTTGAACTTTGTGGTAGATTATATGAAAACCAGACATACAAGCAAGCCCTTCTTGTGCTTTCTTTTTCGATCTCTATTTACCTTTTCTTTTTTAGCTTGTCCAAATGGAGTTCTTTTTATGCTATTTTATGTTGTTTATGATGGCCCATCACCAAATCATCTCCTTTTTGCTTTTTGGATCAACGCATCCTAGACTTCATTGGGCTGTAACTTCCTGAACTAGGGCCTGATTTTGGTATACCTCAATGTCAACGATTACTGCGGCAGAAGCTTCTTTCAGTTCTGAGTGACTCTGGCAAAAAATCCTCAATCATTGATCATATATCCATAGTGAGGAGATATGCTGCTGAATTGTCCCATACAATTCCAGTATCATCTGATGATGAAGCACTTTCAAAAGCCAACAAAGAGGTTAGTCAAAAGAATCTAATTTGCTAGATTTTCAGAAAGCAGACTGATTAGGAACCCAACAGCTCACTATACTGGCATCTCTCGTCTTCATAGGTCAGAAATGATAAAGTACAGTTTATCTGGACGCAATTTGCAGAGTTATATGCATATCTCAGGAAGCAAGCAGATGAGCCTGAGAAGCTAAATAAAAAGTTGGCAGAAATGATAGCATTGCTGACGTGTGAGAAAAAGTCTACTAGCAGAAAAAATTTCAAATATGATATCACCCCTGAACTGAAGGACATTCTGAGCCACATGAATCGTAGAGTCAGGAGCATTTACTCCAATCTTCCTCTAAATGCAATGCTTATTATTTGCACTGGTCATGGAGACACTGCAATAGTTCAAAGGTAAAATCTTATTTGGCTGAATTGTTTGTTTCCAAGGAATAAATGCACAAACTCCTGTTCCTCTCTCCCTTACTTTGAACTATGCATAATGTAAGTTACTTACTGGGTTTTAGTGTCAAGATTTAGCTTTAGCCTCTATAGTCGGATGGCTGGCCTTGGTGACTGCTGATGGTTTTCTAGATTATGGAACATCGTTAATATTTTTTGATAGCTGAATGACATTTATTGACAAAAATTGAGAGTCATTCACGTATAGCAGTGTAGGAGGTAGCTTATCATAGTTTTAGCATCAATCTTTGGCCACTATGCTAAAACAATTGCTTCTTTTTATTTATTTTGCTGATTTCTTGAACACGAGGTCATATTCCATGTCTTAGCAAGCAAGCTCACAAAATTTAGTAGCTAATGCATTAAGGCTCATATGGTTTGTTTCATTAGAGAAATAATCTTGGGTGTTTGGTTACCATTTTTGTTTCTTACATATATCATACATGCGTAACTTATGTGATAGTATATGCAGTATTTTATGTTGATTTTAATGTGGAATAACAAAATGCAAATATTAGCATTACATGTATTAGAACATGTAGTTTTTCAAAAATATTAGAATCTTTTTGAAAATAAACTTTTCGTGGTTGAAAAAGAATTCAGGATTTATTTATCTCATATTTTTAGTATACTTCATTCAACTTTCCTGTGAAAGTGTTGTTTTATTGAGAAAATGAAAATTATTTAGTTTCTAATAGTAGTACTTTAGTTGTTTCTTAACGCAATATTAAAACCAATTCTAGATCGGGCAAAGTTTTTACCTAGGCCAAGATTATTATTGGAAACAAATCTTTATCCAACTTAACACCAAAACCTTTTTTTAGATATGCATCATATATCTAGAAAAGGTTTCAATATGAAGAACCAAACATCTAAGAGAATTATGATAATCCAGCTATTATTATTAATCATCTTAACACAATCCCTACTTTATAAACTGTGTATAACTTGTTCGCAAAACTAAATGAGTCCTTACTGCACTGCGTAGACAGGTAGTTTTCCTTGCCAGATTAAATGGTACCTCGCCACAGTATATGCCACCTCTCTGTTTCTAACAATTGCTAAAATCACATGAAGTAATCCTGCTAAAATTTGCCTGATAATCTCAAAACTGTTATTTTCATTTTTCTCTATAAATTTTTTGAAGTCTTAAAGTTGTATTTTCTACCAGTAATTGTTACAGAGACCTCTTGTTTATCATCACGAAGAGAGAATCTTTTTCCCCCTCAGGCTAACAGTTTTTCTCTATTATATATTCTTTCTTCAAAACTTTCTGCTACCTCTTCTTAGCCTTGATCTTTTCCCAAAATTGGATAAAACGTGTGGTTAAATGTTGCCAGTTGTTTTTGACTCTGTCTATGCATAAATAAGTGCTCCACAGCATGTCCTTTTATTGTCCTTTTCCTCTACTGATCCTCTGGGTATTTGTGGGGTGGTATGTTTGTCCAGTTTAATTCCGAGTGATTCAAAAATCTTGTATTACTTTCTTGAATAAGTGGCCAGTCATATGGAGATCGAGGAAGTATCTGATTTCCTTTCTTGTAGTTGCCAGTCGTTTTGTAGTTTCAACGCTGATAATATGTTAGTGCTAAGCAAATCTGCTGTTTTTTTTTCCTTTTTGTGCATGCAGAGTGAGGAAAATCTTGTCGGAGCAGACGGATGCCTCAATGTCCCGTGAGAATATTGTTAAAGTCTTGGAAGAGTTGCAGGCACAAGCTGAAGTTGGTTTGTGCTTTGTAGGTGTCAAACACTGATCACATCTGTTATTTTACATTATATTCTACAAATTATAGTAAGCACCTTTATAACCCAGTTTATCAGGGTAGAATTAGACTAGGAAGTTGCGAAATGAAGCGACTTCCTATGAGGGAAAGTTTTGATGTAAAGGTAGTTGCAAACTTGTATTTTAAAGGTGTCTTGTTGCTTTTCATTGGCTATGGGGCAGTTAATGAGGAGCTGAACCACATATTAGAGTTGTATGGCCAACTTATTATACTTTTTCTATGTTCTTGGCTATTTGTAGGTTATATGCTATATTAAAACCTGTGTCATCTTTTACTATTATTGTTTTTGCTTCTTCTCTTGGTATTGCGTCCACTGATTTCACTGACATTCACAAGGTCAACAGCCAATAGCCAAGGACGAACAACTTGATGATTAAGGTGAAGACCTAAGTAGTGCTCCACTAAGAAACTGATAACTATTCGTTGAGTTGAATTAGAGGATTTGGACCAAAATTAAAATCCAAGATTCATGTATCCTACCTTAAAGTTTATTACAATAGTTGACTTTCAATTTCTTAAGCCAAAGTTGTAAAAGCCATTGACTATGCGGGGTGGTCTTGAATTTTTCTTCCCATGTTGGGCAAACCTTAAAGGTCAAAAGGTTTTGCCCTTTGAGCTTAAATTTTGAATTTTCACCTTGAAGGGCAGCGTGGTAAAAAAGTCAATACCACCCACTTCCAAGGTCATTCTTGTAAATCACCTGAGTTTGTGTTCCTGATTCAATTTCTTCACTGATGATCAGTTTGGACACACTTGGACTAATTCATTGCACATACAACTACAGACATAAGCACATTACCTTAGACTTCAATTAGCTTCTTCATACATCAGAATTTCTCTAATTAAACAAGCTCGACCTTGAAAAAAGGAGTGGCTGGCTAAAAAGCTCTTGAGCATTTTAACTTGACCACTGAAGAAGGGAAATGCTTGTTGGGATAACTGCTATTTACCTGGCCAAAAGCGACTGCAGTATTTGACCCATTGGGTGTATATGGCGTGGAACTAAGGTAAACAACGTAGAAAAAACGCCTATTTTTGCGGTTCACAAAAGAAGGGAAATGAGGAAACCACAAATTTTCCTCAAATTTCTTGGTTATATGCAGGAACTAGATGTAAGACTTAAGCATGAAATTGCTCTTGATCTAGTTCAGAATCCTCGTAGACTCACTTTATAGATGCTCATAAAAAATGGTGAAAGGGTAGAAAATCACTTCAACTATCAAACTAATCAAAATCGTGGGCAGAAGAATAAATTGAAGGGTGTGAAAAGCTAGCTGAAGCTGAAACTGACATAGGAAAGATAAAAAAAAGAAAAAAGAAAAAAAGAAGTCTTATCTCCTAACTTCTCATCAACCTACATTAGCAGATATTGTTAATTTTTATCATCAATAGCATCAAAGTATATTATGTCATGCATTCTGATCATAAACACTGAATATTATCACAAAGTCAGATGTCAATACAAGTTGATTCGATGCACATTGTTTGTTTATATGAGAAAACCATACTTTGTAACTATTTCCAAGCTGAAGCAACAATCAAGCTCTTGTCTTCCCACCCAAAATGGAGTGCACCTGCCTCCTCCTTTGCTTTGTACCTTTCACTATATTGCTTGATAAGATTCTGGATCGAGTCATAGACGTTTCGACTAATTGGGGATGGAGTGAACCCAGCCATCATCATCCTAGCTCTCCATTTTCCTGCAACTTCATAACGCTCTATTCTCTCCTCTCCCTCACAGGCAACAATGTTTATAATATCACGCGCAAGACATTGCCGTTCTACATTAACCCTCTCTTGGCTATCCCTTGAAAGAGTTGCATCAAGAGACTCGAATACAGCAGAATAGTAGTTGTGAACTTCAGCAACCCTTTGTAGAAATGGGGTGGTGTTAGTGTTCATATCTTGTTCAACAACTGTTACCAGCTTCGGATTTAAGCTCTTCACCATCCGCAGAAGCTGGTCTCTCTGGTTGACTGTTGATACACTTTCATCAGGCATGTGATGGAGCTGGAACGCAAAGTTCACGATAAGAGCTTCGCCAGGATGACAGTTTAACATTGCCGGGGTGACTAATGCAGTGTTTGAAGCCACCGCTTGGAATTCAAAAGGGATCTTGAGATCTTTCGCCAGCTCTTCAAGCCTCAGTCCAATGACATTAAGGCCTCCAATAGCACGTTGAATAGATTCAGGGTCGTCTACCCCGGTTAACCTCAAATGGGGCGGCTTACCAGGCATACTTGCCAACGTCTGCAATAAAGTGTAATATTGACTTCCTTGGTTAATGTCAAAATCTATGATGTGAACTCTTTTCTCATCTTTAAAAGCCTCTAGGATTGCACCATTTGCCGCCATAAAACCAAACCTGAAGTACGGACATACTTCAAAGAGGACCTGCATTGCAGACAGTCTTTCAGAAAAGAGCGCTTCTTTACATTTTAGAGCTTTATAAAGACCTTTGCCGGATGTAGCCATTCGGGCCGCAAGAGCTTCAACCATGTAAGCTGCAGTCCTTTCAAGAGGTTCGCCTTGGATAGAGACCATTTGCCTCAGCTCATTAATCATCGACGATGCTTGTTCAATGTTTCCATCTTGAATAGCAGCAGCACAACTAAAAAGCATCTGCTTTGGAGTTTGTGGAGCAGTTACAGATATTTCCTTGTAGCTACTACTGCTACTGATATTAGAATCTGCGGATGTAGACTCCTTAGGAGAGTCATGAAGCAACACAGTTCCGATTTTGCTAAACCATTCATCATCTATGTCCATACACTGGCCACGAGCAAATACGTCATCCCCATCAACTTCGTTATCGTCAAAAAGTACCCTCTCAAGTTCTTGTAGCTTCAGTGTGACCCTTCCGTCATTGTATTGTAATGAATCTGGCCTTTGACTGACAATGTCTTCACAATCATATCTAACCTGACACGCATCATAGTCTCTTGATGGCTGGAAAGAAGACGAATGCCTCGGGTGAAATGGATTCCCGGAGACTTCTGAAGGTGATATGTTTAGAAGTTCTTCTGAAGGTGAAGGAGAGTCGAGCAAATACTTGGGATCATAACTGTCTGTGCTGCTAGACTCGGTTGCATACATAATCCCACGTGCATTTTTGGTGAACATGGATGTTGACAAGCCAGAGTTGTCGTTGTGATCATTTGGAAAGTAGAGTTTCCCATTTCCAATTGTTCTTACAGATCTAACTAAAGACATGGTTCACTTCTTATTCTTATTCTCAAAATAAAGTTGCTTGAATTTTGCCCTTACAAAAACTGCTACTCAATTGCGGGATCCCTGTAGCTGAATCTCGTATATGGGAGATGTTCTCGCAGCTACTGAAACATCAAACAGAGACACAGTCCAATTAGACAACAGAAAACCAAGTGTAAAAGAAGACAATATTAAACGACAGCTAACGGGAGAATCTCAACTATTTAGAAAGTGTAAAAATAGAAGAAATATGTATTGTTTTTAAAATAACCCTTGTGCACTGGATATCAAGTCAGGGAACAGAAGATTCAAAATTTGAGATTAGAATGCAGCAGGAGACAGAAGATTCAGCAGCAGAAAACGATTTTAGTGAAAGAATATGTACTCTCCTCCCCATTACTATTTGAAATCCTTGAGCTTTGAAATTAGTAACTAAATCTATGATACCAAGGGAATTAAAAAGCTACTCATCAATGATAGCAAGTCATCTCTACCAACAGGCAACAGCATCAACTCCCAAATCACTAAAACTTTTCAAGCTTAAGAAGAATTCTTTACGAAGAAATACTACTATTATCAACGACTTTCCATCATCCAAATGGAGTATACTTTGTGCCAGACTCCGGCAAAAGCTAGGTCTTACTTTTGTTAAGTTAGAAGTTTCCTTAATTTACTACTCATGCTCTTTCAGCACTTGAAGAACGATATCGGATTTACATGTCCGACGTTCACAAAAAAAAAAAAAAAAAGGAGAGAAAATCAAAGAGGATATCTAATATAACTAGTCCTTGCTATTTGTCATTTGAGACAAGGTATAAACAAGTTGGAAGCAAGAAGGCTTGAGCCTCTTAGAGACTTAACAAAATACCAAAAAGAACATAAACACCAACAAGAATAAAGAAAATATTCCAAAACCCTTTGATTTCAAAAGATCTATTCTCCTCCTGAATATGAATATGGTAATTACAAGGAACATACAGGTAAAGTGTCAACTCTAACTTCTCAAAAGCAATTAAGGGTAGTAGCATGATCCACACACAAAACAATTATACAGAAGTTTGTATCCAGATAAAGAACTCCATTTAAAAGCAACCGGCTGAAGAAAATATTCAGAGCCAGCCACCAAATTCAGAACCACAAACTAAGCAATAACCAGAAAAACAGAGTTGGTAAATCCACCCACGACCGTTAGGTCCTGGTTCGAGTCATGCTGGAGGAGAAGTGTGAAAACACTACAGATCCTCTTAATTTGGGACTAATTTGGCAGGGGTTAAAAAAAAAACCCAGAAAAACAGAGAAAACAAGAACAGTATTAAGACAAAGAAACCAAGACAAAATTTACCTGTCTAGTAGAACTCAGAAAGGGAAGATCTTTAGGCGAGTCAGTACACAGTAGAGAGAAAAATCAACAACAGCAATCTGCAAATTTCATGTGTAGATACAAATGAATTTCAGAATTGTCTTTGAAGGAAAGCAAACCCCTTTTGAGCTTTGACCATGGTACAGAATTAAACAAAATAACAAGTAAACAGATAGTATATACCTTTTTATGGTATATTTCCAATAAAAATATCTTTAGTAGGTACAAAACCAGCTGCAAGCAGATTAAACAATTTCCATGAGATGAAGAAACTTTCAAAACTAACTAAAAGTTTTAGTCTTTTGTGCCAAAAATTCAACCTTTATGAAAAAAAAATCAAAGTTTCAAAGACTTTACCAATAAAATTTAAAGAAGATGCCAAGAGAATTGAAACTAAGGAATTCAAGAAAAAGGAATGAGAACACTTACACCCTTTGATTTTTTATACTTGCAAAGAAGCTTCCTAAAATCCAAAAAATTCAACCCCTTTTACTTTTTCTTGTTCCACTTATTTCTCATGATATACTATAGTATTTGTATTTGTTTGTCTGCATGTTTATACCAACTTGTCTGACTCTACAAGAACAAGTTGTTTGACAACAAGTTTTTGTAAGGGTAAGCAGAATGATCCATGCCTGTTTTCATTTTGTCCCCACATGAAATACCAACTCAATCTTAGCCGTTTAATCAAAATCTTGTGGACTATGTTTCATTGTTACATGTGAGATGAGCATGGTTAACACGCATACGAGATGATGTTTTCATTTTTTGTTTCCTGTGTTTTGGTCTTATTTTTGTTGTGGTTGGTGACGTCGGAAAGCATCATTACTGCTACTATTTTCTTTGTAATTATTATAATATTTAAATTATTAATTTCCATTATAAATGTCAGACTATCATTGGTTTGCCCTCCCTCAGGAGTCAGGGGTTGTGCTTTTCTCTTTTTATATTGTGACTATCTCATCACAATTCGACACTTAAGCTGAAAAATGCGTTTATTTTACCGAAGTGTTTTTTTAAAAAGTTGTTTTCAAATAACTACTTTTAGACAAAAATAATTTGTGTTTGACTAATTAATTTAAAAAATACTTTTGAATAATAATTTATATTTGATCAAGCTTTTTAAAAAGTATTTTTAATTATCAAATTACAAATAAGAATATGAATAAATTTACTTAATAGTTAATATTATATGAATAAATAAATAATCTCAAATATTTATTATTAAAGATAATAATAAAGTTTTTTTTATTTTATTTAAGTAAAACATGAAAATAAAATTAAAAAGTACTTTACTCCTTTCTAGATGATTTAAATATATCAAAAAATCATTCAATAAATATAAAAGCATTCGTCCCAAAAATCACTATACATTAGAAAGCAATCCTAAAAATAAAAAGAAATATTTATACATTAAGAGAGTTCAATAATATAATCTCTAATTCTAAGTATTAGGTTTAAAATAAGTAAGTTATTTTGGTATATACCATATTTTGCTAAGAGTATTTTTGGTAAGAAAAAAAATCAAAACTGCTTCTGCTTATGCTTCTGGGGATAAGTTATTTTTTTCTGCTTCTCTAAAACTGCTTTTGCTTATTCCAAAAATACTTTTTTTTCTTCAAAAAAGTTTGGTCAAACACCTCAAGTTGAGGAAAAAAAAAAATTTTGAGAAAAAAATACTTTTGGACTGGGAAAAGCTTGGCCAAACAGGCTATTACTTTGGTCATTTGCCTCGTGTTTACTATAAATTGAAGAGTAAATTATATAAATTTTTATTATTGAAAATTTAAACTTTTCAAGCTGGTACTCCCATTATCTAATGTATGATTCAAATTAATATCTTATATATATATATATCAAAATATCATCAATAAAATGAGATGATAGAAATACTAGTATTATCTTTTAGAACATGGGGCGACTTTTTTTTTTCGGGGAGGAATAGGGGAATCATTTTAAGACTAAATTACCCTTCAAGAGGTTTATGAGGTTCCTGAGAAAGGGAAACTAAAAAAGGGCAAAGTAGACATTTGAAGGACTCAGTTGATAAGTGGTTCAACGCATGCTGGGGACCAAACTGTTGATGCGTTAAGCTTGAAGGAAATTTCGCTTTCTCATTATTAGTGTTTAAAGTTTAAAACCCTGCTCATATCCGTAACGTTTATACTACAGCGATGAATGCAAGTCGGGTATAAGTATGAATTTTTGTAAGCGATGCCAAAATTTATAGAAGAACAAAAATAATAATTTTAATTATCGTACTTTTAGACAAGAAATATGTTTAGTTTATTGGTTTTGTTGAGTGGTAAATTAGAAAAAATTCTGAATTAAATTTCAATTCATCACAATTTTTAACCACATATTCTCTCAAATATTTGCAAAAAAAAAAGTGCTAGCTGAGGTTCGAACCTCTAATCTCTTAGAACAAAATCAAACACATAACCAATGCGCCAAGAGACAATTTATGGCAAGTGGTGTCCTTTTTTTCCTACTTATCCGCTTTCTCACAGTATTAATACATATATTTAGTAAAAATTTTCGACGAATTAGTGTCGCTTGACACCGCTTGGATAAAATATGCATTCGGCCCTTAATGCAAGATATTTATCAATGAAATAAATTTTGATTATGTAACTATAAGTAAATGATAGTTTTATATTAATTTATAATTTTAAAGCAATTTCATTAATATTATTATTTTAACAAATAAAAGTCTTTTGAAAACTTTAAACTTTGATGTACTATTTTTTCTTCCAACAAACTTTTCAAGTAAACATATCTCAAGTACTCCCTTTGTCTAATAAGTAATCCAAATTTATTTTATATTCTAAATAAAATTTTATATTTTTGTGAGGGAGGAGGGAAGTCATTTTAAGACAAAATTACCTATCAAGAGGTTTTCAGTAAAGAAAACTGAAAATGGCAAAATAGACATTGATTAGACTCTCATTAGTGTATATTTTTTTTTCCCTACCAAGTGTGAAATGGATCTTCGTGTATTTGATCCTCCACAAGAACATTCTAATTTATTAGTAATTTTTAAGCATTAGAAGTCACGGTCATCCATTTGCTTTACCTTATCCACAATAAGGTTTTCAAAATGCAAATTGACATATTAATCAGATAAAGTAACAAAGTCATTTCTTATTTCTTATACGTGTGATTCTGATAATGGACAAAGCAAATGTCGCACTCGTATATATAAAACTTGGAAACTCTTTGCAATTGGATAACATTAACAAGCCAGATGGTGACTAAATCGAGAAATGGTGTCAAAGGGATAAAACATAGAGCAAAAACTAGTCTTAAGTACCATAATAATAATAATAATAATAATAATAATAATAAAATTTATCGGTATCCGATATTTATATCAAATTAATAAATATTTATTATTATGTTTACGCATAATTTTTTATCATTTAATCTGGTATATATTCTTATCTCATGTTATAAGCTAACCAAACATACATTTGATGTAAAATATAAATATCGATAGTGAGTAAGTAATTTTATATTGGATTAGTGCGAGTTCGAGTAAGTACTTCTATATTGGATTGGTGCTGCCGCATTTTTATGTGATACATCGTGAATACCCGCGGTTTCTTCTTACTTTAGTTATGCCCCACAACAAACTTGAACTCATTTCCTTTTCATACTCGATTGTAAGAGATAAGTTTGAAGTGCTAAAATTTTTTAAAATAAATATTTATGTGTATGGATAGACGTGCTGAAACTAATAATAAATAGTTGATATGTTTGGTAGAAAAGTGCTGATAAGTTGTTCTCTTGTTAAAAAGACTAAAATACCCTTAAAGTTTTTACAAAAAATTATGAATTAAAAATTTTCTTTATAGAGAAAATGATAAACAGTGAATATGGAATGAAGAGAAAATTAAAAAAATTATTTTGGGAAAAATATTTTGTAAATTAAAAAATATTATTAAGGATATACTAGTAAAAGTCTTGGTCAAACTAAGAGTCTTATAAGCTGAAAAGTCATAAGTTGTGGGTGACCAGTTTATGTCTTATGACTAATTTTAACTTATAAGTACTTGACTTATAAGCACTTTGAATATTTACCAAACAAGTAGAAAAATCAAAACGTGCTTATAAGCCAGTTTGACTGGCTTATAAGCTTAGCCAAACACCCTCTAAGTAAATAAGAAAGAAAAACTAAAGGATACTTTCCGCGAGAGGGTGACCTCCACAAAGTTTTTATGAAGATGGAATTTTACAACCATGTAAAATGACTCCTATTCCTGCTATATATAAATCTAGCATATTATTCCTATTGATCAATCCTTGATTTTAGGAAGGAAAAAAGAAAACAGAGAGAATCTTAGTTAAACCAAAATGACATTTTTGTCATTGAACTTACATCTCATCATGGACTACATGCTTTCACCTATATATTAATAATATTATTTAACCATGATATATTAGTAAAATTTGATGTAAACATACCTCCATTGCAGATAAGTTTTTACTCTCGCGTTGTGCGTCAATATAAATTTTTTTAGAGCACTGAATGTCCCAAACGGCAATTTACAGAGTATTTCAAAGAATAAAATTAAAAGTTCACCTTCTCCATAGACCAGATAGTTGTAACGACCCAACCGATCGTTTTGAGAGTTGTAGCCCGTTCCCCCATTTACTGCTCATTTTATACTTTATAGCTGTTGTGTGACTTGCTGGGGTAGTCGGTTCGGGCCCGGTGTGATTTCAGAATGAAATAAGACATTTAGTCTCAAGGTTGAAAGCTTAAGTTGAAAAGATTGACCGGATGTTGATCTTTGAGTAAATGACTCCGGAACTGAGTTTTGATGGTTCCGTTAGCTCTGTTAGGTGATTTTGGACTTAGGAGCGCGTCCGGATTGTGATTTGGAGGTCCGTAGTAGAATTAGGCTTGAAATGTTTGGAAAGTTTGACCGGGAGTGGACTTTTTGATATCGGGGTCGGATTCCAATTTCGGAAGTTGGAGTAGGTCCATGGTGTCATTTGTGACTTGTGTGCAAAATTTGGGATCAATCGGACATGATTTGATAGGTTTCGACATCGTTTGTAGAAATTGAGAGTTTAAAGTTCATTAGGCTTGGATTTATATGCGATTCGTATTTTTGATGTTGTTCGAGATGATTTGAGGGCTCGACTAAGTTCGTATGATATTTTAGGACTTGTTGGTATGCTTGGTTGAGGTCCCGGGGGCCTCGGATTGATTCCGGATGGTTAACGGATCAAAAATTGAAGTTGAGTGATTACTGATGATGGACCTCTGCTAGTGTAACCGCACCTGCAGAGCTTTGATCGCAGGTGCGAGCTCGTAGGTGCAAGCTGAGATGCGCAGAAGCGGAAGGCGCGCAAGTGCGATAGGGAGTTCCGCAGATGCGGCAGGAGGACCGCAGAAGCGGAAGTGGACTGATGAGCTGGGATCGCAGAAGCGGCTTGGATGCTTGCAGAAACGAGTTCGCAGAAGTGGAGTGAGGAACCGCGAGAGCTGTATGGACCGCAGATGCGTGGGTGATGTCGCTTCTGCGATGCCGCAGAAGCGGTTAAGTGTCCGCAGAAGTGGAGAGCATGGGTAGATTGTTAAATACAAGGATTCACGATTTTGGCTTCATTTCAAACATTTCAAGCACGATTTAGGCGATTTTTGAGAGGGTTTTCGAGGTAATTTTTGAGGTAAGTCCCTTGTGCTAATTTTTTATCAATAATCTTACTTCCCCATTGATTTTTTCACCTATTTGGTATGTATTTAAGGTATAAATTGGGAGTTTGAGGCTAGGGATTTGGAGAGTTTGATTTGGGGATTTGGGTGACGATTTGATGTCGGATTTTGATAAATTTGGTATGGTTAGATTCGTGGTTGAGTGGGCTTTCAGATTTTGTAACTTTTATCAAATTTCGAGATGTGGGCCCGGGGGCCGGCTTTTGAGTCGATTTTAGACTTTTGATTAATAACTTAGCATTTTCTCATGATGTTGATTCCTTTAGCCCGTATTGATTATGTTATATTATTTATGGCTAGATTCGAGGCATTCAGAGTCCATTTCGCGAGGCAAAGGTGTGTTGGAGTAGAGATTTGCTTGGATTGAGGTAAGTAACAGTTCTAATTTGGTTATGAGAGTATGAAACCCCGTATTACATGTCATGCACTTAGCTTTGAGGTGACGCACATGCTAGGTGACAGGTGTGTGGACGTGTACCGTGGAAATTGTGACTTGGTCAAATTTTGTGGAACCGTGTAGTTGTTTAATCTGTTGTTATATGTACATTCTCCATGTAGCAGAGAAATTGAACCACAAATCATATTAGAAATCATATTTAGACTATGTGACAACACTGTAGGGACCCACAGAGGTCGTGTACATGTTGAATTATTTGCTAAATTGCTGTTTTGTACTCGGTCTCTATTGTTCCTTGTTGATACATTATATCATTTCTGTTGGGGCTGATTTTCATGATTTCTGAGAGCCCGAGAGACTGGAGAGATTGATGACTGAGTGAGGCCGAGGTTGTGAGTTCTTATACTATAGCACGTGAGTTATCCGTGCGGATCCAAATATTACACTATAGCATATGAGTTATCCGTGCAGATCCAGATATTATACTATAGCACGTGAGTTGTCCGTGCAACACGTGAGCTGTCCGTGCGGATTATAGCGCTTAGGCTGAAGGAGCCCCTCCGGAGTCTGCACACACCCCCAGTGAGCGCAGGTACCTACTGAGTGCGAGTGCCGAGTGCTGAGTGAATGGGAGGGCTGAGTGACTGTGGCCCTGAAAGGATGCATTTGATTTCACTATTGTTGCACTTAGCTGCCATGTATCACTGTCTTGAAATTTCTAAAAGATATTACACTCTGTTTCACTTAAACTTGTCTTGGAATAATTGTTTGACCTAATTTATCGAACTTGAGAGCATGCCTACCTTCTTATGTTGAAATCACTGTAATTGAACTATAACTGTGAAGCTTGTCACTTCTTTCAGTTCTTTATTTAGTCTTGTTACTTACTGAGTTGGTTGTACTCACGCTACACCTTGCACCTTATGTGCAGACCCAGGTGCATCCGGTCACCAGCTAGGGCCACGAGAGGCAGAGGTCGTGGTAGGGACCGCGGTGGGGGCAGAGGTGCAACTCTTACATCAGCTAGAACAATATCTGCAGATCCACCAGTTTCTCCAACTTAGGAGCAGGTTCCAGATGTAGTTGAGCCAGTGGGGCCAGTTCAGGCACCAGTTGTGTCCATTGTGATTCCAGGCCTTCAGGAGGCGTTGGCCCAGATATTGATAGTTTGCACTGGTCTTGCTCAGGTGGTTTCAGCTCAGGCCGCACCAGCCACTTCTCAGGCCGTGGGAGGTACTCATACCTCTGTTGCCCGTACTCCAGAGCAGGAGATGCAGGAACTTCACACATCGGAGGTACTACCCGCCCAGCCGTTTGCAGCTACTCAGACCCCGGTGGTCCCAGTTATAGCTGATGATGAGCAGATGAGACTTGAAATATTTGGGAGGCTTCGACCTCCATCATTTAGCGATGCGGATTCGGAGGATGCCCAAGGCTTCTTGGACAAGTGCCAATGGATTCTTCGTACATCAGGTATTCTGGAGACCAGTGGGGTCTCGTTCACTATTTTTCAGTTTTCTGTGGCTGCCTTCAGATGGTGGGAGGCTTATGAGAGGCGCATGCCGGTCATTGTATCACCACTTACATGGCAAGAGTTCTCCGTTCACTTCTTGGAGAATTTAGTGACGCAGTCTCACATGGAGGATCTGTGCAGATAGTTTGAGTAGCTTCGGCAAGATGGTATGTCTGTGACCCAGTATGAGATGATGTTTTCAGAGTTAGATCGCCATGCAGTTTGGTTGGTTCCCACTAATAGGGAGAGTATCATGAGGTTCATTTATGGCCTCACGTATCAGCTGCGGTTGCTTATGACTAGGGAGAGGGTATCTGGTGCCACTTTTGACGAGGTAGTTGACATTGCTTGGCAGACAAAGATGGTCCATAGCTAGGAGCGTGGTGAGAGGGAGTCCAAGAGGCCTCGAGGTTCGGGCGGTTTTGGTGGTGTGCCTTCTAAGGGTAGTCCTACCACAGCAGGGGTCATCCTTATAGACCCACTCAGACGACTCGTCCAGCTCATCGTGGTGTATCAGCTAGCCACAGTTCTTACAGTGCTCACTCATGCCAGTCTTCATTCAGTGCACTACCAGCGCAGAGTTATCACCATACCTCATCCGCTCAGGTTTCTACAAGTAGCTCCTAGTGTTATCAGGAGCAACAATTTCGTCAGAGGAGGGGTTGTTTCGAGTGCGAAGACTTTGGTTATATCAAGAGGGATTGCCCTAGGTTATTGAGTGGGGATCCACAGTAGAGTTCTCGGCCGATGGCACCAGCACCAGCAGTTACACCACCTACTCAGCCAACTCGGGGTGGGGCTTAGTCTGCTAGGGATCGCCCTCGAGGGGGAGGCCGATCAGGTGGAGCTCAGGCCCGATTCTATGCTATTCCTGCCAGACCAAATGTTGTTACCTCCGATGCAGTGATCACAAGTATTGTCTCAGTATGACATAGGGATGCCTCTGCATTATTTGACCCTGGTTCCACTTATTCGTATGTATCATCGTATTTTTCTCATTATCTGGCTATGCCCCGTGAGTCCTTAGTTTCATCTGTTCATGTATCTACGCCAATGGGCGATACTATTATTGTGGACCGTGTATATCAGGCGTGTATAGTGACTATTGGGGGATTGGAGACTAGAGCTGATCTCTTATTGCTTAGTATGGTGGACTTCGATGTGATCTTGGGTATGGATTGGTTTTCTCCATGTCATGTTGTTCTGGATTGTCACGCTAAGACCGTGACGTTAGTGATGCCGGGGTTGCCATGGATCAAGTGGAGAGGTTCGCTAGACTATGTTCCCAGCAGAGGGATTTCATATTTGAAGGCCCAGCGGATGGTTGGGAAGGGTTGTTTATCTTATTTGGCCTTTGTGAGGGATATTGGTGTTGATTCTCCTGCTATTGATTCTGTTCCGATGGTGCGAGATTTTCCGGATGTGTTTCCTGCAGACCTGCTGGGCATGCCGCCCGACAGGGATATAGACTTGGTGCCAGGCACCCATCCCATTTCTATTCCATCATATCGTATGGCACCAGCTAAGTTGGAGGAATTGAAGGAGAAGCTTCAGGAACTCCTTGATAAGGGGTTTATTAGGCCTAGTGTTTCGCCTTGGGGTGCACCGGTCCTGTTTGTGAAGAAAAAGGATGGCACCATGCGGATGTGCATTGATTATAGGCAGTTGAACAAAGTTACAATCAAGAACAAGTATCCTTTGTCGCGCATTGATGATCTATTCGACCAGCTTCAGGGAGAAAGGGTGTTCTCTAAGATTGACTTGAGGTCTGGGTATAACCAGTTGAAGATTCGGGACTCGGATATTCTAAAGACATCATTCAGGACCCGTTATGTTCATTATGAGTTCCTTGTGATGTCTTTTGGGCTGACCAACGCCCCAGCAGCATTCATGCACCTGATGAACAACGTATTTCAGCCTTATCTTGACTCGTTTGCCATAGTGTTCATTGATGATATCCTGGTGTACTCTCGTAGCCAGGAGAAGCATACCCAGCATTTGAGGATTATGTTGCAGCAGTTGAGGGAGGAGAAACTTTATGCTAAGTTCTCCAAATGTGAGTTTTGGCTTAGTTCAGTGGCATTCTTGGGGCACGTGGTGTCCCGTGAGGGGATTCAGGTGCATCCGAGGAAGATAGAGGCGGTTCAGAGTTGACCCAGACTGTCCTCAGCTACGGAGATTCGGAGCGGTTATTATCGTCGCTTCGTGGAGGGTTTATCGTCTATTACATCGCCTTTGACCAAATTGACCAGAAGGGTGCTATTTTCAGATAGTCGGATGAATTTGAGGAGAGCTTTCAGAAGCTCAAGACTGCCTTGACCACAACTCCAGTTCTAGTTCTACCTTCAGTTTCTGGTTCTTATACAGTGTATTGTGATGCTTTTAGGATCGGTATTGTATGTGTCTTGATGAAGGAGGGTAAAGTGATTGCTTATGCTTCGCGTCAGCTGAAGCCTCACGAGAAGAACTACCCTGTCCATGATTTGGAGTTAGCTGCCATCGTTCATGCATTTAAGATTTGGAGAATTATCTCTACGGTGTGTCTTGTGAGGTGTATACAGATCATCGGAGTCTCCAGCATTTGTTCAAATGGAAGGATATAAATTTGAGGCAGCGGAGATAGTTGGAGATGCTAAAGGACTATGATATCACTATTCGGTATCATCCCTGGAAGGCCAATGTGGTGGCCGATGCCTTGAGTAGAAAGGCAGTGAGTATGTTTAGCCTTGCATTCATCCCCGTTGGTGAGAGATCGCTTGCAGTTGATGTTCAGGCCTTGGCCAACCAGTTCATGAGATTAGATGTCTCGGAGCCCATTCGGGTTCTAGCTTGTGTGGTTTCTCGGTCTTCTTTATATGATCACATCAGAGAGCGCCAGTATGATGACCCTTATTTGCTTGTCCTTAAGGACACGGTTCAGCACGGTGATGCCAAAGATGTTACTATTGGGGATGATGGAGTATTGAGGATGCATGGTCAGATTTGTGTGCCTAATGTAGATGGGCTACGTGAGTTGATTCTTGAGGAGGCCCACAGCTCGCGGTATTCCATTCATCCGGGTGCCGCGAAGATGTATCAGGACTTGAGGCAACATTATTGGTGGAGAAGGATGAAGAAGAATATAGTGGGGTTTGTAGCTCGGTGCCTCAATTGTCAGCAGGTAGAGTATGAGCATCAGAGACCGGACAGATTGATTCAGAGGTTAGTGATTCCAGAGTGGAAATGAGAGCGATCACCATAGATTTTGTAGTTGGGCCCCGACGGACTTCGAGGATGTTCGATGCTATTTGGGTGATTGTGGATCGGCTGACCAAAGTCCACGCACTTCATTCCAGTTGGGACTACTTATTCTTCGGAGCGGTTGGCTGAGATTTACATTCGAGAGATTTTTTGCCTCCACGGCGTGCCAGTGTCCATCATTTCAGATCGGGGCACGCAATTCACATCGCAGTTTTAGAGAGTCGTGCAGTGAGAGTTGGGTACCCAGGTTGAGTTAAGCACAACGTTTCACCCTCAGAAGGACGGACAGTCCAAGCGCACTATTTAGATATTGGAGGATATGCTACACGCTTGTGTCATTGATTTTGGTGGTTCTTGGGATCGATTTCTACCACTTGCGGAGTTTGCTATAACAACAACTACCAGTCGAGCATTCAGATGGCTCCGTATGAGGCTTTGTATAGGAGACGGTGTAGATCTCCCGTGGGTTGGTTTGAGCCTGGTGAGGCTATGCTTTTGGGTACTGACTTGGTCCAGGATGCTTTGGACAAGGTTAAGATGATTCAGGAGCGGCTTCGCACGGCGCAGTCTAGAAAGAAGAGTTATGCCGACAGGAAGGTCCATGATGTTGCTTACATGGTTGGGGAGAAGGTACTGCTCAAGGTTTCACCCATGAAGGGTGTTATGAGGTTCGGGAAGAAGGGAAAGCTGAGCCAACAGTATATTGGGCTGTTTGAGGTACTTTGGAGGATTGGGGATGTGACTTACAAGTTTGCATTGACACCTAGTTTGTCGAGTGTACATCTAGTGTTTCATGTTTCTATGCTCAGGAAGTATGTCGGCGATCCGTCTCATGTTTTGATTTTAGCACGGTTCAGTTGGACGGTGATTTGACTTATGATATGGAGCCCGTCGCTATTATAGATCGGCAGGTTCGAAAGTTGAGGTCAAAGGACACAACTTCAGTGAAGGTGCAGTGGAGAGGGCATCCAATTGAGGAGGCTACTTGGGAGACCGAGCAGGAGATGCGGAGCAAATATCCATATCTATTTGAGACTCCACGTACGTTTCTAGACCCGTTCGAGGACGAACGTTTGTTTAAGAGGGGGAGGATGTAACGACCCGGCTGGTCGTTTTGAGAGTTATAGACCGTTCCCCTATTTACTGCTCATTTTATACTTTATACCTATTATGTGACTTTTCGGGATAGTCGGTTCAGGCCCGGTGTGATTTCAGAATGAAATGAGACAGTTAGTCTCAAGGTTGAAAGCTTAAGTTGAAAAGATTGACCGAATATTGATCTTTGAGTAAACGACTCCGAAACGAAGTTTTGATAGTTCCGTTAGCTCTGTAAGGTGATTTTGGACTTAGGATCGTGTCTGGATTGTGATTTGGAGGTCCGTAGTAGAATTGGTCTTGAAATGGCGAAAGTTAGAATTTTTTAAAAGTTTGACCGGGAGTGAACTTTTTGACATCGGGGTCAGATTCCTATTCCGAAAGTTGGAGTAGGTCCGTGGTGTCATTTGTGACTTGTGTGAAAAATTTGGGGTCAATCGGACGTGATTTGATAGGTTTTGGCATCGTTTTTAGAAATTGGGAGTTCAAAATTCATTGGGCTTGAATCTATGTGTGATTCATGTTATTGATGTTGTTCAAGGTGATTTGAGGGCTCGACTAAGTTCGTATGATGTTTTAGGACTAATTGGTATGTTTGGTTGAGGTCCCGGTGGCCTCGGGTTGATTCCGGATGGTTAACGGATCAAAAGTTGAAGTTGAGTGATTGCTGATGATGGACCTCTACTGGTGTAACTGCACCTGTGAAGCTTTGATTGCATGTGCGAGCTCATGTGTGCGGGCTGAGATGCCCAGAAGAGGAAGGCGCGTAAGTGCGATAGGGAGTTCCGCATCTGCGTGACCGCAGATGCAGTAGGAGGACCGCAGAAGCGGAAGTGGGCAGATGAGCTGGGATCGCAGAAGCGGCTTGGATGCTTGCAGAAATGAGTCCGCAAAAGCGGAGTGAGGGACCGCATGAGCGGTATGGACCGCAGGAGAGGTATGGACCACAAATGTGTGGGTGATGTCTCTTTTGCGACGCCACAGAAGCGGTTAAATGTCCGCAGAAGCGGAGAGCCTAGGCAGATTGTTAAATACAAGGGTTCGCGATTTTGGCTTCATTTCAAACATTTCAAGCACGGTTTAGGCGATTTGTGAGAGGGTTTTCGAAGGGATTCTTGAGGTCATTCCCTTGTGCTCATTTTTATCAATAATCTTGATTCTGCATTGATTTTTTCACCTAGATGGTGTGTATTTAAGGTGTAAATTGGGAGTTTGAGGCTAGGGATTTTGAGAGTTTGATTTGGGGATTTGGGTGACGATTTGGTATCGGATTTTGATAAATTTGGTATGGTTAGACTCGTGGTTGAGTGGGCTTTCGGATTTTGTGACTTTTATCGAATGTCGGGGCGTGGGCCCGGAGGCCAGCTTTTGAGACGATTTTAGACTTTTGATTAATAACTTAGCATTTTCTCATGGAGTTTATTCCTTTAGCCCGTATTGATTATGTCACATTGTTTATGGCTAGATTCGAGGCATTCAGAGGTCGTTTCGCGAGGCAAGGGTGTGTTGGAATTGAGATTCGTTCGGATTGAGGTAAGTAACAGTTCTAAATTTGGTTATGAGGGTACGAAACCCCGTATTACGTATCATACATTTAGTTTTGAGGTGACGCACATGCTAGGTGACGGGCGTGTGGGCGTGCACCGTGGGAATTATGACTTAGTCAAATTCCGTGCAATCGTGTAGTTGTTTAATCTGTACATTCTCCATGTAGCAGAGAAATTGAACCACAAATCATATTAGAAATCATGTTTAGATTATGTGATAACACTGTAGGGACCCGCAGAGGTCGTGTACATATTGAATTATTTGCTAAATTATTATTTTGTACTTTGTCTCTATTGTTCCTTGTTGATACATTATATCATTTCGGTTGAGGCTGATTTTCATGATTTCTGAGAGCCCGAGAGACTGGAGAGATTGATGACTGAGTGAGGCCGAAGGCCTGATTGTGAGTTCTTATACTATAGCACGTGAGTTATCCGTGCAGATCCAAATATTATATTATAGCACGTGAGTTGTCTGCGCATCACATGAGTTGTCCGTGCGGATCCAGATATTATACTATAGCACGTGAGTTGTCAATGCAACACGTGAGCTGTCCGTGCAGATTATAGCGCTTGGGCTGAAGGAGCCCCTCCGGAGTCTGCACACACTCCCAGTGAGCGCAGGTACCTACTGAGTGCGAGTGCCGAGTGCTGAGTGAATATGAGGGCTGAGTGACTGTGGCCCTGAAAGGATGCATTTGATTTCACTATTGTTGCACTTAGCTGCCATGTATCACTGTCTTGAAATTTCTAAAAGATATTACACTTTGTTTTACTTAAACTTGTCTTGGAATAATTGTTTGACCTAATTTATCGAACTTGAGAGCATGCCTACCTTCTTATGTTGAAATCACTGTAATTGAACTATAACTGTGAAGCTTGTCACTACTTTCAGTTCTTTATTTAGTCTTGTTACTTACTGAGTTGGTTGTACTCACGCTACACCTTGCACCTTGTGTGCAGACCCAGGTGCATCCGGTCATGGCGATTGTTGAGTTGTGGAGTTTAGATTCTCGGAGACTATCGAGGTAGCTGCTTGGCGTTTCGCAGACCTTGTTTCTCCTTCCCCATCTTTCCACTTATTGTATTTAGTTTCAAATTATCATAGACAGTATTTTTCCGGACTTGTGATGTATAGATGCTCATGTACTCAGTGACACCTCGGTGTTGGGAACTTCCGCGTTGTATTTTTGGTTTCTATCCCGTTTATGAAAACTTTTATTGTTTAAATTGCTTATATTCGTTTTCTGTTAAAAGTGTTAGAATATCTTTAAATGTCGGCTTGCCTAGTACCACGATAGGCGCCATCACGACATGTCATGAAACTGAAATTGATCCAAATAAGATTTTTAACACGTCTTCTTAGATTTACGATACGGATTGTCCGAAGACTTGCATACATGAATCATTAAATACTTCATCTTTCCATCGTTTAGATCAATGAGTTGAAAATTATATTGAAGTGTTTTCTTATGCATTTTTATTCTTGCTCATTATTTTTAATTTTTAATGCTTATGAGGGTCTTTGAACTCCCCTAATTATGCCTAAAATGTCTGGCCAGTGTAGTCAACATTGTGAATTAATTGTCGTTAACGTGTTCCAGATAATAATTAGTGATATATACTATTAACAACATGATTTTTTTGTGTGACTATTATATTCCTTTTCTATTAAGTGGACAGTGAAGAGAAACATATATAACGTAAGAAAACGAACAAAAACAAAAGAAAACGAAAATAATTATAGGGGTTTGTGAGCTGGAGACATTATTATGATTTGTAACCTTGACATTTGTTTTTCGTTCTCTCTTTTTGGGTTCTTTTGCTTTTTATATATCTTTTTTTGTCAAAGTCATAAGAGAAATCTTCGTCTTCTTTAAGTAATGCTCCCTCCGATCACTTTTACTTGTCCATTATTCTAAGAATATATTTTTTAATTTACTTGTTCACTTTTATATATCAGGAGAAAAATAATTTATTTTTTCTGTTTTGCCCTTAGCATTAATTACTCATTTCAAATTATTTTTCAAATTCATTAAGATTATACATTAATTAATATGAGTATCATGGTAAATTATGCACTTATAGTTATTATTTTTTAAAGGGTGTGCAAAGTCAACAATGGACAAGTAAAAATGAAGGGAGAGAATATTCAATTTACAAAGAAATATTTATGAGGCTAAGTAAATCGCACTTTTCTAGTTCTGTCATAATTACAGGAGTCTCTCAACCACCTAATATTATCATTAAAATTGTTTTCCTCTTAACCTTACTGTGTGACATAAAATGTTAGAAATGAAAGAACATTGAATGCAAGCTTTTCGTTCATTTATTGCATTATTGCATATCTAACACAAATAAATTATCATCACGCAACTAACATTAAGAAGTAATTAACTGTGTGTAAAAGAAGTTATCCGTCAACTAATTTCCGCGTTTCATCAATTGATTGGTAAATTTTATTACAATTAATGATGACATTAGATTCTGTAAGAAAGCAGTAACAAAAAGAAAAGAAGGGTCCTACTAATTATAACTAGTATAAGTACCCGCGCAATGCGCGGACATAAATCATGTCAAATTATGATTTGAGTTATTTGGATTATGTGCAAATAACCTTAAAATTAAACCTTCTATATAAAAATTATAAATAATTATTAGATATTAATTAAGAAGCAGGATATGAAACCATTTTTCAAATTTCATATGGTTAGTAAATAATTACTAAAATAGAAAACATTCTTCTTGGCACTTGTTTTTGTTTTACGGTCAATATTAAAGAATACTAAACATGTAACGTTGTGATCTGTCTTGTTTGAGCAATTAAATCATATTATTTTAACAAAATTCTTACTACCACTTTATTTTTCATCTCAAATTTAAATAAGTCTTATCCTTCTACATTTTTATTCTTGAAATTTAATGTACTCTTACATTATTATCCTCTTACTTGGAACTCTTTCATCATTTAAATCTATCAATAATATTTTTGAGTATTATTTAGTAATTTAATATTTATTTTTAAATAAATTTAAAATATAAGTATCCTGCACTATCTCTATTTTTCACTTTATACATTCTCTTCCCTACTAAGAAAATTTAATTAGCTTTTTACATAAATATTTTACCTATACTCAAGATAGTATCACATTTTACATTAATATAACTTTGGATTAGTCTAAAAACTAATTACATATGTTCTTTTATAATGTTTCAAATCTATTGATTTTTTTTATAATTATGTTTTGTATTACGTGCAATTAATATTTTGTTCCTCTTTAGTTTCAAGATACAAGTTTTGGCTTTTAATTTTCATCAGTAAAATTACCTACATGAGATATTTATTTAGTATATTTATATTTTTAATTTGATGTCAAATTTTTATTTTTCTTTATCTAGTGAGACTTTAATTTTGTGGTCATATCCGTATTTTGAGTGTTCTCATCATAATTTTAATAATTTTCTAATCTCAAGGTCAAATAGTCTTTTCTTTTTATTTTTAATATATATATATATATATATATATATATATATATATATATATATTTTGAAATTTAATTATTTTTTTTTACTTTTGCTATAACGTTATCTAATATGTAATATTATCACGTTTTCATGTAAATATTTTTATTAACTTTCCACTTTATTTAATATTTTTATCCACTACTATTTTTAATATAATATATAGATATGCAATTTTTTTTATATTCAATTAAATATTTATTTTATTTTTAAACTATTGATTGATATTCTTAAACTTTTTAAATTTGTCAATAATATTTTTAAGTATTTTATACTTTATTTTATTTTCTAAAGCAATTTTTAGTATAAATATCTTCACATTATCTCTAATTTTGTTATAAATATAATTATATTTAAGGTGAATGTCTATACTTTAAAGAGATTTTAGGGTTTGTTACTTGGTGGCTAAGTCACTTTTCCCCTATAAATAGAGGGGCTCTATTCCATTGTAATTCATCCCAGATCAATAAGAATTCTCTCTCTACTTTTCTCTGTAATACTCTTCTTCTGCTTTTATTGTTGTATAACACGTTATCAGCACGAAACTCTACCGTCTCAAGAAACTCTTTGAGAAGACTAAGGTATAATTTTTCTCCTCTTTTAACTCTGACCGATATTATGAAACGAAAGTTCGTTGCCCTTAAAATTTTGGGCAAGAACTATATGTCATGGGTATTGGATGCTGAAATCTATTTAAATGCAATGGGTCTTGGAGACGCCATTAAAGATAAAAATAAAGCATCTACCCAAGACTGTGCTAAGGCCTTGATTTTCTTGCGCCATCACCTTGATGAAAGGTTGAAAATAGAATATCTCACAGTCAAAGATCCACTTGTTTTATGGAATGGTTTAAAGGAAAGATATGACAACTTGAAGTTGGTCACACTTCCACAAGCACGATATGATTGAGCTCATCTGAGGCTCCTAGACTTTAAGTCTATTTCTGAATACAATTCGGCGATGTTCAGAATTACTTCTAAATTGAAGCTTTGTGGAGATAATATCAGTGACTATGATATGCTTGAAAAACATTCACAACGTTTCATGCCTCCAATATGGTCCTGCAATAGCAGTATCGAGAGAAAGGTTTCAAGAAGTACTCTGAGTTGATTTCTCTTCTCCTTGTGGCTAAGCGAAATAATGAGTTGCTCATGAGAAATCACGATAATCGACCCACTGGGTCTACACCATTGCCTGAAGTGAATGAGGTGTATTCCCATTATGCTAAGCATGGAAAAGGCCGTGTCCCTATTCGTGGTCGTGGCCGTGGCCAAGGAAAAAATTTTCCTGGTGTTAATCATCCCCCAAAGAAAAATAACCACCAAAAGTGGAAAGGGAAAGATGAAAAGTCAAAAGCAAAGGGTTCAGAAACTGAATGATATCGTTGCGGTAGAAAAAGGCATTGGGTAAATATTTGTCGTATACCAAGATATTTGGTTGAGCTTTATCAAGCATCTTTAAAGAATAAAGGCTCTGAAGCTAATTTTGTCTCTGACAATAAATTTAACATCAACCATTTGGATGTGGTAGACTTCTTTGAGCACCCTGATGGAAAAATAGACCACTTGAACGGTGATAGATCCGTGGTTAAAGATAATTGAGTAGTTTGATTTTTATTTTTGCCTATTCGTAGTAGCTAGTGAATAAACATCATGTAATCACAATTTTCATTAGTATCAATTAGTATTATTTATTTTATGAAATAGTGTTAGTTCATTTTGATTAAATATAGTTCTCGAATCAAATGTTATTTCACCTAATGGTATTTTAGAATCATTCGTTACGTAATATACTAATATGCTACTATACTATAGGGTAGTTATACTGTCAGGTATATAAATTTTACATAATACCATTTGTACTTTTAATTATGTGCACGTTGTGAGTCAAAGTTGTACGTGAATATAAAAGAAGTTTTTCAACTTATGATATATACATGGATAAAACATATATGTAAATAATATGGGCATATGTGTGAGATTTAGAGAATTCTTAAATTTAGAGTACCCTAAATTTGTCCTAAAAAGCAAATTGTTGTTTAGTGTATTGTAATGATCCGATCGGTCGTTTTCGACATTTGCATTCCGTTCAGCTGTTTTAAGTCTTGAGTAGTTTCATATGACTTATTATGACTTGTGTCAATCGTTGGTTTTGATTTTCAGGTGATTCGGGATCGATTCGGAAGAAGGATTCTCATGTTAGAAGCTTTGAGTTAGAAGGGTTGACCAAGTTTGACTTTTGCGTATTTGACCTCGGATCAGAGTTTTGATGGTTCTGTTAGGTCTGGTTAGTGATGTTGGACTTGGGCGTATGCTCGGATTTGCATTTAGATATTTCTTGGAGGTTTTAGCGCTAATTGGCGAAAGTTGGCAATTCGGAGTTTTGGAATGTTCATAAGTTTGACCGGAAGTTGACTTTGATGATATCGGGTTTGGATTTTTGGTTTCGTGAATTAGAATAGCTTCCTTTTGTTATTTGGGACTTGTATGCAAAATTTGAGGTCATTCTGAGTTGAGTTGATATAGTTCGGTACGAGATTTGGAAGTTGAAAGTTCAAAAGTTCATTAAGTTCGATTTAAGGTGCGATTCTTGGTTTTGATGTTGTTATGCGTGATTTGAGGCTTCGAGTAAGTCTGTGTTATATTATGAGACTTGTTGGTATGTTCGGACGGGTCCCAAGGGGCTTGGGTGAGTTTCGGATACGTTTGGGTTGTGTTGCGCTCGTTTTTTTTTTTTTAATGTTTCGACGTCGTTTCCTCATGCATAAATGGTACCACATTAAGAAAATGAGCTCCAATTTCTGTTTTGATTAAAACATTAGATCCGTTTCGTAATTTTGGAACCATAGCAACTGGAATCATCAAGTTTCAACATCGTATGAGGAATTTATGGCCATTTTACTAAGAATTGGGGGTCCATATTTATTTCAAATTAATTACGAAATTACCACTAAATTCATATTTAAAAATCTACACTATTTTCAAATATTGAAACCAACATATCTCCTTCAATATAAGGTCAAATAGAGTGATTCAAGAGCCTAACTTGACTGGAATTTCACAAAAAATCTATTGGAGGCATCAAAAGTGAATTTCGGGATTGTTTGGCATAAGAAACGAGGCAGAACAATATTAAATCAAGGATTTTGTTCATTTAACATATTTTGAGTTGGGGAGCTCGGATTGGGATAATTTTGGAGATAATATTCACCACATGGATGAGATAAGTGTTCTATACTCAGTTGGAATTATATTTTATGAATCTATCTTCGTTTTTGGTATTTGATTGATGTTTTCAAGAGAGAAATTGAGAATTTTTGTCTAAAATTTGATAGAGTGAATTTTTGGGTTTTGAATATCGATTCGGAGTCGGATTTGAATGAAACTTATATGGTTGAACTTGTAATTGAATGAGTTATTGGATTTTATGAGTTTTGTTGGGTTCTGAGGTGCGGGCCCGAGTTTGACTTTTTGGTTGATTTTTGAGCTTTTGATTAAAGATTCAATCTTTATCGATTAAATTTATTTCTTTAGGCATTATTTGATGTATTTGAGTTGATTTTGGCTAGTTTTTAGTCATTCGGAGGTCGGTAGGCACGAGATGGAATTTTTAGAGCATCATTTGGCTTGCTCGGTATTGGATTTGGCTTGTTCGAGGTAAGTAACACTTCTAAACTTGGTGTTGCGGGTATGAAACCCCAAATTACATGTTATGTGATTGAGTTTGAGGTGACACACATACTAGGTAAATGGCGTGTGGGCGTGCACCGTGTGAATTGTGATTTAGTCGAGTTCATGGAACTATGTAGCTATCTTATCTGAACATTTTTACTGTACTCTATGTGTTAGAGCACTCGAGCTGTAATTTATGCTAGAAATCATGTTTAGGCTATATGCTGGTACTATTGGGACCCACAGTGGTTGTTCTTTGCTGTTGAGTTATTTTCTTAATTGCAGTTATGTACTCAGTCGCATTTGTAATTTCATATCCTATCTCAGTCTTTGTTATCGTATATTGTCACATCTCGCATCATTGATTAGGACTGCTTAGTATGAGTGTTGTGAGCCCGAGAGACTGGAGAGCTTGATGACCGAGTGAGGCCGAGGGCCTGTTGTGAGTGATATTTATGAGATCAGGGTGCACGTCAAAGCAGACTTTATTGATTCATGCCAGGATTTGGCTTATTATAGAGCTTGGGCTGGATCGGCTTCTCCAGAGTCTGCACACCCACAGTGGGCGCAATTGCTAGAAATCATATACATTGGGCTGGATCTGCCCCGGTTCATTTGTATTGGGCTGGATCTGCCCTGATTCATTTGCATTTTGGTTCATTTGCATTGGGACTGGATCTGCCCTGGTTTATTTGCATCTTGGGTTGGATCTGCCATGGGTTTGTTTGCATTTGTGCTGGATCTTCCCTGTACAGTACTGCAAGACTGAGTATTGAGCATGATTAGTGAAAATATGAGAAAATGAGATTGAGTACTCTGAGAGTGTGAGTACATGAGTTCATCATTGAGTCCATTGCATTTGACATGCGTACTTGAGATATAGGCATAGAGATGCATTTCCTCATGCTACCCGATTTTGGTGACATTCATGATTTCACCTGTATATTGACATGTAGGCATAGAGATGTATTTTCCTCATGCTATCTGAAAATGAAACATCTTGTTTATTGTTGAAAGATTTTTGGGAAAATCATAGTTTTTAAACTTATTCATATATTTTTGAGGTTTTCGGTGAAAGATCTGGGATCTACTGTTATACTTGAAAATCATGCTTATTTTCCGTAACTATGAACCATCAGCGTTATTTCTTGTACCGTCTTTATTATGTTATTATGAACTATTGCTGGTTATCGGAGTTGGACTCTGACCCTTGTCATATCTCGTCACTACTTTCAACCTAAGGTTAGATTTGTTACTTATTGAGTACATGTGGTCGGTCGTACTCATACTACACTTCTGCACCTTGCGTGCAGATGTTGGATGCTGATGTTGCTGCGTACGGCGGGAGCTGGATCTGAAAATGTACCTGCATTCCATATGGCTATCACTTGTCCTGGTAGCTTTAGTATTTCAGATCTGTTCACATATATTTCAAACACATGGTGTATTTTATTTTAAACCAGCTTTGTAAACTTTATATCTTAGAAACTCATGATTTGTACTACCAGTCCTTGGGGAGTTGTATAAATTCAGTTATCTTATCTTTGACTCACATCAATATTATTATATTATATTTCATAGTTAATTGGCTTACCTAGCGGGTTGGGTTAGTTGCCATCGTGACGATTTGAATTTTGTGTCGTGACATGTATGAAACTGAAATGAAGCAGAACTGATATAGATGAGTACTATTGTATTTTGGGGAAACTATCTTCCCTGCGCTTTACCTGATTTGCTAGATATTACCCAGATTTTAATGAGTTAATTACATTGGCTCCAGTTCCTTCGGGGACAGCCGATAAAAAACTACTTTGGCTCCTAAAGTTTCTGTTAATCATGTATTATATCAATTAGAATATCGGATTTGAGAAGGGGATCAGATCCTTATATTGCATCGTGGTTAAGAGGTCCTTATTTGATCTAAATGATTTGTCTAATGACGACAGAAAAACTGTGTACAGTCATTATTTTAATTATATACTGTTTAATTTTATTTTGTTATGTTAGAACTAACAGGTCATATATGTGAAATACAATTTTTGGTAAATACAAAAGTAAATAACTTATACATGTAAATAAATTTTTATTGTAACTCTAATAGAGTTTGTAAGAAATTAACCACAGTGGTAAAATTTTTTATGTCTTGTCATGATCAAATTCATGTATGATTGTGAGCAAAAGAAGTGAAAACCTGTCTTATTGAATTTGCTTCATTCTCGTTCCCATAAGAGAATATGGTAGTAATATGTGATAAGTTTGAAAGAAGACAAAATTATTACCGTGAAGATATCAATGCATGTGGACGTGACAATAGACAAAGTTATAATCGTCATCATTGTGGTAATGAGAATAATAAAGATTCTCAAAATAATCCTTCACACTGTGAAAGTAATGTTTGTCATATATTTGACATGAGAATTTGTAAAGCACATATAGATGATTATGGTCCATTCATGATGTGAATGTGACAACATGTGATTTATGAATACATATTCATTCTTGGAAGAATATGAACGTGCTAGTGGTAGTGAATATATTACTCACCTCTAGAAGGAGGGTTGAGATGAAATAAGCAAATAATTTCATTATTATGGCATGAATTGTCTAATGACGACAGAAAAACTGTGTACAGTCATTATTTTAATTATATATTGTTTAATTTTATTTTGTTATGTTGAACTAACAGGTCATATATGTGAAATACAATTTTTGGTAAATACAAAAGTAAATAACTTATACATGTAAATAAATTTTTATTGTAACTCTAATAGAGTTTGTAAGAAATTAACCACAGTGGTAAAAAATTTTATGTCTTGTCATGATCAAATTCATGTATGATTGTGAGCACAAGAAGTGAAAACCCATCTTATTGAATTTGCTTCATTCTCGTTCCCATAAGAGAATATGGTAGTAATATGTGATAAGTTTGAAAGAAGACAAAATTATTACCGTGAAGATATCAAGGCATGTGGACGTGACAATAGACAAAATTATAATCGTCATCATTGTGGTAATGAGAATAATAAAGATTCTCAAAATAATCCTTCACACTGTGAAAGTAATGTTTGTCATATATTTGACATGAGATTTTGTAAAGCACATATAGATGATTATGGTCCATTCATGATGTGAATGTACAACATGTGATTTATGAATACATATTCATTCTTGGAAGAATATGAACGTGCTAGTGGTAGTGAATATATCACTCACCTCTAGAAGGAGGGTTGAGATGAAATAAGCAAATAATTTTATTATTATGGCATGAATTGTCTAATGACGACAGAAAAACTGTGTACAGTCATTATTTTAATTATATACTGTTTAATTTTATTTTGTTATGTTGAATTAAAAGGTCATATATGTGAAATACAATTTTTGGTAAATACAAAAGTAAATAACTTATACATGTAAATAAATTTTTATTGTAACTCTAATAGAGTTTGTAAGAAATTAACCATAGTGGTAAAATTTTTTATGTCTTGTCATGATCAAATTCATGTATGATTGTGAGCACAAGAAGTGAAAACCCGTCCCATTAAATTTGCTTTATTCTCGTTCCCATAAGAGAATATGGTAGCAACATGTGATAAGTTTGAAAGAAGATAAAATTATTACCGTGAAGATATCAATGCATGTGGACGTGACAATAGACAAAATTATAATCGTCATCATTGTGGTAATGAGAATAATAAAGATTCTCAAAATAATCTTTCACACTGCGAAAGTAATGTTTGTCATATATTTGATATGAGATTTTGTAAAGCACATATAGATGATTATGGTCCATTCATGATGTGAATGTGACAACATGTGATTTATGAATACATATTCATTCTTGGAAGAATATGAACGTGCTAGTGGTAGTGAATATATCACTCACCTCTAGAAGGAGGGTTGAGATGAAATAAGCAAATAATTTTATTATTATGGCATGAATTGCCTAATGACGACAGAAAAACTGTGTACAGTCATTATTTTAATTATATACTGTTTAATTTTATTTTATTATGTTGAACTAAAAGGTCATATATGTGAAATACAATTTTTGGTAAATACAAAAGTAAATAACTTATACATGTAAATAAATTTTTATTATAACTCTAATAGAGTTTGTAAGAAATTAACCATAGTGGTAAAATTTTTTTATGTCTTGTCATGATCAAATTCATGTATGATTGTGAGCACAAAGTGAAAACCCGTCCCATTGAATTTGCTTCATTCTCGTTCCATTAAGAGAATATGGTAGCAATATGTGATAAGTTTGAAAGAAGACAAAATTATTACCGTGAAGATATCAATGGATGTGGACGTGACAATAGACAAAATTATAATCGTCATCATTGTGGTAATGAGAATAATAAAGATTCTCAAAATAATCCTTCACACTGCGAAAGTAATGTTTGTCATATATTTGACATGAGATTTTGTAAAGCACATATAGATGATTATGGTCCATTCATGATGTGAATGTGACAACATGTGATTTATGAATACATATTCATTCTTGGAAGAATATGAACGTGCTAGTGGTAGTGAATATATCACTCACCTCTAGAAGGAGGGTTGAGATGAAATAAGCAAATAATTTCATTATTATGGCATGAATTGTCTAATGACGACAGAAAAACTGTGTACAGTCATTATTTTAATTATATACTGTTTATGTTGAACTAACAGGTCATATATGTGAAATACATTTTTTGGTAAATACAAAAGTAAATAACTTATACATGTAAATAAATTTTTATTATAACTCTAATAGAGTTTGTAAGAAATTAATCACAGTGGTAAAATTTTTTATGTCTTGTCATGATCAAATTCATGTATGATTGTGAGCACAAGAAGTGAAAATCCGTCCCATTGAATTTGCTTTATTCTCGTTCCCATAAGAGAATATGGTAGCAATATGTGATAAGTCTGAAAGAAGACAAAATTATTACCGTGAAGATATCAATGGATGTGGACGTGACAATAGACAAAATTATAATCGTCATCATTGTGGTAATGAGAATAATAAAGATTCTCAAAATAATCCTTCACACTGTGAAAGTAATATTTGTCATATATTTGACATGAGATTTTGTAAAGCACATATAGATGATTATGGTCCATTCATGATGTGAATGTGACAATATGTGATTTATGAATACATATTCATTTTTGGAAGAATATGAACGTACTAGTGGTAGTGAATATATCACTCACCTCTAGAAGGAGGGTTGAGATGAAATAAGCAAATAATTTTATTATTATGGCATGAATTGTCATTGATCACATATTGTAATGACCCGATAGGTCATTTTGAGTTTTAACCTTTATTTTCGTGTTTTGAGACCTCGACTAGCACCAGTAAGTGTCCTCAATTTGCGTGCACAGTTCGGGTCTTGTTTCGGAAAGTTTTTATTTAAAATTGAAGAAAATGTGAAATTTTACCTTAAAAATAATTTAAGTTAACTACGGTCAAAATTTTATGTAAGCGGACTCGGATTTGTGTTTTGACTGTCTCGATGGGTCCGTATCGTGATTTGGGACTTGGGCGTAAGCCCGTAATCAAATTTAGAAGTCCCTAACTTGATTTAGCGTGATTTATTGAAAGCTAGTAATTTGAAGGCTTAAAGAATTCCTAAGTTTGACCGTAGGTTGCCTTTGTTGCTACCGGGTTCAGATTTCAGTTCTGGAACTTGGAATGGGTTCATTTCACTATTTATGACTTGTCTGCAAAATTTGGTGCAAAACAGAATTGATTTGACGTGATTCAGACGCCTGGTTGTAAATTTGCAAGTTCTTGAGTTTCTTTGAAAAATTTCATATATTTTGATGTTCGATTCGTAGTTCTAGGTGTTATTTTGATCGCGCGAGCGATTTTATATGATGTTTTTAGACTTGTGTGGATATTTGGTTTGCAGTCCCGAGGGCTCGGGTGAGTTTCGGACGCGTTTCGGAAAGTTCATAGGAGTTCAGATTTTTGCTGGTGCTCAGATCTCGCATTTGCTAGAAATAGGTCGCATTTGCGAGCTTCATCTGACGCCGTTATCACAAGTATTGTTCCAGTTTGCCATAGAGATGCTTCAGTTCTATTTGATCTGGGCTCTACTTATTCCTACGTGTCATCCTATTTTGCTGCATATTTGGTTGTGCCTCGTGATTCTTTGAGTGCTTCTGTGTATGTGTCCACGCCCGTGGGATATTCTATTGTTGTAGACCGTGTCTATTGCTCGTGTGTGATTAGTATTGGGAGCCTTGAGACTAGTGTAGATCTCCTACTTCTTGATATAGTAGACTTTGATGTGATTTTGGGTATGGATTGGCTGTCACCTTATCATGCTATATTGGATTATCACACCAAGACGGTGACCTTAGCCATGCCGGGATTACCTTGATTAGAGTGGAGAGGGACTCCTAGCCATTCTACAAGCAGGGTTATTTCTTATGTCAAGGCTAGATGTATGGTCAAGAAGGGATGTCTAGCTTATTTGGCCTATATTCACGATTTTAGTGCGGAGGTTCCTTCCATGGATTCGGTACCAGTTGTGCGTGAGTTTCCAGAGGTGTTTCCTGCAGATCTGCCAGGGATGCCACCCGACAGAGATATTTACTTATGTATTGATTTGTCTCTGGGCACTCAGCCTATTTCTATTCCACCATACCGTATGGCCCCACCGGTGTTGAAAGAATTGAAGGAGCAATTGCAAGATTTGCTTGATAAGGGATTCATTAGACCTAGTGTCTCACCTTGGGGTGCGCCAGTGTTGTTTGTGAAGAAGAAGGATGGCTCGATGAGGATGTGTATAAACTATCGGTAGTTGAACAAAGTCACTATCAAGAATAAATATCTGTTGCCGAGGAGTGATGACTTATTTGATCAGTTTCAGGGTGCCAAGGTATTTTCGAAGATTGGTTTGAGGTCTGGCTACCATATGTTGAAGATTAGGGAATCGGATGTCCCTAAGACACTTTTCGGACTCAGTATGGGCATTATGAGTCCCTAGTGATGTCATTTGGGTTGACAAATGGACCCATCAACATTTATGGGTTTGATGAACCGAGTATTCAAGCCCTATTTGGATTTTTTGTGACCGTATTCATTGATGATATCTTGATCTACTCCTGCAGTCGAGAGGATCATGAGCAACATCTTAGAGTTGTACTTCAGACTCTGAGAGATAGTCAGTTATATGCCGAATTTTCAAAGTGTGAGTTTTGGTTGGACTCAGTCACCTTTTTGGGACATGTTGTATCGGCCGAGGGCATAAAAGTGGATCCTAAGATGATAGAGGCGGTTCAGAACTGGCCTAGTCCTACTTCAGCTACAGAGATTCAAAGCTTCATGGGTTTGGCGGGGTATTATCACCGGTTTGTGAAGGGGTTTTTATCCATAGCAGCCCCATTGAATAGATTGACCCAGAAGGGTGCTCCATTCAGGTGGTCGGATGAGTGTGAGTTGAGCTTTCAGAAGCTCAAGACTGCCTTGACTACAACGCCAGTGTTGGTGCTGCCCACAGGTTCAGGACTACACGGTGTATTGTGATGCATCACGTATTGGGCTCATTGTAGTATTGATGCAGGATGGCAGGGTGATTGCATACATGTCACGGTAGTTGAAGGTGCATGAGAAGAATTACCCTGTTCATGACTTAGAGTTGGAAACCGTTATTCATGCACTGAAGATTTGGAGGCATTACCTCTATGGCGTGTGATGTGAGGTGTTCACAGATCATCGGAGTCTACAGTATTTGTTCAAGCAAAAGGATCTCAACTTGAGGTAGCGGAGGTGGTTGGAGTTGTTGAAAGACTATGATATCACCATTTTGTATCATCCCCAGAAGGCCAATGTGGTGGCCGATGCCTTGAGTAGAAAGTTTGTGAGTATGGGTAGCCCTGCGTATATTCCAGTTGGTGAGAGGCTGGTTGCATCAGATGTTCACGCTTTGACCAATCGGTTCATGAGGTTAGATATTTTGGAGCCCAGTCGTATTCTAGCTTGCACAGTCTCTTGGACTTCTTTGTATGAGTGCATCAGAGAGCATCGGTATGATGACCCCATTTGCTTGTCCTTAAGGACACGGTGCGACACGATGGTGCCAAGAAGGTTACTATTGGAGATGATGGGGGTGTTGTGACTGCATGGTCGGATTTGTGTGCCCAATATGGATGGGTTTCGTGAGTTGATTCTTGAGGAGGCCCACAGTTCCCGGTATTCCATTCATCCGGGTGCCGCCAAGATGTATCAGGACTTGCGGCATCATTATTGGTGAAAGAAAATGAAGAAGGATTTAGTTGCATATGTGGATCGGTGTCTGAATTGTCAGCAAGTAAAGTATGAGCATCAGAGGCCTGGTGGTTTTCTTCAGAGGCTGGAGATTCCTGAGTGGAAGTGGGAGCGTATTACCATGTATTTTGTTGTTGGGTTCCCACAGACTCAGAAGAAGTTCGATGTGGTATAGGTCATTGTGGACAGGTTGACCAAGTCGACACATTTCATTCCAGTAGTAGTTACCTATTCTTCAGAGCGGTTGGCTGAGATCTATATCCGCAAGATCGTCCGTCTTCACGGTGTGCCGATTTCCATCATTTTTGATCTAGGTATGCAGTTCACCTCGCACTTTTGGAGGGCCGTACAACGTGAGTTAGGCAGACAGGTTGAGTTGAGTACAACATTTTACCCCTAGATGGACGGACAGTTCGAGCGCATCATTAAGATATTAGAGGATATGCTTCGCTCTTGCATTATGGATTTTGAGGGTTCTTGGGATTAGTTCTTGCCGCTTGCGGAGTTTTCCCACAACAACAACTACCAATCGACTATTCAGATGGCTCCCTATGAGGCATTATACGGTAGGCGGTGTTGTTCACCAGTTGGTTGGTTTGAGCCGGGGGAGGCTCGGTTGTTGGGTACCGATTTGGTTCAGGATGTCTTGGAAAAGGTCAAGATGATTCAGAATCAACTTCGCACAGCTCCGTCTAGGCAAAAGATTTATGCCGATCTATCACGCCCCGAGCCTGGGGATGGGGTGGGGGGTGGGGCGAGATCGGCACCCGGGCCTCTGAACATATAATGTCATACTTTGGCCATGGGCCACATTGCAAGACAATTTGCGAAGCAAAATATAAAACTGAATGGAAACCAACGCCGACTAAACATCAATATAAAGCTGAGCCGGCAAGGCCGTCATAACTGCTACAGCTGACAAACCAACAAAATATACATACAAGGCCTACAAGCCCAACATACTGCACTAACTGACATGTTATGTCTACAAGCCTCTACTGATGGATGTACCATGATCGGAATAGGGCCCCGACCTACCCATAACCTATAGACATATATACACAAGATGTACACAAAACTTCTAGACCCGACAACTCTGAAGGACGTGGAGCTTACCGATAAAACTGAACTCGGGCAACACCTATTGAGGAGATCTACCCGCATGTCTGTCTGAACCTGCACGCATGAAATGCAGCATCCCCAGAGAAAGGGACGTTAGTACGAAATAATGTACCGAGTATGCAAGGCAATAAAATAACTAAAAGATGAAACTGAACTAATAATATAATAACTGAAAGTAACTGGGAGTCAAAGATGATCTGGAGATATACTTACCTGCTGATACTGAATCAACTCTCTCAATATAGTAAGTAAAATAAGTGTCCAGCCCTATAAGGCTCGGAATGTGTAACTGCTCCGCCGTAGTAGGCTCGCTCATAGGCACTCGGCCATACTAGGCTCTGTATCTCGGCCATTCCGGGCTCGCTCATAGGCGCTCGGCCACAATAGGCTCGGTATATAACTTACCATCTGATCAGAGGTTGCCCAATAAGGGCCTGCCCACAGATTATAGCTTGATGGTGGTGAAAATACTGTAATACTGTATATATATATATATAGAACCTCTTCTCTCTTGACTGGAAGAAGACAATACTCAATTGAATATAAAGTCCCGATAAGGGAGAATACTGTAATTTATGATACTAGGATAATGTACATAAGTTCAGGAATACAACTTCTCTTTATACCTCGTTATCAAATGTATGTAATTACGAGATTATACCAAAATGAAGGAAGGGATTAGCCTTAACATACCTGGAGTAGGGAAAAATCCGTATAATATTCTTGAGAAGGATTACACCGTACTCCCTTTGAATCAAAATATCCCGTTGCTATTATAATATGGAGTCTCGTATGAATTTCCAAATCCCCTCTCCTTAGTTCGTGGCTTTGCCTTTCTGTATAACTCCCTTACCAAATGGAGTTTGATATTAATTCAAGATAAGTGTAGGGATGATTATCGTTCTTGGCTTTGCATTCTGTATAACTCCCTTACCAAATGAAGTTTGGTATTAATTCAAGATAAGTGTAGGGATGAGTATTGTTCTTGGCTTTGCATTCTGTATAACTTCCTTACCAAATGAAGTTTGGTATTAATTCAAGATAAGTGTAGGGATGAGTATTGTGACTTCTCTTTCTACGTGTTTGCAAGGAGTGGATTAGGATATTATCCATGTGTCCTCTTAATTCAATGGTCTAAAGTCAAGAGTCACTTATCCAATATTCCTCCACTTGCTGCCACGTGAGATGGGGCTTTGTCCCCACCTATAATTATCCATAAATCCTTAATTACATGGTTAATCTCCCATTAAACCAATAATTAACCAATTATCCACATAATTAAGAGTTATCTCAAATTACTTAAAATACTACTCATTTTTAATACACTTTATATATCATACTATCATGGTCATATGGTACCTTGTATGGCACTAGTCCATAAATACGGGGTATCATAGCTTGGACCGTATTTTATCCCAAATTGCCAAACTTCGACAAAACTCATTTCCTTCTATTTTCTTACCCTCTCTCCTTCAAGAATTTACTCATCACGTGTTTGAAATAACATAATGCTTATAATCCCAAAATAACCTCATTCCCGAACTTATGTCGATTAACTTACGATAAAACTTTAACGTATGAAAACATGAGACGTAACACGATCAGAGAGTTAATGATGTTGTATTCATGGTTGGGGAGAGGGTATTGCTATGGGTTTCACCCATGAAGGGTGTGATGAGGTTCAGAAAGAAGGGCAAGTTGGGCCCTAGGTATACCAGACCCTTTGAGATTCTGGAGAGAGTGGGTGAGGTGGCCTACAAGCTTGAAATTCCACCTAGTTTATCAGCAGTTCATCCGGTGTTCGATGCCTCCATGCTCCGAAAGTATCACAATGATCCGTCCCATATGTTAGATTTCAGCTCAGTCCAATTGGACAAGGATTTGACTTACTAGGAGGAGCCGGTGGCCATTCTAGTTCGAAAGTTGAGGTCTAAGAGTTATCCTTCAGTTCTAGTGCAGTGCAGAGGTCAGTCGATTGAGGAAGCCTCGTGGGAGTCCGAGTCTGACATACGGAGTAGATACCCACACCTTTTTACCAGTTCAAGTACCTTTCTATGTCCGTTCGAGGACGAATGTTTCTTTTAGAGGTAGAGAATGTGATGACCCTATAGGTTATTTTGAGTTTTAGCCTTTATTTTCGTATTCCAAGACCTTGACTAGCTCCCTTTAGTATTCCAAGACCTTGACCTTGACCTGATTTGGACGTCCGGTTGTAAATTTGCAAGTTCTTGAGATTCTTTGAAATATTTCATACATTTTGATGTCTGATTCATAGTTCTAGGTATTATTTTGGTATTTTGATCGCGTGAGCTAGTTTGTATGATATTTTTAGACTTGTGTGAAAGTTTGGTTTGGAGCCCCGAGAGCTCAAGTGAGTTAGAGACGCGTTTCAGAGATTTCATAGGAGTTCAAATTTTTGTTGGTTCTCAGATCTTGCATTTGCGAGAAATAGGTCGCATTTGTGACAGTCGCATTTGCGAGCTTCATCATTGCATTTGTGAAGAGCATATTGGCTTGAAGAGTTCGCATTTGCGAACTCCCAATCGCATTTGCGATACTGGGCATTGGACGCATTTGCGATCATAGGGATCGCTTTTGCAAATCGTCCATGTTTGCATTTGCGAACAAATCATCGCATTTGCGATGACAGCAGGGGTGTGATATTCTTTGCATTTATGATGGATTCATCGCATTTGCGAACCCCCGGTCGCAATTGCGACATCTGTGACTGGATAAAAGCTGAGGGACGGGATATTTAGCCTCATATTCATATGTTGGAACCCTAGGCTCGATAGGAGATGATTTTGAAGAGGGAAATTTATCTACAAACTTTGGGTGAGTGATTCTAATCCTATTCCATTAATTTATCTTAGATTTTAACATCAAACTCATGTGAGTCAAAGTGAAAATTTGTGAAACCTTGTCAAGTTTTTGAAAAATAAGAAATTGAGTTTTGAGAGTCGATTTGGACTCGAATTTTGAAACTAATCACATATATGAACTCGTGGGATCATGGGTAGTCAGAATCTACCATTGGACCCGGGTTTTGACCGGGCGGGCCCCGGGTTGACTTTTGCTGACTTTTTTGGAAAAGTGTAAAGATCTTTGTTTTATCTATTGTAATTGATTTTTCGAGCATTGTTTGATGATATTAAGTCAATTTTGGTTAGATTCGATTGGTTTGGAGGCGAATTTTAGAGGAAAGGCCCCAGTTGAGCTTTGATTTGGTTGCAGAGCAAGGTAAGTATTGGGTCTAACCTTGATTTGAGGGAATTAGGAACCCTTGAACTATATGTTATGTGAATTACATGTGAAACAACGTATATGCGAGGTGACGAGTATATATACGCTGTTAAAATAATTGTTCCCATGCCTTTTCGTATTTCATGAATTATCTCATTCTATGCCTTAATTGTTACATGGCTTAATTACTTTTTGTGTTGTAATTTGTTACTTGTCATTAATTATTCTTGTATTGAATTGTTCGTTCCTTCCATGACTCCGTGATTAATTGCTACTTGCGTTAATTGTCTTACTTGCACACCTTAATTGTCACATACTTGACTTGTCTTGTTGCTTTTGTATTATTTGTAGCATTCCTTTGATTAGTACGTGGTTCCTTTATTGCTTTGTTTTCATATTCTTTAATTATAGAGATTCTTGTAAATTGAGCTATTGGATTGATTACATTTATTGAAATTGTTTAAGGATCGGGTTGCACGCCGCAACGGTTGTGATATGGAGGAATAAGGGAGGATTTTGATATTGATTATAAATAATATAGTGAGATCGGGTTATGCGGTGCAATAATTGTGTACGTAATACTTGATATTGATAAATTATGACATGGTGAGATAAGGGAGGATTATGACATTGATTATGATGATATGGTGGGATCGGGTTGCGCGCTGCAACAGACTTTTTATGTGATTCTTGATATTGATAAATGATGCTATGGTGAAATAATAGAGGATTGTGCGTGCACGGTGGGATCGGGTTGCGTACCGCAACAGATTATGTATGTTGTGTTCGTTGTTGTTATTGTGTTGTTTTCCAGCATTGTTACATGAAATTATGAGATATGTAATTCTGGGTTCACTGATTGCGAGGATTGAGTTCATTTTTATAGATTAACTGCCTTACTTTCATTTCCTGTTTTTCCTTCCCTGTTGTTATTATTATTACCGTGTACATGTTATTGTAAGTTACCCGCCTTAGTCTCGCCACTACTTCATCGAGGTTAGGCTCGTCACTTACAGAGTACATGGGGTGGGCTGTACTCATACTATAATCTACACTTCTTGTACATATTTCGGAGTGGGTCCTAGCGACGTCCAGTAGATTTACTCGGATCTAATACTTGACAGATACTTGAGGTACATGTGCACAACGTTTGCAGCCCTGAATTCCCCTTCTACTTTTTAGCTGTTTATTTTGATTCAGATAGTTATGTTTATTTCAGACCATTATTTGTAGTATTCTAGACGGTTATGTATTTGTGACACTAGTTCTGGGATTGCATTTGGATTTCGCCGCTTATTAGTTTATTTACTCCATTCCAGTCTATTCAGCTTATTAGTATTCATTTTCTTTGAATTGTTAAAAATGGTTAATAACTATATCTAACGTTGGTTTTCCTAGCAAGTGAAATGTTAGGCGCCATCACGGTCCCGATGGTGGGAATTTCAGGTCCTGACATGTACCTATTGTGATTATGCCAAAATATTATGGCAATGTGAACTTATCTTGCCTATAATGATTTTGACCATGACCATTATGGTATAACTTTCCCCTTGAAAGAGATATTCACCATATGGATGTTGATGAATATGTGGTAGTACAAAATTAATTAAGAGCATGGAACAACCAATTATTACTATTTTGGAGGGATAAAATTGATTATAAAGAAGGCATTGTGTTGTAGTGAGTCTCAAAGAAACTTATTGAGTTTCTAGTATTTGCAAAAATGGTTGGTTATATTGAGACTATAGATAAAGTATAAGATTTAATATCTTCTATTACTACAACTTGTAGCGGGGTAACATATATGTGAAAAACTACCCGTTTTATTCTCCAAGTAACCCAATCTGCTAGGTAAGCGAGCAACTAACTATCTAATTTAATGAGGTTTATTAAGAGAATTAATGATAATACAACTGAAATATTATACAAAGTATTTCCCAAGGACTGGAAGTATAAATCACGAGCTTCTAAGATTTAGATTTTTACAAAACTGAATTGAAATAATTACAACATCTGTTTGAAATGTAAATGAACAGAATTCAAATCTAATGCTACCAAGGACAAGTGCTAGCCATAACTGGAGCGCAGGTACATCTTCAAATATAGCTCCCGCCGTACGCAACAATCTCAACATCCAACATCTGCACGCAAGGTGCAGAAGTGTAGTATGAGTACAACCGATCCTATGTACTTAATAAGTAACAAACCTAACCTTAGGTTGAAAGTAGTGGCGAGCTGGGACAACGGTCAGAGTCCAACTCCAATAACCAGCAATAGTTCATAACAATATAATAATGATGATACAAGAAATAGCTCAGGTCATTCACAGTAACGAAAAATAGGCATGCTTTTCAAGTATAACAGTAAATCTCAAATCTTTCATCGAAAACACCAAAAAATAGGAGTAGGTTTGAAAACTGTGATTTTTCCAAAAAAACAACTTTCGACAAACAGTTAACAAGGCTCATTATCAGATGGCATGAGGAAAGTACATCTCTATGCCTACATGTTAATGTGCATGTGAATGTCATAAATGTCACAGAACCGTGTAACATGAGGGAATGCATCTCTAAGCCTATGTGCCAAGTATACATGTCAATGCAATGCACCACAGTGATGAACTCATGTACCCACACTCTCAGAGTACTCAACCTCATTGTCTCACACTCCCACTCATCACGCTCAATCATTCAACACACTCGATCACTCAGCATTGTACGGTACCTGTTGCGGCTCGCAGTCCGAACCTATCATGAACCAATAGAACCTGCGCTCACTGTCGGTGTACAGACTCCAGAGGGGCGGATCCTGCCCAAGCACTAATATAGCCTGCTGCGGTGTGCAACCCGATCCACATATTGCCCGAAGGCCTGTTGCAGTGCGCAACCCGATCCATATATAGCCATAAGGCTTGTTGCGGCGTGCAACCCGATCCACATAATACCTGCTGCGGCGTGCAACCCGACCCCATCAATATCACTCACAATCTGTCCCTCAGGCCCCAACTCAGTCATCGATCTCTCTAGTCTCTCGGGCTCACAAATCTCATGCCAATCAGCCCAAATAATGGCAACAATATGATGTGACAATAAATTTTAATAGAGACTGAGATATGATATGTAAATGAATGAACATGACTGAGTATGTAGATGCAATTTAAGAAAATAACTCAACAGCAGAGATGACCTCAGTAGGTACCAACAGAATAAGCATATAGCCTAAACATGATTTCTAATATGGTTCAAAGCTCAATTTCTCTAACACGTGGAAATTTCATGGATAGAAACAAGATTAATTAACTACACAGTATCACTGAATCAACCGAGTCATAGTTCACGCGGTGCACGCCCACACGCCCACACGCCCGTCACCTAGCATGTGCGTCACCTTAACACTAAGCACATAACATGTATATTCAGGGGTTCATACCCTCAGCACCAAGTTTAGAAGTGTTACTTACCTCGAACAAGCCAAACGATGCTCCAAAAATACCATCCTGTGCGTACCAACCTATGAACGACTCGAAACTAGCCAAAAGCAACTCAGATACATCAAATAATGCCAAAGGAAACAAACCCAATCGATAAAGGTCGAATCTTTAATCAAAAGTCCAAAATCAACCAAAAAGTAAAACCCAGACCCGCACCTCAGAACCCAACAAAACTCACAAAATCTGACAACCCATTCAATTACGAGTCCAACCATACTAGTTTCACTCAAATCTGACTCCAAATCGACGTTCACAACTCAAAAATAGACTCTATGAAACTTTAGACAAAACCCCCCAATTTCTCTTTGAAATCATCAACCAAAAGTCAAAACAAGGATAGATTCATGAAATATAGACAAAACTGAGCTAAGGATACTTACCCCAATTAGTGTGGTGAAATTCCTCTTCAAAGTCTCTCAAAACTGAGCCCCAAGCCTCAAAATATGAAATAATAGCTCAAAGGTCCGAAATAGAGGACTTATAACAATGCCCAGACTTCCTTCTTCGCGTTCGCGACCTTCCCCTCGCGTTCGCAATGAACAAATTTCTCAATAGCCATTTCCAAACTCTTCCCAAATAGCCTCAAGTATAATGGTCATAACATTTTGTATAGAACTCCAAATGACAAATGGTTTGATTTTCTGAAAACTAGACATCAAGGGCTACAACTTTTATTTTTGGATCATCTCCAAATTCGTTATATATTGCAAGATATAAGCTTCAAATGTCAGACAACGGAGAGCAGAAATTCCTTCTTCGCGAACGCAAGAGTCAACAAAATCCCAGCAGCCAAATCCTTCTTCGCGAGCGCGAAGAACAAAACCAAACATCAGAAAACCAATATCCAAAGTAGTCCAAAATGATCCGATAATACCCGAAACTCACCCGAGGCCCCTGGTACCCCATCCAAATATACCAACTAGTCCAATAACATAACGCGAACCTAATCGAGGCCTCAAATCATGCATAACAACTTCGATACAACGAATCACACCTCAAATCAAAATTAATGAGCTTTGAACTTTCAACTTCCAAAACTCGCACCGAAATGAACTCAAATTTTGCACACAAGTCCCAAATGACATAACAAAGCTTTTCCAATTCCCAGAACCATAATCCAAATCCGATACCATCAAAGTCAACTCCTGGACATATTTGTGAACTTTCCAACCCTTCAAATTTCGCACTTTCGCCAATTAGTGCCAAATCCTTCAATCCAAATGCAAATCCGGGCATACGCCCAAGTACAAAATCACTATCCGGACCTAATGGAACCATCAAAACTCCGTTCCGAGGTCAAATTCACAAAACTAAAACTTGGTCAACTCTTCCAACTTAAAGCTTCAATAATGAAATTCATTCTTCCAAATCGATTCCGAATAACCTGAAAACCAAAATCGACGATTCACACTAGTCATAATACATCATACGGAGCTACTCATTCCCTCAAACTACCGAGCAAAGTGCAAATGCTCAAAACGACCGATCGGGTCTTTATAAGTTCTTACTACACAAATAAAAGAATGCCACAATAAAGTAGAAGTTTATTGATGTAAAACCCTATATCACAATAAACTTGGAGTTTATTGATAATTGCACATGTCATGGTGTAAACCTGAAGTTTATCAATACTGATAATTTATGCAGTTTGTATAATTGGTTTAGCCATATTAATTTAAGTACGATGTGCAAAAATAAAAGAGAATTCACATGGGTAAATATTAAAGAACTAGAAAGTTCTTTACGAATTCTCTTATGTTTCTTGTTCTCATTAATTAATAGACCAACTAAAATTGGGATTGAATCCCATGAATGCTATAAATATCAAGGTGAATATAGGCCCATTCACCTGCCATGTACATCATATAAGATGCATCTATGAGATGGTTTCATGTGCGATTATTATTAACCCGCAACCTGGTGTTTGCGAGGTAACATGCTCAATAATTTAATTTAGAGCATAATTTTCAGATTTTCTATTCAAGATATTTCATCTTGATAAATTGATTTATATCACAGTTAGTTTAGCCAAATATTTTATTGAGTGCCTCCACTTAATAGCTAAACTATTGCTCATGAGAACAAAGTTATCTATATCAGTTTGATATAGTTATATACAAAAATAAATTACATTCTTCCCTCACAAGTGGTTCAGGGTCAGGAAGTAAATAATTTCATCTTATTATTATTGATGTGCGATGTGTATTGTGATTAACACCATAACGCACAAAAGTGAATTTCCCAAGTTGAGGAAGCAAGTTAGTTTTTCTAACATGAGGGGAAGACAGGATAAACAGTTGAGAAAATGTTACATAAAATGAATTATCATTTGTACATCTCGATCCTCGAATAAGATAATATGAACGTGAAGTTTATAAAAAGATAATTCATCTGCAATATATTGCAAAGCATGCCATACGCATATGCTAGCCCAAAGAAAGTAACTATATTCTCACTGCAAATGCTCCTATTAGAATAAGTCCTAGAAGGACAAAGTCTATTGTATGCTTAAAGCGTATAGACAAATCAGTTTCAAATAAAATTCTTGATAGAGAAGATGAACAAATGATCAAAATGATTATAATAAGGAGGCAAGTTATCTAGAAGATCACATGACATAATACTTCATAAAATTTCAGGAGAAGTTCAAGTACCTGAAGATATGAATGAAGACATCTCTATGCTATGTATTTATAAAGAAAAAAGAGGCTGGAACCGATATAAAATGTTCGTCGATGGCATCTATGGTAGCGCTAAGTGTAGATGAGGATCTCAAGCCTATCGAATACAGACACAAAAATATTGGCCAAATGGTTAGAATATTTTCCCACCTGGGTTTTATTTTAGTTAACATTTTAATGAAGCACATTATCTGTTGAATACATTGAAGGGGGAGTGTTATAAATAGAATTATATTTAAGGTGAATGTCTATATTTTAAAGAGATTTTAGGGTTTGTTACTTGGTGGCAAAATCATTTTTTCCCTATAAATAGAGGGGTTCTATAACGACTCGACATGTTGTTTTGCTTTCTAGATCTCCATTCCCCTAAATTAAGACTTCCAGTATGTGATTTTACTGTTTTATGACTTGCGGGTATGGTTGGTTTAGGTTTAGAAGATTTCGAGTTAAAATCAGAACACTTAGTTTCTTAATAGTGGCCTATGATGGCCAAGTTTGACTTGAGTCAACGTTTTGAGTAAACAATCTCAGAAACGGGATTTGATGGTTCCAATGGGTTTATATAATGATTTTGGACTTAGGCATGTATTCAGATCGGATTTCGGGTTATCCAGGAGCATTTCAACGCTTAATGTTGAAAGTTGGTTCATTGAAGGTTTTCTAGTTCTTTAAATTTGGTTTGGAGTAGACTTTGGTGTTATCGAGACCCGTTTGGGATTTTGAGCCTGGGAATAGGTCCGTATGGTGATTCATGACTCGTACGCAAAATTTGGTATCATTCCGAGTAGTCTAAGAATGATTCGGCGCGTTCATAGCTAGTTAAGAAGTTTCAAGTGCATAAGTTGATTCAATTTGGTTTTGGGATGCGATTTGTAGTTTCGATGTTTTTTTATGTGTTCCGAGGGTTCGAGCAGGTCCGCATTATGGTTATAGACTTTTTGGTGCATTTGGATGGGGTCCCGGGGGGATCGGGTGCATTTCGGACCACTCGGAGCTAAGTCCAAAACTGCTGGTGTGATGTTCTGGTTTCCTTATTCGCGGACGCAGAAGGACCCGCGCGATCGCGAAGAAGGATTTGGGGAATGGGTGATGTTTTTCTTCACGTTCATAAAGCGGGGGTCATGTTCACGGAGGCTTATGACCGGTGGCCTTCGCATTCGCGGTTGACTCATCGCGTTCACGTAGAAGACCTGTGCATGGGCCTGGGTAATTCAGTTGCCTTTCGTATTCGTGAATGAAGGCACGCGTTCGCCATGAGAGGGCGGCTCAGTGCATCGCGTTCGTGAGTGCCTTCTCGCGATCGCGTAGAATGCTTTTCCTGGGTTCATGAGTTTTGCCTTCGTGATCGCGAGGGCTTGTCTGCGATCACGAAGGAGGCAGACCTGGGCAGTGACTTAATAAAAATCGGGATTTTGGCCTTTTTGTTCATTTCTCTCATTTGTTAGCCGATTTTGGAGCTTTGTAGAGAAGAATTTTCACCTAACATTTTGAGGTAAGTATATTCTACACATTGTGAGTTTAATACCTGGATTATGGGTAGATCTTAATATGAAAATTGTAGAAATTTTAGTATTTTGCTGAAAAATCTATGTTTTGATAAAAAATGGGATTAGACCACGAAAATGATTATGGAATTGAGTAAAAATTATATATTTGTGTTCGTAAGGTGCTGAGTAACAATTATTTACAATAATTTCTTAAATCCGGGTCCGTGGGGTGAATTTTAGGAATCTTCCAAATTGGGTTGGGTAATCACTTTAATAGTTAAATTATGAACTTTTGAATAACTATTGATTAGTTTGTACAACCTTTGGCTAGTTTCAGATTGTTCGGCAATGACTTGAGGCTTTTAGAGTGATTTGTGGATTGGAAAGTGGACTTGGGAACGATGCAAGTCTCTTGCCTAACCTTGTAAGAGGAAATTAACCCCATAGGTATTTAAATTGTATTTGCTACTAATTGTGGGTGCTACATATGCACAAAGTGACTAGAGTCCGTGCATAGCTAAAATTCATGTTATGTCCGGGTAGACATAGGCCTTTAGTATGCTATTACTTGCACTATTTGGACTCAACTTGCTAGTTTAATTGCTTGTATAAATAAGTAAAACTTGGTTAAAGATTATGTTAAATCGAGCTTCATTAGTTAGAAAGTTGGCGGAATGTTTAATTGTTGATGGAAATTATATACTTTCATGGGCTTACCTTGGAGTTGTAAATATGCAATTCAAAATCCGAAGAGTTTCCCTATTCATGTGGTTCAGGCTGAACGCCTCGTCAATATATATATATATATATATATATATAGTTAACCTAGTGCTATGATATAATGTTGTCACGACCCAAAATCCATTAAAGGTCGTGATGGCGCCGGACACCGCTGTCAAGCAAGCCAAAAATAAATACTTAATTTGGTTCTCATTTTTAATATTTCTGAAAGCATATTTCCTTCAATTAAATAGTAAAAGATGGAGTTTACAAAATACATAATAATATCTTTAAAAATTCCAATACAGTGCAACCCATAATCGCCCAAAACTCGGAGTCACAAGTGCATGCACATCAACTAGGAATATAAAATAAAATACAACATCTGTCCAAAATATAAATTGGACAGGAAAATATAAATACTCTGAAGGATACTCTGCTGGCTGCGGACTCGTAACGTGGAGTGCAGCTCACCTAAGTCCCCGCAATAATCGCGCCTTTGTGCCCACGAGGCCACTAGACATATATGCACCTGTACAAAAACGTGCAGTAAGTATAGCATGAGTACGTAAATCAACGCGTACCCAATAAGTATCCCGCCTAACCCCGAAGAAGTAGTGACGAGGGGTCGACTTCGACACTTACTAAGGGCCAACAATATGATGATATGAACTTCTAATTAAGCATGTTATATATAATAATAAAACTCAGAATAAGAAATAACTGAACAATTCATCGCCCTATTTAAGGACCCAAATCACTTTCTTCATTTAAAACAAATAATCTTTCAAATAATGAATGTATACCAATTATAAAAGGAACTTTCAGTTCTATTATCACACACGAATATAACCAAGGACGTTCGGCCCGATCCAACATAAATGTAAACTGTACACTGTCGAGGGTCGAACGGCGCGAACCATAGATGCATCTATTACCCCGCTCGCGGATCATACATGCGACACGGTCAAATATAAATTACCAATAAATCATAACTCTTTTTGATTCTTTTCAAAATAAAGACAGTTCAACTTGAAGCTTTTAAATCTTTAAAATCCTCAACTTAGTTTCATTTGATACCCCGCTCGCGGATCATACATGCAACGCAGTCAAATATAAATTATCAATAAATCATAACTCTTTCTTGATTCTTTTCAAAATAAAGACAATTCAACTTGAAGCTTTTAAATCTTTAAAATCCTCGACTTAGTTTCATTTGATACCCTTAACAAATATAATCAAATAACGGTGTCCACAAAGCATGGTGTAAACCTAAAACTACTCGGACATAAACATGAATAGTAGCTACGTACGGACTCTCGTCACCTCGTGTGTACATAGCCTCCCACAATTAACAACACATATTAATTAACTCCACCTATGGGGTAAATTCCCTCTTACAAGGTTAAATAAAAGACTTACCTCGCTCCGAAATTCTATAACCGGCTCCAAAGCCTCTCTAACACCTCAAACCGATGTCCGTCGCTCCAAAACTAGTCAATAAATGAGCAATTCCATAAATATATACTCTAATACTCATTATAATCCTATTTACAATAATTTCCAACTCCGTTCGAAAAGTCGATAAAAATCACCCTCGGGCACACTTGCCCGGATTCTGAAAATTTTCGAAGACAAACTTTACCCATAGCACGATATATAATTTATTCTCAATTTCATACCCAAATTCGTGATCAAAATCCAAGAATACCAATTTCTAGGTTTTTCTTCAAAATCCCATTTTCTACAAATTTTCATGTCTAAATCCATATATAAACCTTGTATTTAACTCACAACTAGAAGAAATCACTTACCTCTTGATGATGATGGAACCCCCTCTCAAAATACACTCAAAAATCGCCTAGGTCCAAGTGGGAAATGAGGGAAATGAGCTAAGTCTCGGAATAAAAAGCCCTTGGCTCCAATCGCAGATGTCACATTTGAGATAGGGGGTTCGCAAATGCGATCTTCGCAAATGCGAAGAAAGCATCACAAATTCGACCCATGACAGAGCTGGCCTTCATCGCAAATGCGATATAGTGTTTGCAAATGTGAACTCTTCAGGCTTCGCAAGAGCGACCATATTGTCGCAAATGCGATCCATTCCCTCAGCAGCCCAGGTTCGCAAATGCGAACACTGCCTCGCAAATGCGATGTTCGCATTTTCGACCAACACATCGCAATTGCAATCATACCAGAATCAACAATCAAATTACTTAACAAAACATTCCGAAGCCACTCCGAAACTCACCCGAGCCCCCAGGGCTCCAAACCAAGCACCCACACAAGTCTAAAAATATAACACAAACTTGTTCGAGGCCTCAAATCACATCAAATAACGTCGAATTCATGAATCGCATCCCATTCCAAGCTTAATGAACTTTAGAACTTTAGAACTTCAAACTTCTACATTCGACGCTGAAACCTAACAAATCACGTCTGATTGACTTCCAATTTTGTACACAAGTCATAATTGACATTACGAACCTATTCCAACTTCCGAAATCGAAATCCGACCCCTATACCAAAACTTTCACTCCCGGTCAAACTTCTCAAAAACCTTCAAATTTCTAACTTCCGCCAAATGACCCCAAAATGACCTACGGACCTCCGAATCTACTTCCGTACGCTCTCCCAATACTAGAATCACTATACAGAGCTATTTCTAGACTCAGAATCCCAAACGGACATCGATAACATTGAAATACACTTCAACCCAAATTTACGAAATTCTCTCAAAATGCCAACCTTCCATAATAAGCGCCGAAACGCTCCCGGGCCATCCAAAACCCGATCCGGACATACGCCCAAATCCAAAATCATCATACGAACCTGTTGGAACCTTCAAATCCCGATTCCGAGGTCGTTTACTCACAATCACACTTTAGTCAATTCTTCTAACTTAGAGCTTCCGAATTTAGGATTTTCTTCCCAAACTTGCTCCGAACTTCCCGAAATTCAATTCTGACCATACGCACAAGTCATAATACCTACAGTGAATCTGCTCAGGATCTCAAACCGCTGAATGACGTGCTAGAGCTCAAAATGACCGGTCGGGTCGATATATATATATATATATATATATATATAGGATGCATCCATGGATCGGGCCGTACGACCTCGGTAGTGTATGTACACGATTATTACGGATTGGGTCGTACGACCTCGGCATAACTCGTGCGTGTTGTTAGTCGGAGTCCGATTATACTTGATATGCCTTTCATGACTTGAGGATTCATAAATACATGTTGAGCCCTCACTTGATGAGATTAGTATGTGATATTTGGGGACTTCTTATTGTTATTTTGATAAATGGTCATTTAATTATTGCCTCTTATTCTATCATTGATGTTGTATTTCATGCCTATTAACTAATTTTGTACATTATGTATATTGCCCACTAGTAAGTGTCGAAGTCGACCCCTCGTCACTACTTTTTCGAGGTTAGACTAGATACTTACCGGGTACATGTTGTTTATGTACTCATGCTACACTTCTGCACTAATTGTACATGATCTTAAGTAGTGCATCTGGCGGCTATTCAGGCGCGTACCCCCGCTACCCGGAGACTTAGTGGTGAGATGCTTTCTATGACCGTTCTGCAGTGCCCAAAGTCTCTTCTTGTTGTATCTCTTTTTTTGTCTACCTTACTCTAGACAATAGTATAAGAGGTTTTTGCATATTCTACTAGTTTTCTCATGCATTTGTGACACCGAGTTTTGGGAGATTCTAGTAGATATCTTATGGTTTTGATTATTAAATTCACTACTTCATTCTTTTGTTTATTTCATGCTTTACATTACTACAATTCACCTATTAATTGCTCTCTTATTAAATAAAAGGAAAAATACATAAGTTGCCCCCTGAACTATAGACCAAATCTCTGCTACACACTTTCTGACCACGAAAATCATCTTACACACTCAACCTTTCGAGAGTGTGTCTAATACACACCTCTTTTTTCTTGACCAGTTTACCAAAATATGTGTAATGTCACACACCAATAAGGTCATGACACGTGTCATTAATATTTTTTAAAAAGAAGATATTTAAAATTACTCTTATACCTCCAATTTGAAAAATCCTCCAACTTCTCCATTTTCTATTGCCGAGTGTCGTCGCTGACACCACCAGAAAAAAAGCCTTAACCATCGCTTCTTAACTTCAAGCATATTCAATTTTGCAATGATTCCTCCATAACCGAGAATGGAAGAGATGAAAATTGAAATTGCAACTCCTTTGTTTTTCATTTTTCTCCTCCATTTTTCAGATCTCATACCACAACCAAACAAAGCAAATCAAAGTCAATCTCAAACCTACCCTTATATGAAGAAAACTGATTATAATTTCAGCCATTCTCATGAAATATATATTTTTTATTTATGTAAAGATTAAATTGTTTGTGAGTTTTAATGATAGAAAAAGAAGCAGGAGAATTTTGGAACGACAATTTCAAAGAAAATTTGCAGCACTTCCTTTAAATTCTTTATCATGAAGATCGGAGAGGAAGGAGGGGGGATGAGGGTCCTGATAGTTTGGAAAGACCAGAGACAGAGAAGTTTGGCATCTTTTTTTATTTGATAAAAATGAAAAATAAAGGAAATATTCTTATTTTGACAAAATATTAAGCGCTCATTGGTTTTGTTAAGCACGAGCGAGCCACATATCATAAAAGGTGTGTATTAGATACACTCTGAAAAGATTGAGTGTGTAAGATAATTTTTGTGGTCAGAAAATGTGTAATAGGGATTTGGCCCATAGTTCAGGAACCAACTTATGTGTTTTGCCTAAATAAAATAAATGACTTTAAAAATATTAAAATGAACAATTACATAGATAGTTCACCGATGGCTTGCCTATCGGTGACGTTGGGCGCCATCACGGTCTATAGTAAGAATTGGGTCATGACAACTTGGTATCAGAGCTCTAGGTTCATAGAGGTTTCACAAGTCATGAATGGTCCTAATAGAGCCTTGCGGATCGGTGTGGAGACGTTCGTACTTATCTTCGAGAGGCTATAGGGTGTTAGGAAACTTCTCTTTCTTCATCTTTTATGGTGCATTTGATGTTGTGCTAAGTATCTTTCTCTTATTCTCTCACAGATGGTGAGAACGCGCGCGAAACATGTACCTGGTGGTGGAGGAGCTTCTCCCCCTATTGCTAAAGGCAGAGGCAGAGGCCGAGGGAGAGCTCCAGCTCCTGCTAGACGACGAGGGCGTCCTAGATTTGCTCCCGTCATGCCACCAGCAGATCCAGTGAAGGATTCTGTCATTGAGGAGAAGGGTGAGGTGCTTGCAGTTGAGCCGGCCCCGATAGATTTTACTTCTGCGCGGGGATTTCAGGAGGTCATAGGCCGTATACTCCTGTGCATGGATTCTATGAAGTAGGATGGTTTATTTCCAGCGGACCCAGCCACATCTCAGGCAGGAGGGGGAGTACAAACCCCTACCACTCAGGCTCCGGGGCACGCTGCTGCTGTATATCAGTCCCCATGTGTATCACCTGTGGGTGGAGCCCAGCCAATTACAGCGGTTGTACCAAAGCCCAAACCAGATGCGACCGTCGAGCCGCATAAGCTATTGGATAGATGGACTAGACTGGATCCTCCTGCCTTTGGCGGTGAGCGACATGAGGACCCTCAGAAGTTTATTCACCGTTGCAGGGACATGCGGCATAACATGAGAATATTGGAGTCCAACGGGGTGGACTTCACCTCATTTCAGTTGGAGGGCAGGACCCGTAGATGGTAATAGTCCTATCTTCTTAGCAGGCCAATGGGTTCGCCTCCTTTGACTTAGGATCAATTCACACGTCTCTTTCTGGAGAGATATATTCCACCCTCTAAGAGGGAATAGCTAGGGGGTCAGTTCGAGCAGCTCCAACAGGGTTAGATGTTTCTGACAGATTATGAGGCGAGATTCTCTTAGTTGTCCCGCCATGCACTTATGATACCCCCCACCAATGCAAAGAGAGTTCAGAGGTTTATTGCGGGCTTGCGTTATGGTATTCAGGTTACTATAGCCCGAGAGGTGGAGATGGGGACTCCTTACGAGCAGGTGGTGGAGATAGCTCGGTGGATTAAGGGTATCCACACCTAGGGCCGATTGTATACAATAGGGGAGAAGAGGCCTAGGCATTATGGAGGTTTCAGCGGCAACCCATCTGGGGGAAGAGGTTAGTTTGTGAGGGGTCAATCCAGCAGACCTACTTATTCAGCACCGCCGTCTTCTCAGGGTGCACCTGTGCGGCCCTATTTCAGTGCCATTCCAGAGAGCTCCTACCGTCCACCGACTGGCTAGTCAGGGCCCTTCCAGTGGGTGTTCAGGTCCCTAGGGTCAGACTCAGGGTCAGTCATCTTCTGCACCGAGAGGTTGCTATGACTGCGGGGGCACTTGGTCACATGAGGAGATCTTACCCTAGGTTTAGGGGTAAGGCAGTGCAGCAGGGCCAACAGGGCCATCGGCCCATAATTACCGCACCAACTACTGCACCAGTCGTCCGACCTTCTAGAGGTGGAGGACAGGTGGGTAAGGGTCACCCTAGAGGTGGAGGCTAGGCAGGTGGCACTCTAGCTAGGTTCTATTCTTTTCCATCCAGACCAGATGTAGTAGCCTCAGATGCCGTGATCATATGTATTATTTCTGTCTGCGGTAGGGATGCTTTAGCATTATTCGATCCAAGGTCTATATATTCATATGTTTCTTCTCTATTTTCTCATTATCTAGATGTCTCTCGTTAGTCCTTGGGTGCTCCTATATATGTGTCCATGCCCGTGGGTGATTATGTTGTTGTGGATCGGGTCTACCGGTCCTATATTATGACTTTTTGTGGTAATGAGACCAAAGCGAATCTTCTATTGCTCGACATGACCGACTTTGAGCTCATCTTGGGCATGGACTATTTGTCTCCATATCATGCCATTCTTGATTGCCATGCCAAGACTGTTACCTTGGCGATGCCAGAATTGCCTAGATTGGAGTCGAGAGGTTCATCTATCAGTGCATCTAGTTGGGTTATCTCTTTTCTGAAGGCTCGACACATGGTCGAGAAGGGTTGTTTGGCTTATCTAACTTATGTTCGGGATACTGCTGCAGAGACTCCTACGATTGATTTAGTGCCCATGGTGCAGGAGTTCCCTGATGTGTTTCCTTCTAATTTACCAGGCATGCCACCAGATCGTGATATCGATTTCAGTATTGACTTGGTACCGTACCAGGTACCCAGCCTATCTCTATTCCACCGTACCGCATAGCTCCGAAAGACTTGAAAGAGCAGCTTGAGGAGTTGCTAGCAAAGGGGTTCGCCAGGCCGAGCTGTGTCGGGTGCACCGGTGTTCTTTGTGAAAAAGAAGGATAGGAGTATGCGGATGTGCATTGATTACTGCCAGTTGAATAAAGTTACCATTAAGAACAAGTACCCATTGCCGCGTATTGATGATTTGTTTGACCGGTTGCAGGGTGCCAGGGTGTTCTCTATGATCGACTTGAGATCTGGGTATCATCAGCTGAAGATTCGTGCTTCGGATGTTCCGTAGACAGCTTTCTGGACTAGGTATGGCCACTATGAGTTTCTAGTGATGTCTTTCGGCTTGACCAATGCCCCGACGACGTTTATGGATTTGATGAACCGGGTGTTCAGGACATATCTTGACTCATTCGTCATTGTCTTCATTGATGACCTATTGATCTACTCGTGTAGTGTGGAGGAGAACGAGCAATATTTGAGAGTTGTTCTTCAGACCTTGCGGGAACAGAAGTTATATGCTAAGTTCTCCTAGTGCGAGTTCTGGTTAGATTCTGTGGCATTCTTGGGGCATGTTATATCAGGTGAGGGTATTAAGGTGGATCCCAGGAAGATCGAGGCAGTCCAGATTTGGCCTCATCCTACCACAGCGACCGAAATCAAGAGTTTCTTGGGGTTAGCAGGTTATTATCGTCGGTTTGTGGAGGGCTTCACATCTATTGCAGCACCTTTGACTAGCTTGACCCAGAAGGGTGCTCTGTTACAATGGTCCGATGATTGCAAGGCGAGCTTTCATAAGTTCAAGACAACTTTTACTACAACACCGATTTTAGTGTTGCCTTCCAATTTAGGGATGTATATTGTGTATTGCTACGCTTCACGCGTTGGACTGGTTTGTGTATTGATGCAGGAGTGGCGAGTTATTGCATATGCTTCACGTCAGCTGTAGCCCCACAAGAATAATTACCCTGTACATGAGTTGGAGTTGGCCGAAATAGTTCATGCTCTCAAGATCTGGAGACATTATCTTTATGGGGTGTCCTGTGAAGTTTACACCAATCATCGTAGCTTGAAGTATTTGTTTAAGCAGAGGGATCTTAATCTGAGGCATCGCAGGTGGCTTGAGTTACTGAAGGACTATGATATTACCATCCTTTACCATCCGGGCAAGGCAAATGTGGTTGCAGATGTCTTGAGCAGTAAGGCCGAGAGTATGAGTAGTTTGGCATTTATTTCAGCAGATGAGAGGCCATTCGCTTCAGACATTCAGTCCTTAGTTAACCAGCTTGTGAGGTTGGATATTTCAGAGCCCAATCGAGTTCTTGCATGTGTTGTGACTCAATCTTCATTATTTGAGCAGATCAAGGCTCGTCGGTGAGATGATCGGCACCTTCTGGTTCTTACAGAGACGGTACTATGGGGTGATTCCAAGGAGGTTACTATCGGCAAGGATGGTGTTCTGCGACTCTAGGGTCGCCTATGTGTTCCTAATATTGATGGCTTGAGGGAGAAGATTCTAGAAGAGGCACACAGTTCTCGGTATTCTATTCATCCAGGTGCTACAAAGATTTATCACGACCTGAGGCAGCATTATTGATGTGGCGGATGAAGAAGGACATAGTTGAGTATGTAGCGAGGTGTCTAAATTGTCAGCAAGTTAAGTATAAGCACCAGAGGCTAGGTGGCCTACTCCAGCAGATGGTTATACCGGAGTGGAAATGGGAGCGGATCACTATGGACTTTGTAGTTGGGTTACCGCGGACGCTGAGGAAGTTTGATGTTGTTTGGGACATTGTCAACAGGCTGACCAAGTCATCACACTTTGTTCCGGTTATGACTACGTACTCTTCAGAGAGATTGGCCCAGATTTACATTCAGGAGACAGTTGCATGGTGTGCATGTTTCCATCATTTCAGATAGAGGCCCTCAGTTCACTTTGCATTTTTGGAGAGTAGTACAAAGCAAGTTGGGAATCCGAGTAGATCTCAACACAGCCTTTCATCCGCAGACCGACCTGCATTCAAAGCCGTCAGTTCAGATTCTAGAGGATATGCTCAGAGCGTGTGTGATTGACTTCAGAGGGCAGTGGGACCGATTCTTGCCTTTGGTCGAGTTTGTTTATAACAACAATTATCAGTCCAACATCGAGATAGCTCCATTTGAGGCTTTATATGGTCGGCGATGATGTTTGCCCAACGGATGGTTTGAGCCCGGCGAGGCTATGTTATATGGCACTGATTTAGTGAAGGATGCCTTGGAAAAGGTAAAGTTGATTCAAGAGCCACTTCGCATAGCACAGTCCAGACAGAAGAGTTACGCGTATCAGAAGGCACGTGATTTATCATTTATGGTGGGCGAGAAGGTTCTCTTGAAAGTCTCACCGATGAAGGGTATCATGAGGTTTGGGAAGAAGGGCAAGCTGAGCCCAAGGTTTACTGGCCCATTTGAGGTGTTGAGGCGAGTTGGGGAGGTTTCTTATGAGCTTTCTTTGCCTCCCAGTCTATCAGGAGTTCATCCAGTCTTCCATGTGTCTATGCTCCGGAGGTACCATGTCGACAGGTCGCATGTGTTAGATTACAGTACAGTTTAACTAGATAAGAGCTTGGGTTATAAGGAGGAGCCAATTGCTATTGTTGACATGCAAGTTCGCCAGTTGAGGTCCAAGAAGATTCCCTCGGTAAAGGTCCAGTGGAGGGGTCAACTAGTTGAGGAAGCGACTTGGGAGACCGAGGAGGACATGCAGAGCAGATATCTGTATTTATTCAGCACTCCAGGTATGATTCTAGACCCATTCGGGGACGAACGTTTGTTTAATAGGTGGAGAATGTAATGACCCGACCGATTGTTTTTCTTTCTAGATCCTCGTTCACCTAAATTAAGATTTTCTGTATGTGCTTTTACTGTTTTATGACTTGCGGGGATGGTTGGTTTAGGTTTGGAAGGGTTCGGGTTGAAATCAAAACACTTAGTTCCTTATTAGTTGCCTATGATGGCCAAGTTTGACTTGAGTTAACGTTTTGAGTAAACGATGTCGGAACCGGAATTTGATGGTTCCAATAGGTCCGTATGATGATTTTGGACTTGGGTGGGTGCTCAGATTGGGTTTCAGGTAATCCGGGAGCATTTCAGCGCTTAATATTGAAAGTTGGTTCATTGAAGGTTTTCTAGTTCTTTAAATTTGGTTTGGAGTAGACTTTGGTGTTATCGAGGTCCGTTTGGGATTACGAGCCTGGGAATAAGTTCTTATGGTAATTTATGACTTTTACGCAAAATTTGGTGTCATTCCGAGTAGTCTAAGTATGATTCGGCGCGTTCGGAGCTAGTTAGAAAGTTGAAGTTCATAGGTTGATTCAATTTGGTTTGGGGTGCGATTCGTAGTTTTGATTTTGTTTTATGTGTTCTGAGAGTTCGATCAGGTCCGTATTATGGTTATAGACTTGTTGGTGCATTTGGATGGGGTCCCGAGGGGCTCAGGCGTGTTTCGGACTGCTCGGAGCTAAGTTCAAAACTACTGGTGTGCTGTTCTGGTTTCCTTCGCGAACACGGAAGGACCCTCGCGATCGCGAAGAAGGATTTGGGGACTGGGTGATGTTGTTCTTAGCGTTCGCAAAGCAGGGGTCATGTTCGTGGAGGCTTGGGACCAGTGGCCTTTGCGTTCGCCGTTGACTCATCACGTTCACGTAGAAGACATGGGCCTGGGCAACTCAGTTGCCTTTCACATTCACAAATGGAGGCACGCATTCGCGATGAGAGGCTGTCTCAGTGCATCGTGTTCACGAGTGCCTTCTCGTGATCGCATAAAAGACTTTTCCTGGGTTTGTGAGTTTTGCCTTCGCGATCAAGAGGGCTTGTTCGCGATCGCGAAGGAGGCAAACTTGGGCAGTGACTTAATAAAAATCAGGATTTTGGTCTTTTTGTTCATTTCTCTCATTTGTTAGCCGATTTTGGAGCTTTGTAGAGAGGGATTTTCACCTAGCATCTGGAGGTAAGTGTATTCTACACAATGTGAGTTTAATACCTAGATTACGGGTAGTTCTTAACATGAAAATTGTAGAAATTTTAGTAGTTTGTTGAAAAACCTAGGTTTTGATAAAAATGGGATTAGACCACGAAAATGGTTATGGAATTGAGTAGAAATTATATATTTGTGTTCGTGAGGTACTGGGTAACAATTATTTACAAAAAAATCTAGAATCCGGGCACGTGGGACCGGGGGTGAATTTTAGGAATCTTTCAAATTGGATTGGGTAATCACTTTAATAGTTAAATTATAAACTTTTGAACAACTATTGATTAGTTTTTACAACCTTTGGCTAGTTTCGGATTGTTCGACAACGACTTGAAGCTTTTAGAGTGATTTGTGGACCGAAAAGTGGATTTGGGAACGAGGTAAGTCTCTTGCCTAATCTTGTAAGAGGGAATTAACCCCATAGGTGTTTAAATTGTTATTTCCTACTAATTATGGGTGCTACGTACGCACGAAGTGACGAGAGTCCGTGCGTAGCTAAAACTCATGTTATGTCTGGGTAGACATAAGCCTTTATTATACTATTACTTGCACTATCTGGGCTCAACTTGCTAGTTTAATTGAATGTATTAATAAGTAAAATTTGGTTAAAGATTATGTTAAATCGAGCTTCATTACTTAGAGAATTGGCGGAATGTTTAATTGTTTATGGAAATTATGTTCTTTCATGGGCTTACCTTGGAGTTGTAAATATGCAATTCGAAATCCGAAGAGTTTCTCTATTCCCGTGGATCAGGCCGAACGCCTTGGAAATATATATATATATATATATATATATATATATATATATATATATATATTATTTGATGCATCCATAGATCGGGCCGTATGACCTCAGTAGTGTATGTACACTATTATTATCTATCGGGCCGTACGACCTCGGCATAACTCATGTGTGTTGTCACTCGCAGTCCGATTATACTTGATATGTCTTTCATGACTTGAGGATTCATAAATACATGTTGAGTCCTTAATATATATATATATATATATATATATATATATATATATATATATATATATATATATATATTATTTGATGCATCCATAGATCGGGCCGTATGACCTCAGTAGTGTATGTACACTATTATTATCTATCGGGCCGTACGACCTCGGCATAACTCATGTGTGTTGTCACTCGCAGTCCGATTATACTTGATATGTCTTTCATGACTTGAGGATTCATAAATACATGTTGAGTCCTTACTTGTTGAAATTAGTATGTGATATTTGGGGACTTTTAATTGTTATTTTGATAAATGGTCATTTAATTATTGCCTCTTATTCTATCATTGATGTTGTATTTCATGCCTATTAAATAATCTTGTACATTATGTATATTGCCCACTAGTAAGTGTCGAAGTCGACCCCTCGTCACTACTTTTTCGAGGTTAGACTAGATACTTATTGGGTACATGTTGTTTATGTACTCATGCTACACTTCTGCACTAATTGTACATGATCTTAGGTAGCGCATCTGGCGGCTATTCAGGCGCGTACTCCCGCTACCCGAAGACTTAGTGGTGAGATGCTTTCTATGCCCGTTCTGCAGTGCCCAAAGTCTCTTCTTGTTGTATCTCTTTTTCTGTCTACCTTACTCTAGACAATAGTATAAGAGATTTTTGTATATTCTACTAGTTTTCTCATGCATTTGTGACACCGATTTTGGGAGATTCTAGTAGATATCTTATGGTTTTGATTATTAAATTCACTACTTCACTCTTTCGTTTATTTCATGCTTTACATTACTACAATCACCTATTAATCGCTCTCTTATTAAATGAAATAAATGACTAAAAACATTAAAATAAACAATTATATGGATAGTTCACCGTTGACTTGCCTAGCAGTGACGTTGGGCGTCATAATGGCCTATAGAGGGAATTGGGTCATGACAGGTTCTCTTCCATTGTAATTCATCCCAAATCAATAACAATTATCTCTCTACTTTTCTCTGTAATACTCTTCTTCTTCTTTTATTGTTTTATAACAAATTTATTTTTATTATTCAATATTTTTAATTTTTTCGTTTATCTATTAGACTTTAGTTATGTGGCCTTATCCACATGCATGACATTTCTTATCATATTTAAACAAAACTTTCTCATCTCAAATTTGAATAAGTTTTATCCTTCTACTTTTGTATGATGAAATTTTTGATTTTTTTCTCTATTTGCTCCTTAGTTTTGCTATTGAATTATTCATTAGCTTGTTTAAAATTTGTTCTTATTAAGTTTACAATTTTAATTATATAAGAGATATTTATTTACTTATAAAATATTCATTTGTCCAATTTGTCAATCTTAATATGACTTTATTATTCTTGTTATTAAAATTTATTTAATGATTATTTAATTTTTTTCTTACCTTATAAATAATTTGTATATTTTATGTAAGATCTTATTTTGGTGCTTAAAATTTTTTCATTTTTAAAATCATCAAATCTTTAATATATTAATTAAATTTTAGTTTTATTTTATATTTTAACTTACTCCAAAGTATAAATAGTCATATGTTTCCCAATTTACGTATTTCTATATTTTTTTTATTTTTTTCTATTATAGTTTTTAATTAATTCTTTACCTCCATATTTCTAGCTAATATAGAAGAAAATCTATGAGTGGATCAAAATATAGATAGATATAGATATAGATATATAGATTAGGTTTGTCTAAGATTTATTTAGATTATATGTCTAAGGTCTATTTCATTCAACTACTTCTATTAATTATGTTTTATTTATAATTCCTAATTATTAATGTTGTCCTAAAATTTTTAAGTGGCTTCTTTTTAGCTTGCCACTTGGCTTAACCATAATGCATACTACCCTTTTTTTTATCACGACCCAATTACATCATAGGCCGTGATGGCGCCCAACACCATTGTTAGGCAAGCCAACACTAATCTACCTAATGGTTTCCCGTTTAAATAAATTAATAAGTGGATAATATTTTCTCATTTGTTAAAAAGATTTAGAAATTTTCAAATGTGACATAATTAAACGGAAGCAACCGAGTACAAATCGTAAGCATGTAAACAAATCCAAAATCATAAGTCTACTAGTGTGTGTGCTAAGACCTGGTGTCACAAGTATGTGGGCAATCTAGTAGAATATACAAAAGAACACTAGCCTACTGTCTGAAAGGAAATAGACAGAAAAATAAAATATAAGGGAGACTCCAACTGCTGCAGAACGGCTCAGAAGGTAGCTCACCGTGAAGTCTCGAGATGGGGATCAAATCTGCACACCAGACTGGTAACTAGATGCACCTACCTCAGATCCTGTACAATTAAGTATAGAAGTATAGCGTGAGTACATAAACAATATGTACCCAGTAAGTATCTAGTCTAACCTCGAAGAGGTAGTGATGATGGGTCGACTCCAACACTTACTAAGGGCCAACAATATGATAATATGAAATTCTAATTAAGCATGATATATATAACAATAAAACTCAGAACAAGAAATAACTGAACAATTCATCACCATGTTTAAGAACTCAAATCACTTCATTTAAAACAAATAATCTTTCAAATAATGAATTTATACCAATTATAAAAGGGACTTCCAGTTCTATTATCACACACAAAATTCCACCGAGGACGTTCGGCCCGATCTAACATAAATACAAATTGTGCACTGCCGAGGATCGAACGGTACGAACCATAGATGCATCTATTAACCTGCCGAGGCGAAATACCTGCTCCCATGAGAGTAGTAGAAAGAATTACGCCGCTCGCGAAATATACTTACTACGCGGTCAAATATAAATTATCAATAGATCATAACTCTCTCTTGATTCTTTTCAAAATAAAGACAATTGAACTTGAAGCTTTTAAATCCTTAAAATCCTCGACTTAGTTCCATTTGATACAATTAACAAATATAATCAATAACGGTATCCACAAAGCATGGTATAAACCTAAAACCTACCCGAACATAAAAATAATAGTAGCTACGTACGGACTCTCGTCACTTCATGCGTACGTAGCCCCTCACAAATAACAACACAAATTAATTAAGTTCACCTATGGGGTAAATTCCCTCTTACAAGGTTAGAAAAGAGACTTACCTCATCTCAAGGCCTACTTCCCAATTCAAGAATGCGCTCAAACCTCCAAATTTGATGCCAAATAACTCGGAACTAGTCAAACATTATATAAATCAATCAATCTATGCTCAAAAGTTCAAATCTCCAGTATAAGAGTGATTACCCAACCCAAATTGCAAGATTCCTAAAATTTACCCCCGGGCCCACATACCAGAATTCCGAAAATTTTTTAAGAAAGTTGTTATCCATGGTTTTCACTAAGTTTCATAATCATTTTCGTGGTAAAATATCATTTTTATTAAACCCTAGGTATTTTATCTAAACCTATGATTTCTACCAATTTTCATGTTGAAATTTACTCATAATCTATGTATTAAACTGACATTAAGGTAGGAATTACTTACCCTCAATAGCTAGGTTGAAGTCTCCCTTTTTGAAGCTCTAAAATCGCCCAAGTGTGTGAAGAATGGGAGAAAAATGCCTAAGTCCCGTATTAAATGAAGTTCACTGCATTCAGCGATTTCCGCACCTGCGGTCATAGGGTCGCACTTGCGCCCTCACTTCTGTGGACAAACGTCCACTTCTGCGGAACTCCCCTGGGCCGACTGGTGTCGCTTCTGCGGACGGGTTTCCGCTTCTGCGGAGGATGGGCCGCACCTGCGGAACCTGCTTCCCTTCCTTGGCCGCTTCTGCGAGGCTTGGCTCGCACCTGCGGCTGATCAAGCGCACGTGCGATTATGACAGACCTGCTTCAGCTGTTGTTCCAAATTCTCATCTTGGTCCGATCCGCGTCCGATTGACGCTCGGGGCCCCCGGGGCCCCGCCCGAACATACCAACAAGTTTGGAATCTTAAAACGGACTCGCTCAAATTCTCGGAATACCCAAAACAACATCAAAACTAAGAATCGAACCCCAAAACCAATTGAACCAAACTTAAGAACTTCAAGTTCTTCAATTCATTTCCAATGCACCGAAACGTTTTTACAGTACTCGGAATGATACCAAATTTTGCGTGCAAGTCTTAAATGATATTTTGGAACTATTCTCGGTCTCGGAATTCCATGTGGACCTTGATATCACCAAAACCCGCTCCCAACCAAATTTAAAGAATTTCTAAAACCTTCAAGAACCAACTCTCACTATTAGGCACCAAAAAGCTCTGGGGTCATAAAACTCGATCCGAACATACACCCAAGTCCGAAATCATCATCATACGAACCTATTAGAACCGTCAAATTCCGATTCTGAGGTCGTCTACTCAAAATGTTGACCGAAGTCAAACTTGGCCTTTTAGGCCAACCTTAAGGAACCAAGTGTTCTGATTTCAACCCGAACCCTTCCAAATCCCGAACTAACCATTCCCATAAGTCATAAAGCAGTAAAAGTATGTATGAGAAGTCTTATTTAGGGGAACGGGGTTCTAGAAATCAAAACGACCGGTCGGGTCGTTACATTTGTAATATAATATAGATGTAGATTTTCTCTAGAAAAATAATTACTAATACTAGTTGAGTACCATTGACACAATAATTCCTATATATTTGCTTGTATTAAGATTGATACGTCTGAATTTGAATACACATTTGAATATTAAGATGTTCAATTAAGATTATAAGATGTCTGAATTTGAATTTATATTTGAATTAATATTAAGAATTTAAGATGTTACATTAAGATCTTAATACTAAATAATTAGGGTTTTTTGTTTCTCAATATTTGAATATATAAAGCATATATTTATTTATTAATTAATAAATTTAAATTTCAAAACTATATCAATAAAATATTAAATTGTTTATGGCGAATAGTGATGGTGATAATTAACCATGATGGTCGTAGAATTAGTGTGCTGCAAGAGAGAGAAGTCCATTCATATAGAAAGGGATCACTTCAGTAAGCAAAGGCTTCCATATACATTGAATGTGAGAAGCATGGGCAAAAAGGCATCCATTGCCACAAGAGTGGTGAAGGATCTTTGTGATTTCACCTCTAATAAATCTAACTCTTCCTCGCACATTGGATTTTAAAGAAAATACCACTCAATAAATAAAGGTCCAGTAGTCACAATGTAACATTATTTAGGTAATGATAATATAATATGCTTTAGTAATATTATTTATACTTCTCCATATCTCTATAAATTCTCCTTTCATTGATGCGGACTATCGAGGGATGTCTCCCGGTAACAATGCTTTACCGATAGGAATTGCTTTTGTGGATTTTTGGAGAGTATTATGCGGAGGATCCGCTTAATATTTTATAACCCTAAATCGAAATTGGGAAAAGAAAAAAAAACTTACCTCAGAGGTAGAACCGCTTGGACATCGGTGGTGGCTGGTTGGAGGAGTCGGCAGCGTAGAGGTAAGTTAGGTCTAAGAGAGGATTAAAAGAGAGAGAAAATAACTAAATTAGGGCTTCTGCCCGACATAACATAAACGGACCGAGAGACCCTATCCGAAAGTCTTTGGGTAAATAAATCTTATTTTAAATGGATCAAGAGATTCCATCGGAAAGTCTCTTGGTTAATAAATATTATTTTAAATAATAAAATTAAATTATTACTGAGAGACAATCTTGATAAATAATTTAAGTTTTCATTTATTTCAATACCAATGGAGCCTAATGATAAATTTTAAAAAACAAAGAAAATGAATCTATAAGAATTCACAAGCTAATGGTCAATCACTAACATATCTTAGGAATATTTCTATGACACACACATCTAGTTAGTGTGATTATCAATTTAGAACAAATCATCAACTAATCCATATATACTTAGTATAATTGTCAATTTATAAGCTAATTATCACTAATACACTTCTACGTAGTGTAATTATTAATTTATAGGCTTATCAATCACTAACATTACTTAAGAGTACCACTAATACACTTATATTTAGGTAATTATCAATTTATAAACTAATCAATCAACGTCCTTTCTTAAGGATATTACTAATACACTTTTACTTAGTGTTATTAGCAATATTTAGGCTAATAAATAATTAATAAATCTGTCACGACCCAAAATCCCACCTTAGCGCGTGATGGCGCCTAGCCGTACTTGTTATACAAGTTAACTCACAATCAACAGAATATAGCCCTGATTCCTTTAATTAACAGAGTTATATCATAAATCAAGACAAAGATAATCTCATAACAGTATAATATCTGATACAATCACAACATGGTCCGAACATGACCAAAACTGTAATGACACGACCGGTCGTTTTACTTTCTAGATCCCTGTTCCCATAATTAAGACTCTCCATATGTGATTTTACTGTTTTATGACTTGCGGGGATGGTTAGTTCGGGTTTAGAAGGGTTCGGGTTGAAATCGGAACACTTAGTTCCTTAATAATGGCTTAAATGGATAAGTTTGACTTGAGTCAACATTTTGAGTAAACAACATCGGAATCAGGATTCGAAGGTTCCAATAGGTTCGTATGATGATTTTGGACTTGGGCACGTGTTCAGATCGGGTTTCAGATGATTCGTGAGCATTTTACCGCTTAATGTTGAAAGTTGGCTCATTGAAGGTTTTTAAGTTCCTTAAGTTTAGTTTGTAGTAGGTTTTGGTGATATCGAGGTCCGTTTTGGATTCCGAGCCTGGGAATAGTTCCGTATGATGATTTAAGACTTGCACGCAAAATTTGGCGTCATTCCGAGTTGCTTTGATAGGAATCGGACGTGCGGAAGTGTTTTTAGAAGTTTTTGAGTTTCATAATTTGATTCATGCATTTGGGCATCCGATTTGTATTTCTAGATGTTATTTCAGAGTTTTGATCGCGCGAGTGGGTCCGTATTATGTTTTTGGAGGTGTGAGTGTGATTGGATGGGGTCCCGGCGGCCCCAGGTGCGAAACAGATTGGAATCAGACTCGAAAATTTTTCATGGGGGACTGTTGGTGCTCTAGTTCTGGTGCAATCTCACCTGCGTGATTTTGGCCGCAGGTACAAGCTAGCAGAAGAGAGCTTGTGATCACAAAAGGAGCCTGGGGTGAGTGGCCAGTTGTCCTTAGAAGCGGAGAAGTTCCGCAGAAGCGAACTCACTTCTACGATGATGGGGCCGCAGATGCGAAGCAAGGTCAGCCAGGCGTGGGTCGCAGGTGCAACAGGCTTTCCGTAGAAGCGAAGGGAGGCAGCCTGGGCTAGTACCGCACCTGAGGTTGTTTTTCGGCAGGTGCGGCGTCGCAGGTGCAACCCAAGATCCACAGAAACGAAAATCGCTAGAGGTAGTAAGGTTTTTAATCCGAGACTTGGACCTTTTTCTCACAATTTCACTTAGTCTTGGGAGATTTTGAGAGCTCATTGGAGGGGGATTTCCATCAATATCCTAAGGTAAGTAACTTTTACCCATTTTGTACGGTTTTTAGGTAGATTAAACACGGAAAGATTGTAAAAACTTGTAGGATTCATGAAGAACCTAGGGTTTTGATAAAAATGAGATTTAACCACAAAAATGATTATGGAATTGGGTAGAAATTATATATTTGAGTTCGTGAGGTTATGGGTAACATTTATCTTTGAATATTTCTGGAATCCGGGCACGTGGGCCCGGGGGTGAATTTCAAGAATCTTCCAATTTGGGTTGGTTAATTACTCTAATAGCTAAATTATGAACTTGTGAATGTAAATTGATTAATTTATATAATATTTAATTAGTTTTGGATTGTTTGGCACCAAGTAGAGGCTTTAGAGTGGATTTGTGGGGCCAGAAAGTGAGCTTTAGGACGAGTTAAGTCTCTTGCCTAACCTTGTAAGAGGGAATTTACCCCATAGATATATTAAATTACTATTTGCTTCCAATTATGGAGGCTACGTACTTACGAGGTGACGAGAGTCCGTGTGTAGCTACAAATCATGCTTAAGTCCGGGTAGTTTTAGGACCCAATCATGAAATACTTGTATTGTTTGCACTCTACTTATTAATTTAAGTGCTTAAATTATATTGAAACTTGATAAAAAATTCGTAAAGACCGAATTTCACTTACTTTGATGTCACGACCCAAAATCCACTAAAGGTAGTGATGGCACCTAACACCGTCATCAGGCAAGCCAACGATAATCTATCAACTTACTTACTGATTTTAGTAATTTGAAATCAAAATTTTCATTAGTTAAATAGTATGAAATAGAATTAACAGGGTGAATGATAATATTTACACGAACTATAATGATGAACAACCTGTAGGAACCCCCAAAATCCAGTGTCACAAGTGCATGAGCATAAACTAGGAAATATAATAAAATACAATATCTTTCTGGAATACAAATTAGACAGGAAAATATAAATAACTCTGATGGAGACTCTGCAGGCTGCGGATCGTAACATGAAATGCAACTCACGATAAAGTCCCCGCAATAGCCGTGCCTCTGCGCCCAAAAGACCACCAGACATATATGTACCTGCACAATAAGTGCGGCAAGTGTAGCATGAGTATGTAAATCAACACGTACCCAGTAAGTATTTAGCCTAACCCCAGAGAAGTAGGGACGAGGGGTCGACATCGACACTTACTAGTGGCCCAATAAGATAGATACAGTAGAAGTAAACAGATGTGAGGCAGAGAAAATACACGAAATAACAAGTATAATACGTGGTACAATCCTCCTCTTAACAATAAACTCGAGCTATCCCATAATTTCTACTAATTTCCATGTTTAAATCCTTATAGAATCCATGTATTTAACTTACAATAGGTGGGAATAACTTACCTAACCGTAGATGACGAAAACCTTCACTTGAAGCTCTCCAACAATCGCCCAAACCAAGAGAGAATGCAAGAAAAATAGCCAAATTCTGTTCTTAAAACAACACTACCCAGCGACCTTTTCACATCTGCGGTCCACTGGTCGCTTCTACAACAGTCGCTTATGCAACTTCAATCTCGCATCTGTGAAAACCCAGGCCAGGTCGCCTACCACATCTGAGAATCCTCCAGCGCTTCTGCGCCCTCGCGTCTGCGATGCCTCATCAGCAGTTGCGGTTCCACTTCTGCAGAATCCGACCACATCTGCGGTCCCAACCTTCCCCAGCAAAATCTGCTTCTATGCTTCAGTGGTCGCATCTGCGATCACATAGGTGTGGGAATTTCTTCGCACCTGCAATCTCTGCCCAGCTCACTCCTATCCGCTTCTGCGGTTCACTGCCTCGCTTCTGCGAGGTCACTTCTGCAGTGAAGCTTCCACAGAAGCGGTTGCACCAGTAACCGGAATTCTCCAGCTTTGCCTCAATTACAAATTTCGATCCGTTTCAAACCCGAGGCCCCCGGGACCCCGTCCAAACATACCAACACATCCCACAACACGATACAGACTTAGTCTGAGCCTCAAATCACGTTAAACAACATCGAAACTATGAAACGTCAGCCAAAACCTTTCTTTTAACTTTCTAACCTTCAAATTTTGTTGAACGCATCCGAATTACACTTAAACATCCCGGAATGATGCCAAACTTTACGTGCAAGTCACAAATCACGATATGGACCTATTCCAAGGCTCGAAACTCCAAACGGACATCTATAACATAAAAATCCACTTCACACCAAACATATGAAATTCTAAAACTTTCAAAAATGCTAATTTTCCATAATAAGTGTCGAAATGCTTCTAGACTACCCGATACTCAACCCAAACATACGCCCAAGTCCGAAATCACCATACGAACCTATTGGAACCTTCAAATCTCGACTCAAAGGTCGTTTACTCAAAAGTCAAACCCTAGCCAATTCTTCCAACTTAAAGCTTTCGAAATTAGAATTTTCTTTCGCAATCAACTCCGAACTTCCCGAAGTTCAATTCCGACCACACATACAAGTCATAATACTTTAAGTGAAGCTACTCAAGGCCTCAAACCATCGAACGACATGCTAGAGCTCAAAATGATCGGTCGGGTCGTTACATTCTCCCCTACATAAATATACGTTCGTCCTCGAACGTGCTACGAATTCTTCCGGAGTTGTCCAAAATTATATTTTAACACCTCGTGCACCTACCCGTGCCACCACAACCTAGTTGACCATATTAGCTCGAGTCAGACTGAAGATCCTCCCATTCTATTTAGTCAATAAGCCTTAGAACCAAATTCCAGCCTCTGTATTTCTCTACAAGACCCAATTCTAACATACGAACACCGTATCAATCACCACACACTGTACCAAGACATGATTATGCACCTATGCTGAAATCACACCATGCACCACATAAGTCGGTTGCCCATAATGACATCCTCCGACCACAATAGCTGGAATTTCACGAATCTGATGCCTGTAATATGCCTCATGATGCATATGAGTCCTTTTTCAACTCTCGAAATACTACCACGATGGCAGAGATGTGTAGAAACTAATAATCACTTGGAGAATCAACAAATCATGGAGTCTCCTCTCCTGGCAAGGACCCTTACCTCATTCTGAACAGAATAACAATATTTACTCCTTAATATACCATTCATAACTCCGATTGCACTGATCCCAATAACCTCGTCACACCCAGTACAAGCTGCTCAGGCAATAAGCCATCTCAAACACTGCAAAAAATCTCATATGATGCCAACAATGCACCAACAAGCTACAAACCCGAATGCAATACATAAGGAAAAACAAACTTTGGAAAAGGAACTATCCAGCCTGCGTAACGAATAAGACGGCCGAACAAACTCTATGAACCCTTCTCAGAGAATGAGAAACAAAATACATAAGAATAGATATAGGGAACCATACTCAACATCTCACTATTTCGGCTTGCATCCCAATCCACACATGATACCGTTGCGTCGTGCAACCCGATCCACACATGATACCATTGCGTCGTGCAACCCGATCCAAACATGATACCGTTGCGGCGTGCAACCCGGTCCAAACATGACAATAAATAAGGAAATTACCATCAAGCCACAATGCATATACCTACAAAATAACGAATATCGACCACAAACACGCCAAGTGTGAAAATATTACCCTGGGGAGACGGATAGCGCCAAACGCCACAAAATTCAATCATGGCTAAGGTGCAATAAATGACCTGCATCTCGAGAGCCATCCTTCTCACTTAATACCACAAGCTACACGGGACCACAACAGATGTGAGAATAATCAAGCTGTCTCAATCCGGAACAACTCCCACAATTCACAACCAAAGGAATAGAGAGCCTTCCAGGCATAAACTCTCACATCAACGATATTACCAAAAATCCCCGTACTTAGTTTCAATCTTTAATAATCGAGTGACTAACATGTCACACTTATACAAATCTCCCAGTGGGGTACGCTCCCACGACCTTTCACACCAGGTAGCAAAGTCTGTACCTCCATACCACCAACAAGAATTCGCAAATCAATACACAAAGCCTCTTACACAGGACACCGTTCTCAAGTGACACTAAAGAAAATGCCATCTTACTCTGAACACCTGAATTCTCCCCTGCTCATCCGAGCTCGTGACATTCTTGTCAACACCGAACCGCAACCTTGATCCTCAAATTTCAAATTCCTATGCCGCTCACTGGACATATCTTGTCGCTACTTGAGAATATAAGAATTCATCATAACTCCTGAATTGCCAGTAGAATAAACACTTCATTGGCTATAAACCTTTCACTCAGCTCATTTCAGAAGAGCCAATGCAATACGCAACTGAATTCCCAAACCGCAGAAAAATACAAACCTCAAGTCGCTATCTAAACCACCATGACTCCTTCGGAATCCATTTACACCGCAAGGCCATTTGAATAAAATACCTCCCAAATTAATCAAGTTGTGGTGTCTTTCAAGCCCACGCGCACAACCACAAACCACATGTATAACTTCACGCGCTGAAGGAACTGATCATTGCCACAATCATGCTGATTCAACCATTACTATCAGACCCAACTTCTTCCAATTTACTCTCGACCCACCTTAGAAATAATAATAGCACCGCGCAAAAATGTAATGAACTAAATCCGCAATCATTCCGAGTAACCGCATCACGAGACCACATCGTCTCAATACTCATGAGCCACCTCACACTCTCCCTATGCGCACAATAGCATCTTTAACTGGTATACCCATTCCGCAAGACCTTCCGCAAATTCGAAGCTATTTCTTCCTTTACTCCAATACTGCACCGCATACCCGATGATAACATAGAACATTCCAAGTTCCGTTCGCAATCCACTGCGTAAACGGGGTCCTTAACCACACAACGGACCCGAAATCCTTAGGCACTACACTTTAATTCTTGAACCCACTAGGATCATTGTCGAGAGTCCTCCACTCTGTCCTGGTCCCGAATATAACCAAAATCCAATGCTCTGCTAGCACATGAACACCCTCTCAAAAAAGCAGCTGGCCGAATTCTTTTCCTTGTATATTACACCCACAAGAAGCATAAACTCTGAGTCTTCCCAAAACCTGCACCTGAATCGATAAGGCGAAGTATAGCACACATTCATCAAGTTCCTTGCTCGAATTACCCCTGATATTTTTCTTTTCTTAGTCATAAATAATCCACCAACACATCGATAACCAGAAACTGCACAAGCAGACAACCACGAGATCCGATCGTAGACAGTAGGCTCCCCACTTAGCTTTAAGCTACCATAACATAATGTAGAGCCCACAATGATTCCTCCTTATCAATTACCATGATCTCGCACCATTAACTCGCCAAATTTTTCAAAATCTTTTGTTAAACTTTTCATGAAACATTCTTAATTATCGGCCACGATCACATACTCGACCTTCTATTTGGTAGTAAGTATAACTCTTCGTAGAAACCTCATCAAGATCACACAACCGCTAACCTGTTCACAAGAGATAACCCACCTGTGGAATTCTATACCGACATCTTCCAACGGTGCTGCACTGGGTACAACTACTACAAAATCAGTAAACCCTCCTTAGCCCATGCTCGCCCACCAGCTGTACAAGTCTATTCATTCCCCATTGATATCAACTAAAAGTGCGACAACACATTCCAAACTCGAAGTCATGTTGCATCCCAACGATAATCGAGTTTTCACACCCCTCTTCATTTCAAGCAAACTCCTTTCTGCCATATTCAATGTTCCTCAATACAGTAGCCACCACCCCAAATAAAATCCGTAGGCCTAGTCACCTTTCTACCATGATTCCCAAACCGCTCTAAACTTTCTCAAGGCACGCGACTATCCTACCACAGAATCCATATTCTAATCTGCCACTCTTGCTTCAGTTAAATCATTTCCTTTAAGCAAATTCTCGACCTCTGCTTTTCCAACTTGACCTACTAGCAATCCAACCACCACAAGACAACCTCCCGCCATGTCCTTCCTCATACTCCGCTACACAAATGTTGCCTCAAATTACATCCATACTTGTAGGACCAGAACAAATGAATTGCTACCAACTCTAAACCTCCTAGAAGATCATCTTTCTCGAACCATCAACACTAGAAACACCAATTCAATTCTGAAACCGCTACATACCGCCATCTTTGACAACCGCTTCTCAGGCACCATTTCACAACACCCTGCCCCAAAGGCAAATCAAGAAGACCATAATACCGGCGAACCTTAATGCGTTCAACAAGGACGATGACACCACATCGCTAATGAGAATTCCACCGCTCTCGAAAATATCAAGTCTCGTTACTCTATCAACCAAAGCCTGAACATCTATAGTCTAATTGCCTTTCCTTTGCTGGAGTTGAATGCTGAACCTCTAAATCATGCAATGAGAAATCCTCCTTTCAAGTCATTTACTGCCTCGACACATAAACAAGCACCCTACCATCACACCAGAATTGTGTGATAACCACACATAAACATCATAGCCATCTGTGCTCAGTCTCGAAACCATAGTGAATATAGATACTGAGCTGGAACAAAAGAATATCCTTTCTCAAGGCGACGATAATTGCCTGCCCGAACACGCAGGGAAAAATATCCTGCACCATGTCTGCAGTACCAATACAACTCCTCAAAGCCCAATTGACAACAATCACCCCACGTTGCATAAAATTGAGTAGGAAGGAAATAAAGGCACAAGCCTCAATGGAATCAAACCGCACGGTGAAGAAATTAAGAAAGGAAGTGCTCCTAACAACCCTGTAGCCTCTCGAAGATAAGTATAGACGTCTCCGTACCGATTCGCAAGACTCTACTAAACTTTCTCATGACTCATGAGACCTAAGTGAACCTAAGGATCCGATACCAAGCTGTCATGACCCAAAATCCGCTAAAGGTCATGATGGCGCCTAATGCCGCCGTCAGGAAAGCCAACGGTAATCTATCAACTTACTTACTGATTTTAGTAATTTGAAATCAAAATTTTCATTAGTTAAATAGTATGAAATAGAATTTACAGGGTGAATGATAATATTTACATGAACTACAATGATGAACAACCTGTAGCAACCAGAATTCACCAGCTTTGCCTCAATTTCAAATTTCGATCTAATTTCAATCTGATTCAAACCCGAGGCCCCCGGGACCCCATCCAAATATACCAGCACATCCCACAACATGATACGGACTTAGTTGGAATCTTGAATCATGTTAAACAATATCAAAACTACGAATCGTCGGCCAAAACCTTTCTTTCAACTTACCAACCTTCAAATTTCGATAAATACGTCCGAATTACACTTAAACATCCCGGAATGACGTCCAAGTCACAAATCACGATACAAACCTATTTCAAAGCTTGGAACTCCAAATGGACATTGATAACATAAAACTCCACATCACACCACACTTATGAAATTCTAAAACTTTCAAAAATGCCAACTTTCCATAATAAGCGCTGAAATGCTTCCAGACCACTCGATACTCAACCCAAATATACGCCCAAGTTCGAAATCATCATATAAACCTATTGGAACCTTCAAATCCCGATTCTGAGGTCGTTTACTCAAAAGTCAAACCTTAGCCAATTCTTCTAACTTAAAGCTTCTGAAATTAGAATTTTCATTCCAAATCAACTCCGAACTTCCCAAAGTTCAATTCTGACCACACGTACAAGTCATAATACCTAAAGTGAAGCTACTCAAGGCCTCAAAATTCCGAACGATGTGCTAGAGCTCAAAACAACTGGTCAGGTCGTTACATTTGAGTTTTGGCTGGTTACTTGACCATCAATAGAAATTGTGCTTCCTTGTGTATTAGTCTTGAGATAGCTTTTAAATCATATATTCGTAGAATATTCTCTCTTCTTATGGAGTAGGCCAAATGAATGGACAGTATAATAGATGCATCTATGGTTCGTGCCGTTCGACCCTCGGCAGTGTACACATTATTCTGGATCGGGCCGTACGACCTCGGCATAAATCGTGCGTGATAATGCTCGGAGCCCGATTACACTTGATATTATATTTATGACTTGAGAGGTTATAATTTATTTATTAGCCCGAAATTTGTTAGAGTTAGTACGTGTCAGTTGGAGATTTTTAAATTGATTATCAATTAAGGAATCATTTATTCACTACTTGCTATTGTGTTATTATTATTATTCACATATTCTATGCCTATTTAGAATTTCTATATATTAATTGTTGGCCCATAATAAGTGTCGATGTCGACTCCTCTTCACTACTTCTTCGAGGTTAGACTGGATACATACTAGGTACATGTTGTTTATGTACTTGTAATGATCCGGCCAGTCATTTTGGGAGTATTAGCCTCGATACCTTATTTATTTCTCCCTCTAATTCATTTTGTGGTTATGTGACTTGCCGGGGCGCTTGGTGTCGGGTTCGGGTGAGTTTCAGAGTGAAATAGGAGTGAAAATAGAAGTTTAAGTCGTAGGAGTTGACCATAGTTTGACTTGTGTGAAGACAACTCTGGAATAGATTTTCAATGGTTCCAGTGGCTCCGTATGGTGATTTGGGTCTTAGGAGCTTGTCCAAATGTTGATTTGGAGGTCCGTAGGTCGTTTCGGCATTAATTGGTGAAAGTTGGAAATTGGTGAAATTTCGGGAAGTTTGACCGGGAGTGGACTTTTGATATCGGGGTCGGATTCCGATTCTGGAAGTTGGAATAGGTATGTAATGTCAATTATGACTTGTGTGCAAAATTTGAGGTCAATCGGACTTGCTTTGATAAGGTTCGGCATCAGATGTGGAAGTTAGAAGTTCAAATGTTCAGTAGGCTTGAATCGATGTGCACTTCGTGATTTTAGCATTGTTTGATGTGATTTGAAGGCTCGATTAAGTTCGTACAATATTTTAGGACTCTTTGGTATAATTTGTTGGGGTCCCGGGGGCCTCGGGCGTGATTAGGACCTTGTTCGGCACTTTTCGGATCATGTACAAACTGCTAAAGCTAATGTCTGGTTTCCATCACCATGTTCGCGAAGGGTACCTGGGAGGTAGGTGGGATCTTGTTCTTCGTGTTCGCGAAGAAGCCCACACGTTTGTGAAGAAAAGTGGCAGACTGGGGTGGACCTCACGCGTGGTCTACGCATTCGCGAGAAGCGAAGCTTGAGAAACCTGGTCATCGCGTTCGCGAGTGGACCCTCGCATTCGCATGAGAGGATATTTGGGCTTGAAGTATTTTGTTCTTCGCAAACACGAGGCAATTTCCGCGTTCGCGAAGAAGGATTTAACTGGGCAGTAGATTAAAAATCCAAAATCGAGGGTTTATGTCGTTTTTCACCATTTGGACTTGAGAGTTCGGATTAAGGTGATATTTTGGGAGATTTTCAGAAGGATTGTTGGCGTAAGATTTCCTAACTCGTTTTTGATTAATTTTCACTGATCTATCTTCGATTTCTTCATTTAATTAAGGATTTGGGTTGAAACATTTGGGAAAAAAGGTGTAAAGTTCTTAGACCGAGTTCTTGAGTTTTGAAAGGTCAAATGGGATCGTATTTAAATAATTCTTGTATGGTTGGACTCGATATCAAATGGGTGTTCGGATTTTATAATTTTGGTCGGGTTCCGAGACGTGGGCCCGGGTCGACCTTTTGGGGCGATTTTGTAATTCTTTGCAAAAATCATAATTTCATTATTTTGATTAATTTCTTATAGTTATATTTATAGTATGTAATTTCTTTTAGCTAGATTTGAGCCGTTCAGAGTCGGAAAATAGAGGGAAATGCCTTCTTATTGATTGATTGAGTGTGGTTTGAGGTAAGTGACTTGTCTAACCTTGTGTGGGAGAAATTCCCCTTAGGACTTCGTATTGTGGTGATAATTTGTGATATGTGAAGGCTGTGTATGCGAGGTGACGAGTGCGTACACGGGCCAAATATTAAAATTTTGGTTTTTTCTACATAGTTTCCTTTTCATGCCTTAATTGAGTACTTAACACGTTATAGTCATCATGTTTAGCCTAGTTTCACATGCCCACTTGTCTTATATATTATTTGCAACTTGTAGTACATGCTTAGTTGAATTACCTGCTTTCTTGATTTCGTATACATTATTTAACTATGGAAGTCCTTACTTGAAATTACTATCCTTGAAATATCATTATTTCATTTGTTATGTTTGGTTTTCGTGGTTATTGTTGAGGTGACTATTGTTATTGTTGCACGAGGTTTCTACCGTGCGGTTGTTATTATTGCACGAGGTTTCTGTCGTGCGATTGTTATTATTGCATGAGGTTTCTACCGTGCCGTTGTTATTGTTGATACAAATAGGGTCGTATGAGGCCTGGGTGTTGAAATGCATGTGGTGAGATAAGGTGGGCTTGATACGTACGACTAGTAGGGGAACTACTAGAATTCATGCGGTGTGATAAGGTGGGCTAAAATACGGGATGCTATTTCGGGAAAATGATTTTTCAAAACAAAATATAAAGGCTTCCGCGGTGATATAAGGAAAGACTGTGAGATATTTCCTTTTGGGACTACGAGGCGGTACCTCGGGAGTGCCCATGTTTATTTCCTCTATTTGTTGTATTATTTGTTGTTGTTGTTCCTTAACTTGTAAGATTCTTGCTTCCTTTCATGTTGTATTTGTCTTCTTTGATTCCGTGTTGTTACCTTCCGTAAATTCTTATTGTTTCACTTCCCTGTCATTTTATTATATCATTATATGTTCTGCCTTGTTTCTTATTATTTCCAGTAGGACCCTGACCTGGCCTCGTCACTACTCTACCGAGTTTAGGCTTGGCACTTACTGGGTACCATTGTGGTGTACTCATACTACGCTTCTGCACATATTTTGTACAGATCCAGGCACATCCTATCAGCCTCGATATTAGAGTTGTGTTGCTGCTTGGAGACTACAAGGTACACCTGCCCGCGTTTTCAGGCCTCAGAGTCCCCTTTTATCCCATCATTTCCTTGTTTCGTTATGTTTTGATAGAGAATGATGTATAGGATATTTGCAATATTCTATCTAGAGCTTGCGTCTTATACCTCACTTGGTTTTGGGAGTTGTAGTTAATTTGAGTTGCAGTTTTTACTTTATACAATTGTTAATGTTTTGAGTTCTTAGATTATTATTTCAGTTGTTCTGCATGCTTGTTAGGCTTACCTAGTCTAAGAGACTAGGCGCCGTCATGACATCGTATGGAGGAAAATTGGGGTCATGATAGTACTCACGCTACACTTCTGCACTTATCGTTTAAGATTTGAGGCAGGTGCATCTGGCATTCATTCAGGCGTACACCCCCGTTACCTTGAGGCATAGTGGTGAGCTGCTCTCTGAGTCCGTTCTACAGCACCCACAGTCTCTATTTTGTATTTACTTTCTGTCTATCTTATTTCAGACAGTAGCATAGGTGTTTTATATATTCTACTAGTTGCTCATACACTTGTGACACTGGGTCTTGAAAACATGCTAGTAGACACTTTATGGTTTTGAGTACTTATTTCACCGTATTTGCTCTTTTATTAGTTTACGCCTTACTTTACTATAATTTTCCACTTCTCATCTACTTAATAAACAAAAATCAACTACTTTTAAATTATTAAAAGAATAAACACATGACTAGTTCATTGTTGGTTTCCTAGCTGCAACGTTGGGCGCCATCACGACCTATAGGAGAAATGGGGTCGTGACAATGTGGTATCAGAGCACTAGGTTCACGTAGGCCTCACAAGTCATGAGCAGGCCTAATAGAGTCTTGCGGATCGGTGCGGAGACGTTTGTACTTATCTTTGAGAGGCTATAGGGTATTAGGAAACAACTCTTTCTTCATCTCCTATCAGGCAGTTGATGTTGTGCTAAGTATCTTTCTCTTATTCTCTTACAAATGGTGAGAACGCGCGCGACAGATGTACCCGACCGTGGAGGAGCTGCTCTCCCTGGTTCTAGAGTCCGAAACAGAGGCCAAGGGAGGGCTCCAGGTCGTGTTAGAGGACGAGGGCATCCTAGAGTTGCTCCAGTGGTGCCACCAGTGGATCTAGTAGAGGATCCTTTTATTGACGAGCAGGGCAAGGTGCCTGCAACGGAGCCGGCCCCAGTGGATTTCATGTCTGCACTAGGATTCCAAGAGGTGATGGGCCGTATGTTGCGGTTCATGGATTCTATGATGCAGGATGGTTTATTTCCAGCTGACCCAACCACATCTCAGGCGGGAGGGGGAGCACTGACCCCTACCGCTCATGCTCCAAGGCATGCATCTACCATATATCAGACCCTGGGTGTACTACTCGTGGGCAGAGCTCAGCCAGTTGCAGCATCTATACCAGAGCCTAGACCATCTGCGGCCGGCGAGCCGCAGAAGCTATTGGATAGATAGACCCGGCTACATCCTCCTGCCTTTGGAGGTGAGCAACATGATGACCCCCAGGACGTTTTTGATCACTGTTAAGTCAGACTGCACAACATGAGAATATTGGAGTCCCATAGGGTGGGCCCGTAGATGGTGGAAGCCCTATCTTCTCAACAGATCGGCGAGTTTTCCTCCCTTGACTTGGTACCAGTTCATACGTCTCTTTATAGATAGATATATTCCACCCTCTCAGAGAGAAGAGTTACGGGGTCAGTTCGACCAGCTCCAGCAGGGTCAGATGTCAGTGACTAACTATGAGGCGAGATACTCCCCACCGATGCAGGGAGAGTGCGGAGGTTTGTTGCGGGTTTGCACTCTGATATCCAGGCTAATGTGGCTCGAGAGGTTGATATGGGGACTTCTTATGGGTAGGTTGTGGAGATAGCTCGGAGGATTGAGGGTGTTTGTCAGCGGGACTAAGAGCAGATTCCAAGAGACAAATGATTTCGATACTCTGAAGGGTTCAGTGGTGCTCCGTCTGGGGGAAGAGGTCAGTTTGTGAGGGGTCAGTCTAGCATGCCTTCATATTCAGCACCGCCGTCTTCTCGGGTTGCTCTAGTGTGGCCCTATTTTAATGCCATCCCAGAGAGCTCCTACCATCCACCGGCCATTCAGGATTCCTCTAGTGGGAGTTCAGGTCCCAAAAGTCAGACTCAGGGTCAGTCATTCTCTGTACCGAGGGGTTATTTCAAGTGCAGGGATCTTGGTCATGTGAGGAGAGTCTACCTCAGGCTCCGGGACAAGGCAGTACAACATCAGCCTATGATTACAGCACCAACTGCCCGGCCACCCAGAGATGGAGGGTAGGGGCAATCCTAGAGGTGGAGTCCAGTCAGGTGGCGCTCCAGCTAGGTTTTATGATTTTCCAGCCATACTAGATGCAGTATCCTTAGATGCCATGATCTTTCTGTCTGCGGTAGGGATGCTTCGGTACTATTTGATCCAGGGTCTACATATTCATAAGTTTCATCTATGTTTGCTCATTTCTTGGGTGTTCCCCGCGAGTCCTTGGGTACTTTTGTATATGTGTCCACGCTAGTAGGCGATTAAGTTGTTGTGGATCGGAACTATTGGCCATGTATCGTGATTTATGTGGTTATGAGACTAGACCGGATCTTCTGTTGCTCGATATGACTAACTTTGAGGTCATCCTGGGCATGGACTGGTTGTCTCCATATCATGACGTCCTTAATTTCCATTCCAAGACTGTTACCTTGGCGATGCTAGAGTTGCCTAGATTGGAGTGGAAGGGTTCTTATGTTAGTGCATCTAGTCGAGTTATCTCTTTTTTGAAGGCTCAACACATGGTCGAGAAGGACTGTTTGGCTTATCTAGCTTATGTTTGGCATACGGTTGCAGAGACTCCATCGATTAATTCAGTGCTCGTGTTTCGGGAGTTCTCCGATGTGTTTCCTTCTGATCTACCAGGTATGCCACTAGATCATGATATCGATTTCTGTATTGATTTGGCTCCAGGTACCCAACCTATCTACATTCCACCATACCGCATGGCTACGACAGAGTTAAAGGAGTTAAAAGAATAGCTTGAGTAGTTACGAGCAAATGGGTTCGTCAGACCGAGTGTGTCGCCTTGGGGTGCACCGGTGTTGTTCGTGAAGAAGAAGGATTGGACTATACAGATGTGCATTGATTACCGCCAGTTGAACAAAGTTACCAATTAAGAACAAATACCTGTTACTGCGTATTGATGATTTGTTTGACCAGTTGTAGGGTGCTAGGGTGTTCTCTAAGATTGACTTGAGATCGGGGTATCATAAGTTGAAGATTCATGATTCGGATGTTTCGAAGACGACTTTCCGGACTAGATATGGCAACTATGAGTTTCTAGTGATGTCCTTCGTCTTAACCAACTCCCCGGCGGCATTTATGGATTTGATGAACTGGGTGTTCAGGCCATATATTGACTCGTTTATCATTTTCTTCATTGATGACATATTGATCTACTCCCGTAGCATGGAGGAGCACGAGCAGCATTTGGGGGTGGTGCTTCAGACCTTGCGGGAACATAAGCTATATGCTAAGTTCTCCAAGTTACGAGTTTTGGTTAGATTTTGTGGCATTCTTGGGGCATGTTATATCAGGCGAGGGTATTAAGGTAGATCCCAGGAAGATCGAGGTAGTTTAGAGTTGGCCTTGTCCCACCACAGCGACCGAGATCCGGAGCTTCTTGGGGTTAGCAAGTTATTATCGTAGGTTTGTGGGGGGCTTCTCATCTATTGCAGCACCTTTGACTAGATTGACCGAGAAGGGTGCTCCGTTCTGATGGTCCGAAGATTGCAAGGCAAGCTTTTAGAAGCTCAAGACCTCATTGACTATAGTACTGGTGTTAGTGTTGCCTTCCGGTTTAGGTATCTATACGGTATGTTATGATGCTTCGCGCGTTGGCCTGGATTGTGTATTGATGCACGAGGGGCGAGTTCTTGCATATGCTTTACGTCAGCCGAAGCCCCATGAGAAGAATTATCCCGTACATGATTTGGGATTGGCTGCGATAGTTCATCCTCTTAAGATCTGGAGGCATTTTATGGGGTTTCCTGTGAGGTTTACACCAATCATCGCAGCTTTCAGCATTTGTTCAAACAGAGAGATCCTAATTTGAGGCAGCATAGGTGGCTTGAGTTACTAAAGGACTATGATATTACCATCCTTTATCATCCGGGCAAGGCAAATGTGGTTGCGGATGCCTTGAGCAGAAAGGCTAATAGTATGGGCAGTTTGGCATTCATTTTAGCAGAGGAGAGGCCATTGGCTTTGGACATTCAGTCCTTAGCTAACAAACTTGTGAGGTTGGATATTTCTGAGCCCAATCGAGTTCTTGAGTGCGTGGTGGCTCAGTCTTCCTTACTCGAGCAGATCAAGGCTTGTCAGTACGATGATCCGCAATTGCTGGTTCTCATAGAGATGATATTACAGGGTGGTGCCAAAGAGGTTACTATCGATGAGGATGGTGTTCTGCGATTCCAGGGTCGCCTATGTGTTCCTAATATTGATGGTTTGAGGGAGATGGTTCTAGAGAAGGTGCACAGTTCTCGGTATTCTATTCATCCAGGGGCTACGAAGATGTATCGCGACCTGAGGCAGCATTATTGGTGGCGGCGGATGAAGTAGGACATAGTTGAGTATGTGGCGAGATGTCTAAATTGCCAACAGGTCAAGTATGAGTACCAGAGGCCAGGTGGCCTACTTTAGCAGATGGTTATACCTGAGTGGAAATGAGAGCGCATTACTATGGATTTCGTAGTTGGGTTTCCGCGGACTTTGAGAAAGTGTGATACAATTTGGGTCATTGTCGACAGGTTGACTAAGCCGGCACACTTTATTCCTGTTGTGACTACATAGTCTTTCGAGAGATTGGCCCAGATTTACATTTAGGAGATTGTCTGGTTGCATCGTGTGCCTGTTTTAATCATATCAGATAGAGGCCCTCTACTCACTTCGCACTTCTGGAGAGCAGTTAGAGCAAGTTGGGTACCCGAGTAGAGCTCAACATAACTTTTCATCCGCAGACGTCGGAGCGGACAATTCAGATTCTGGAGGATATGCTCAGAGCATGTGTCATTGACTTCGGAGGTCAGTGGGATAGATTTTTGCCCTTGGCCGAGTTTGCTTACAATAATAGTTATCAGTCCAGTATCGAGATGGCTCCATTTTAGGCTTTATATGGTCAGAGATGTCGTTCACCCATTGGATGGTTTGAGCCAAACGAGGCTAAGTTATATGGTACTGATTTGGTGAAGGATGCCTTGGAGAAGGTAAAAGTGAATTAGGAGCGACTTCGCACAGCACTGTCCAGACAAAAGAGTTACACGGAACAGAAGGCGCATGATCTATCATTTATGGTGGGCGAGAAGGTTCTCTTGAAAGTTTTGCTGATGAAGGGGATCATGAGGTTCGGGAAGAAGAGGAAGCTGAGCCCAAGGTTTATTGGCCCATTTGAGGTGTTGTGGCGAGTTGGGAAGGTTGCTTATGAGCTTGCTTTGCCTCCCAATCTATCGGGAGTTCATCGGATCTTCCATGTGTCTATGCTCCGGAGGTATCACACCGATAGGTCGCACGTGCTAGATTACAACACGGTTCAGCTAGATGAGAGTTTGGGTTATGAGGAGGAGCTAGTTGCTATTATTGACACACAGGTTTTCCAGTTGAGGTCCAAGGAAATTGCTGCAGTGAAGGTCCAGTGGAGGGTTCAACTAGTCAAGGAAGCGACTTGGGAGGTCGAGGAGGACATGAGGAGCATATATCCACACATATTCAGCACTCCAGGTATGATTCTAGACTCGTTCGAGGATAAACGTTTGTTTATGAGGTAGAAAATGTAACGACCCGACCAGTTGTTTTGCTTTCTAGATCCTCGTTCCCCTAATTAAGACTTCCCGTATGTGATTTTACTATTTTATGACTTGCGGGGATGGTTAGTTTGGGTTTGGAAGGGTTCGGGTTAAAATCAGAACACTTAGTTCCTTATTAATGGCTTAAATGGATAAGTTTAACTTGAGTCAACATTTTGAGTAAACGACCCCGAAATCGGGATTCAAAGGTTCTAATAGGTTTGTATGACGATTTTGGACTTGGGCACGCGTTCGGATCGGGTTTCAGATGACCCGTGAGTATTTCGGCACTAAATGTTGAAAGTTGGCGCATTGAAGGTTTTTAAGTTCTTTAAGTTTGGGTTGAAGTTAGTTTTTGTGATATCGAGGTATGTTTGGGATTCTGAGCCTAGGAATAGTTCCGTATGATGATTGAAGACCTACACGCACAATTTGGCATCATTTTGAGTTGATTTGAGAGGAACGAGATGTGCAGAAGTGTTTTTAGAAGTTTTTGAGTTTCATAATTTGATTCATGCATTTGGGCGTCCGATTCATATTTCTAGATGTTATTTAGAAGTTTCGATCGTGCGAGTGGGTCCGTATTATGTTGTTGGATGTGTTAGTGTGATTGGATGGGGTCCCTGGATGCGAAACGGATTGGAATCGGACTCAAAAATTTTGCATGAGGGACTGCTGATGCTCCTATTCTGGTGCGTTCGCACCTCTGTGATTTTGGCCGCAGGTGCAAGCTCGCAGAAGCGAGCCTATGATCACAGAAGTGGCCTGGGGTGAGTGGCCAGTGGTCCGCAGAAGCGAAAACGTTCCGCAAAAGCGAACTCGCTTCTGCGATGATGGGGCCGTAGATGTGAAGCAAGGCTAGCCAGGCGTGGGTCACAGGTGCGACAGGCTTTCCGCAGAAGCGAGTTCGCAGAAGTGAAAACCCATCCGCAGAAGCGAAGGGAGGTAGCATGGGCTAGGACCAAACTTGCGATTGTTTTTCCGCAGGTGCGGCATCGTAGGTGTGATCCAAGATCCGCAGAAGCCAAAATCGCTGGAGGCAGTGGGGTTTTTAATCCGGGACTTGGACCTTTTTCCTCACAATTTCACTTAGTCTTGGGAGATTTTGAGAGCTCATTGGAGGGGGATTTCCATCAATATCCTAAGGTAAGTAACTTCCACCCATTTCCAAGCTAATTGTATGGGTTTTAGGTAGATTAAATACGGAAAGATTGTGAAAACTTGTAGTATTCATGAAGAACCTAGGGTTTTGATAAAAATGAGATTTAACCACAAAAATGATTATGGAATTGAGTAGAAATTATATATTTGAGTTCGTGAGGTTATGGGTAACATTTATCTTCAAATATTTCTGGAATCCGGGCACGTGGGCTTGGGGGTGAATTTTAGGAATCTTCCAATTTGGTTTAGGTAATTACTCTAATAGCTAAATTATGAAGTTGAATGTACATTGATTAATTTATATAATATTTGGTTAGCTTCGGATTGTTCGGCACCAAGTTGAGGCTTTAGAGTGAATTTGTGGGCCGGAAAGTGAGCTTTGGGACGAGGTAATTTCTTGCCTAACCTTGTAAGAGGGAATTTACCCCATATGTGTTTTAAATTACTATTTTCTTCTAATTATTAGGGCTACGTACGCACGAGGTGACGAGAGTCCGTGCGTAGCTACAAATCATGCTTAAATCCGGGCAGTTTTAGGACCCAATCATGAAATACTTGTATTGTTTGCACTCTACTTGTTAATTTAAGTGCTTAAATTATATTGAAACTTGATAAAGGATTCGTAAAGACCGCATTTCACATACTTTGAGATTTGGTGGGTTACTTGACCGTCAATGAAAATTGTGCTTCCTTGTGTATTAGTCTTGTGATGGCTTTTAAATCGGATGTTCGTAGAGTATTCTCTCTTCTTGTGGAGCGGGCCGAACGACTTAGCAGTATAATAGATGCATCTATGGTTCATGACGTTTGACCCTCAGCAGTGTACACATTATTCTGGATCGGGTCGTACGACCTCGCCATAAATCGTGCGTGATAATGCTCGGAACCCGATTACACTTGATATTATATTTATGACTTGAGAGGTTATAATTTATTTATTGCCCCAAATTTGTTGGAGTTAGTATATGTGAGTTGGAGATTTTTAAATTGATTATTACTTAAGGAATCATTTATTCACTGCTTGCTATTGTGTTATTATTATTATTCACCTATTCCATGCCTATTTAGTATTTATGTATTTTAATTGTTATCCCATAGTAAGTGTTAATGTCAACCCCTCATCACTACTTATTCGAGGTTAGGCTGAAAACTTACTGGGTACATGTTGTTTATGTACTCACACTACACTTATGCACTAATCGTGCAGGATCTGAAGCAGGCACATCTGGCATTCATTCAGGCGCGCACCCCCGTTACCCTGAGGCATAGTTGTAAACTGCTCTCTGAGTCCGTTCTGCAGTACCCGCAGTCTCTCTTTTGTATTTTTTTTGTCTATCTTATTTCAGACAGTAGCATAGGTGTTTTGTATATTCTACTAGTTGCTCATACACTTGTGACACCGGATCTTGGAAACATGCTAGTAGACACTTTATGGTTTTAAGTACTTATTTCATTGTATTTGCTCTTTCATTAGTTTATGCCTTACTTTACTATAATTTTTCACTTCTCATCAACTTAATAAATAAAAATCAACTACTTTGAAATTATTAAAAGAATAAACACAAGACTAGTTCACCGTTGGCTTGCCTAGCGGCGGCGTTGGGCGCCATCACGACCTATAGGAGAAATTAGGTCATGAGAAAAACAGTACGACCCCCAAGAACTAGGTGACACAAGTACACAAGCAGCTACTGAATAAGTACAAGTTTGAATACATAATTGAAATTGTCTGAGAGAAAGAAAATAGACAGGAGATAAATAAGGACAGGGACTTGGGTACTGCGATGTGAATCCATGAGATGCAGCTCACCCTAAGTCTCTGAGCGAATGCCTAGGCTAAACAAGAGGTTCTGCTAGAACCTACCTGAGAATCTGCACAAAAAGATGTGCAGAAGTATAGTATGAGTACACCTCAATTGGTATCCAGTAAGTATCAAGTCTAACCTCGATGAATTAGTGTCGAGGCTATAAACCTCATGATACTTACAACACAAATATAGATAACAAAGCCTAGAACTTAAACAGTAAATAATCTCATGAATAAAAAATATCAAAGATATCAACAATCGATATATAGAGCATGCTTTTTCAATTCAAATATAATCATAACGCTGCTCAGATATGATATTGAAAGATGGCATGGTTCAATCAACGGAGTCGAGGCTCCCAACTTGCATATATAGGTGGCAAGCAACAATTAGCATTTAAATGAATGTTTCTAAATAAGTCAAGGATTTCTATGCATGCTCAAGACACTGCCTCTTATCTTAACCGATACTAGATCCATGTACCCCAATACAAAATTCATGTATCACTAAAACCTGATGCAAAATCTATGTATCACGGAAATCCGATACAAAATTTATGTATCACTGAAACCGATACAAAATCTATGTATCTATCCGATACACAATCTATGTAACGTCCATACTCACAGGGCCCAAAGTAACATGGATAATCACCTGATTTTGGAGAGATATGATCCTTATCCAAACGTAAAAAAGAGCTTGATAACTCACTTATAATCAAATATACGCTCATCATATCCTAAGCCATAAGTGTATTTCAATCGCATGACCTTGTCTTTCGGGCCACAATTTCAGTTCAAATCAAGTATCTAAGTATAATATATATGCATGTGCCCAAGAGCTAATAGATAAAATATGCATAAGACTTAATAATAATCATGCAGATATGTGCTCATGGAATTTCTATATGATTACGGATTATTCAAGCAATTCTATATATTAAGAATACACTCCCATGCATTCATACATAATCAAAAACCTAGGCATGATCTCTAGGATGGATAAGAGAGTGAGTATAGTCATATAAGCCAAATAAATTACGAATTAAGATGAGCACATAATCAAAACAAGGCATAAAGTATCTCAATTCTAGCCCAGACATGATATAAACGTGGTACGTCCATGTACGCTCTCCACCTTGTATATACACCACCCCCAATACCTTAAACACATAGCAATCAAGTCAAATCCTAGGGGTTTCCCTCTTAACAAGGTTAGCCAAGAGACTTACCTCTTCCTGGGGTAGCTTCAACCACAAATCATGTCAAAACCTCGTTCTAGCCCTCCAATCATGCAAATCCAAAACAGACATCATTCAATAAAGTCAAAAAATGCTATAGGAAGTTATCCGAATCCATAAAGCTTCGATCTTTCATGAATTTTTAAAAAGTCAATAAAATTTAACTCGAGCTCGCGTGCCCGAATTCCAAAACCAATACCAAAATTTGATGATACATAATCTGTCAAGTCCAAATATATAATTAGTTTCTAAATCCAGGTTCAAAATCGATGGTCAAAACTCTAAAATTTACTCTCTTAATGTAGGTAAAAACCCCAAATTTCCTTTCAAAATTCCTTGTTTTAGGCATAAAAAATCCACGTAGGTTCTTGAAATATAGTCATAAATAGATAAAAAATAATTTAGTTGCCTTGTATGAAAATCCCCATGAAACATCGCCCATCTTAAAGTCTACGGCTCAATATATGAAAGAATGGGTTAAAAGTCCCGAAATGACATCTTAAATAATCTGCCCAGAAGTACCCTTCACCAAATGTGATACAAGCCTCGCGTTCGCGAAGCACAAATGTTGCTTCCCCAAAAGACAGTATGCGCAATTGCGTCTGAGCCCCGTGATTGCGAAAGCCAACAAACCAACACACTGCGAACGCGAGCTCCATCTCACTAACGCAAAAGCCAACAAGTCCCCAGCCCGCTCCGACACTATGCGAATGCGATCTCTGGTAATGAACGCAATGACCAAGCTTACCAAAACCACGCGAACACGATAGCCACCATGTAAATGCAAAGTACACAGATCCAGCTCCCAAAACACACACGGTGGACGCGACCCCTGAGCAGCAAACGCGATGCACAAATACCAGCTCGCCAAGATCCTTCTCCTCGTTCCGAGCCTAGATCCGTGATTGCGAAGCACTGCAAAATACCAGCAACTCAGCTGCTCCAAAACATACAGAAATAGTCTAAAAACACCTTGAAACACATCTGAGCCCCTCGAGACCCCGACTAATCATACCAACAAATCCAAATACAATAATCAAACTAATCCAAAGGCTCAAAGCACCGCAAATAACATCAAAAACACGAATCAAAGATTAAAATCATTCTTTTAAGTTTCAAAAATTCCAACTTCGCCAAACTCATCCGAATCAAACTTAGACATTTCAAATCAAAACTAAATGTTGTACAAGTTCCAATATATCAAATGAAACCTAATCAAAGTCCCGGAATACTGACCGTACCCTAATAATATTAAAGTTAACTCTCCATCAAACGTATGAACTCTCTAAACCTTCAAATTGCCAACTTTCAACAAATAGAGACAAAACCTTCTAAGAACGTCCAAATTTATATTCGAACATACGCTCAAGTCCAATCTCACCAAGAGAACCCATTGAAACGATCAAATCCAGATTCTGAGGCCGTTTACTCAAAAGTAAAACCTTGATCAACTCTTTCAACTTAAAGCTTCCAATTTGATAATCACTCTTCTAAATTAATCCTGAACCTCTCGAACATCAAAACCAACCACATACGCAAGTCATAATATATCATATGAAACTACTCAAAGTCTCAAACCGACGAATAGGAAGCTAAAGCTCAAAACGACCGGTCGGGTCGTTACATTCTCCCCTACTTAAACATGTGTTCGTCCTCGAACATACCAAGAGTCAATCCAAAGCCGTCAAATAACTGCATAATCTCATCATACACACATCCATGAGTGATCCCATGTCACTTCAACCTATATAAGTCCATTAACACAATCCGACTGAAGATTTTTCCTTCCACCTTAGCTTACAATCCTTAGAACTAAATTCCAATATCTGGAGCTCCCTCTTTGATACGATTCTTATATATACATACTATATCAATATCAACAATTGTATCAAACCACGAGTATATTCCTAAGATATAATCACACAATGTACATACCCCCTCGCTCATATGCCCATAACAATATTTTTCGATCATAATAGCTTTTCATTACCAAACCAATATCTGTAATACACCTCATATCAAATAGAACCTTGTTTCAAACTTTCGCAATGCTGGTAATGATGAATGGAAAATGTATAAATTCATAAACACTCGCCAAATCAACAAGTCATGGAGTTCTTTTGCCTAACAAGAACTAATACCAAACTTTAAGCTGGCTAATGACATTCTTCCTCCAACATACCTTATCCAAATCTGATTGCACTAGTTCTAGGACTAATAACCTCGTCTCAATCAGTACAAAATTCCTGACTGAGAGGCCACACCAAATGCCACCTAAAAATTGTATGTGATGCAATCCGTGCACCAATTAAGCAGCAACTCAAATGTAACAAATAGTGGAGAGAGAATACAATGAGAGGGCTGTCCAATAAGCTTGATAGATACAATCACATAAGCATAATGCTATGAATCCATTCCACTAGGTAGAAATAAATAACACGGAGTATGCACCAGGAATCATATCCAAACATAATACTGTTGTGGCGTGCAATCCGATCCAACATCATACCGCTCCACTCGGGAATAATCATTGAACCAAAATCCTCATGCTCTCCAAACACATGTGTATCTACAATAAGCAGATATTGTGCATAGACATAACCGTAGAAAGATTGATAATATAGAGTGTTACGAAAAGGCAAGCACTAATAAACAAGTCAACATCTCAAGAGACATCTCGCTCCTATATTGCCATAAAGCCTAAATAGGACCACAACATGCGCGTGACTAATCAAGTCATCTCATAACCCATCATAGCATAAGAGAGTAACATATGAAATAGACAAGGGTAGGAATTACATCCATTTGGCTCAATGACACACCCATAGAAAAAGCTGCACTGGGTAAGCAAATCCTATCCAATATAGAATAATCATTCTCATTATGCCTACCAATAGGACCCCAAACCTATTCAGATCATCCTAAAGTAGGTAGATAACCTCCCAAAATCCATAGTGACCTCATCAATGGCACATACAATCAGTTGTCTATACTTTGATAGTCCGCAACCAACGGAATAATCCGCCTCCACAAAGTTCCAATCTTTTCAAGAACACAAAAATCTCCATACATGATCTCTATCTCTTCCACTAAAATGACTGATACATTACGCATACACAATTGCGTCATGAGAAATACCCCCATAAACTTTTCCCACCAAGTTGTATAAATCTGAACATCCATGGTTACCACCCACACGATTTCTGTAGCACTAGTCAAGCCTTCGTAAGCCAAAACACAATGCGCCTTCCACAACACATACTCTACTCAAATGATATAAGATAGTGCTAGAATTCTCTTAAACATTTGAAATCCTCTATGTTGTCTAGAACACATGATATTTCTTTCAAAACTGAACTGCAACCTTGTCCATTCAATCTCAATCCCACATGGTTCACCGTATTTATCCTACCATAACATGAAATACGATAATTTTGTTATCAACTATGAATCACAAATATGATTCGCATTCCATCGACATCTGCCCATAAGTATCCTTCGCGAATGCGGCACAAGCTTCAAGTTCGCGAAGCACAAATGTTGCTTCCCCAAATGATAGTCTACGCGATCGCGTCTGAGCCCTGAGATCGTGAAAGCCAACACCCCGTGAATTGCGAGATCCATCTACCAAATGCAAAAGCCAACAAGCCCCCAGCCTGCTCCAACACTATGCGAATCCGATCTTTGGTGCGTGAACGCGATGACCAAGCTTACCACAACCATGCAAACGTGATAGCCACTTTGCGAACGCGAAGTACACAACTCTAGATCCCAAAATGCTACACCGCAAATGCGACCCTAAATTGCGAATGCGATGGACAAATACCAGCTGGCCAAGATCCTTCTCCGTGATCGCGAGCCTAGATCCGCGATGACGAAGCACTACAAAACACCAGACACTGAGTTGCTCCAAAAGATGTAGAAATGGTCTGAAACTGCCCTGAAACACACTCGAACCCCTAGGGACCGTCCAATCATACCAACACGTCTAAATCCAATAATTAAACTTACCAAAGGCTAGAAACAGCGCAAATAACATTAAAACAACAAATCGAAGATCAAAATCATTCTTTTACGTTTCAAACATTCCTACTCCGCTGAACTCGTCTGAATCACACTTAGACATGCAGATCACAATCATACTTTACACACAAGTTCCAACTATTAAATGAATGTAACAGAAATTTTGGAATGACAACCAAAATAAAATAACATTAAAGTCAACCCCGATCAAACTTATGAACTCTCCAAACCTTCAAAATGCCAACTTTCGGTAATAGAGCCAAAATTTTCTAAGAACGTCCCAATTCAAATCTGAATGTAACGACCCGATCGGTTATTTTGTGTAATTGCGCCCTGTTATCCCTTTTATTTCTTCACACTTGTGCGTTCATTTATTTATGACTTGCGGGGATGATTAGTTTCGTTCCGGGAAGCTTTCAGGCTCAATTGGGCCCCTGATTCTAGACTTAAAAGTTTAAATTTTAAAATGTTGACCAAACTTTGACTTTTGTGAAAATGACACCGGAATTGTGTTTTTATGACTCTGAGAGCTTCACATCGTGATTTAGGGCTTGGGCGTATGCTTGGAATTTGATTTTGGAAGTCCGTAGGTTGATTTTTGTTGATTTGCTTAAATTTGGCAATTTTAAGTTGAAAAGTTCGACCGTAGGTTGACTTTTAGCTATTGAGATCAAAATTGATTTTGGGACTTGGAATAGGTCCGTTATGGCATTTAGAACTTGTCTGCAAAATTTGGCATCGTTCGGAATTGATTTGATAGGATTCGGACGCTTAGTTGAAAATATAGAAGTTCTTCAAAATCTCTTTGAAAATCATGCGTTTTAGAGTTCAATTTGTAGTTTTAGATATTATTTTTGTGTTTTGATCAAGCGAGCGAGTTTGTATGATGGTTTTAGACTAGTGTTGATGTTTGATTTGGAGCTTCGAGGGCTCGGATGAGTTACGGACGCTTAGCGGAGTGTTGTTGGAATTTTTAAGTTGTCGGTTAAAGCATATGCCTCAGATCTCGCAATTGCAAGGACTGAGTTCGCATTTGTGAAGTTAAGACAAGCCAACTAGGTTCGCATTTGCGAACCCAGTGTTCGCATTTGCGAAGTATGCTGGGAAGGACCTAGTTCGCATTTGCGAAGATCCATTGTTTGCAACTGCGAACTATTCATCGCAATTCATCAGAGATGGAAGGACTTCGCATTTGCGAGTGATTCTTCGCATTTGCGGGGTTCGCAATTACCAACCTCAGGTCGCAAATGCGACATCTGCAACTAGACAAATAGCTTAGGGATGGGATTTTTGAGTTCATTCTCACATTTGTGAACCCTAGACTCGGTAGGAGACGATTTAGAGAGGGTATTTTCACCTACAAACCTTGGGTAAGTGATCCTAATATAATTCTTATCATATTCCATCAACTTATTTTATATTTTAACATCAAAATCATGTGAATCAAAGTAGAAATTTATGAAATTTTGTCAAGTTTTTGAAAAATAAGAAATTCAGTTTTGAGAGTCGATTTGGACTCGGATTTTGAAACTAACTACTCGTGGGGTCATGGGTAGACGGACTCTACCATTAGACCGTGGTTTTGACTGGGCGGGCCCCTGGTTAATGTTTGTTGACTTTTTGGGAAAAGTGTAAAAATCTTAACTTTATCTATTGCAGTTGAATTCTCTAGCATTGTTTTTGATGATATTAAGTCGATTTTGGTTAGATTTGAGCCATGTAGAGGCGAATTTTAAGGGGAAAACTATTTTCGAGTGTTGAACTGGCCTAATTGAGGTAATTTTCTTGCCTAAATTCGTGTGGGACAACTACCCCTTAGGATTGGTATTGTTTGATTCAATTGTGCTAAGTAAAATCCATGTACGCAAGGTGACGAGTGGGTACACGAGTTGTACATAGTATTTGACCGGTTTAGGTTACTTAGACTATTCTATGCTTTAATTGTGATGCCTTATTACATTCTAAATTCTCATAGTCAAATCATCCTTAATTGAGTTATACTATCCTTAAAAGCCTTAGTTAACTTGTTTAGTATCCGATCTACATCCTACTTGTTAAATTGCTTCCATGCTTTAGTTGAACTTGTCATCCCCTTTATTGTCACATGTTATCTCTTCATTATTAATTATCATTATCAAATTAATTGTTCATGTTGCCCCCTTTATTTGTTGACTTCCGTTATTTGATACTCATTGTTGAAGATTATTTCCTTTATTGTGAGTTAGTCTTATCTAATATCGTGGTTATACGTAATTTTTTCATTGTTTAGTTAATTGGTGTTAAGGTTGTGAAAGTTGTTAATACGTTGAGGCGATGTTGGTTATTGTTGAAACATCTATCCTATTGAGCATTTTCCATCCATTATTGTTGTTGATATTCTTGTATACATTGTAGTGGAGCCATGGGCTATTGTTGTGGAAACATTGATATTGTTGTTGTTGGCAAGTTGTGATATGTGGGCACTTGTGGTGCGATTTGTTATTGTGATATGATATTGATATGCATGCGGTGGTGTAAGGCTTGAGTTGATGTGCATGTGGCGGTATAAGGCGAGATTTATGTGCGTGATTGCTTGTAGGGGAACTACGTGAAGCCAGGTGGCGTCATAAGGTGGGCTAAAGTGCGTGTAGCAATTTCGGGAAAACTATTTTCAAAAATCTATTTTCAAATGTAAGGCTTACGCGTCGGCATAAGGAAGGATTGTGATTGAAATTGCGATATATGAATCCGAAGTGGTACCTCGGTTGTTAGTCTTGATTATACGAGGCGGTACTCGGTTTGATTTCATTATACACGAGGTTGTACCTCATTGTATTTATTGTTGCTATTTTATGTTGCAAAGTGTCGTGGAAGGAATATTTCTTGTTGCTCCATTCGTTATCATTCTAGTAGTTGTAGTCCGTACATGATCTTTGTATCACTTTAGTTGTTTCTTTCATGCTATTGCTACTATTTATTTTCCCGGTTTTGGATCATGCTATCATCTTGTTCCGTATTAGTTGCATTCTTACTTCCCATTTTATATCTTTATTTCATTTTATATTGTCTATTTCATATCCTAGTAGGTATCTTGACCTGCCCTCGTCACTACTCTACTGAGGTTAGGCTTGATACTTGCTGGTTACCATTGTGGTGTACTCACACTACGCTTCTGCACATCGTTTTGTGCAGATCCTGGTACGTCTGCCCGTGCCGGTAGATAAAGATTTCTCCTAGATGCTTTATCAAAGACTTCAAGGTATGCCTGCTCGGCGTTCGCAGGCCTCGAAGTCACCTTCCTTTATCCTCGTTTATTGTTGTACTTACTTTCAGACAGTGATGTAGTAGTTACTCTTGTTATACTCTGTAGAGCTTATGAATCGGTTCCACCGGTTTTGGAGTGTGTAGTGTGAGACCCAGTTTTCAAAAGGTTTTCGTCTATTGTTCAGTTATTTTCCGTAACTTGTTAATTCAAATCTGTTAAGTTTTCATTATTGCTAGGTTTAACTAGTCATAGAGATTAGGTGCCATCACGACATCCTACGGAGGGAAAATTGGGGTCGTGATAAGTTGGTATCAGAGCTCTAGGTTCATAGGTGTTACGAGTTATAAGCATGTTTAGTAGAGTCTTGCGGATCGGTGCAGAGATGTCTGTACTTATCTTCGAGAGGCTATGGAATTGTTAAGAAAACTTCACTTCTTTGATTCCTTCTCGTGCGAATTGGTTGATTTCGAAAACTAAATCTTTGACTTTCTATTCTCTCACAGATAGTGAGGACACGCACCGCAAGATCTGACGATCAGATACCCCCTCCCTCTGCTAGAGCCTCAAGAGGCCGGGGCCAGGGCACAGGCCGAGGACGGGCACGGGGTGAAACCAGAGCATCTTCCCGAGCTGCAATAGAGGAGCCACTAGTTGCTCCAGTTGGGGATCAGACACCCGAGGCGCCTATTGCCACCCCTGCACTTCAGGAGACTCTCACACGATTCATGAGCATGTTCAGTACCTTAGCTCAAGCGTGTTTGATTCCACTTGCATCAGCCATATCTCAGGTTGGGGGAGGAGCACAAACTCCCGCGGCCCGCACCCTATAGCAACGGGTCCAGGTTGATCAGGTCCCAGAGGTTATATCGGTACAACCAGTTGCTCTAGTTCAGCCCATGGTTAGGGCAGTAGCATCTGAAGAGGAGCAGCTCAGGCTCGAGAGGTTTAAGAAGTACCACCCTCCTACTTTCAGTGGTTTGGCTTCAGAGGATGCACATGGTTTTCTTGAGGAGTGCCACTGTATTCTCACCACTATGGGAATTGTGGAGACGAGTAGAGTTGCTTTTACTATGTTCCAGTTGAAGGGAGCAGCATATCAGTGGGTAGCTCGGTCGAGGATGCTTCACTTACATGGGATCAGTTTTAAGAGTTTTTCTTAAAAGAGTTTGTTCCTCAGACCCTTCAGGATTCTTGGCACGCGGAGTTTGAGCTACTGTGCCAGGGTACTATGTCAGTGTCGGAGTATGCTGTCCGGTTTAGTAATTTGTCCAGGCATGCACCAGCCTTAGTTTCCACAGTCATGGAGCAAATCCGTCGATTTATCGAGGGGCTCAACCAGAGTATTAGATACATCATGGCCAGGGATTTGGAGTCAGACACTCTGTATCAGCATGTGATTGAGATTGCACGGATACTGGAGGGTATGCGAGACCGTGATAGAGATGATAGGAAGGACAAGAGGTCTGGTGGAACAGGGGGATTTAGTGGTGGTCATGCTACAGCTTCAGCCCGTCATGGTTGGGGCTATATGAGCCGCCTGATTTATTCAGCACTTACAGCTGCTAGTGGTGCTCTAGTTGTATCGAGATCCCAGGTTGCACACTTTTCTCAACCACTTTCTAGTGCGCCTCCTGCGCGGGGTGCCTTCAGCGGTCAGTCTAACCAACCTGGCCCGAGCCATTCCCAGCTGCCATGCCCATTGAGATCTTGTTATGAGTGTGGTGATACTCGCCACATGGTCAGAAACTGCTTTAGACCCAGTAGGGGTGCACCTTCCTAGACTACTCAGGCTCCACGGATTCAGTCAGGTCCGCAGACTTCTCAGGCCATGATTGCTGCCCCAGTTACCACTCCATCCACTCAGCCAGCTAGAGGTGGAGGTCGGGCAGGTAGAGGTCGCTCTAGAGGGAAAGGCCAGGCCAAATATTATGCTCTTCTTGCTAGGATGGAGGCATTTGTATCTGACTTAGTTATCACAGGTATTGTCCCGGTTTGTCATAGACATGCATCCGTCTTATTTGATCTGAGATCCACTTATTCCTATGTATCATATTACTTTGCTCCTGGGTATATCCCGTGGTTCTTTGAGTTCTCCTGTCTATGTGTCCACTCCTGTGGGAGATTCCATTGTTGTTGACCGTGTGTATCGGTCGTGTTTAGTTGTTCTTCATGGTTTTGAGACCATAGTTGATCTGTTGTTACTTAGTATGGTAGACTTTGATGTTATCTTGGGCATAGACTGGTTGTCACCCTATCATGTTATTCTTGATTGTCATGCTAAGACTGTGACGTTGGATATGCCAGGTTTACCACGATTAGAGTGGAGGGGTGCATTAGATTATGTTCCTAGCAGGGCTATATCATTTCTAAAGGCTCAGCGGATGATTGAGAATGGGTGTAATACTTATCTAACCTTTGTGTAGAATGTCAGTGCTGATACTCCTACCATTGAGTCAGTTCCGGTGGTGAGAGACTTTCCAGATGTATTTCCAACAAATCTTCCGGGCAAGCCGCCCGGTTGGGATATCGATTTCGGTATTAACTTGTTGCTGGGCACTCATCCCATTTCTATTCTACCATATTGTATTTCCCCAGCTGATCTGAAGGAGTTAAAGGAGCAATTACAGGAATTGCTTGATAAGGGATTCATTCAGACTAGTGTGTCATCGTGGGGTGCTCCGGACTTGTTTGTGAAGAAGAAGGATGGATCTATGCGCATGTGTATTGATTATCGTCGGTTGAACAAGGTTACAGTGAAGAATAGGTATACATTACCACATATTAATGACCTATTAGATCAGCTACAGGGTGCCAGAGTGTTCTCCGAGATTGATTTGCGGTCAGGTTATCATCAGTTGAAGATTCGGGATCTGAATATTCCGAAGACTGCCTTTAGGACTCGGTATGGTCACTACGAGTTCCTTGTTATGTCATTTGGGCTGACCAATGCCCCAATAGCATTTATGCACCTGATGAACAGTGTATTCCAGCCTTATCTTGAATCATTCGTCATTGTGTTTATTGACGACATCTTGGTGTACTCACGTAGTCGAGAAGATCATGAGTCGTATTTGAGGATTGTGCTCCAGACCTTGAGGGAGAAGAATTTATATGCAAATTTTTCAAAGTGCGAATTCTAGCTCGATTCGATGGCATTTTTAGGTCATGTGGTGTCGAGTGAGGGGATCAAGGTAGATCCGAAGAAGATTAAGGTGGTGTAGAGTTGTCCCAGACCGTCTTCAGCTACTGACATCCAAAGTTTCCTTGGTTTGACCAGGTATTATCGCCGTTTTGTATAGGGTTTCTCGTCTATTGCTTCACCTATGACCAGATTGATCCATAAGGGTGCTCCTTTCAAATGGACCGAGTGTGAGGAGAGATGCAAGATGGTAGGGTGATTGCCTATGCATCTCGACAGTTGAATACTCATGAGAAGAATTTCCCAGTCCCCGATTTGGAGTTGGCAGCCATTGTTCATGCATTAAAGATTTCGCAACATTATTTGTACGGTGTTCTTTGTGAGGTTTTTACCGACTACCGGAGTTTACAGCATCTATTCAAATAGTAGGATCTTAACTTGCGGCAGCGTAGGTGGTTAGATTTACTTAAGGAAAATGATATCACCATTCTATATCATCTCGGGAAGGCAAAGGTGCTGGCCAATGCCTTGAGTCGAAAGGCGGAGAGCTTGGGTAGTTTAGCATATCTACCGGTAGCAGAGAGGCCATTAGCATTGGAGGTTCAGTCCTTAGCCAACCTGTTTGTTAGATTGGATGTTTTGGAGCTGAGTCGAGTTTTGGCTTATGTGGTTTCTCGGTCTTCCTTATATGATCATATCAGAAAGCGTCAGTATGACGACCCCCATTTTCTTGTCCTCAAGGACATGGTTCAGCATGGTGATGATAAGGAGGCCACTTTCGAGGATGAAGGTGTGTTACAGATGCAGGGTAGGCTATGTGTGCCCAATGTATATGGGTTGTATGAGTTGATTCTTCAGGAGGCTCACAGTTCACGGTGCTCCATTCATCCGGGTACCGCTAAGATGTATCAGGACTTGAGGCAACACTATTGGTGGAGGTGGATGAAGAAAGACATTATAGAGTGTGAAGCTCAGTGCCTAAATTGTCAGTAGGTGAAGTAAGAGCATCAACGGCTGGGTGGATTGCTTCAAAGGCTAGAGATTCCTGAGTGGAAATGGGAGCGGGTTACTATGGATTTTGTTGTTGGGCTCTCGCGGACTCAGAGGAAGTTTGATGCAATATGGGAGATTATGGATAGGTTGACCAAGTCGGCTCATTTCATTCTAGTGGTGACTACTTACTCTTTAGAGCAGCTGGTTCAGGTCTATATTCGCGAGATCATCAGACTTCATGGCATGCCGGTATCCATCATCTCTGACCGGGGTACGTAGTTTACATCGTGGTTATGAATGGCCGTACAACGTGAAATAGGCACACAGGTGGAGTTGAGTACAGTATTTCACCCTCAGATGGATGGACAGTCCAAGCGCACTATTCAGATATTGGAGGATATGCTTCGTGAGTGTGTGATGGAGTTTTGGGGGTACTTGGGATCAGTTCTTTCCGCTTGCGGAGTTTGCCTACAACAATAGCTACCAGTAGAGCATTCAGATGGCTCCATATGAGGCCTTGTATGGGAGGTAGTGTCGGTCTCCGGTGGGTTGGTTTGAGCCGGGTGAGGCTAGGCTATTGGGATACAAACTTGGTTCAGAATGTTTTGGAAAAGGTCAAATTGATTCAAGATCGTCTTCGTACAGACCAATCTAGACAGAAGAGTTATGCAAAATAGAGGGTTCGTGATGTTGCATTCATGGTTGGGGAGTGAGTCTTGCTCTGAATTTCGCCTATGAAGAATGTTATGAGGTTTGGGAAGAATGGCAAGTTGAGCCCTAGGTATATCGGACCTTTTGATATTCTTGAGAGGATCGGAGATGTGGCATACAAGCTTGCACTTCCACCTAGTCTAGCTGCAGTTCATCCAGTATTCCATGTTTCTATGCTTCAGAAGTATCACGGTGATCCGTCCCATGTGTTAGACTTCAGCTCAGTCCAATTGGAAAAGGGTTTCTCTTATGTTGAGGAACCGGTGGCCATCTTGGACCGGAAGGTCCGAAAGTTGAGGTCAGAGGATATTTCTTCAGTGAAGGTTGAATGGAGGGGTCATCCGGTTGAGGAGGCGACCTGGGAGACCGAGCACGACATGTGGAGTCGCTATCCTCATCTATTCACCACCTCAAGTATGTCCTTATGCACATTTGAGGACAAATGTTTGTTTTAAGAGGGGGAGAATGTAACGACCTGATTGGTTATTTTGTGTAATTGCACCTCGTTACCCCTTTTATTGCTTCATACTTGTGTGTTCATGTATTTATGACTTGCGGGGTTGATTAGTTTTGTTCCGGGAAGCTTTCAGGTTGATTTGGACCCTTGATTCTAGACATAGAAGTTTAAATTTGAAAATGTTGACCAAACTTTGACTTTTGTGAAAACGACTTATGACTCTGATATCTTCATATCATGATTCAGACTTGGGCGTATGCCCGGAATTTGATTTTGGAAGTCTGTAGGTTAATTTGAATAAATTTGGCAATTTTAAGTTGAAAACTTTGAATGTAGGTTGACTTTTAGCTATTGAGCTCAGAAATTGATTTTGGGACTTAGAATAGGTTCGTTATGGCATTTAGAACTTGTCTGCAAAATTTGGCATCATTCGGAGTTGATTTGATAGGATTCATATGCTTAGTTGAAAATATAGAAGTTCTTCAAAATCTCTTTGAAAATCATGCATTTTAGAGTTCAATTCGTAGGAACTTGTCGCAATTACGATGACAGGAGAGATGAGAGGACTTCGCATTTTCGAGTGATTCTTCGCATTTGCGGGGTTCACAATTGCGAACCCCAGGTCGCAAATGCGAAATCTGCGACTGGACAAATAGCTGAGGGACGGGATTTTAGAGTTCATTCTCTCATTTTTGAACCCTAGACTCGGTAGGAGACGATTTGGAGAGGGGATTTTCACCTACAATCCTTGGGTAAGTGATCCTAATCTAATTCTAATCATATTCCATCAACTTATCTTAGATTTGAACATCAAAATCATGTGAATCGAAGTAGAAATTTATGAAACTTTGTCAAGTTTTTGAAAAATAAGAAATTGAGTTTTGAGAGTCGATTTGGACTCGGATTTTGAAACTGACCACATATATGAACTCGTGGGGTCATGGGTAGACGGTATCTACCATTAGACCCGGGTTTTGATCGGATGGGTCCCAGATTGAATTTTGTTGACTTTTTGGAAAAAGTGTAAGAATCTGAACTTTATCTATTGCAATTGAACTCCCTAGCATTGTTTGATGATATTAAGTCGATTTTTGTTAGATTTGAGCCGTGTGGAGGTGAAATTTAAGGGAAAAGCTATCTCCGAGTGTTGAATTGGCCTAACTGAGGTAAGTGTCTTGCCTAACTTCGTGTGAGACAACTACCCCTTAGGATTGGTATTGTTTGATTCAATTGTGCTAAGTGAAATCCGTGTACGCAAGGTGACGAGTGGGTACACGGGTTGTACATAGTATTTGACCGGTTTAGGTTACTTAGACTATTTATATGCTTTAATTGTGATGCCTTATTACATTCTAAATTCTCATAGTCAAATCATCCTTAAATGCCTTAGTTAACTTGTTTAGTATCCGATCTACATCCTACTTGTTAAATTGCTTCCATGCTTTAGTTGAACTTGTCATCCCCTTTATTGTCACATGTTATCTCTTCATTATTAATTATCATTATCAAATTAATTGTTCATGTTGCCCCCTTTATTTGTTGACTTCCATTATTTGATACTCATTATTGAAGATTATTTCCTTTATTGTGAGTTAGTCTTATCTAATATCGTGGTTATACGTTATTTTCTTATTGTTTAGTTAATTGGTGTTAAGGTTGTGAAAGTTGTTAATACGTTGAGGCGATGTTGGTTATTGTTGAAACATCTATCCTATTGAGCATTTTCCATCCATTATTGTTGTTGATATTCTTGTATACGTTGTAGTGGAGCCATGGACTATTGTTGTGAAAACATTGATATTGTTGTTGTTGGCAAGTTGTGATATGTGGGCACTTGTGGTGCGAGTTGTTATTGTGATATGATATTGATGCGCATGTGGTGGTATAAGGCTTGAGTTGATATGCATGCGGCGGTATAAGGCGGGACTTATGTGCGTGATTGCTTGTAGGGGAACTACGTGAAGCCAGGGGGCGTCATAAGGTGGGCTAAAGTGCGTGTAGCTATTTCGGGAAAACTATTTTCAAAAACTTATTTTCATATGTAAGGCTCGCGTGTCGGCATAAGGAAGGATTGTGATTGAAATTGCGAAATGTGAATACGAAACTGTACCTTGGTTGTTATTCTTGATTATACGAGGCGGTACCTCGGTTTGATTTCATTATACACGAGGCGGTACCTCATTTTGTTTCTTGTTGTTATTTTATGTTGCAAAGTGTCGTGGAAGGAATATTTCTTGTTGCTCCATTCGTTATCATTTTAGTAGTTGTAGTCCGTACATGATCTTTGTATCACTTTAGTTGTTTCTTTCATGCTATTGCTACTGTTGATTTACCCGCGTTTGGATCATGCTATCATCTTGTTCCATATTACTTTCTTTCTTTACTTCCCATTTTTTATTTGTATTTCATTTTATACTATCTATTTCATATCCTAGTAGGTGTCTTGACCTAGTGGTGTACTAATACTATGCTTTTGCACATTTTTTTCTGCAGATCCAGGTATGTCTGCTCGTGCCGATAGATAGAGATTCCTTCTAGCTGCTTTATCGGAGACTTCAAGGTATGTCTGCTTGGCGTCCGCAGGTCTTGGAGTCACCTTCCTTTATCCTCGTTTACTGTTGTACTTACTTTCAGACAGTGATGTAGTAGTTACTCTTGTTATACTTTGTAGAGCTTATGACTTGGTTCCACCGGTTTTGGGGTATGTAGTATGAGGCTCGGTTTTCGGAAGGTTTTCATCTATTGTTCAGTTATTTTTTGTAACTTGTTAATTCATATCTGTTAAGTTTTCATTATTGTTAGGCTTACCTAGTCATAGAGATTATGTGCCATCACGACATCCTACGGAGGGAATATTGGGGTTGTGACACCAAACATACGCCCAAGTCCAAATTACCATACTAATCCATTGAAACTGTCAAATCCTGACTCCGAGGCCGTGTACTTAAAAGTCAAACCTTGGTAAACTCTTTCAACTTAAAGCTTCTAAATTGAGAATCACTCTTCCAAATCAATCCTGAACCTCTCGAACATCAAAATCAACCACATGTGTAAGTCATAATACATCATATAATTCTACTAGGTCTCAAACCGTCGAACGGGATGTTAAAACTCAAAACGATTGGTCGGGTCGTTGCACAATCTATAAGCCAATTACAACTAATACACTTCTACATAGTGTAATTTTAAATATATAGGTTCATAAATTACTAACATTTCTTTAGAATATCACTAAGATACTTCTACTTACTGTAATTATCAATTATAATCTAATAAATAATTAAAATTTCCTAAAAATACTTTTAGTGTGTAATTATTAATGTATAGGCTAATCAATCACTAACATTACTTAAGAGTACCACTAATTCATTTCTACTTAATGTAATTATTAATTTATAAGCTAATTATCATTAATATACTTCTAATTAGTGTAATTACCATAACTACAATTCTACTTAATATAATTATTAATGAATAGGCTAATCAATCACTAACAGAACTATGTAAGAAATTATCAAGGGGCGTACCAAGGGACTCCATCGCTATTGTTTATAAAAAAATTAAAAATAATTATGCATAAAATTATATATTTATGTTACCGATAGATATCTATCAATAAAGTAAAAAAAACTACAAAATTATATATTATGTATTAGCGAGGGTCTTCCATAATTAATATAATTTATTTTTATTAATACACCAAAAAAGGCTATCAGTATTATGAAAATAAAATTCAAAATAATTATAAATGCAATAGCGATAGGTGGGTGTGGTCTCGTTGGAGGACAAATTGCGAGAATCGAGGTTGAGATAGTTCGGGCACGTGTAGAGGAGAGCCATTGATGTCCCGGTCAGGAGGTGTGATAGGTTGACCGTGGAGGGTCTTAGGAAGGGTAGGGGTAGGCCTAAGAAGTATTGGGGTGAGGTGATTAGGCAAGATATGTCATTGCTCCAGCTTACCGAGGACATGACCCTTGATAGAGTAGGGAGGAGGTCGAGAATTAGGGTGGAAGGTTGACAGTAGTGGTTAGTCCCTAGTCTATCAATAGTACTAGTATTATTTTTGTATTTGTTTTCTAATTCCTGATTCTTTATATTACATGTTGTGTCATTTGTTCCTATTATATTATTGTTGCAACTCTTTGTTACTTTATTTTCATTGTTCCTTGAGCCGAGGGTTTATTGAAGATAGCCTCTCTACCTCCACAAGGTAGCGGTTTGATCTGCGTACACACTACCCTCCATAGACCCCACATGTGAAATTACACTAGATTTGTTATTGTTGTTGTTGTAATAACGATAGAGTCCGTCCATACATTCTATTTCTTTTTTAATTTATTTTTGTAAAGATCATCAGTGAGTTGGAGCACTCCGAGAGTCGGCGGGATTTTGGATTTTGTAAGTGTATTAAGGTAGAGGAGGTGGAAGGAGTGATGCGTAAAATGTGCAGGGGCAAAGCGACGGGCATAGACAAAATTCCAGTAGAATTCTGGAAGAGCGCGGGGCGAGCAGAGTTGGAGTGTCTCACTGGGTTGTTTAATGTTATTTTCAGGACAAAGAAGATACCTGAAGAATGTAGGTGGAGTATGATGCTTCCGTTGTACAAAAACAAGGGTGATATCCAAAATTGCAACACCTATAGGGGTATAAAGCTGTAGAGTCATACTATGAAGGTGTGGGAGAGGGTGGTGGAGGCTAGGGTGAGGAGGTGCGTGTCTATTTTTGAGAACCAATTCGGATTCATGACGGGGCATTCAACTACAGAAGCGATTTATCTGGTGAGGAGATTAGTGGAGCAGTATAGTGAAAGGAAGAAAGACTTGCATATGGTGTTTATTGACCTTGAGAAAGTGTACGATAAAGTCCCAAGGGAGGTTCTGTAGAGGTGTTTGGAAGCTAGAGGTGTTCCGGTAACGTACACTAGGGTGATTAAGGATATGTATGATGGTTCTAAGATTCGGGTGAAGACTGTGGGAGGTGACTCGGAGCATTTTCCTGTTATGATGGGGTTGCATCAGGGATCGGCTCTTAGCCCATTTTTATTTGCCTTGGCAATGGATGTGCTGTCGCGAAACATCCAAGGGGAGGTGCCTTGGTGCATGCTATTTGCCGATGATATAGTGTTGATTGACGATATATGAGGCGGAGTTAACGCGCGGCTAGAGGTTTGGAGACAGACCTTGGAGTCTAAAGGTTTCAAGTTGACCAGAACCAAAACAAAATACTTGGAGTGCAAATTCAGTGACGGGACCCATGAAACATACGTAAATGTAAAGCTTGATGCTCAAGTTATCCCCAAGAGAACAAGTTTTAATTATCTCGGGTCTATTATCCAAGGTAAAGGGGAGATTAACGAAGATGTGACACATCGCATCAGAGTGGGATGGATGAAATTGAGGCTCGCTTCTGATATTTTATGTGATAAGAATATGCCACCAAGAGTTAAGGGTAAGTTTTATAGAATAGTGGTTCGACCGACTATGTTGTATGGGGCTGAGTGTTGGCCAGTTAAGGACTCCCATGTGCTGAAGATGAAAGTAGCAAAAATGAGAATGTTGAGATGGATGTGTGGTTGTACCAGGAGAGATAAGATTAGGAATGAAGCTACCCGGGACAAAGTGGGAGTAGCCTCCGTAGAGGAGATGCGGGAGTCGAGGCAGAGATGGTTTGGACATGTTAAGAGGAGAAGCATTGAAGCTCCCGTTAGAAGGTGTGAGAGGTTGACCATGGCGAGTTTGAGAAGAGGTAGAGGTAGGCCTAAGAAGTGTTGAGGAGAGGTGATTAGGCAGGACATGACTCTGCCTTAGCTCACTGAAGACATAACCCTTAATAGGAGGGTGTGGAGGTCAAGGATTAGGGTAGAAGGTAGTAGGTAGTTGGGAGTTTCTTAGTTGCTCACTGATAGTCTTATTAACATGCATGTCCCTTCGTATTCTCAGATCTTAATTGCATTATGTGATTTTGTTTGCCTCGGATATTGTATTCTCTGTTATTATTTGGTACTACTTATCCTTTATCTCCCTATTTTTCTTCTCTCTTCCTTTCTTGCTTTCCTTCTTCTTCTTCTTCTTCTTCTTCTTCTCTTTCTTCTTCTTTCCGAGCTGAGGGTCTATTAGAAACAGCCCCTCTACCTTCATTAGGTAGGGGTAAGGTCTGCATACAGACTACCCTCTTCAGACCCCACTTGTTGAAAATATACTAGGTATGCTGTTGTTGTTGTAAAGACCAACAGTACTGTAAAAAAAATAATTCAGAAATAATTATACCTTAAGTAGCGAGAGAGTCCCTCGGTAATATATTGACGAAAGCCATCGATATAGTCAATTGAATTTTGATAGGTTAAAGTCTCGTTATTTATCGAGAGATATTCGTCGAAAAACTTTTTAAAAAATTAAAATATTTAAATGTACCGAGAGACTCTAACAAAAAGTCCCTCGAAATAGCAGCCTGAATTTGTCTGTCGGTACTCCTGCGTCAATAAAGGGTGATTTTTAGTAGTGTATATGTCACTCGAAAAGAAAAAGGAAAAGAAATATAAAGAACATTTTCTTTTGGAAAAAGTACATATTGATTCTTAGTTTATTTATATGTAGTTAAGAACAACGGTTGATGCATAGTGAAGTTAAAACAATTCAATACTAGGGTTGAACCCGTTATTTCTCTTCATGAATTTTGTTTCTTTAATTTGTTTCTAGCTTATATAAGAATTTTATTGTTGAATCTTGTGAAGCTTTCGAAATGGAGGAATACATTAAATTTCTCATACCTGGTCTACCTTTACAACTTTTCTCGTGAAATCAAATTGCGTATAAAAGAAAACAATGTTCGAATACAACAACTAAGAGTTAGTTGGCCAGCAAGGGTTGACTGAGTTGGTTGGGTGAGTGGTTTCCCACATCAGAGACCTGAAATTAGGAGTAGGCGTTCGGACAATTCGGATTGGATATGAGAATTTCGGTTTTCGGAATGAAGAAATGACAATCCAATTCCAATTCAAATAAGTTCGGATTGGATCGAATTTTTTAATTTCGATTTCGGATTAATCGGTTTGGATATTATGAATTTTCGGTTTTGAGCATATAAGTTGAGATGTTTCTACTTTTTACAAAAATGAATATCCAAATAAAGTAATCATGTTAAATTTCCAGAAAAGCTCATCATTCTTGCCGCAATCATCCAAATAAAGTATTCAAATAATAAAATTATTATCAAAAAAATAAAACAGAGACATTAATACGTCCGATAAGAAGTAGTAATAGTAAAATCATGTCCAAATAGAAAGTATTCTAACAGTAACTTTGTAATTAATATTGAATATATGAGATAATATCTAATGAGTACGGTATTGCACTTATTACTATTGGCATATGGATAATAAACTAAATATAAAGTAGAAAAAATTGAATTTTTGGATATCCAAAAATCAAAAGTACCAAATCCAATATCCAATCCGAATTTCAAACATTAAAAAAATTAAATCCAAAATTTAATCTGTAATCCGAAAATCTAAACCAAAAATCCAAAAATATCGGATTTTGGTTTGGATTTCGGATTTCCCCAAACTATGCCCACCCTTACCTAAGATCAATTCTCTTCACTCCTCAAACAGAAGCTCGTCGCACCGGGCTTTCCTAGTGTAATTTACATCTCCGGTGTGATTCACAAGCTATTGCACAGTGAGCAGTTTACCCAGTACGCACCAGAAGGGTAGCGGCCGCAGGTTTCCTTAGGAATGTTTCAAAAAAACTAAGAGTTAGTTACCACAATCATGTGGGCTAATATTAGGAAAAATATCGGTGCCAAAGGTATTTAAATTTAAGATTTGAATTGATGATCAATATTTATACTTTGTTGCCTTTTCTTTACAATTCAATTTACTGAGTCTTTCTATCACGACCCGAAATTCCCACCTTCAGTACCGTGATGGCGCCTAACATTTTACTTGCTAGGCAAGCCAACGTTATAATAGCTTCTAGCCATTTTTAACAATTCAAATCAAATGATAACCAAGAACTGAATAAATTGAAATAGAGTAAGAAAATTATAACAACAATGATATCTAAATACAATCCTATATCTAGTGTCACAAGTACACGAGCGACTAGAGTAATACAAATAATGGTCTGAATGAAAACATGACTGTCTGAAATAAAATAAACAGCTAAAATCAGGTAGAAGAGGACTTCAGGGCTACGAACGTTGTGTCGTTGTACCTCAAGTCTCCGTCAGGCAATCAATCCGAGCAATCTACTGACTGCCGCTAGGACCAGCTCCAAAATATGCACAAGAAGTGTAAAGTGTAGTATGAGTACAACCGACCCCATGTACTCTGTAAGTGCCGAGCCTAACCTCGACGAAGTAGTGACGAGACTAAGACGGGTCACTTACAATAACTTGTATGCAATATAATAATAATAATAGCAGGAAGGGTACACAGGAAAAGTAAGGCAGTTAATTGATGAAAATAAACTCAATCCTCGAAATCAGTAAAACTAGAAACACCAGTCCTCAGAATCTCGTATGAAAACACCGAAAGCTAACACAATACAACAATGAATACAAAACACACAATTCGTGGTGGTACGCAACCCAATCCCACCGTACAAACACAATCCTCCCTTATTTTACCATATCGATATCAAGAATAACATATAAAATCCATTGCGGCGCGCAACCCGATCCCACCATATAATCAGAATCGATATCATAATCCTCCCTTATTTTACTATATCAATATCAAGAATAACATGTAAAATCTATTGTGGGGCGCAACCCAATCCCACTATATAAATATCAATCCTCCCTTATTCCACCCGTTGCAGCATGCAACCCGATCTATAAATAAAAAAATCAATAAGTGTAATCAATTCAACAACCCAAATCACAACAATCTCTACGATTAAATAATATAAAAGCAAAGCTATAAATGAACCTCGTACAAATCAAGGAATGCTACAATTAACACAAAGTAACAAGGCAAGCCAAAGATATGACAATTAAAGTGTACAAGTAAGACAAGTATGGCAAGTAGCAATTAATCATTGAATCATGAAAGAAACAAGCATTTCAATACAAGAGTAATAGGTGACAAGTAACAAGTTAAAGCATAGAAAGAAACTAAAATATGTAACAGTTAAGGCATGGAATGAGGTAATTAATTAAATATGGAAAAGTATGAAAACAACTATTTTGACGGTGTATATACACTCGTTACCTTGCATATATGCCGCTACACATGTAATTCAGAAAGCACATAGCTCAAGGGTCCCTAATTCCCTCAAATCAAGGTTAGACCCAATACTTACCTCGCTCTGAAGGCAAATCAAAGCTCAACCAGGGCCTTTCCTCTAAAATTCGCCTTCGAACCAACTGAATCTAACCAAATCGACTTAATATAAATAAACAATGCTAGGGAAATCAATTACAATACATAAAGCTAGGGTCTTTACACTTTTCCCAAAATGTCAACAAAAGTCAACCTCGGCTCTGCTTGGTCAAAACTCGAGATTCGGAACAAAACACAATTACCCATTCATCCCCGAGCCCGGTTATGTAAATAGTTTCAAAATCCGACCTCAATTTGAGGTCTAAATCCCAAATTTAAAAAAATTCCTAGTTCTACCCAAATCCCTAATATCTACCATGAAAATCCTAGAATTAATGTTGAAATCTTATAAAATGTAATGGGTAATTGAAAAAAAGTGGATGAAGTCACTTACCAATGTATTTAGGAAGGAAATCTCTTGAAAAAATTGCCTCTAGAGTGTTTAGGGTTGAGAGTTTGTGAAATATGAGCTAAATCCCGTCTTCTCAGCTTTTGTCTAGACGCAGATGTCGCAAATGCGACCTTGGGTTCGCATTTGCTAATCCCGCAAATGCGAAGAATCCATCGCAAATGCGAGGAATCCCACACCTCTGCTGCCATCATAACTGCGATGATTTGTTCGCATTTGCGAACTTGGACCCTCTGCAAAAGCGACTCAGTGATTGCAATTGCGACCAACACCCAGGCCAGGCCATCATTGCAAATGCGAACTCTTCAGGCCACTGTTATCTTCACAAATGTGAGCATGAAGCTCGCAAATGCGAGATCTGAGCACCAGCAAAAATCTGATCTCCCATGAACTCTCTGAAATGCGTCCGAAACTCACCCGATCCCTCGGAGCTCTAAACCAAACATGCACACTGATTTTGCCCAAACTCACACCACTAATTGGGATTGTGAGGCAGTCGATGCAATTATAAATACCTAACACGAGTCGGGGTCGATTCTATAGAGAGCTTTATGTTAGATTAGGTATATACCTAGTCTAAGTATATGACGTGCCCAAGATTGTACTTTCACATATTCGGTTGTTTCTTTTCTACTCCTAAATCTTATGATAATGCAATAATTGTAAAGCTAAGATACAATGTTTTTGGTATTGTTGTTTTTCAGGTTATAAAAGTTCTAGGGTTGTAACTTCCACCTGGTTAGTTACCTAACGGATTGAGAGCTTTAGGGTATGTTTGGTTGGTCGGGAAACAATATAGAAATCACACGCAATTACTCACTCTATACCTCTCGGTATTTTGAGTGATTTAGCCAAATTTGGCTTTCTCAAGTCCAAATGGGTATTTTACAAAATAAGTGATAGATGCTCAAGTCGGGTCTTACTATCTCTAGATTCGACCCTTTAATTGGGGCTATCAATTTCTTGAGTTCACCCCAATTTCTTGTTAGCCAAGTTTTTCTAGACTTAGTCTCTCTTTCTCAAGTAATGACAAAGTCAATTAGGCATGAATCAATATTTCCAACCTTCAATTCTCAAATACAAGCAAGAACTAGGCTAAATATCATATACCCAATCATAAATAAGCCTTAAATCAACTACCCATTAAGTACCCATACTAGGGTTGGGTCACAACCCTAGCTAAGGGTTTAGCTACTCATAGAAAATGAAAATATTAAAGAAGAAACTAAGATAAAACTCATAATAGATGATTAAGGAAAGAAAATCTAATGTTAAAATGATAAACTATTACAAATTTACCCATAACAGCAAAGAAAACGGCTATCTATTCTCAAGTGTTCTCTGCTTAACCTAAATTTGATAAAAAGAGCAATTTATACCCAGCTGAAATTATCCGACAAAATTATCCCTACGGAGATTCTACGGCCACACAATTCTGGGTTGCGGCCGCACTTCTTCAAATTCCGCGGTCCGCACATTTCTGAGTGCGGCCGAACTCTTAAAATTTAGCTTTGACATGCAAGACTTTTGCGGACCGCACATTTTTTAGTGCGGCTGCACTTTTGATTCTGCGGCCGCACAATAGTGGTGCGGTCCACACTTCTTCATGACCCCAGAATCCATCTCTTTGAACCTCACCTTCTACGGCCGCACAATAATTGTGCGGTCCACACTTTGCATAGAAATTTTGTCAGAGGCTTCCTCATGTTCTGCGGCCGCACTCAATATTGTGCGGTCCGCATTTTGCCCTTTTAGCTTTGTTTTGGTCCTTGTCCAAAATTACTCCTTCTTGAGTTGATTTTCATCTCTTTGACTCATATTCCAACACTCCTGCAAGAAAGCACATTTTATCAATTTTCGGAAATACCTTTAAGCAATTTTGAGCTAAAACGAAAGTAAAAGAGTGCAAATAATTAATCAAAATCCCTACTTATTAACTCCCCCAAACTTAAGCTTTTTCTTGTCCTCAAGCAAATAAGGTAATTTCCACCTCCACAAGAAAAGAGCTATTTTAGCTGGCCTAAGTTGAATCAAACACACTTAATTGGGACCAACAATTACCTACAACACTTATGAATTATCAACAATGCAATGATTTGACTTTTTAAGTACAATAGTTCTAATGTGATACTAGAGCATCAAGAGTTGACTTTATTCATCAAGGAAGCTCGCTCTTTCATGTAGGTCATTGTGGACCCCAAACTCCTCCTCATCTACTCTCCGTTAGCATATCTCACTTTAGAATTTAACACTCAATTCAAGGATTATGAAAAGTTTGCTCAACTCTCTCAAAAGAATGTCACAAGTACGGCTCTAAGTACCATATGCTTGCCCCTCATGTAAATCACCAGTAATGTAAGCTCACTCGACTTGAAATTATGTAGGGATTTTTCGAGATGTAATGAAGGCTTTTGGACTAAGGTAGGATTTGTTGGAATATCATCTTTCCTTAAGCACTCCATTTTCTCTTTTTGGGTCATACTTTGTTAACTTTTTGAGTCATTTTCTTTTTCCTTGGGGGAACTAGAGAGACTTAACGTCACTCTTTCTTGGTCATGATATTCATTTTCTCCTACTTTGTTTACTCCATGCCTTTCATCCTTGTTTTTCTTTGAATCCCTTCAACTCTTTACTTTATTCATTTTCTTTTTGGAATTTTTCATTTTGTTCTTTCTTTCTTTTCTTTGCCTTCCCTTTTCTTCATTTCTTTCCTCTTCTTTGTACCTATATATCACTTTCAAACTCCTCGTCTCTCCCCCAAACTTATGTTTTAGCCAATTGTTTCTCAAGAATGCCAAGGAAAGATCGAGTGCCAAAAGAGGGTCATTACAAACGGGTACAGGCTTGTAACGTGGTTATTAAATAAAAAAGGGCTTAGGCTCAAATGGGTTGACTAGGGATATCACATTGGTAGGCTATGGAAGATTTCAAATTGGATCAAGGAGAGCCTACAATCATTTCTCAAGCCAATCCAAACTTAGAATTTCGCCTAGAAAAATATTCGGGGCAAGTTCTAGACTATTAGCATGGGTACTTTGGAACTTGCAACTAAATATCTCACCTCTCACGCTACTGGATTTCTAAAGAGAACGGAGTCAAGGGCCCACAACAACCCTATTTAAGATTGAAAATCACAAATGGCTCGAATAAACCACTCAATGAATGCTGAAGTCAACACAAGAGTCAAAAGGTCACAACTAGAGCTATTTTCTGCCAAAAACTTATTTTTTACCATAAGGTCGTAGGTAAATGTGTTGGTACCAAGTGAAGCATGCTTGAGACCCTTTTATTCATTACTACTGTTTTTACCTAAACATAAAAAAATGGACTCAATCCCTTAAGAAGGTTGTCACGCCATCCATCGTTGGGAAGAGTCACCCGGTTCACACAAAACCCACTTTTGGAAAGAACCGTGGCATTAAAAAAACCAAAGGCTTATTGCTCACTTAAACATAACAAGAAGCTACCAAATCAAAAAGAAGCTATTAAAGTAAATAAGAAGTTATACTACTAAGAAAAACAAACTACAGATGCTATAAAATAAACTACTGAAAGTAAGACAAATGAATATACAAACCGAGGGGAAATGAATATATACATCAAGGGAAAGGGAGGAATATATACATAACGAAAGATAGAATAAGGATAAAAGAAAAAGAGTATTAAAGTTATTACAGGCCAATGTCAATGTCATAATAAACTATCCAAAATAGACCACCCCCCTTGGAAAACAAATAAGCATTGTCTTCAATGCTTAACAAAAATAAGGATAGAGAGTGAAGAGAACTCCCTATGTGGTCTCAGTGTGCATGGCATCATCAGCACCCTCTGGATCCTACAACTAGATTTCATCGTCCTCCAGTCGGGGAATAATGGGGTGGCTGAACATCTGGAGCATCTCCTCAGGGGTGTGGGCAGCAGGGTCCGGCTCCTCAGACTGGCCAGCTGCTGTCTCTGATGCCTCAGGTACTGATGGAATTTATGGTGCTGCTGGTGCTGTCTCCATCAGAAGGTCAAGGGGAATATCCCCAGCTGATGCAAGCTTGGACACCTCGGTGCTAAATCTTTCCACTGATTTCTTTGATGCCTGAGATTTCCGCATCTTCTTCACCTGTTTGCCCAACTCCTCAATAGCTCTCCCGTGCGCCACCATTGTATCCATGATAGTCTTCTAATTTTCCAGGATCTTCTTCAAAGTTTCCTCTACTGACGGAGGTACCTGAGGTGCTGCTGGGGTAGAGGAATGTGCTGCAATAGCACCGGATATGTCATACAGCTTTGAAGTAGTTATCTGCATCCAGTTGTTGAGACTCGCCAATGTCTGGGAGACTCGTAGCTCAGTGAGTGGATATATGGAAGAGGCTGGCACTGGCATTACTGTAGATGGTCTAGAAGGTAGAGGTGGTGGCATGTCTTCTATCTCGGTGGAAGGACTGGTTGCTGTGAAAGGCATGGCAGTTGTAGAAGGCTCAGCAGTGGAATTTGTAACCACCACCGTTGGATCATCAAACTGGCCACCGGTGGTAGTTGCCTTACTCTTGAATTTTGGGTTTCCCGGACCTTGCAAAGAGTACCATGAGAAGGGTTGTTTAGCCCGCACCTTTTGATCAAAACTCCTCGACTCCACCTTTGCATCCGTGAGGTATGTTGTGAGTGTGGTGGGATATGGATAGGAACTTTCACCTCTTTGGACCACCAACGACATATTGGCCGACATGATGGCACCCACATTTATTGGGTACCCGGCCATGATGGATGCCACCAAAACTGCTCGGGGAGGGGAAGATTGTTTTCATTCTGTCTCGGGTCTAAGCGGTTGCACACAAAATTTTGCCACCCTTTTGCTTCAAAATTGAGGGTGGCCTGAGCAATGGAAACCCCCGCTGTGATCCATGGTGGTGGTGGTCCTGGAGCTGCCAATATCTCTGCTAGCCAAGAGTGAACTGCATCACCCTTAGAGAGCTTTTCTAAGTACTGGACTTGTTCGAACTCCTCGAATCCCAAGTACTGGTTCAGAGTGCACTGATCAAATATAACTTTCAAATTCTGCACTTTGGTAGCTTTGGTACCCTTCTTGATGTGTGCCACATTGGCATAGAATTCTCGTACCAAGTGCTCCTTGGCATCCTTGACACTCTAGGTGAACCGCATCCACCCCTGGCGCTCCCGGAACTGTCTAAGGACATTTGGATTATGAATATCCAAATCCTTAATTAAGAACTGTCGCTCAAGTATGAGAGATCTCTGGGGGCCACCACTCTATGAACCTTGTGAAAACCTTCAAACTCACAAACTGATCCTCCCATGCTTCCTTCTTCTTCGACCTCTCTAGGCCGCCCACTCGAGTGTTACCTCCTCTACCATTATCCGGGACATCATCATAATCATCATCTATTGCCACTGTTGCCGGAGGAGTAGGTGCAGAAGAGGGCTCTGAACCCTAGCTACCGGCATCGAAACCCTCAGAAGAACTTATTGAGGTGGAAGGTTCGTCCCGGAGTTGGTATATCCCTGGGAAGTGTGATGGTTAGGACTGGACCTCAGGTTGTTCTCCCATTGAGTGATCTTCAGAGGCTTCCCTAGACGGGACATATGAGCCTGATTCAGAAGGCTCTGTGGCCCATCCTATCCCCGGGGTTTGCTTATTTGTCAAAGTTTTCATTTTCACCCCCAAAGGTTGAGTGCCTTTGCCCCGGCCTCGGGAGCGTTCACCACTCCCTTTAGATGTATCTCCTCTACCTCGTGAACGAACCATTGTCTGCAATATGAGGTACATAAGTCAGTTAGAGCTCAAACCAGTGTACACAGATGCATAACAGTTGCAGGAAAACAGACTGCAGAGGAGGCAGTGCGGACCGCACAATTTTCAGTGCGGCCGCAGACTGCCATATGCGGACCGCACAATTTTGAAGTGTGGTCGCACATCCTGAAGTGCGGACCGCATAATTTTGAGTGCGGCCGCACAATCCTAATTCCAGAACACTAGTTCTCTGAAGTTCCAAAGTGCGGTCGCAAACATATTTCTGCGGCCGCACAATTTTTCTGCGGATCGCACAATTTACAATGCGGTCCGCACTTTTCATGCAACATTTTAGCCCTAAGTTTAAGATATGCGGACCACACAAATTTGTGTGCGGCCACATAATTTGAAATTACGCAGCACTAACTCTGTGTTTTGCATGTTTTGCACAATTTAGACATGGTATTTGCAATTAAACATGATTAATGATGTACCCAGGCCCCAATGAACATATATGATATTACCCACATGATTTTAAGCACGCATGACTAACAATTGACATTTTAGGTCTAAGAATAACTCTACTACAAAAGAACAAAAGCTAAAAGAAATTGAAAAATCTAAAGAACTAATGAAGATACCAGTTATGAAGGATGCAAGTAAGAATATACACTGATGAAATGAAGGAAGATTGTGAACTAATTAAACGTGCATTGTGTTTTCTTAGGGTTCAAGAACTCAGAGTGTGTAAAATTGTGAATAGTGCATTGAGGTTCTATTTATAGGTTGACCAAGTCACCCCAAACCTAAGGTGAGTGGGGCTGCACATTTTTGAGTGCGGACCGCACTCTTTACCTGGACCTTGATGCAACTTTGCGGTCCACACAAAAGTGAGTGCGGCCATAGAATTTGTGCAGACCGCATAATTTTATGTGCGGCCGCAGATTGGTTATGAATTTTGACAGGCCAACTTCAGAGAACTTGCAATTTTGGTCTTCCAGTTGTGCAACCGCACACAGAATTGTGCGGCCACGGAGTGATTTCTGCTACTGCCTTTAAAATTGTGCGGTTCACACAATTAATGTGCGGTTTGCACTTTTTCAACACTTAGCCAATTATGACACAGTCCCTGCAATGCACATCCATTCCTGCATACACTTCAAAACTAGTTAGCACAAAACAAAGCCTATCTAGTGAAAAAGAAAAAGAAAACGAAAAAGACACATGGGTTGCCTCCCAAGAAGCGCATGATTTAACGTGGCAGCACAACGTAGATTACCAATCATTTGAAATAAAGAACCGCCACGATGTGGCCATCATCAACCTTACCAAGATAGTGTTTTATCCGGTGCCCATTGACTCTAAACACCTCATCATTTTTATTCTTCAAGTCCAAAGCACCAAAGGGGGTTACATTCACCACTTCAAATGGGCCAATCCATTTAGACTTCAACTTGCCCGGAAATATCCGTAACCAAGAATTGAACAATAACACAAGATCGCCTTCTTTAAATTCCTTGTTTCGGATGTACTTGTCATGGAGGTACTTTATCTTGTCCTTGTATAAGGACGAACTTGAATATGCATGGTACCAGAATTTATCAAGCTCATTCAATTGTGCCACCCTTAAGTTGGCGGCGACATCCCATTCAAGATTAAGCTTCTTCAATGCCCAAATAGCCTTGTGCTAAAGTTTCACTGGTAGGTGACAAGCTTTCCCAAACACTAACTGATATGTAGACATACCAATCAGTGTTTTGTAAGCCGTCCTATAAGCCCAAAGAGCATCATCAAGTTTCTTTGACCAATCCGGCCGGTTGGCATTCACAGTCTTTGAAAAAATACTCTTGATCTCCCGGTTGGAGACTTCGACTTGCCCACTTGCTTAAGGATGATAGGGGGTCGACACTTTGTGAGTGACACCATACTTTGTGAGTAAGGTATCAAAAGCTTTGTTATAAAAGTGTGATCCCCCATCACTAATAATGGCCCTTGGAGTACCAAATCTCGTGAAGATATTCTTTTTCAAAAATGCCACCACACTTCGAGCATCATTGTTGCGCAAAGCCACGGCTTCAACCCACTTTGACACATAATACACAGCTACCAATATGTAAGTGTTCCCACAAGAGCTCACGAACGAACCCATGAAATCAATGCCCCACACATCAAAAAATGTCAATCTCTAAGATGGTAGTGAGGGGCATCTCATTCTTCTTAGAAATCCCACCGGCCCTTTGACATTCATCACAACGCTTGACGAGATCGCTAGCGCCCTTGTAAAGCGTTGGCCAATAGAATCCACAACTCAACACTTTTGTTGTCGTACTAGCTCCACCATGGTGACCACCATATGGTGAAGAGTGGCAAGCCTCAAGAATTTTCCTTTGTTCCTCCTCCGGCACACAAGTTGCCCGCCCTAATGCGGTGCGAGACTATGGCGCTTACGTATCCTTCATTAGGCAACACCCGGTGTGGAGCCGCTCTTGGTGGATTTGGGGGTGGAACAGAAATGTTGTCTTGAGGCGGTCAGCCTCGACTATTTGCTTGAGGCTCAAGAGGAACCTCCTCAACTGGGTCATCTTCCACGTTCACATCCTCCAAAGGCATGTTTCCCAGAGGATCACTGTTGAGAGCCATTTTTGTACCTACAATCAATTCATAAAAAGGTTAGTAACCCGAAAGGAAAAGAAGACAAATCACACACAAAATCAAATATATAGCTAAATCCGTTTTTAGCTCCTCGGCAACGGCGCCAAAAATTGATGTCGCCCAAACTAATTGGGATTGTGAGGCGGTCGATGCAATTATAAATACCCAACGCGAGTCGGGGTCGATTCCACAGAGAGCTTTATGTTGGATTAGGTATATACCTAGTCTAAGTATATGACGTGCCCAAGATTGTACTTTCACATATTTGGTTATTTCTTTTCTACTCCTAAATCTTATGTTAATGCTGTAATTGTAAAGCTAAGAGACAATATTTTTGGTATTGTTATTTTTCAGGTTATAAAAGATCTAGGGTTGTAACTTCCACCTAGTTGGTTACCTAACGGATTGAGAGTTTTAGGGCATGTTTGGTTGGTCGGGATACAATATAGCAATCACACACGATTACTCACTCTATACCTCTCGGTAGTTTGAGTGATTTTGCCCAATTTGGCTTTTTCAAGTCCAAATGGGTATTTCACAAAACAAGTGATAGATGCTCAAGTCGGGTTTTACTATCTCTAGATTCGACCCTTTAATTGGGGCTATCGATTTCTTGAGTTCACCCCAATTTCTTGTTAGCAAAGTTTTGCTAGACTTAGTCTCTCTTTCTCAAATAGAGACTAAGTCAATTAGGCATGAATCAATATTTGCAACCATCAATTCTCAAATTCAAGCAAGAACTGGGCTAAATATCATATACCCAATCATAAATAAGCCCTAAATCAATCACCCATAAAGTACCCATACTAGGGTTGGGTCACAACCCTAGCTAAGGGTTTAGCTACTCATAGAAAATAAAGAAATTAAAGAAGAAACTAAGATAAAACTCATAATAGATGATTAAGGGAAGAAAATTTAATGTTAAAATGATAAACTATTACAAAGTTACCCAAAACAGTAAAGAAAAATGGCTATCTATTCTCAGGTATTCTCTGCTTAACCTAAATTTGACAAAAAAATCAATTTATACCCAGCTGAAATTATCGGACAAAATTACCCCTGCGAAGATTCTGCGGTCGTACAATTATGTGTGCGGTACGCACTTTGACACTAGCTTGACAGGATGGACTTCTGCTGCCGCACAATTCTGGGTTGCGGCCGCACTTCTTCAAATTCCGCGGTCCGCACATTTCTGAGTGTGGCCGCACTTTCGAATTTTAGCTTTGACATGCAAGACTTCTGCGGACCGCATATTTCTGAGTGCGGACGCACTTTTGATTCTGCGGCCGCACAATAATGGTGTGGTCCGCACTTCTTTATGACCCCATAATCCATCTCTCTGAACCTCATCTTCTGCGGCCGCACAATAATTGTGCGGTCCACACTTTGCATAGAAATTTTGTCAGAGGCTTCCTCATGTTCTGCGGCCGCACTCAATATTGTGCGGTCCGCATTTTGCCCTTTTAGCTTTGTTTTGGTCCTTGTCCAAAATTACTCCTTCTTGAGTTGATTTTCATCTCTTTGACTCATATTCTAACACTCTTGCAAGAAAGCACATTTCATCAATTTTCGGGAATACCTTTAAGTAATTTTGGGCTAAAACGAAAGTAAAAGAGTGCAAATAAATAGTCAAAATCCCTACTTATCACACACAAGTCCAAAATTATCATACGAACTCGCTCTCGCGATCAAAACACCAAAATAATACTTAGAACTACGAATCGGACATCAAAATGAATGACATTTTCAAAGAAACTCAAGAACATGAAATTTTACAACCGGACGTCCGAATCACGTCAAACCAACTCCGTTTTGCATCAAATTTTACAGACAAGTCATAAATACTGAAATAAACCTATACCAAGTTCCGAAACCGAAATCCGAACCCGGTAGCAACAAAGTCAACTTATGGTCAAACTTAGGAATTCTTTAAACCTTTAAATTGCTAGTTTTCAACAAATTATGTTAAATCAAGTTAGGGACTTCCGAATTTAATTCCGGGCATACGCCCAAGTTTCAAATCACGATACAGACCCATCGGGACCGTCAGAATACTGATTCAGGTTCGTTACACAAAACGTTGACCGTAGTCAACTCAAATGAGTTTTAAGCCAAATTTTCACATTTTTATCAATTTTTTCACATAAAAATACATGGAATGCGCACGCAAATTAAGAAAGATTAAACGGAGCTATTCGAGGTCTCGGAATACAAAAATAAAGGGTAAAACTATAAGTGACCTATCGGGTCATCACACTTCCATTCTTAGTGTTCTTGTTTTCAATTGCAAAGGGTTAACATATGTAAAAGTTACAACATTCTAGGGAAAATTTTAAATAAAAAAGAAGATTCATTTTAAATAGTGGCTTTTAACGACAAGGTCCAAAAGTAGAAATATAGATTTTATGATGTTGGAAGCTATAAAAGCATACGACTTTAAATTGCCAATAGTTTAAAGAAGTCATTACAAATTAACGTGGGCTACCTACCATATTAGTTTGCTCTTTTGTAGGTGTTTAATTTTCCAAGGTTGCGGTCAAAAAGTACAACGAAAATTGTGAAGTCATTTTCATGCGTCAAATGATTAGTAGATAATTCTACGATCCACTTAACAACCCAAGTGCGGTGGTTGAGACTCATTCCTTATCAAAATACACGGGTTTCCCCCTATATAATAACGCCATTGTAGAGAGGTGAAAACTCAGTAAAGTTTGGACATATAATTGGTCAACTATTCTTTTTTTGATTAACAATGACCTAGTTTTGGCATGGATTGGATCTCATTTTAATACACTTTTGACTAGTGGCATAAGAGTTTATGATAAGAAATATGAATTTACGGAGTTCGGATCAGCTTGGTTAAAACAGATTTTAAAATAAATAAGTAAGACTATGTAGTTTGGAGGGAAGGTTAACAGATAATTAAAGGAGTAACGACTACTTCGATTCTAATCTTGGCTGCTAATTATATTAATTTCAGTATGACTTCTTTGAAAAAAAACTTGCGGCCAATCGAACCAGCAGAAGGAGAAAATAAACTAGCTCGCAATGTATATTGCAAGTACACATAGTTTTGGGCCTCTTTGCGACAACTCGATAAAATTTCAGCCCATTAAAATAAAAATAATTGTGGTAAAATTTCACCGAAAGTGATCATATTGTGTACTCAATATGCTTGGGAAAATGTAAATGATTCTCGTGGCACTTAAACATTTAATCCATTCCAGTAAAAAGTACATACGATTTTTTCACTTGATATTATTAAGTTTACTATATCAGTTCAATTATGTAAAATTACTGTTTGTCTATTTTATAAAAAGTCAGCTTTTGGAGTCAAACACAATTATTATTTTAAGTAATATCCATTATTCCAATAATCGGTCTAGCTCATGTCCGACTCCTTGATTATTAGATTAAAAAATAGAAATTTTCAAAAACCATTATTGTTTAGTGGCTATTAACTTCCTATAGCTATCATATATATAATTACTTCATATAGCTATTATTTAGTTGTTACGCGACTGTATTCGTTGTATTCGCGCTACTGTATTCATTAATATAATAGTGGAATTCGCCTACAAAATAGGGGAGTCCAGTTATGCGACTGTATTCGCTGTCTTCGCGCTACTGTATTCATGAATACAGTAGCGAAATTCGCCTAAAAAATAGGGAAGTCCATCTTTTAATAACGGAAAGAGGATCAATTAGCGTGTATCACTCCTAATTTAACTCAACAAAATCAATTCTACATAAATAAATTTCGTTGCTATTGTAATGTATTCCATGTATTCGCACGACTGTATTTTGTAAATACAGTGAGGTAAAAAATAAGGATTACAGATGTTTAATTATGTATTCCATGTATTCGCGCGAATGTATTTATAAATACAGTGAGGTAATCCGCCTAAAAAATAGTGATTACATGTGTTTAATAAGGGAAAACGCAATATTGAATTGTATTCAATTTTACTATATTGAATTCAGTTGTATTCAAACAACAAAAAATCAAGAAAATTGGGTGTATACCGTTCTATTCAATTTGACTATATACATTATATTCAATTCACAAATATTCACTATTATACATTGTATTCAATTCACTGTATTCAATTCGACTGTATTCAAACAACAAAAAAATTACAAATCACAGTGATATTCGGTTGTATTAAAAAAATACAGACCTTTGGAATACATAAATACAAGCGAAAAAAATATTTATACAAAAATATAATGTATTTGAGTGTATTTGTACAAAATACAATCATTTGTATCATTGTATGTGACTAAATAGCAAAGAAGAGAAGAAAGTTCGCCGGAGATTGTGTTTTTCGGCCAAGCAAAATACTGTATACATTGTATTAAAACTAAAAATGGAGACGAACAAATCCAATCCTCAAATTTTCTCCGGCGTAATCATGGCCAGATTCGTTCGCCTAAGAGGACGAGCCAATAGTGGATGATGAAGTTGACGATTCTGACTCATAGTTATGTAGAAATTGATGATTCATCGTTTTAAGAATGTCTGCCCTATTATTCATCCAATGTTCATGTTGGTGTACACATTGTAAATTGACTGAACCTGTAGAAGTATTTTCAATTGCAGTAACCATAGAGGATTCGGCCAGAGAATTCACGATTAGAAGCAGGTATTTTGCTCGAATAGAGAGAAGGAAGAGAGAGAGAGAAAGAAGAAAAATTTTGCTGAGATTTTGAGAGAGAATCGTGTTTTAACTGAAAGAAAGAGAGAGAAAAAACATAAATAGCGTATTTCACGCCTTAATTGTAGTGTATACCATACATACCTATTTTGTTATAAAATATAAAATGTAGATATAGAAAATAATATTTTAAAATAGTTTTGATTTATAATAAATAGCTTGTATACCATTGCTATAGGAGGTAAAATTTTCTTAGAAAATTGATGAGGCACAGAGCATTTCCTAGTTTAAGCCTCTTTTAGTTAGCCAGTTTTTCTGGGCCAATTGAACTAAGATCTTTGAGGGCTCGGTCTCAAAACTGTTTTATCACGAAATCCCTGCTCTGGGCCTCCATTAGAGGATAATGGTGGAGAACACGATGGATATGCGATTCAATTCGTTGCAATACAAAAAGGAGAAAATAACACGATATGGCCACTCAAAGCTTTTATTAGCCCATGTTTTCATTACTAACCTGAAATGGCCTTCCGGCCCAATTTATTTGCTACTTATAGCCATTGTCTATTTTCAATGCATTTATCTTCCCAAGACCACATTTATTCCCAACCTTTTTATCTTTCTTTCATTCTATCCAATTCCAATGCACAGATTTATTTTTTCGATTACCGATTTCATTCATATCCTCTTTCTTTCTCACCTCTTTCTTTCTCTGTGTCTTCTTCATCTTCCTTTTTTCTTTCTTTGGTTATTTTTTTTTATTTTTCTTCCCTTCTCTATCTCCCATTTCATATCTATATTTTTTTCTCTTTATTTTTTACTTCATACTGAAAAAGGTTGTTTGGGTATCCAGAAAGATTACAAATTTTTTAATTCAATTCTTAAAAAAATTTACTCAATTACAATGCACGATACAAGAGTGGCAGCAAAAGTCGTGGAATTTTCTAGTCAAGCTTCTTTTTCGGGTCATAATAGTATTTTGTTAGTGAAAATCCTTTACAATGAGTATCCGATGGGGGAAAATGACATTGTATAGCCACTATAAAAATAATAGACGAAAAAATATATAAAATTATATATTTTTTGTATATATATACATTATGTATGTTATAAACAAAAATTATATAGTTTTATACACTTTTTCGACTACCAGATGTAGTTAGTTTTTGGCGTGGGCTAAAAGTGATAACACCTCGATAGTGGGTCTAGATTAAGGGTGGCATGTGGGCCGGGCCCATCCTAAGTGGGCTTCGTGGTCCCGGCCCTAAGTGGTCCCGGGCTTCGCGGGCTTCTTGTTGGAACCGGTCCGGGACCGGGACCACGAACTAACTGTCCCGGATTAAGTGGGCCGGTCCCGGGATTAAGTGGGGCCAAGTAGGGCTAAATGGCCCAAGTGGACCCAATATATAACTTTTTATTTTTTAAAATTTTTATAGAAGTTAGAGAAAAAAAATGGCAATAAAAATATCTAAATCAATTAATTGTAAATTATATTATAGAATTGTGACCTAAAATTTTTAATTCAAATTTAAAGACAAAAATATTGTAAAGAGATATTCAAAGCAATGCGTTATAATATATATATACTAAGTGTATATATAAGCTATATATATATATATATATATATATATATCTTAAGATGTATATATAGTATAGTATATATATAAGGTATATATATCTTTATACCTTATATATATACTATACTATATATACATCTTAAGATATATATATATATATAATATACTATATGTACATCTTATATATCTTATATACTATACACTCAATATATATCTTAAGATGATATATAATATAGTATAGTATATATATAAACTATATTCGATATTAAAATTTAGGATGTTATAATTATAAAAAGTTTGGGGTTAAAACTAAGTTGAGGAGTTAAATGACTATTTTGTAAATAGCCAACGACTATTTTGGCAGAGAAAACGGCTAGATTTTAAATGCCATAACGGCTATAATGTGGCAGATTTTTTTTAAAAAAAATATTAGTCGTTGGGCCCGGATAGGCCCATTTAGGACCGCTTGAACCGGCCCATTTCTCAGCCGGTCCCGGTCCCAACCAGTCCCGCTCTCGCGAGCCTCGCCTATGGGACCGGCCCACTACCCAGCCCACCTCTCCACGGTCCCGGTCCTATCCGGTTAGGACCGTTTAGGCCCACCTTCCATATGGGCTTGCGGTCCTGGGCCGGGCCCGGTCCTAACCGGCCCACATGCCACCGTTAGTCTGGATTTACTGGGGTAGTTGGATGATACTTATACGTAATTTTGTATAATATATATATATATATATATATATATATATATATATATATATATATATATAGAGTTATACAATGTATTAAATATTTTATATACACTTATATAGAGTTGTACATATATACGATAATTTGTATTATAGTTTTATATATAAGTTATATGTATATTATTATGTTATGTATAAAAGTTGTATATACATTGTTTCCTAAGTTTGGCAATGTACTTTGTGTATATTGAGTGTATTTCGAACGTGTTTGTGTATCCAAAGCGCATATTAAATTTCTTTTTTACATGATTATATAGTGTATGTATATTACACAATATGTATATATACTATATAATAGTTATATATAATATATACAAATTATTTACATAATTTATACATGATTGATACATATTGTGCAAGTGTATTTTTGTATAAAATTGTATATAAACTGTTATATGTGTATAGAAGATGTATATTTACAGTTAAATATTTTATATACAGTATTTTCCGAGTTTGTTAATGTATTCTTAGTGTATTCCGAGCATATTGTATATTTTAAGTGTATAAAAAATATTTATATTGTTCAACAATGTATAAAAAGTTATCTATACACACTATACTAGTGTATAATATGTATAGTACGTGTACAATCTATACATCACCTTCTTCCATTTCTTCTTATATCATGGATATTCTTGCTTATGCAATATTATATTTTTCTAGATTGGATCACTAAAAATTTAATTCGTTTTTATAAAAGATAAAAAGGGGATTGTAATTTGTGTATAATAGGAAGAAGTTTGGTGGTTGTAGAAAAGACAATTGGGTTTCTTCTTCTTTTTTGTAATAAATTTTTTGTATGAATTCTCAGTCTTTCACTTTTTTCTCTTTTAGTTAATTCTTAAAAGTTATATAAAATTGTAGTTTTGTATAAAATTTGTATATACACTCATATAAAGTTGTATATACATGGTACTTGTATATTAATTTTATATAAAAATTGTAAAGACACTGTTACACAATGTTAAAACTATATATGCAATGTATACTAAGTTTGGCAGTGTCATTTGTATATATTGAGTGTATCCGAGTGTGTTTGTATATCTGAAGTATATCTTGTATACATTTTTTGTTCTTGAGTTGAGTTTTTTAGTAAGTTTTTCTCTTTTGGAAAATATTTTATTTTTTTGAATTCACTAGTTTTTTGGACTTTTGACCGAATTATTTTATTTGTGTAATTAAAAACTTATTTGACTGAAATAGTTTTATACTTTACATTGCTTTGGACCGAAGATATATTTTTTATTACTGTAAATGAGATTTCTAATATAAAAATCACTTGAAATACTTGACATGGGTTTAGAATGCGATTACTGTGATTTTTATTTTACTGGCTAGCTATTATAATTAATTTTTGGTTTTAAATTGCATAATAGATTTGCGGGCAAGAACTTGTTAAAAGTTTCGGCCGAGTGACTAAAAGTGAAATTGCCTCTACAAAAAGCCCTTGAGAAGGCCATTCAATACAAATCTTGTTAGACCACAAAAAATATGATTGGCATACTTATACGTGCTCGTGGAATGCGTACACAGGATTTTTCATAAGCGGTGTCACGATTTTAAACAGTAAATAAATTAATAATTTTACTGTAAAATATAATTTGAATTATTTTTATAGAACATAATTCAAGTATATTACTAAATACTTTTTTACATATAGAACACCAAGTAATCACATAAAAACTCACCATTTATTTGATTCTGCAAATTGTTCTTAATCAATTTCAATATTGAGAAAGAAGATGAAAGGAAAAAAATAGTTGAACAACTTATAATACAAGTCAAATAATTTATTTGTTGCTTAAAATGTACAATTGTGACTCTTGATCCGTTTAGTGTAAGGTCAATGTTTCAAACCTCGACATATTTTTTATTTATAGATGAGGCACAAAGAATTTAAAACAAAAATGAAGCTATAGATATTCGAACTTGTGACATCTTTGAGAAATTTGAAGCGCCTGACCAATTGAGCTGCACAACTACTCTTATTAAGTAGTATCACTTTATCATTTATCCTCATTCTTCCTGTTGGATCTTAATATATTTAGTAAAACCAAGCAGTGTCACGTGACACTGCTTGGGCTAAGGTAAATCCTCTCCTGAGTGGGACATGGATATGGCCAGGGGCGGAGCCACAATGTTAGTTGCGGGTTCGGCCGAACTCAATAGCTTTTGTTCAAATCGTGTATTTGCATGAAGAAATCCAATGAATATATACAAATTATTAATTTAGAACTCAATAACTTAAAAAAATTATAATCCCGAACCCAAAAGGTTCAGATCCTAGCTCTGCCTCTGAATATGGCATGTGAGATATATTGGCAATAAGCATCTAGTATGGAAAAAGTAGATTATGTATGTATTCCTACATCATTTGATACTATTTATCATAGTTTAAATATTTTTTTCATTTATTTAGCATAAGGTGTATCTTTGGAGATATGTTTCCAATATAGCTTGTATTTGTATGGGACGACTTAAGACAAAATTATCCATAACTAATTATACAGTATCAATTGCTTCTTTCATTCCGATTTATGTGACGCACTTGACACACTTTTCTTTTTAGTCTGTGCATAAAAAAAGAAGAAGAGAGAATTGATTACTTCATAGTACTCCCAATGAAAGCCATGGAGATTAAGTACAGATTCAAAGAAGAAACCAAGTTAAGCGTATAAACCTAATCAGTGTGTTTAATTAGCTAATCATTGCCTCGAAAGCCAGCGTAAAACAAATTTAATTGCCCTAATATTGATTACAATTTACAAGAACTGGTTCATGTTAGCATAAAAAATGAGCACACGGTAAATAGTTAATCAAAGCTACAAAAATTAAGTTTGTTTAAGACGGGCGGCCTGACTAATTTCGTGGCCTAAAGCCAAACTTTACGAGGGACCTTAACTTTTTTATTAATAAAAAATATCTTATTTTTATTTGAAATCTATTTTTCTAACTTTTTTTAGATGCAAAGTTATTATTAATTTTTTATAATTAATTTCTCGTAATAAGTCTTTTTCAATTGACAATATAGCTAATTCATTTAATATCTTTGAGACATTGTTGATCTTGGGTAAGGTTTTATCAATTTTAATTTTGAAACACTTTTTTCCGCTGAAACAACGGTAATAGGAGTTATTAACATTATTCTATAAGTAATATAGGCATTTGGAAAATAATCAAACATTTTTATTTGATTGAGTATATCAATTAATTTGTTATCTTCTAATTGTACTATTTTCCTTAATATTTTTGATTCATAAAATAAATCTAAACTATCAATATCGGGTTGATTATTATGATTTAAGGAGCATTCAAGATGAAGGCAATATTTTTTTAAATTTCCATCAACTAGTGATCTAAGTTTTTACCGCTAAATAAAAAATTAAAAATATTTTCATATACCTTTAATTGTTCAAATTTATTTTAAAGTAAAAAAATAACCTTGTTTACTACTCTCTCCGGTCCATAATAAGTGATTTTTTTGACTTTTATTTTGGTCCAAAATAAGTGTCCTTTTATATAATCGAGAAGGAATTAACTTTATTTTTTCAAAATTTGCCCTTATTTACATATCTCAATGTGTCAAATTAACAACATATAGATTTTAATTAAGGATAATTCAGTCAAAATACGTTTTTGTTCTAAGAGACAGTATTTTCTTAAGGGACACATCAAAGGTTAAAAAGTCATTTATTATGGACCAGAGGGAGTATGTATAAAAAGTAATCAACTCTAAAGGACAATTCGAGAGATTTTGAGATTTTACTATTAACATTCTCCTCAAATTATTTCTTCCTATATATTACACGTTTCTTATGAAATTCGGGTTCGATATTAATTTCAAATGCAGTTTCCTTGGCAGAAATCAAAGCAGTTGCAATTCCTTCATCTCTTTATTTGTTAAATAAAGAAATCAAACTTTTTCACTTCACATAACTTTTTTTTTTAAAATTTATATATAACCTATTAGGCGTAAAAAAAAAAATGGGACCTCCACAAATGTGGGGCCTAAAGCAGTTGGTTTACCTACTAGTTTAAGATAAGACCATAGTGGTTATAACGTAATTCCCTAGAGTATTAGTAATATGTCTTTCTTGTCAACTTAAACAGTAGTCGAGCTTAAGAATGGTGAGTTGATTATTTTCTTTAATTTCTTATTTTATACTAGGTGGAGTATATAAATTAGTAAATTTTGTCTCTTTCAGATAACATGAGATCATGCATATTAAGGGGTGTTATTCAAAGAATGATTATGACGCCTTTTATTGGAAACCATTGGTAGCTGAAGTATCATTTTCTTGTTCCACTTTGCTTTGTATACCTCAATTTGGAGAAGTAGGCAGCTAACTCGTTAATTTCTTTATTTCCATTTAGCTGAAAACAAGAAGTAATCAAAGGCTTGAATTACGAAATCATCGAACTACCTGTACTTGTCCAGAATTTGGAACATAATAATTTAGAGGGAATTAATTAGGGTTAGTTTTAATTATTTGACCAGAATGAAGAGAAACAAGAAAAGGTCTAATATAAACATGATCTTACCGTTACTTCACTTCGAAAATCGTGTCAAATGACACGCTATTATAATCCTAAGATTGGCTTCCAAAGCATTTTATATATTTTGATATTGAGACTATTTAATTACTGCTTGATATATTTGTATATGCGAAACAAAACTTAACGTTCTTACACAATCTAGTTGGTTGCTTAAACGCATTTAAGCAACTTAAGAAATAAAATTTAACTTATATAAACTGATGGTGGTAGATCATTCACATGATCAACACATATCAATTTGTAAATATTTTAGGTTAATTGCTTTATTTCACATTATTAATTCACTTATTATGATTAGTTATGTATAGTTATCTTGTAAATAATCATATAGTACAAAAAGTCTTTTACACTTTCAGGGTATAAAAGATAATTAGCCCCAAGAAATACACAATATAAAAGTGTGAGGAAGAAACACAGGTTATCTCAAGTTATATTTCAAGCATGAAAGCCTCATTACATAAATACTTTCATAGAAACAATCTATAATAGAAGACTAGAAGTTATATGTGTTCTTTTAGGCTGGAAATATATATATATATATATATATATATATATATATATATATATATATATATATATATATATATATATATATATATTGTAGTCTATATAAACTATCAAGTTCACCAAGTTTGAATAAAAATCTCGGCTGAGATTGTTGTGTAAAATCTAAGACGAATATAATGGCATATCCATAAAAATTTGAACAGCATAATGATTCTAGAAGTTACCTAGCTAGATATCTATCTGCTCCAAAATGTTAGATTAACAAGTACAGTCATTTCTATTAAATTTTTTTTTATTTTTGTGGGGGAGGGGCTACAAAAGTGGGTGTCTGGTGGGGGTGCAGGGACTGGGGTGGGTACCTATGTATTATAAGACCAAAATAGCGAATTTAATGAAGCTAACATCATAAAATAACAACCGTGTAACAAATTGCATTTAATCGAAATGACAGAATTGATAGTTCTAGGAAAGCATGTCCTACAAGGATTATATTCATACATACATGACTATTAATTTCCTAAAGAAATAGGGGCGGCATATTTATATAGTTTAATTAGTACTAATTATATGCACCGATAGTATAAAAAAATATTCAGACACTCAAATCACCTAAAAGGTGGTTGCATGTTACTTTATATAACTAGCGTTGATATAAGTAACATGAAATAAATGATAATTAAATCTGTATAATGATAAGTTAAATTATACTATGGTGCCAATATTTATTATATCTTCGGTACATAAAACTTAATATCTCATTTTTCTCTCTAGTACTGAGTAGAATAGGGAGATCAGAGGGAGAGGGATGAACAGCAGTAGTCAAAGGTGGTTTGGATGAGGATTTTCAGGGTTGGTTGATATGTAGCTAATATGGGAGTTTCTTGAGAAGGTATGAAAAAAGGTATATTATGGTTTTCATTATAAAGACACTTTAGGATTTGTGATAATGGATTTTCTTATTTGCAAAAGTGACTGAAATACTTTAAACTTACTGATTGAAAGCTATTTTAAACCTTTTCATTTTTTTTTTTCCCATCCGGTGCCCGGTACCTGCATTGGAGCCCGACTATATCCGGATTCGCGTCGGGTAGGACCCCATTCGGGGGGTAGCGCTCCCTACCAAGGATTTTTCATACCCCAGGACTCGAACTCGAAACCTCTGATTAAGGGAGGAACAGCCCATCCACTGACCATCCTTTGGTGGCCCAAAGGTCCAACTCTACCAAAACACACACAAATATTAATTGTGGAAGTGGAACTCATGTATGGAAATTGCTAACGAGGTGGCAAACATATGTCAATACAGTGTTCTTAACGAATTAACCAACAGTCATAAAGAAGACACTAATTAATAGAAAACATAACTGTATAGGTGGAACAACAACTACTCTAATCAAAGCATCAATATTCGTTTTGGAGTTCTGATTAATTCAAATTTATATCGTGTAAGAACCATTAAAGAGGAGCGTGCTTCCTATCAAGATTTCTTTTAATTCCGGGTGGTAATCAAAACATTCAGTTCGTGACTAAAGATATTTGAGTCTCAGAATTGATTAATTACTCACTCTTGTGCTTATTGAAATACAGCTGTCCGAATTACAGGAGCTATATAATGTATATAGACTAATCACTTAACATTAACATCTGAAATTATAGCAGATGCCCAGAGCTAAGAGTAATATGGCTTTGAATATCCAACTAAATCTGTTTGGTACGTAATGTTGAGTTACTTGCAATTCAAGTAACTGCTATGTACAAGAATCATTTCTCTTAACAATAATATTTGTATTAGCATTATCATCAATTTGTAAACTAAGATTGCTTTGAAATTTATATCATTTTTTTTCTTCAATTAAATTGAAATTTGTAACGAGAACACACTGCTACTGAGAAAATACAGAAATAAAAAAGTGTCACGATCCAAAATCCCAACCAACAAGGGTCGTGATGGCGCCTAACATCGCTCGCTAGGCAAGCCAACACAACAAATAATACGAAAAGAGAAGCAATAAATATCTGATAGCTGAACAAATAACAGAACGTAAAAACAACTCCGTAAAACATAATACGTTCTAAAACCGATAACTAACGTAAACCACCCCAAGATTTGGTGTCACAAGTACATGAGTTTCTAAATTCAAATAAATACAAGGTTCTGAAAGAAATACAATGCTATTCGAAACAAAATGGAAACAGTACAACGAAAATAGGAAAGTGACTCTAAGGTCTGCTAATGAGATGCAACTCTACCTCGAATCACTAGCTAGTATCAGCTAAGTACCTCTTGAGACTCCGCTGATAGGGGTGTTCATAAAACCCCGAAAAACTGAACCAAAATGACCAAAAAATCGATATTTTTAGGTTTGGTTTGGTTTTGGTTTAAAATTTTAAAAACCGATCAAATTTGATTTGATTTTAATCAAAAAATAACCGAAAAAACCGAACCAAACCGACTATAAAAGTAGCTATTTAAATTTATTATTGCACCTATATATATGTATATTTTTATATAAAGTTTCTAAAATTTTATGGTACATATTAGTCATTTGTATTTTTAGTCTAGTTCTTTGCTATTATAATAATCTAATTCTTTGCCTTCTAGTTTGATTGGTAGTTTTCTTTTACTAAGTACAAGAATTTATTTCATGTTAAAAACAATCGATTTTTAATTGAGTACTTAAGTTATTCATCACTATTTGAGTCAATTATCATCAATATATCTTGGTAAATGAAAGATTTCTTAAATAGCAATTGGTTTGATAGCGTTACGTTGAAAATGTAGTCGCCAGAATATGCGTTTGGTAGTGTATGTCTCATATTTAAGAAAAAACCGAAAAACCGACAAAAACTGAATCGATAAAAAACCGATTTAATTGGTTTGGTTTGGTTCCAATATTTGAAAAACTGACTTACTTGGTTTGGTTTCTTTTTAGGGAAAAATCGACCTAAACCGAACTATGAACGCCCCTATCCGCTGGTACCAATGTCAAAATCTGCACAAGAAGTTTTTAAGTGTATTATGAGTACATCCGACCCAACTTACTCAGTAAGTGTCGAGCTGTCACGACCCGAAATTTCTACCTTCGGGGCCGTGATTGTACCTAACATTTCACTTACTAGGCAAGTCAACATTAGAATAATATTAACCATTTTAAAATAATTTTAAATTTAATTAATAACAACAAAACAAATGCGGAAGTAAAGTCTGAATTGTAGTGAATAATCCATAATAATAGCGATGTCTAAATACCATCCTAGAACTGGAGTCACAAGTGCACGAGCTTCTAGAATAATACAAATAAAGATCTGAATAAAATAAAGCTGTCTGAAAGCAAACACACAACTAAAATAAGATAGACGGGGACTTCAGAATTACGGACGCTGTGCAGTTATACCTCAAGTCTCCTCTGAGTAGCTGAAATCTGAGCAAGTCTATGGTACGCCGTTGGGACAAACTCTGAAATCTGCACAAGAAGTGCAGAGTATAGTATCAGTACAACCGACCCCATGTACTGGTAAGTGTCGAGCTTAACCTCGACGAAGTAGTGACGAGGCTAAGACAGGTCACTTACATTAACCTGTACGCAATAATAGTAATAGCCACAATAATAGAATTAAATCAGATAACTCATTTTTAATAGTTAAAGCCAACTCAGCAGTCATAACCAATTATTATTTCAATCAATTTCTGTTGCAAGGTGCAATCCGCCCCCACAATATATTCATTTTCAACCCTCCAATATATTTATTTTAATCAAATATATATATAGACTTTTAAACAAGTCTGTTGCGGCGTGCAACCCGATCCCCCAATATGGACTTTTTTAATAAGTCTGTTGCGGCGTGCAACCCGATCCCCCAATATGAACTTTTAATACAAGTCTGTTGCGGCGTGCAACCCGATCCCCCAATATGTTTATTTCAATCAATTCTGTTGCGGCGTGCAACCCGCTCCTCCAATATATCCATTTACCAATTCTTATAGAAGAAATTACCCCAATAAATGCAACAATTAATATAAAATTTTTAAGGCAACAAGCATACAATAATTATGATTTAATTATGAAACAAACAATGACAAATAGCAATTTATTATGGAAATCATGGAGAAAATAGGCAGTTTACTATTTAATATGCTAAATGTCAAGTAGCAATTAATGCACATAAATCAAATCAGCATGTAGCAATTATTGCAGGAATTCAAGAATTAATATTTGACAAGGAATAGGAGAGAAACAATTATCATAACAATTAATTCGTGTATTAAAACAAATTTAGGATTTTCAAATAATTATGCAAACAATTAATTTGACGACGTATATGCAAACAATTAATTTGACGACGTATAGACACTGGTCACCTCGCCTATACGTCGTTCACATGCACTTCACATAACAAATAATTTAAGGGTTCTATTCCCTCAACTCAAGGTTAACCACGACACTTATCTCGCTTTGCAATTTCAATCAATTACTCGACCACAACTTTTCCTTTTGAATTTATCTCCAAAAGCGTCAAATCTATTCACAAACAATTCGATATACTCAATACGAATCATAGGAATTAATTTCATGTGAATTTACTAATTTTCCGGATAAAATTTGAAATTCACTTTAAAAATTGATAGTGGGGCCCACGTCTCAAATCTCGAAAAACTTATGAAATCCGAACACCCATTCCGAGACGAATCCAACCATACAAATATTATCAAATTCCGATGTCAAATGAGCCTTCAAATCTTAAATTTTTGTTTTTGGAAGATTTTATAAAAATCTGATTTTTTCCCCAAAATTTTACGGATTCATGATATAAATGAGTATGGAATCATGAAATATAATCAATATAGGATAAGGAACACTTTTCCCAATATATTTCCGTAAAAATCGCCCAAGAATCGCCTTACCCGTGCTCAAAAATGAAAAATGGTTGAAAATGGGACGAAATCTCATTTCAAGAACTTAAGTTCTGTTTTTCGAATTTTTACCCTTCGCGAACGCGATAGTACCCTCGCGTTCGTGAAGCACATTTTTGTGCTGCCAAAACTTTGCTCTTCGCGAACGCGAAGGCAACCTCGCGAACGTGAAATCTTTCCAAATTTGGCCTTCGCGAACGCGATATACCCTACGCGAACGCGAAGCTTTAACGCTTGGTGCCCGGCCAGGCATCGCCTTCTACGCGAACGCGAAAGCTTCCACGCATTCGCGATAAATACTGCACTTTACCCTTCACGAACGCGGCCCCCTCTTCACGAATGCGAAGAGTAAACTTCACCTGCCTCAAGTTCCTCTTCGTGAACGCGATTCCTCTATCGTGAACGCGAAGAAGGAAACCAGACAGTGCATCAGAAATTTTTTCAGCAGAGTTCCAAGTCCAAACCAAATATGCATCTAAGTCTTAAACCATCATACGAACTTGCTCGCGTGATCAAATCACCAAAATAACACCTAGAACTACGAATCGAGTACCAAATCAAAAAAGATTTTCAAGAAAACTTTAAAATTTATATTTTCGCAACCGGACGTCCGAATCATGTCAAATCAACTCCGTTTCTCACAAAATTCGGCAGACAAGTCATAAATATTATAGTGGACCTATACCGGGCTCCGAAACCAAAATACAGACCCGGTGTCAATAAATTCAACATCAGTAAATTCTTAAAAATCATTAAGCTTTCAAACTTTTAATTTTTCATCAAAATTCCATATCTCGGGCTAGGGACTTCGGAATTCGATTCTGGGCATACATTCAAGTCCCAAATAACGATACAGTCCTACCAAAATTATCAAAATACTGATCCGAGTCCGTTTGCTCAAAATGTTGACCAAAGTCAACTCAGTTGAGTTTTAAAGCTCTATTTCACATTTTAATCCATTTTTTCCACATAAAAACTTTCCGGAAAATTATACGGACTGCGCATGCAAGTCGAGGAATGATAAATAGTGCCTTTTGAGGTCTTAGAATACAGAATTACTTATTAAATTTAAAGATGACACTTTGGGTCATCACACGAGCCTAATCTCGACGAAGTAGTGACGAGGCTAAGACAATACACCTATAATAAATATGTGCAATTATATATATAAAAGAATAACAAGTTAAAAAGTTAAATGAAACAACAGTATAGGCAGTGGTGTAGCCACCCTATGCCAAGGGTGGTCAAGCGCACACCCTTCGTCGAAAAATTATATTGCATATATAAATTAAATACTACTTTATATGGTTATATATTATAGTTTGAACATCCTTAACATAATTGAGTGAGGCAGTCCAGTGGCTCAGGGTGTTCAAAGTGATGTGTTATTCACGGGTGTAAAGTTCTACCAATTTTGTTTGTCAAAACTAAACGGAGACCACCATGTGTGGTCTATTTGATTCTTTTGCAATCAAAAAGTTTCCTAATAAAATAACTCTTAAAACTTAAAATTTGTGTAGAAATAAACAACTAATCTTAAAAGTAATTTTTTAACTAAAAGATATTTCTTAAATAAATTTTATAATTTAAAAGTCAAGCTCTATAAAACTTATGATACACCATTCATCAACAAAAAATATATTCTTGACTTGTTTAAAGTTTGAACACCCTCGGCGAAATTTCTGGCTACGCCACTAGGTATAGGGCAACGAAATGGGCAACGAAACCACCAAGTAAAAATTCATATTACCAAATATCAAGTAAAACAACAAATTCAACAAACTCTCATGGCACCACCCTTCGTGCTTTTACTCTCATCCTCACTATATCAAATAAATACAAGTGCACGGCATCACCCTTCGTGCTTTTACTTTCGTCCTCACATGATCATAATAAAAATGCATATGCACGACATCACCCATCGGCTTTAACCTCTCATGATAAATAAGCATGTGCACAACATCAGCTTTCGTGCTTTTATCCTCATATTCACTCAATCAATGATATCAATATGCAAATGAGGCAAGGCGACACCCTTCGTGCTCTTCACTCTTCTTCACCAAGAAACAACAATTACACAATACAAGCAAGGTGGGAAGCAAATTTCAACCTCAACAATAGTGTTAGAATAAGCAAATTCAACTTTCAATATTACAACAATTTCAACATAAGCAATAAACACGAAAGCGAATAGTCAAAGAATATACGATCTATCTAAGGCATGGAACAACATGGCACAAATAAGGCAAATTCCACTCCTAAGAATTAATCGAATGACAACGCATATACACTCGCCACCTCGCATATATGTCGTCCCCACACATATTTCACTTAGCAAATAGACCAAACAAGTAATAATTCTCTCAAGTCAAAGTTAATCATGGCACTTACCTCTTTCTGAAGACAATCAATAATCAACCACAGCTTTTTCTTTAGAACAAGCCTCCAATGAAGATACATGATTTGTTTGGTCGAAATTCGAAATTCGAGATTCGCTTGGTCGAAATTCGAGATTCGGACCAAATCTCGATTACCCATTCACCCTCGTGCTAAGATACATGATTTGTTTCGAAATTCGACCTCAATTCAAGGTTTAAATCTCAATCATGTCAAATTCCTAAATTCTACCCAAAACCCCTAATTTCTATATTTAAACTACTAAATTTAAGGATAAAAATCATGGGTGTTTATGGAAATACATCAAAACTAGTTGAAAGGCACTAATCAATGAAGTTGGGATGAAAATCTCTTCAAAAATCTCTCCAATACATGCTCCAAGTCTCAAAAAATGGTGGAAGATAGTGAAATTCCGATTTCAGCTTTTTATATGGCGTTAGGTGCTCTTCGCCTTCGCGGAGCATCTGTCGCATTAGCAAAGTACATAGACCAATTGGCTTTTGCATTCGCAAGGTCCGCACCGCGTTCGCGAAAGCATCACTCCATCCAAGCCTCCGCGTTCACGATCAAGAGGTCGTGTTAGCGATAGAGAGCTCACCTGCCCTCCCCAAGTATCCCAAGCCTACGCGTTCACGTGAGGTCTGCCGCATTCACGAAGGACAATACGTCCCCCCAAGCCTTCATGCTTACGAGCTTCCCCTCGTGTTCGCGTAGAGTAACCTTTCCCCAGTCCCAAGTTTCCCCTTCACGATCGCTATAGAGGCTTCACAATCATGAAGCACTGAGATATACCTGAAAAACCAACTCACTCTACATGGCCAAAATTTGTCTGAAATTAATCTGAAACTCAACGTAACAGATCCCCCGGGGCACCAAGATGAACATGCGCACAAGTGTAGTAACATCATACAAACTCGCTCGCTCACTCAAATCATCAAAATAACATCAAATATCAAGAATTGATCATTAAAACTCAAGATTTTTCAAAGTTTAAACTCATTTTTCCAACTTTTCACATAACGCGTCGAAACGTCCTCGGGTCTACCGAGACCCCAACGAAACACGCGTACAAATACAAAAACATCATACGAACCTACTAGAATTGTCAAAAACACCGATCCGAGGTCGTTTGCGAAGAATGTTGACCGTGGTCAACTCTATTTTATTTTTAAAACCAAAAATTTTCTTTAAAATTTCACATATACACTTTTCAAAAAACGGCACGGACCACGCACACGATTCATATATTATCAAATAAAACTACAAGAGGTCTCGAAACATAGAAAAATGTACGAGTACTCAAAATGACCTAGCAGGTCATCACAAAAAGAGAAAGAAGAGAAGTGAATTCAAGAAGAAGAATAGATGAAAATTATTGATTGTATTTGCCACTTATTTAAAAAGGAAGAGTGATTATACTTAGTGGACTTATAACTCAGAATCATTGTTAAAGAGATCAATGGAAACTAGACCTTAATGTAAATACATGGAGCAAATTTACTCTAAGAATGTCTATTACATGAAGTCAAGTTTTCGAAATATATATAGTTCAATACAAAAAAAAAAAGGGCTCCCAAGGAAAAGCTTGGGGATCACCCTGAACGCTAACGATCTCACAACTCCAGAGTCAAGACTAAGGCTATAATACCCCGACCCTCAAGTACGTCTTTACTAGGACTACAAGTACAAAATTGTGCTGTATACAAGATATCAGTAGTTGGAATAATGGGGATGATGTAAACTAAGAGTCCACCAAACTGTATAAAGAACCTGGTTCTCTATCAGTTCCACAGAACACACACATACAACAGTAAGTAAATGACACAATAATATTTTACGCGAAAAACTCCCAGCTCACGGGATTAAAAACTACGACCTAAAATCGTAGGATTTCAACTTCACTAACCGAGAAAACTTTAAATTACAACCTATTGTAATCTAGGAATTAAACTCTTAATTCTTCACCTACTTGCAATAACTCTATTGCAAGCCTCTTTGTAATAACTCTTGGTCAAAGCTCACCACTTTGACTAACTATAGCCAAACACAAACACATAATTTATGGTTTTACAGAAGATATCATACAAAATGCTTCTAACTAAGCTGGGTATGAATAATAAGTAAATAATACTAACAAAGATACAACAATACTAAGGACATACGATAAATTCAGTGCTCGGATCTGGTCCTTTGTTCTGTTGCTACTTTGTTCTTCAAGCCTTGGAGTCAATGAAAGGCGGCAGCACACTTGAGAGAGACTTAATGATTTAGGGTTTGCAAGTGTGTATTTTCCCTTGCCTCATGTTGGTAATATATATGTAAGGTCATTTGAATGATGTAAGCAGGTATCCGGTACAAGGCATGCTCCACAAAGTGACTGCTACACTGTTGCGTGTGCAGTGCAACAGTGCAGCGACTAAAAAAGCTGTAAGGAGTTGACTTGTACTATGACCAGAGGAACTGATAGCCATCTGTTCCCTCTACCGTTTCTTTGACTGATAATATTGGAACTTGTGCCAGACATGTGACTTATTATTCTGAGCACTTTGAGGGTGTGTAATAGGTTCCCTATCTTGTTCTCATATGAAGTTTATTCAATTATCAAAATACAAAGGCACATAACTTATCAATTTTCTCCTTTTTGATGATGACAAACTTAGAATTGAGGTTCTCATGAGAACCAGAACTCCATACAATTCACCCTGCAGAATAATTTTATTCCCCCTGAGAACTTATTTCCCTTTCTGCCCCCCTTCAATTTTCTTCCCCCTTTTGGCATCACAAAAGAAATATATGCAAGTAAACGCAAAAAAAAGTCCAAAAAAGTTAACTCATGCCACATGTGTGCACACAACATAGCTAAAAATAGAGCACAAGAGTATAACATGCATAGCAGCAAAAGACTGAGATGTTCATTAATTAAATTTAGGAGAAAACAGAGGCAGTAGTACCATTGTTTACAAAACATCCACACAAAAAACAAACTTAAAGTACCATAGTCAAATCAACAACAAGATAAAAAAGGGATACTGGGGTTAAGACATCGTTAAGCTAGTCACTGACAAGGGAACTGTTTAACGGCATTGAAAGAGGGAGGGAAGGATGAAGAGGCAAGGGCTTTGAGAAGAATATTCACTCGAGCATTTGCAGACCGCTGCTCGTTCATCAGCTGCTCTTTCAGGTCCTCAACCTGTTTTCTCAGGTCTGCATTTTCAGTAGTTAAGCGGGAAACCTCTGCACATTGTGCACTGCTAGAACCAGGTTCCTCTATGGCTTGACTGAGCTGCCCCTCAAGAATGGCATTCCGATCCTTTATCCTCCTTATTTCGTCATTAGCAGCAGTCTAGCTTCAATTAACTGAGAAATAGTAGAATTGCAGCCAATACCCCTTTCTTGTCTTTACATTTGCATTCTTCCAAGGTTGTCATTGAGAAAGTTTGCTTTCGAGTTCCCACTGCTACTCTTCCCAAAAGAACTTTGAAGAATTCAAACACTCAAGTAAGCAGGAACCCATAAGGCAAACCATGGTTCCCTTCCTTGAAGTCTGCCACCTTTTTCATATGTTCAATCATGATACCAGGCAGGTTGATGGTAGTGTATGCATCCAGTGCTTCCATAAGGAACATGTCCACTTTCAAAGTAATGGAATGCCTCTATGCACGTGGTAGCAGGACCTTGTTCACCATCTCAAACATAAGTTGATACTCTGGAAGGAGAGCCTTCTCGTGCACTCGTTCCCTCTCTGAACAACCTAAGATTTTAGAATGATCTTTCTAAAGTCAGGGGAACAAGTACCTTTAACATATGAGAGCCCCTCAGTGGGCACACCCAAGATATTTCCTAGAACAGCATCATCCATCACAAAATTCACTCCATTAACTTTCAGGCACATATTGTTGTCTTCCACAGAAAATAGATCTGCGTAAAAATTACGAACCTCTTCTTCATAAACCTTGGGACTCTAGATGGTAAACAAACGAGTCCACTTCTGAAACTTGCAGATTGCAAACAACTGTATCATGACTGATATTTCAAGAATGACAGCGTCAAACACTCTGCCTCATAGCACCTTTTGCTTCTTCAGGTTTTCTCTTCTCTCAACTTCAGACACATTTACTTTGGCTTTCTTGGAGGAACTAAGTTCCTCTCTGTCACTTGCGTTTCTCTTTTGAGACTTCTTCACACTTTTCTCCTTCTTTTCATACTTACTTTTCTCACCAGACTCCTTTTCTTCAGCACTCTTCTCTTTATCAATCTCCACCTCTTTTACACACGATCCTCTCTTGGGCTTTGCAAGCACATATTTTTTAGAGGATTTATGAACCAAGGAAGAAGGTTCCTCATTCACCCGTTCATCTTCAACATTCATAATGTTTGTCGGAGGTACATCCTCCTTATTCACTAACTTCCCCACTTTCACCAACCTTCTTCTTTTCTTTTCTTTTCTTCCATGTTTCTCTTCAAAGCACTCCCAAGAGCTTCTTTCTTTTGCTACCTAGTAGTGGGTCTTTTAAGAACAGGCTCTTTGAGAACTGCCCTACCACTTCTAGCAGCAATAAGACTTACCACAATCACATCATCATAGTCTTCCTCACTGTTATCATTCTCTTCTTCAGACAGAGGTCTCATCTCAGGGATTACAGAGTCTAACGGCACTGCATCAAAGTGAGAAGAAGGAGAAGGTTAAGTATTGTCCAGGGGCTCTTTGGTAGAGCATGGGGTTTCATCCCAAGTAGGAGCAGAGTGCTCTTCTTGGGTAGAGGGAGCAGGTCCCTCTGTTGTCTCCCTTGTAGTACTAACTGGCACCAAGTTACCATGAGACACCAGTTCCCCACCTCCAACTCTATTTCCTTCTCCTTCCCCCTGAGACCCAGCAGTAACATCATCACACTCATACTCCCCAACCAACCCTCCATCGGTAGCAATAAGTAGCATATTCTCTATATCTTATCTTTCACTCACACCCAATAGTGTAGAATCAGTAGATGCAAGAGAAGCATTACCTGATGGAGAGGCAACATTCAGATCAAACGTCGGAGCAGGAGGAGTGATAGGCAATTCTGATGCTTCACCACTACCAACAACATCCTCTTGGGCTACATAGAGCTCCCTAACTTGATGACTTGAAACCTCTGGTCCCTCTTCTCCATACAATATTTCATCGTCTGCCATTGTTTTCGGCGAAATAGAGGGAGAGGTTGTAGCGACAAACCTTTTGGGGGTTTGTGTTTTGAGACTACAATGAGAACCAAAACTCGATGGTGGAGAGGAATCAGTAGGTGGTTGTTGGTCTGAGTTAGGGTTTTTACTGGGTGACAGTTGAGACTCAGGCTCACACTGCAGTGCTTCGTGAGATGAAGACGCAGTAGGAGTGACACTGGTAGCACTTGAAGACTCTGGATTCTGGGAAGACATAATGATTTTTAGATGTAAATACACGAGAAAGAGAGGGTGTTTTGAGAGAGGAAGGAAGTTTGATGGCTTTTATGTAGACAGTTGTGAGAAAGACGTCTTTTGGGGTTATTTAGAAGATATCAGGGACCGGTTGCAAATGGGTGCAACGGACTGGGTAGACGGGTCGGTTAGTAACGGGTGTGATGCTTAGGCTTTAAGAAGGATGAGAGAAAAAGGCGGATACATTTAATGAAGTGGCACTTTTATAGTTGTTTAAAATGCGTATGAGTGTAAAAAGAGCTACTAAGCTGAGTCAAGGGAACCAGGTTCCTTGACTGAGTTTTGTAAATATGAGCCTCATCCTTCTACCAAAATGCAATATCATTAGCTTCTTGTTTGATCTGTAGTTGCCATGCGTGTTTACCTATAACAGTATAGAATTGAGTTAGAAATTTCTAGAAAACACTTTTAGCCGTTTACCTTTTCATTTCTTCATAGCCAATCATTGAGGAACTTGGTGCTCAGTTCGACTTTATCAGTCTCAACTCCAGTCGATTCTTTTCAAAGTCCTTTATGCTCAATGCTTTGATGAAGATATCAGCTACCTGGTCCTGTGTTTTGTAAAACTTCATGAAGATGGGACCGTTTTCAACATTATCCCTGAGAAAGTGATGTCGCACATCAATGTGCTTTGTCCTCGTATGCTGAACTGTATTCTTTACCATGTTAAGAGAACTTGTGTTGTCACACAGTAATGGTACACAATCAGAAAACACACCAAAATCTTCCAGTTGTTACTTGATCCACAGTAGTTGAGCACAACAGGAAGCAACTGCCACAAATTCAGCTTCTGTAGTAGAAAGAGCCACAGAGTTTTGTTTCTTTGTACCCTATGAAATCAAGAATGATCCCAGGAAATGTGCCATCCCAGATGTACTCTTTCTATCCACCAAAGAACTAACATAATCAACATCAGCATACCCAATTAAGTTGAAATTGTCTTCTGAGGGATAGTAAAGGACCAGGTCCTGTGTTCCTTTGAGATACCTTAGAATTCTCTTGGCATCTTTTAGATGAGATTCCTTTGGACTTGATTGGAATCTAGCACATAATCTCATAGTGAATACAATGTCAGGTCTGCTGGTTGTGAGATACAAGAGTGAACCAATGATACTTCTTACATAGTTTCATTTATAGGGGGACCAGGTTCTTCTATGTACAGACGAGTAGCAGTGGCAATAGGAGTATCAATGGTCTTTGAACTTTCTCTCAAATCTCTTCATAAGCTCTTTAATGTATTTCTGCTGACTTATCATCATTCCCTTAGAGGTTTGCTTAACTTTCACACCTAGGAAGAAGTTCAGTTCCCCCATCATGCTTATCTCAAACTCGCTTCCCATAAGCTTGGCAAACTCCTCACATAAGGAATCATTTGTTTCACCAAAGATGATGTCGTCAACATAAACTTACACAATCAACAAGTTCCTCCCCCGTTTCTTCAAAAAGAGAGTGTTGTCAATTTTTCCTCTTGTAAAGCCATTTTCCAGAAGGAACCTGGAAATCTTTCATACCATGCACGAGGGGCCTGCTTTAAATCATATAGTGCCTTGTCGAGATTGAATATATGTTCAGGATGATCATGACATTCAAAACCATGTGGTTGTTTGACAAAGACTTCTTCCTTTAAATATCCATTCAGAAGTGCACTCTTGACATCCATTTGGAACAATTTGAATTCCATATGAGATGCAAAAGTAATGAGAATTTTGATGGCTTCCATTCGTGTAATTGGAGTAAAAGTCTCATCATAGTCAATACCTTCTTCTTGATTATAACCTTGAACCACCAACCTGGCCTTATTTCTTGCTGTATTCCCAAACTGATCAAGCTTGTTTCTGAACACCCACCTGGTTATAATAATAGTTCTGTCAGAAGGTCGAGGGACCAGGTGCCACACGCTGTTCCTCTCAAATTGATGGAGTTCATCTTGCATAGCAGCAATCCAGTCAGGATCTTTCAATGCTTCCTTGATATTTTTGGGCTCAATTTGAAATAGGAAGGCTGAGAAGGCAAACATGCTTCTTGTCTTTGATCTGGTTTGAATCCCTGAATCAAGAGGAGTGATCACATTCTGGAGAGGATGTGAGCTTTTATGCTTCCAGTTGGACACCTGAATCTCATTGTGAGAAGATCCAGGTTCCTTTGAGTGGGATCCATCATTAGCATCCATGGAAGAGCTAGTGCCACTTCTTCGCTCAGCATCAAGAGTTCCTTGCATGGTATCAACAAATCTGTTTTCTGCTTCAGTTGCTGTAATAGAGGAACCATGTCCCTCTGAATCAGCTGGAGGTTCTGCTGCATTTTCTTCATTAGATTCCTTGACCTGACTCATCAGATCAGCCTTACCATTTTCCATATCAATTATTTCTCCAGGAACCTTTAACTGCTCTCCATCTTGATCGTTCTTATTATGTGAATCTTTCCCACTTAAGTGGTGTGATTCATCAAAGATTACATGTACGCTTTCTTCAACACATTGAGTCATTTTGTTGTAGACCTTGTATGCTTTGCTTTGTGAAGAAGATCCACGAAAGACCCCTTCATCACTTTTGGCATCAAATTTTCCCAGCACTTCCTTACCATTATTCAGAACGAAACATTTGCAACCAAACGTTCTCAGGTAAGTCAGCTTGGGTTTCCTCCCGTTTAGCAATTCATACGGGGTTTTGTTTAAGAGGGACCTAATCATGCACCTGTTTACTAAATAACAGGCAGTGTTCACCGCCTCAGCCCAAAAGCTTTTTGGTACACCACTGTCAATCAGCATTGTCCTTGACATGTCTTCAAGAGTCCTATTTTTCATCTCCACAACACCATTTTGTTGGGGTGTTTTTGAAGCTGAAAAATTATGACTTATACCATTTCCAGTACAGAGTTCGTCAAATTTTGCATTGTCGAATTCTGTACCATGATAAGATCTTATGCTTACAACATTATGACTCATTTTCACTTAAATCTGCTTCACAAAAGCAACAAAGACTGGAAAGGTTTCATCCTTGGTTCTGAAGAACAAGGTCCATGTGAATTTGGAGTAGTCATCCAAAATGACAAAAATGTATTTCTTTCCTCCTCTACTGGGCACCCTCATAGGTCCACACAGATCCATATGAAGAAGATCTAGTGGCCTTGAGGTGCTTACTTCCTTTTTTTGGCTTGAAGGAGGACCTGGCTTGCTTTTCCTTCACACATGCATCACACACTTTGTGATCCTTGAACCTTGACTTTGGCAGCCCACTGACCAGGTCTTTCTTAACTAGCTTGTTCAGCAAGGAGAAGCTTGCATGTCCTAATCTTTTGTGTAGCAGACCACAACTCAACATCATCATCAACAACACTCAAACATGTAAGATCCCCACTGTTTAAGGACTCAAAGTCAGCTACGTATATGTTTTTGAATCTTTTTGCCATCAGAACCACTTCACCAGTCATAAGATTGGTGGCTGTGCAAGTCTTTGAAAAGACTCCACTTTGTTTCCTTTATCGCAGATTTGTGAGACACTCAGTAGGCTGTATTTGAGGCCATTCACATAATACACATTCTCAATTGAGTTAGTGAGTGTCTCCTGACTCTTCTAACTCCCAGAATGTATCCCTTTTTGCCATTTCCAAAGGATACACTGCCACCTTGCAGGGCTTTGAGTGAAAGGAAATCATCAGTGCTTCCAGTCATATGCTTAGAGCAGCCGCTATCCATATACCATCTTTGGCTGCTTCCTTTCACTGCTCCATGCACAAGGAAATTAGAGATTAGACTTAGGAACCCAAACAAGTTTGGGTCCCTTGTAGTGAGAAAAAAGGGCAAATTAAACTTCTTCTTATCCAAGCAGGCATCACACGTTTTTTATTGGAGGGACCAGGTTCCTTAGCAGTGGGTACTTTTTCAACAAAACCTTTGTTTTTCTGTTGGGACTGAAATCTAGCTTTGCAAGAGTCTTTAAAATACCCAATGTTACCACAACGAGTGCAAAGCCAGTTATCAGGGACAATAACACACTTGCTATATGGGTTGGAAGTAACTTTTTCTTTTTGGAACCCAATTCCCTGCATGTTCCCCCCACCCCGGTTGATTTTATACATGGAATTGATTGTATCAGAGGATCAGGTCCACTTTAGAGATTTGTCTAAGTTATTTTTACCCTGCTTAGATCTTTCTGAAGTTGTCTATTTTTTTCAAGTTCATCACAAATACTCAATTTTACCATTTTGAGCTCATTTTCAAGTTTAAGGTATGCCTCACTCGCCACTTCCTTACCTTTTGAAGTGTTTTCAGAACTATTTTCCCTTTTTAATTCTTTTACTGTTTCCTTTAGATCCACAACAACTACCAATAAGTTATCTCTCTCATGGTCTACCTTTTTAATTTTCTTAGTTAGAGCATCTTTTTCCCTCTTTAAGTCCTCAATGGTTTCTTTTAAATCAACAACTACGACTACCAAATCAACTCTCTCCTGTTCTACCGCTCCTAGTTCCACAGTTAAAATATTTTTATCATTGATAAGGTTATGATAAGCATCAATCAGAATATTTGCTAAGGATACAAGCTTCTTTTGAGAGTAAGACTTCAAATTTCTTTGAACTTCTAGAAAGTTTACCTCATCGTCATCATCATCTTCATTCTCGTCAGATTTTTCCATCAGGGCAAAGATGGAGTCATATTCAGCTGCTTCGCTTTCAACAACCATCATGGAGGTGTCGCCTTGTTTATCATCTCCCTCAGATTCACTGGAGGAATCTCCCCATGCAGCAAGAGCTTGTTTCACAACATTGTCAGCTACATCTTTTCTCTTGAATTTCTTGTCAGGAACCGGGTTCCTCTTGGCTGTTTTGTCTGTGTTGTGCTTGTACTGGTCTTGCTTGTGGAGAGGACAATATTTGATGAAATATCCTGGCTTCCCCCATTTATGACAGCAATCATAGCCTTTTGATCTGCCGAAGCTGCCTTTTTTCGGGATACCTTCATTTCTGCGAACCATTTTCTAAAACCTCCATGTCAAATAGGCCATGTCAGCATCCTCACCAATTGAGTCACTGTTGTCTGCCTTGAGAACCAGGTTCTTCTCCTTGTTGGGTTCTTTTCTTTCATGGTCCTTCTTTTTCTTCATTTCGTAGGTCTTCAGATTTCTAATGAGTTCATCAATGGTCACTTTTGCAGATCTTTTGCCTCTATGATAGCATTGATTTTACTCTCCCAAGAACTAGGTAATACACTCAGTATTTTTCTGACCAGTTTGTTCCTTGGAATGATTTATCATAGAGAGTGAAGCTTATTGATGATGGAAGTGAAGCGAGTATGCATGTCCTGAATGTACTCATCATCCTTCATCTTGATGATTTCATACTCAGTAGTGAGCATATCGATCTTTGACTGCTTGACTTGAGTCTTTCCTTCATGTGCGATTAGGAGAGCCTCCCAGATCTCCTTGGCAGATTGACACACTGAAATTCTGTTATACTCGTCTGGTCCAATACCACAGACGAGAATCTTTTTTACTCGGAAGTTTTTCTCTATATCTTTACGGCCGACATCGTTATACTCCTTCCTTGTCTTTGGAACTGTCACTGCTGGCTCGCTAATGGTATTCATAGGTATGAAGGGTCCATCGCAGATGACATCCCAAAGCTCTGAATCTTCAGCCATGATAAAATCATGCATTCTTGTCTTCCACCATATGTAGTATTGTCTATTGAATCTTGGTGGTCTGTAGGTTGATTGACCTTCTTCAAAGTTTGGTGGAGCTGCCATGTGGATCATTTTTAGGTGTTAACCTTATAGAAAGAACCTGCTCTGATACCAATTGATGTAAACTAAAAGTCCACCAAACTGTATAGAAAACATGGTTCTCTATCAGTTCCCACAGAACGCACACACACAATAGTAAGTAAATGACAAAACAGTATTTTACGTGGAAAACTCGCAGCTCACGGGATTAAAAATCACGACCTACACTCGTAGGATTTCAACTTCATTAACCGAGCTAGCTTTAGATTACAACCTATTGTAATCTAGGAATTAAACTCTTAATCTCTCACCTACTTGAAATAACTCTATTGCAAGCCTCTTTCTAATAACTCTATTACAAAGCTCACCACTTTGACTAACTCTAACCAAATACAAATACAGGGTTTATGGTTTTTACAGAAAATATCCTACAAAATACTTCTAACTAAGCTGAGTAGGAATTACAAGTAAATAACACTAACAAAGATACAATAATACTAAGGACAGATGATAAACTCAGTGTTGGGATCTGGTCCTTTGTTCTGTTGCTACTTTGTTCTTCAAGATTTGGAGTCAATAAATGGCGGCAACATATTTGAGAGAGATTTAATGATTTAGGGTTTGCAAGTGTGTGTTTTTCCTTGCCTCATGTTGGTAATATATTGGGATGATGTAAGTAAGTATCCAGTACAAGGCATGCTCCACAAAGTGACTGTTGCACTGTTGCGTGTGCAGTGCAACAGTGCAGCAACTTTAACAACTGTAAGGAGTTGACTTATACTGTGACCGGAGGAATTGATAGCCATCTGTTCCCTCTGCCATTTCTTTGACTGATAATGTTGGAACTTGTGCCAGACATGTGACTTGTTGTTCTGAGTACTTTGAGGCTATGTAACAGGTTCCCTATCTGGTTATCATATGAAGTTTGTTAAATCATCAAAATACAAAGGCACATAACTTATCAGAGGAACAAAGGAATATATGGGAAAAGAGGTTTAGTGACGCAATGGAATATCGCACATTCAACATAGCGTTCGGACTCATGTGCCTTCCAACACTAGGGGTATTCGAGCCTGCTGCGTACGATTAGCCAGCCTTACGGCGGCATGGCGTCGGGGAAATAATAGAAGCTATGGGACTTCTATAACTTGAATGACCATTTGAGTAATTAACTATGGTTAAAAGGACAGTAACGATAGAGTTGTTGCGATGCGACAGGAGGATGCATAGAAAGTACTCCAGAAAACAGAAGCTAGAGCAATCCCGAATTAACCAGATAGATCTATTATCAGATCCCAATGGCAAAGCAGGAGCCAAGGTTTTAATTTTAGGGGCTTATTTGGTGCCTTTTTACAATGTTGTTTTCAATCTGGGTACAAATTGACTAGCCGTACTCAGTATTACGGCATTTTAGATCTGCGACTAGTTTTAGAAAATATAATATTGAACTATAGTATATGTTTTTATATACACGAAATAATATGAAGGGCTTTTGACACGTTCATGATATGCTATAAGTACTTGATTCATTCGTGCAAGTTTTTTTTTTTTTTTTTTTTTTGCGTCCCAACTTTGTAAATGAATTGCAATAGCTAAAGAGTGTTAGCAATAGCACTCTCACACAAATTTTTCATTACTAGATCAACTCCTCGACAAAAGTAAGAAATTCTGCATATTTCACTAATTCAAGATGAAAAATGAGGTTGCCCTTCGATAAAACTAGCCAATAGATGTAAGTCTTGGGTCTTGACAATATACATTAGGGGAAAAAATAGATAAATAGTTATAAAGGAGTAAATCCGTTCTTTACTGATAAGAAGGAAAACAAATGTTAAAAGACCTGCTATATCAATATATAATTCTACCAATTAACGTACTAACCAAAAAGAATTTAATTTAGTTATTTAGAAATCCAAAAAGTTAGACATGATTGGATGTTTTTTGTTGATAGACATGCGTATTAATGACCTAGCTTTTAGATATTGATTTAACACCCACCGTTGGAGATGTCTTGTTTGATTGATAAAATTTTGATGTTAATGCTACGCTATTTTGATTAATTTAATTAACGTCGAATTAAATTTTAAAAATTCGATCTTTCTATTTATAGATGAGAAAGAGAAGTGTTCAGTTTCGTGGGGTATAGATTAATCAGTCAGTTAAGAAATCATTTTTTAAATAATTGATTGATTAAAAAGCTTTCAACTTTATGATTGACTTTCCATCTGCATGGATGGGAAGACATGTAGAAGTACAATTTTTTGCACATTTGGGTGGGTGAGTTAGTAAAATTATGTGTCTTTCCTCAACTGCTAGTCTTTCTTAAACCGCAAAATGATTGAACAATTTCTCTAACAATGTAATTCCAAGAGTTTTATTATAGAAGAAATGAATTCTGAACTTTAGAATAACAAACACATTTTTATGCATATATTAGAAATATTGATACACCTTACGCGGAGTTTTCGTTCATAAGTCAAATCTTGTGCATACTACGTTATTTCATTCATTCAATTTATAACATATACTAGTATATAAATTAGTACAATACACCTTTTGAAAAGAAAAAAGATAGTACCGCACAAAGACTAGTAGACAGCGTCATACTGCGGTCACGCTCAAGCTGCAAACTCATAACTAAAATACTAGGGTCCAGGGACCGGGAAATGATATAATAGCCTGTTTGGTCAAGCTTCTCAGAAGTAGAAAAAAATAGTTTCTTCTCAAAAGCACAAGCAAAAGCAGTTTTGACTTTTCTTCTTACCAAAAATATCCTTAACAAAATATAGTATATACCAAAATAACCGTTAAACCTAATAATTAGGATATTAATGTATAAATATTTATTTATTATTTTTAGGATAGCTTTCTAATATATAATGATTTTAGGGGTGAATGTTTTTATATTTATTGAATGATTTTTAATCTATTTAACTTATATTAAAAGAATTAAGTACTTTTAAATTTTATTTTCATATTTTACTTAAATAAAATGAAAAGATTTAATTATTCCATGTAATAACAAATTTTTAAGATTATTTATTTACTTATAATATTAACTATTAAGTAAATCTATTCATGTCCTAATTCGTAATTTGATACTTAAAAGCACTTCCTGAAAAGCTCGGCCAAACACTAATTATTGCTCAAAAGTGCTTTTCAGAGTGATTAACCAAACACAAATTGCTTTTATTCAAAAGTACTTTTTTCAAAAGCACTTTTGAAAAAAGTATTTCTCAAAATAAGCTGATTTCTCCAGTTTGACCAAACATGCTATAAGTCGGATTTTCTCATTTCAAGTCTTATTAAGGATTTTTTGGGGGAGAGTAGATTTATCCCTCTTCGGTTGTGTAATAAGAATTTCTAAAGAGCATGGACCACTCACGTCTATTGTCTTAAGGTTTTGGATAGAGTAGACCAGAACATTATAAATACTTTATCCTCCTTGCTTGTTGTGGCGGAACTAGAAATTTTACAAATGATGTTCAAAAATTTAAAATATGTTTCTAAAAAGAGATTTTTAACCAATATACAAAATATTATTTTCTATATATATACTCCGTAAAAATTTTCTGATAAAGGGTTCAAGAGAGATTCACGTTTAGTACGTAAGTTTTGTCTCTTGCATCTCCAATTAATTGGGCTTGGTGCTTTAAGTTTTAAAAGCCACGAAAATGCTTATACAATCAATGAGGTTTTTTTTTTTTGCATTTTTGTTTCGTATAACATGCAGCGGATACATCTTACAAGTGTCACACATGACACCGCTTCTTCAGAATTTTTATTAAACATGTATATATAGATAGTATACAAAATAAAACTATTGGGTAAAAATATAAAAAAACGACATCATTTTTTATTATAGTGATTTATTTATTTTTAAAATTTTTTGACACCACTTACCAAAATTCATGCATACCCACCTGATAACATGGATAAAAAGCAGTAAAAATACAAGTATAAATGGGTCAATCAAAGTTCTAAGTGTTAATTCCCATTTCCCAATATATAATACTTGTAAGTTGTAACCTAGTTATCCTCTTGATTGGGGTTTCCTCTCTAATTAACTTGATATTGATACATATACTATATATTATCTTGTCCTGGAATATGTTAAAACAGTTAAACTAGCTAGTGTACGAGTAACATGACTACATTGCTAGGGTTTTCTTTGACTTTATCTGGTTCCTTTTTTCTTTTCATTCTTATCATAATGTATTTAGAATTAAAAATAGCTGCTTCTCTGTATTGTTTCGTGTTGCGACCAAACACACTCACGCAAGTATACGCGGTCGTCGAGTAATAAAGTGACTAAAAGTCGGATGTCGAACCCACGAGAACTTATGATTAACTATTAACTAAATTAGACTATCCTAATTATCTAAACAAGAATTAAATCTAAAAATATTTTATTCCAACTAATTAAATAAGAAAAATATAAATAATAAACTTTGAACAGAGAAAGAGTAGAGTTTAATGATATCAATGTAATGAAAACGATCTAGGGGTATGGTCTATCTAACAATCCTATTGTATTCTTCAATTGAATTGACCGACTAATTTATCTAGCTTATTGGTTGACAGGGTTAATATTGCTCATAAGAATCTGTCGAGTTCTTACTCGCCTATTCCAGCTAACTTAACGCCTATATGTCTATGGAGTGAGAATCAACAAGAACGCATTTATAATTCCTGTAAATCAACCAAGCAAGGCAATTAGGTATATGTCTATCCTAACCACGAATCCGTTCCCCGATGCCCGAGTTCAAGAACTTGCCCTACTCAATCCTGTATGCAATATAGAATTCCCACTTTCGAGTTCAATTCTAGATTCGTAGATAATATTCAATTGGTGATCAAGCAATTAAATAATTAAGTGCAAGATTGAATAAATAAACTAATATGATAAATCAAGTAGTCAAAATCAATATCCGAATAACAATAGTCATGGAAGAACCACAACCCTAGAACGTGAAGTTTAGCTCCACATAGACATGGTAGCCAAACAACAAATCATATAAAGAAACATAAAAATTACTAAGTTTGGTGGGAGAAAGATGAAACTCGATGAATTCCGGCCTCCACAGCTTTGTCGTGGCTTTTTCCCCCTTCCCAATATGTTAGATAACTTAAAAGAGGCGTTTTTAGCTTATATATTGCGTACAAAAGTCGTGGGCCAAAGCTCTTCTATTCCTAGTCCAATTCGGCTTCAGGGATTGATGCTAAGGTGGATGCGACGCATCCACCTTGTCCTCCATTTCAATTTTTTTCTGCGAAGGTGGATGCGACGCATCCACCTTGTCCTCTATTTCTCAGCTTTGCACGCGATGGTGGACGCTATGGCCCAACTTCACTGCTAAGGTTGCATGCAGGATGATGTTTTCCTAGGTTGGATGCGACGCATCCAACCCTTCTTCCTCTGGCTAAACCACCTTTTCTTCATATTTTGCACTCCGAACACCTTAAATCGTCACACATAACTTAATTAGTCATCAAACCAATAATTACACCATGTTGGGTGTTTTAAAGATTAAATAACATCAAAAAGTGGTTAAAACATGGGCAAAGTAACATCAACACATATCGAAATATGCCAAACATCACTACCCCACACTTAAACCTTTGTTCGTCCTCGAACAAACCATCACTATAGTAAACAAAATAAAATTAAGCTCTTATCATTCAAAGCACACTACATCTATGACCATGGTTATTTGCTACAATTAGGCTCTAGACTATGCATCAACACACTTCCCTTTTCTTATGCCCTTCTTTAAACATATTCGAACAAAGACAACATGCTCACAACAATCCTAACCTCAAAAACCGACTCAATGTCACAATGCACTCATGGCTTGAACAACCAACATCATAGAGAAGTCTAATAACGTTACCTATCCCTCGTGAAACCATGTGCCCTCACAACAAAAGCAGAGAGAGTAGAATCAATCCACACATTCGAATCTCATGCTCACAAAGAAAATCGCTCACTCTCACAAAAGAAGTCACATGCATGTAGTTGGTACCATAGGCTTGCCCTTAATGTAAATCTCTACTAATGTAAGCTCGCTCGATCTAAAATCAATTAGGACAACAATTTATTCCTCTATATTTTTCTTTCTTTTTTTTTTTTTTTTTTTTTTTCCGCTAGTGGCGTATTATTTTACAAAATAAGTGCACCCTTCTTTCTTTCATTGGTTCCACTCAAAAGTCACCCCACACTTAGTCCCTTCTTACTTCTTTTAGCGCTCATCTAACACTTAAAGTGCTTTAAGAGGTAAAAGGATCAAAACAATGTCAATTAAGAATAAAAAGGGTGTAGGCTTGTAATGTGGGTACCAAATAAAAGGTCTACAGGCTCAAAAGGTTTAACTAGGGATAGATTTTATTTGTGATAAGCAATAAGCTCAAAAAGATCAAAGAAAGCCTAAAATCATTTTTCAAACCGAGCATCACCTAAAATTTCGCTTCAACTCACATACCGGGCAAGTTCTAGACACAAGTACACTACATGGACTACACAAAAACCTCACCACACATGGCACATGACTCGCTAAGGACGGTCACATTCCGACTCTCAAACAATGCAAGTATTCACGGAGCAACGAGATATTAAGCATTAAGCGCAAAGTGAACACAAGTCAAGAAAATGAGAAATAGGCGCCACAAAACATGCTATCCGTTTTAACAAGGCATCATCAATAATTTCAGAGTGAGAAGGGAAGATATTACATATGTAAAAGCTTAAATATGCCATTATCAACCAAGTCAAGGTCACCTAGGTTCATCATTCTTCCTCCTTTTATTCCCTACATTCCTACTCTACTCTAAAAAGAAAACAAAATTACCCGGTTCAAACTACATCCCATGGAAAAGAACCGAGGCACAAAGAAAAACTACATCCCTACATTCCTCACCCAAGTTTGCTGAGGGGGACGCGACGCATCCGCCTCGTTTTCTCATATCTGGGGAACTTTTTAGTTTTATTATTTTTTTTTTTGAATAAGATCTATGTCCTACGAAAAGAAAGAAAAAAAAATTTAAAAATAAAAATAAAAATAAACTAACTAACTTGGGTGGCCTCCCAAGAAGCGCCTGATTTAACGTCGCGGCACGACGCAACATGTTCTTCATGCCTCCACTAAATCCATTGTGGTCTTGTGACGTGCAATGTCACCACCCCAATAGTGTTTTACTCTTTGGCCATTTACCAAGAATGTCGTATTGGACCCCTTATCACACAATTCTATCGCACCATGAGGTTTCACACTAACCACTTCAAACGGACCCGACCATCGAGATTTAAGCTTTCCTGGAAAAAGCTTTAGCCTTGAATTAAACAGTAGAATTTCTTGACCTGGTTCAAACTCACGATGTTGGATATGCTTATCATGCCATCTTTTGGTCTTCTCTTTATACAATTTGGCATTTTCATACGCATGTAATCAAAACTCATCAAGCTCGTTGAGTTGTAGCAATCTCTTCTCACCGGCCAAGTCCATCTCCATATTTAGCTTTTTAATCGCCCAATATGCTTTGTGTTCAAGCTCGACGGGCAGATGGCAGGCCTTCCCATAAACCAACCTGTACGGAGAAGTGCCTATTGGGGTCTTGTACGCAGTGCGATATGCCCATAATGCGTCATCCAGCTTCCCGGCCCAGTCCTTTCTATTCATACTTACTGTCTTTTCCAAAATCTGCTTGACCTCTCTGTTGGAAACTTCTACTTGACCACTCGTTTGGGGATGATAGGCAGTGGAAACTTTGTGCTTGACTCCGTATTTTGCAAGAATATTATTCAGCAGTTTGTTACAAAAGTGAGTTCCCCCGTCGCTTATCAACACTCTTGGGGTCCCAAAACGTGTGAAGATGTGCTTCTTTACAAAGCCTACCACAACCTTTGCGTCGTTAGTAGGAAGAGCTATGGCCTCTACCCACTTAGAAACATAGTCGACCGCCACCAAGATGTATCTGTGTCCGTTAGAATATGGGAATGGTCCCATAAAATCAATCCCCCAAACATCAAAAAGTTCTACCGCCAGTATATTTTGCAAGGGCATCTCGTGCTTCCTCGTGATAGTTCCAGTTCTTTGGCATCTATCACACTTTTTAACGAAGGCATGTGCATCCTTAAACAATTTTGGCCAATAAAAACCTGATTGTAGCACTTTTTGGGCGGTTCTATCCCCGCCGTGATGACCTCCATATGGTGACGCATGGCAGTCATGTAGTATAGCCTTCATCTCTTCCTCAGGAACACACCTTCTCACCAACTGATCTGCACACTGCCTATATAGGAATGGCTCATCCCACACGTAGAACCTTACATCATGTAGGAATCTTCTTCTATTGTCAGCTGTCCATTCTAGTGGCGTTACCCCACTTGCGATAAAATTCACATAATCTGCATACCATGGGGCTTCACCTGAGGTGATTGCTAATATTTGCTCATCCGGAAATGTTTCTTTAATTGACCCTCCTTCAGCTACATGGTTCCGGCTCTCTAATCTGGACAAATGATCGGCCACTTGATTTTCTGTCCCTTTTCGATCTCGGATCTCTAAGTCAAATTCTTGCAAGAGGAGGACCCAACGAATCAGCCTCGGCTTGGCGTCTTTCTTTTCAAATAGGTATCTGATAGCTGAATGATCTGTGTAGACGATGACTTTGGTTCCCACTAGATAGGATCTGAACTTGTCAAACGCCCACACCACTGCAAGCAACTCCTTTTCAGTCACTGTATAATTCATCTGAGCTGGATTCATAGTTTTGCTTGCATAATAAATGGAGTGAAAGATTTTATCCCTCCTTTGCCCCAACACCGCTCCAATTGCTATGTCACTTGCATCGCACATCAACTCAAATGGTTGTGCCCAATCGGGGCCAATGATAATTGGTGCAGTCACCAATCTTCCCTTCAGCTCCTCAAATGCTTTCAGACATGCATTATCAAACTTGAAGGTAACGTCTTTCTCTAGAAGCCTGCACAAAGGGGAAGAAATTTTCGAAAAATCTTTAATGAAACGACGATAAAAACCTGCATGACCCAAGAAACTGCGAATGCCTTTGATGGATGTCGGCGGGGGCAATTTTTCGATCGTCTCCACCTTTGCTTTATCCACCTGTAGACCATCTTTTGAAACCTTGTGCCCCAAAACTATACCTTCACGTACCATGAAATGGCACTTTTCCCAGTTTAGCACCAAGTTCGTCTCTTCACACCTAGCTAGCACTTTATCAAGGTTCATCAAACAACTATCAAAAGAACATCCAAACACAGAAAAATCATCCATGAATACTTCTACATATCTTTCAACCATGTCAGTGAAAATAGCCATCATACACCTTTGAAAAGTCGCAGGTGCATTACAAAGACCGAAGGGCATTCTCTTGAACGCATACGTGCCATAAGGACATGTAAATGTAGTTTTCTCTTGGTCTTCTGGGGCTATAGCAATCTGATTATACCCCGAATAACCGTCCAGGAAACAGTAGTATTCCTGGCCAGCTAATCTATCAAGCATTTGGTCAATAAAAGGAAGGGGAAAGTGGTCTTTCCGGGTGGCATTGTTCAGTTTTCTGTAATCTATGCAAATTCTCCATCCAGTTACAGTTCTTGTAGGAATTAAGTCATTATTTTCATTAACTACTACGGTTATCCCCCCTTTCTTCGGCACACATTGAACGGGGCTTACCCATTTACTATCAGAGATTGGAAATACAATACCTGCATCAAGCCACTTAATCACTTCTTTTCTTACCACTTCTTTCATGATTGGATTTAGTCGGCGTTGGTGTTCTACACTTGGCTTGTGTCCGTCCTCCATGAGGATTTTGTGCATGCAGAAAGCTGGACTAATGCCTTTAATGTCAGACATTGTCCACCCAATTGCTCGCTTGTGCTCACGTAGCACCCTTAATAGCTTTTCTTCCTGTAATTTAGACAAGTGAGCAGAAATAATAACAGGTAAAGTGTCAGAACTTCCCAAATAAGCATATTGAAGGTGAGGGGGTAGGGGTTTAAGTTCCAAATTTGGAGCTTTTTCAATTGACGGCTTTGGTGGGGGGCCACTTGGCCTATTCAGGGGCTCAAACGGGATTATTCCTTGCATGTAACCACATGATGTATCTAGGATATGCATCATCTCCTCAACCTCATCATCCATCTCCAAGCTATCAAACATCATGATTGCTTTTTCTAAACAGTCGCCTAGATATACACTCGTGTCAAGAAGTTTCTCATCCACCTCCACCACAGATATCATAGAGAGCTCCTCATAGTGGCGGGGGAGTTGGATTGCTTTGTAGACATTGAAGACTGCCTCCTCGTTGTCCACTCTCATAATCATTTTCCCTTCTCTCACTTTAATTATTGCATCGCCAGTAGCCAAGAGAGGTCGTCCCAATATGATTGGAACTTGTTCATCAGCCTCGAAGTCTAGAATAATGAAGTCAGCTGGGAAGATGAATTTTCCAATTTGCAGCAGCACATCTTCAATCACTCCTTCAGGGTAGGCTATGGACCTATCAGCTAATTGCAACATCACGGTGGTTGGTCTCGGAGCTCCCAGACCTAATTGCTTAAACAAGGATAAAGGCATCAGATTTATGCTTGCACCCAAATCACACAGAGCACGTCCCACGTTAATATTACCGATTTGTACTGGAATGGTGAAGCTGCCAGGGTCCTTAAGCTTTTGGGGAAGCTTGTTTTGGACCCTTGATGTGCACTCCTCAGTAAGTGCAACCGTCTCGAACTCAGTCAATTTCCTCTTATGAGCCACTATGTCTTTTATGTACTTAGCGTACTTTGGAATTTCACGAAGTACATCCACTAATGGAATATTTAATTGAACCTGACTCAACATGGAGAGAAATTTGTTGAACATGCGATCGTCATTCCTTTTCTGCAATCTTTGGGGGAAAGGTGGTGGTGGCCTTGTAACCTCCATTCGCTCTGAACTTGCATCATCTTCCTTTGACTCTTGTGTTGCCTTAGGTGTCAACTCCCCCCCAGGTATAGGTTTTTCTTTTATCTTCCTTGGCACTTCCTCTAGTTCCCTCCCGTTTCTAAGTGTAACTGCATTAATTTGAGGGTTCTTCTCTGTATCACTGGGAAGTGAGCCTGTAGGTCTAGTATTTTGGTTTGCTGCTAACTGCCCCATTTGCCTCTCAAGATTTCTGAAATCGGTCCTGAGCTGTTGATTGTCTAGTAACAACTTTTTCAGCAAGTCATTCGTACTTTCTTCCATTTGTTGGGGTGGCTTCTGAGGTTGAGTAAAATTCCCTTGAGGCCTATACTGATTCTGTTGACTTCCGCCCCATGAGAAGTTAGGATGATTCCTCCAGTTTGGGTTGTAAGTGTTCCCATATTGCGCATGTTGATTCATAGGACCTCTGTTTTGTTGCCCCACATAGTATATAGATTCAGGATTCGTGGGGCACATGTCAATCATATGACTGTCTCCGCATAGTTCGCAACAAATAGACATCTGCTGTACATGTTGCATTTGTTGTGTTGTCATTCTATTCATCTGATTTGCCAATTTTGCTATATCGGCTCTCATGGCGGAAAAGTCATCAAGCTCAATCAAACCGGCGGCCTTCTGTTTAATTCCCCTTCGTGAATCCCCCTCTCCTTGCCAATTATGGTCATTAGCAGTGAAATTATTTAGCAAGAGTTGTATTTCACTATACGGTCTTGCCATGCAACTACCCCCACAAGCTGAGTCAAGATTCATCTTTGATGCTTCATCTAACCCATCAACAAAAGTGTGACCCAATACCTCATCAGTTTGACAATGATGCGGGCAGTCTCTGAGTAGCTTCTTGTATCTTTCCCAAGCTTGACGAAGTGTCTCGCCATCCCGTTGTTGGAACCCAAGAATTTGGCTCCTCAACGACTTTGTCTTCTTAGTTGGGAAAAACTTGATCAGGAATTTCCTTGCTAGATCATCCCAAGTGTGGATAGAGTTCGCGGGCTCCTTTTGCAACCATTCTTTAGCTTCCCCCAACAGTGAAAAAGGGAATAGTGTCAGCCTGACATAGTCCTTGGAGACGTTCGGATAATTGTAAGTGTCCGTGATTTCCAAGAAGTTCTGAATATGCCTCTGCGGGTCCTCATGAGATAGACCCACATATTGTCCTGTGGACTGAATCAGCTGTACCATGTACTGTTTGAGTTCAAAATGCCCAGTGATATCAGGCTTCACAATAGCCTGAGTCATATTCGCAAGATTGGGCCTTGCGGCTTCAATTACCGGACGCTCTTCATTGCCTGCCATATCTATTGGCTGTGGTTGGACTGCGATGTCCAAATCTCTTTCTATTCTCGTTCTAGCTTCGTGTTCCCTTCTCACTCTATGTAGTGTTCGTTCGATTTCTGGATCAAGAGGAATGAGGTTGTTTGCACTTCTACTCCTCTGCATTCGAGAGAAGACCCTGCGTTGACACAAACCAGGCAAACTGAAAATTAAAACTTGAAAACAAATATCTAATAAAAGCTTAACTTAGTCACGTAGCTAATTTCTAAGTCCCCGGCAACGGCGCCAAAAACTTGTTGCGACCAAACACACTCACGCAAGTATACGCGGTCGTCGAGTAATAAAGTGACTAAAAGTCGGATGTCGAACCCACGAGGACTTATGATTAACTATTAACTAAATTAGACTATCCTAATTATCTAAACAAGAATTAAATCTAAAAATATTTTATTCCAACTAATTAAATAAGAAAAATATAAATAATAAACTTTGAACAGAGAAAGAGCAGAGTTTAATGATATCAATGTAATGAAAACGATCTAGGGGTATGGTCTATCTAACAATCCTATTGTATTCTTCAATTGAATTGACCGACTAATTTATCTAGCTTATTGGTTGACAGGGTTAATATTGCTCATAAGAATCTGTCGAGTTCTTACTCGCCTATTCCAGCTAACTTAACGCCTATATGTCTATGGAGTGAGAATCAACAAGAACGCATTTATAATTCCTGTAAATCAACCAAGCAAGGCAATTAGGTATATGTCTATCCTAACCACGAATCCGTTCCCCGATGCCCGAGTTCAAGAACTTGCCCTACTCAATCCTGTATGCAATATAGAATTCCCACTTTCGAGTTCAATTCTAGATTCGTAGATAATATTCAATTGGTGATCAAGCAATTAAATAATTAAGTGCAAGATTGAATAAATAAACTAATATGATAAATCAAGTAGTCAAAATCAATATCCAAATAACAATAGTCATGGAAGAACTACAACCCTAGAACGTGAAGTTTAGCTCCACATAGACATGGTAGCCAAACAACAAATCATATAAAGAAACATAAAAATTACTAAGTTTGGTGGGAGAAAGATGAAACTCGATGAATTCCGGCCTCCACAGCTTTGTCGTGGCTTTTTCCCCCTTCCCAATATGTTAGATAACCTAAAAGAGGCGTTTTTAGCTTATATATTGCGTACAAAAGTCGTGGGCCAAAGCTCTCCTATTCCTAGTCCAATTCGACTTCAGGGATTGATGCTAAGGTGGATGCGACGCATCCACCTTGTCCTCCATTTCAATTTTTTTCTGCGAAGGTGGATGCGACGCATCCACCTTGTCCTCTATTTCTCAGCTTTGCACGCGATGGTGGACGCTATGGCCCAACTTCACTGCTAAGGTTGCATGCAGGATGATGTTTTCCTAGGTTGGATGCGACGCATCCAACCCTTCTTCCTCTGGCTAAACCACCTTTTCTTCATATTTTGCACTCCGAACACCTTAAATCGTCACACATAACTTAATTAGTCATCAAACCAATAATTACACCATGTTGGGTGTTTTAAAGATTAAATAACATCAAAAAGTGGTTAAAACATGGGCAAAGTAACATCAACACATATCGAAATATGCCAAACATCATTTCGCTCCGTATATTGTTATAGTTTTATCACCAATATTCATTTATTAAGTTAAATAGCCCATTACTAAGGCCAATCTGTTATATCACATGGATCTAATAAAACAAACCAAACAAGCTAAAAGATTGAAAAATCTAGGTGGAGCAAAAGCCTAAATATACCTAACTAAATCTTTATTAACGGAATAATTGAAATTCTTAACGGTAGTCATTTCCATTTTCCACTTTGCAAGGAGTTAAGTCCTTTACCTTTAACGCAAATGAAATGAATTAAAATACTTCCTTCCCACCCCTCAACAACCTCCATTCGACCCCTCAACTTTCCCCCTTTTTCCTTATTTTTTTTCTTTTCCTATTTTGCTTGTGTACAAACTAATAAAATAGCAAAACATTTAATGCAAAACTTCATTTGCAAACAAGAATAACATACTTACTTCTTTTGTAGTTCAAAAGAATTTAATATTCCACATTAATCGATAACTAATTAAATAAATTTCCAAAAATGCATCTAACATACAGGATCAAACATGATATCAGCTCATAAATGAGTTATAACATCTGAATCTTCATCCCCAAGCTTTCTTAGAGGAGTTTCTCTCAATCTGTCTCTGTTTTACTTTTTATTCTTTTTTTCATGATTTTTTTTTTGTTGGAAATATTCAATTATAACTTATAAAATAATTAGAATGAGCCGGTCATCAAAGTTATAGTTCTACATAATATTCAGAGTCACCTCCTTGACGAGATAAAAAAAAATGGAAAGCTATGAATATGAATTAAAACGTGTGAGAATTTTGAAATAAGATGATGAAGGTCCAATAAAAAAAAAGGAAGTTTTTTTCAACAGGTACACAGAAGGTTTTCTCTCCTCTCACTGCCCAATATGTCGTGTAAAACCAACAAAAGTGACTGCCCATCAGTCATCTATATATCTCTAAACCAACCCACTTTCTTTTAACTCTTCTTGAAACTAACTATATATATAACAAAACTTCACTTTATTCCATTAATTTCTTTGATCAAGAATAATATACACCATACTACATACAACATATTACTAGCTACAACTTCCGGCGGCTCACATGGCAGAAGGTGGTGGTTCCGGTGATGATACAAGAAGTAGTTGTCCACGTGGCCACTGGCGGCCGGCCGAAGATGAAAGGCTCCGGCAGCTTGTAGAACAGTATGGTCCTCAAAACTGGAACTCTATTGCTGAAAAACTTCAAGGAAGATCAGGTATATATCTATCTATAATTTATCTACTTGTTTTTGGATTATAATCTTATAAAAGAGATTAAAGAACGTATCGAGAACAAGCCCGAAATAAAAAGGCTTACTTTTTTTTTCCCACTTGAATGACTATTAAAATAATTTAGATTTTAATCTAAATTTGATATCATAGCCTAAGAAAAACGAATCGGAAAAGGAGATGTTCTGATTTTCGTGGTGCTACTGTTTAAAGATTAGGGTTAGTTATCTGTTGAATAAAGTCAAGCATAATTTGAACTTTCATATCACCCCCTTTTCTTTCTTTTCTTGGAAAAAAAAAACATTTGGATCAAATACTTCTCAAGTCTTTTAAATGCTAAAGATTTTCATTTATTACGGTTGCTATTATTTTGCTCTTCGTTATTTTGTTTAAAGTTGTCTTATGAACTTCACAAACAATTTTGTTAGATACAGTTTTTAATTTGTCTTATTCTAAACTTGGCTAAAATGGAAAAGTTTTAGCACCATACATAAATGAAGTCTATAACAGTTACCGTTCATAGTAGCTTCTCAACTGTTTAATTAAGATCATATTAAGTGTAAAGATATTGCTTTAGAAGTTAAGTACACCTATGTTTCTTTTTTTTTTTTTTGGAAATCAATTAAAAAAATTTAATTCCTTTTTTTTTTCCTTCGGAATTTGTAGGAAAGAGTTGTAGATTGAGATGGTTCAACCAACTAGATCCAAGAATTAATAGAAGGCCATTTACTGAAGAAGAAGAAGAAAGACTTGTTGCAGCTCATAGAATACATGGAAACAAATGGGCATTAATTTCAAGATTATTTCCAGGTAGAACTGACAATGCTGTGAAAAATCATTGGCATGTCCTAATGGCAAGAAAGCAAAGGGAACAATCCAAGAATATTTGTGGCAAACGAAGCTACAAATTACAACATGATAATTTTCTAAGTGATTCTAAATCACCCTCCTATGGTTTTCGAAGACGGAACAACGACAACAACAATAATAATCCAAAAACACAATTAGAAGGTAATTATGGCTCCAAAATCAGCTTCTTTGAATTTCAAAACCCAAACAAAGATAGGGTTTTCTCATTATCAACATATTCACCTGAATTGTTTGGAAGAAATGGGAGCCATTTGTTTAGAGAAAGCTCAAACTTTTCAGATAAAAAACCTTTATGTCAAAATAATTTAAGCTTTTCATTATGTGGAGGATATGAAGGCACTGCTGCATTAGGGGTTCCCAATAACTACAAAAGGAGTAATATTCAAAATCCTTTTAGTTATTCAGTTCCTGCTGATCATAGAATTAATGTATCTGATGGCATGACTGAGGGAGTAGTGAATATTAGAGATAGTACGTTTTCCTTAAAAAAAATGCTAAGGGCAAACATTGAACAACAACGACGACAACAACAATATGGAGAAGAAGCAAGGGAAAAGGAAGATATTCCCTTCATAGATTTTCTTGGTGTGGGGATTTCTTCTTGATCTTTTTTATTTCCAATTTTTTGTTTGTTTAATATTTAACTTTCTTTTTGATTTTTTCATCTTTAACTAAAATGTATGTATGGTATTTGCTTCCTAGTTAATTTCTTTTTCCATGTTATTTAATAATCACCTGTAGTTGTTCTAGTGATAGCTTAGTTAGCTAGCTAGCTGTTTCTTTAACCTCTAAGGTAAAAACTCTTAGGTTTTACCTAATCATCCTTATTCTTAGGGAGATGGATTTTGGAACACTTGTAGAATAATATATGTAAAAAACATTGATATGAATCAATTAATTATTACATGGACTCAAGTTTATGTTACGTCTATTTTATATTTAATTTCTTTTTTTTTTCAAATGGGAGCTGTACTGATAATTTTTCTTAAATTTCTTAGCTTGTTGCGTTTCTTGTCCCATGTTAATTATCTAATAGTCACGACCCAAAATCCCTCCGAAGGAGTCGTGATGACACCTAGTCTCTAAAATTAGGTAAGCCTAACATATACCAAAATGATAACAGGTTCTACTAAACAGTTATCAAACATGAACCGGAAATTTCTAAATAAACCAATAGTCTCAACATGATATAATATCCCAAAATCGGTAGTACAAGTCATAAGTCTTTCTAAGAGTAACCATATATAATGAATACATAACTATTCCGGAATAATAGGAAACAATGAAAATAAATACAACAGAAGGTGACTTCGGAGCCTGCGAAGGTCCAGCAGGTGTACCTTGAAGTCTCTAGCCGCACAAGCATAAGTCTCAAAACCAACTCGATCCGAAGTACCTGGTTTTGCACAAAAATGCGCAGAAGCGTAGCATGAGTACACCACAGTAGTACCCAGTAAGTATCAAGCCTAACCTCGGTAGAGTAGTGACGAGGCCTGGCCAAGACTCCTACCAGACATGTAAACCCGTGTAGGATATAACATAAAGCTAACAAGGAAAGAACACCAATTTAAGTTCAATAGTAGAAGGATTCCAAATTACATTCAATAGTGAAAATAATGGGAGCACGAATAGCAACGAGAAACAACCAAATAATTAAGCAACAACACAACCGGGATACATGTGATATATGAATGTGTCCAAGCAAGGGAAATCGATGACAACTCAATCAATCAAATTATTTTTAATGCACGAATTTCAACAAGAATTATCCCAGATACAACTTCTCGTAATCTCAGATCATAAGTCCCAATTTTCAAACTTTACACACAAGGCACCTTGTGCCTACATTTTCCAAATCACTTCCGCACAGCAAAATTCACATGCTACCCGGTATATAGTATTCGTGTCAAATGCTAATTAAGATGTTCAAGAGATGTATTTATATACCGTAAAGTAAAATTACAGTTTCTGAACCAAGTAGGAAATCAATGAGAAAATGAGTTTATTTTAGAAATTATTTGGGTGAAGAAAATAACATTTTCAAATAAAATAAAGCATCAGATAAGCTACTGAATTTAATATAGAATTTATTAAATTAAAACATAATAATAATTTTTTTTAAGTAAAGTAAAAACATCAGACAGGGTAAGGAGATTAAGCTGAGAAATCTATTAAAGTAAAATATAACAACTATTAGAAATAGTAAATACCAAATGAATCGACGAGTTTTAACTTAAGAGTCACATAAGGTAAGCATGTTAATAACTCTTTTATTTAAAATTATTATGTTACCAACAACTCAACAGGGTATGAGATAATGACTCAGCGTAATGAATTCACCTTGAAAATCAATTCACCAAAATAATATTAATAGGAAAGGAAAACAGGAAATGACGGCAAAGTAATAACTAATGTAAATAACTCAATCCTCGAAAACTGGTAAAACCTAGGAATACTAATTCTCAAAGTCTCGTACAAAAGAACCGAAGCCAACACAATACAACAAGGAATACAAAACACATAAACTGTTGCGGCATGCAACACTATCCCACCGTACAATACGTTTCTCCCTTATTCCACCATGTAAATATCAATAATAATAAGTAAATATATATATATATTGTGGTCGCAATCCGACTCCACCATATAATCAGAGTCAATATCATATTTTTACCTTATTTCACCATATCAATCCATCCTTATTTCACCTGTTGCGGCGCGCAACTCAATTCCATCGTATCAATATAAATCCACCCTTATTCCACCTGTTGCAGCGTGCAACCCCATCATAAATAAATCAATAACATCAACAGTCCAATACTCAATTTATAAGAATTTCTACAATCATAGGGTATGAGTACACGACAATGAAGGAATCACGTAAAAATCAAGGAACGCAACAAATATTACAAAAAGTAACAGGACAAATGAAGCACGTGACAACTAAGGTGTGCAATTACTATAATTAAGGCAAGTAGCATATAATCACGGGGTCATGGAAGGAATGTAATAATTAAGAGGTCACAAGACAATACGGAAGGCAACAACTTCAACTAAAGCATATAAGTGAAAAATATCAAGTAAGAAGTACAATGAATGCTAATAACGTCAAATAAAGTATGTAAGAGTAGATTAATGATGAGAGACATAACACGTCATGACAATTCACTTAAAGGCATGAAAATAGTCTAGATAACCTAAACCGGTCAAATACCACATAGAGCCCGTGTACCCACTCGTCACTTTGCGTATACGACTTTCACATAATACAATTAGCGTAATCAACTCGAATCCTACGGGGTAGTTTCCCCTACACAAAGTTAGGCAAGACACTTACCTCAATTCGGCCAAATCGATACTCAAATTAGCTTTTCCCTTTACAAATTCACCTCCGCTCGGCTCAATCTAACCAAAGACGACTTAAATACATCAAACAATGCAAGAAAAAATAATTTCAATTAACAAAGCTATGATCTTTATACAATTTCTAAAAAGTCAACAAAATGCCAACCTCGGGCCCGCCCCAGTCAAAACCCGGGTCCAAGGGTAGGTCTTGACTACCCATAGCCCCATGAGTCCATATACGTGTTTTGTTTCCAAATTCGAGTCCAATTCGACTCTCAAATCCCAAAACTTTCATTTTTCAAAACTTTGATAAAATCTCCAAAATTTTCCCTTAGATTCTTATGAATTTGATGCTAAATCTAATGTATAATCATAAAATATAATTAAAAATTGATTAGAGGAACTTACTCAATGGTTTGGTATGAAAATCCTCCCACAAAATCGCCTCTCATCGAGGTTAGGGTTCAAAACATGATAAAATGAAGCTAAGTTTCTGAATACTCAGCTATAAAAGCAAGTTGCAGATGTCGCATTTGCGGCACTGGGTTCGTAAATGCGAACTTGCAAAAGTGAAGAATCCTTCACAAAAGTGAAGCTTGAACAGTTCTGACGCCTTCGCAAATGCGACAGAAAATGTCGCAAATGCGGACACTGGTCTTCGCAAAAGCGACCAGTTTATCGCAAAAGCGACCCTATCCAGCCCAGGCCTTCATCGCAAATGCGAAACAGAGTTTGAAAATGCGAACTCTACAGGCGTCGCAAAAGCGATCATTTATTCGCAAATGCGTTCCCTTCCCCAACAGCCCAGATTCGCAAATGCGAGGACTACCTCGCAAATGCGGTAGTCGCATTTGCAACAAAAACATCGCAAATATGATGAAACCAGTACCAATACTCAACAATTTAACAAAATCAATCTGAAACGAATCCGAAACTCACCCGAGCCCCCGAGGCTCAAAACCAAACACCCACACCAATCCAAAACCATAACACGAAATCACTCGCCTGATCAAAACACCAAAATAACCTCTAGAAGCAAGAATCGGATGCCAAAACGCATGAAAATCACAATGAACTTCAAGAACTTCTAGAATCGCAACCAAGCGTCCGAACCATACCAAATCAACTCCAAATGGCACCAAATTTTGCAAGCATGCTCCATATGACAAAACAGACCTATTCCAACTCCCAAAATCAAAAGCCGAACCCGATAGTCTTAAAGTCAGACCATCAAACTTAGGAAAATTCTAAACTTTTAAATTTCCAACTTCCACCAAATGATGCTGAAACTGCTTAGAAATATCCAAATACAAATTTAGGCATACGCCCAAGTCCAAAATCACCATCCAGACCTATCGGAACCATTGAAACTCCAATCCGAGGTCAAATACTCAAATGTCAAACCTTGGTCAATTTTTTCATCTTCGAGCTTCTCAAATGAGAGTCACTCCTTCAAATCATTTTCGAACCACTCACCCAAGCCGATGATATACGCAAGTCATAATATACTATGTAAAGTTACGCATGACCTTAAACTGCCGAACTGAATGCAATTGCTCAAAACGACTAGCCGGATCGTTACACTGATATCTTTTCTTTTTTAATTCAAGTATAAGTGATCCTCCCGTCAGTACCCGGTGAACCATATAAGGGCCTTGCCTATTGGGTGAGAATTTCCCCTTTGCTTTATCCTAATGCGAGAAGGTCCGTTTCATCACCAATTGCCCCGGAGTGAATTGCCTCGATCTAATCGTTTTGTTGAAAGCCCTTGCCATTCTATTCTGGTAGAGTTGACCGTGACACACTGTGTTCATTCTCTTACCATTAATGAGAGCCAGTTGTTCATACCGGTTTCGTATCCATTCCACGTCGCTAAGCTCGGCCTCTTGTATGATTCTTAAGGAGGGAATCTCCACTTCGGCTGGAATAACAACTTCAGTACCGCAGACCAGTAGATAGGGAGTTGCCCTAATTGACGTATGAACTGTGGTGCGGTACCCGAGCAAAGAAAATGGTAGCTTCTCGTGCCATTTTTTGTTGTTGTACACTATTTTCCTTAATATCTTCTTGATGTTATTATTGGCGGCTTCTACGGCTCCATTCATCTGCGGCCTATATGCTGTAGAATTTCGATGCTTGATCTTGAATGTTTCATACATAGATTTCATTTGATCATTGTTGAGATTGGCCGCATTGTCAGTAATGATTGACTCGGGTACTCCAAATCGACAAACAATACGATCCCGGACAAAATATGCTCCAACCTTCTTAGTCACAGCCTTATAGGAAGCGGCTTCGACCCATTTTGTGAAGTCATATATAGCAGGTTCAGTTGGTCCAATGACATCCATGCCCCAAGAAGAGAAAGACCAGGCGAACTCGTTGCATTGAGTTAGTGGGGCGACACTCGTATCATATCAACATGTATCTGACATTGGTGACACCTTTGAACATATTCAATGCAGTCTGTCTCCATGGTCATCCAGAAATACCCTGCTCTTAATATCTTTTTGGCTAAAACAAAACTTTTCATGTGAGGTCCGCAAGTTCCAGCATGTATTTCTTCGAGCAATCTAGATGCCTCCTTGGCATCGACACATCCCAACAATCCCAAATAAGGAGTCCTTCTATATGGAATTCCTCCACTCTGAAAGAAATGGTTCGCCAATCTTCGAAGCGTGCTCTTCTGAGTGTGTGTAGCATTCTCTGGGTATTCTCCTTTCTCCAAGTATTCCTTGATATCGTGGAACCATGGATTTTCGTCAAACTCTTCTTCAACATGAGCATAATAAGCCGACTGCTTATGAATTTCTATTGGGATATGATCGATGAAATTCTTGTCTGGATGTTGTATCATGGAAGACAAGGTGGCTAATGCATCTGCGAACTCGTTCTGAATTCTTGGAACATGTTTGAGTTCTATCTTTGTGAACCTCTTGATCAACTCTCATACACAATGAAAGTATGGCAATAATTTAGTGTTCTTGGTAGCCCATTCTCCTAGTACTTGGTGTACCAATAGATCTGAATCTCCGATTACCAGCAACTCCTGAATGTTCATGTCGATGGCCAACCTGAGTCCCAAGATGCAAGCCTCATATTCCGCCATATTGTTGGTGCACGGGAACCTGAGTTTTGTGGATATTGGATAATGTTGACTGGTTTCTGATACTAAAATAGCTCTGATGCCCACTCCCTTGAAGTTGCTGCTCCGTAAAAAAACATTCTCCAACCGTCATATATTTCGGCAATATTTTCTCCTACAAATGATACTTCCTCATTGGGAAAATACATCTTCAATGGTTCGTATTCTCCATCTACGGGGTTCTCTGCCAAGTGATCGGCAATGCTTGCCCCTTGACTGCCTTTTGAGTCACATAAATGATGTCGAACTCACTTAGCAATATCTGCCACTTTGCTAACTTACCTGTAGGCATGGGTTTCTAAAAGATGTACTTCAGCGTGTCCATCCTTGAAATGAGATATATAGTGTACGTATAGAAATAATGTCTCAATTTTTGGGCTATCCATGTAAAAGCACAGCAGGTGCGTTCCATTAAAGAATACTGGGCCTCGTAAGGTGTGAACTTCTTGCTCAGATAGTATATCACCTGCTCGTTCCTCCCGATTTCATCATGTTGTCCCAGAATGCAGCCAAAGGCTCCATCCAACACAGACATATATAGCAGCAGAGGTCTTTCTAGTTCCGGAGGGACCAACACGGGTGGTTTAGATAAATATTCCTTAATTTTGTCGAAAGCTTTCTGGCATTCTTCAATCCAATTTGTTGCAGCATCTTGAAGATCGGCTCACATATCACTGTTGATTGTATTATAAAACGGCTGATATAAATGAGGCATCCTAGAAAACTCATCACATCCTTCTTGTTCTTTGGCGGTGGCAAGTCCTGAATAGCTTTGATTTTCGTTGGGTCTAGCTTAATACCACGGCGGTTGACGATGAAACCCAACAACTTCCCAACAGGGATTCTAGAGGCACATTTTGCAGGGTTCAACTTCAAATTGTATTTTCGAAGTCGGTCGAAAAACTTCTTCAGGTCTGCTTGTGGTCTGAACTCCTTTTAGATTTGACGATAACATCATCCACGTATTGTGAGCACCTAATTTTTGACTATATTTGAATTTTTATCACCTTCTACTATGTAAATATTTTTAGAAATTTAATATATATTTTTTAGCTTTGTTACATTTTTTTATATAGGGTAAAAATTAAAAATAATTTAAAAGGTCAATTATTACTATTAATATTATTTTTATTTTTATTTTTATTTTTAACTTTATTTTGAAATAAAATAAATTAAAAACCGAAAAAAATTAATTAATTAAATATATTTTTTTCAAATTTTTGGATGGGAATAAAAAAATAGGAAAAGTAGAAGTATGGAAGTAAAAAGTAAAAGTAAAATTAGGTGGAAATTGTTTAATAAAAAAAGTAAAAGAAACTAGAAAATTAAAAAAATAAAAATAAAAGAATGTGGAAATTTAAAAAATGAAAAGCAAAAGAAATTTGGAATTAAAAATAAAAGTAAATGTAGCTGAATATTTTAAAAAAAAGTAAAAGAGAGTGGAAAGTAAAAAAAGAAAAGTAAAATAAGTGGAAAATAAAAAAAGAAAAGTAAAAAAAAGTGGGAATTTAAATATAATAAAAGTAAAAAGTGAGAAATTATAAAATAAAAGTAAAAGAAAGCGAGAAATTATTTTTGTTTTTTTAAAAAGAAGAAAAATAGGAAGTGGGAATTGTTTTTAATTAAACAATAATAAAATAATAAAATAAAAATTAAATCTGAAAAAATTCCGAAACTTTTTCTATAAATAGAAGTGAAATGTGAGGAGAAAAGAGGAAAAGAGAAAAAAAAAGGGAGGAGGGAATTGAGAGAAATATGTTTGCTTCTTCTACGCTAAGAGAATTTCTATTCGTGTCATTCTTTCTTCGGCTTTCTTTCGAAAAATCTAGAAATCCATCACCAAACTCCAACCCCGAAACCAACTGGAAACCAACTAAAAAGCACGATAAAAACGAGCCGAAAACCCAGCGAAACAGTTCCCTTGTGTACAGAAAATAACAGCTCCAAAGTTGAGTCGTCGAGTTCGAGCTGCGTTTGTCGATTTTGGTCGAGGCTCCATTTGCATCCTTGTCAATTATCCGAGCTTCAAAATAGTCTTGTAAAGGTCCATTTCTCCCATCATTATTTTGTTAAGATTATGCTTGAATATATAATTTGATCTTATTTAGCTTCATGAAGATTAAAATATTTTTCTGTATTAATTGTTAGGTCTCATTACCTTTGTTAAATTTTGTTACTTTCTTGTTTGATTAACATGAAGATTGATGAAAACATGATTTTTGGGAACATAGTGAATGTTTGAACTTTGGGAATAAAATCCATGTCTGCTAGTTGAAATTGAAAAATGAGGTTTGGACTTAGAAAAAAAAGATGATTGGGCTCGGCGGTTGGGCTTTGCTTAATGAAGCATGTACTACTGCAATTGACTAATGGATAGTGGAGTAGCTTGATGAACTAGTAACTAGGAATACTCATTAATTGGTTTTAAAAAGCCAATTGTGCTATGATCAATTTAAGTTATCTGGGCCAAAATAATTAAGAGCAAAAGCAGAAACTTTTCCACAATTGATTTCATAATTCATGGCCTCATAATAATCTCAAACTTAGGAGTTGAGCAAATTATGAACATCATAGCTTGTTTTAGGCGCGATAAATAGTAAATCATCTTGACTATGGGTACGGTTCCCGGGGCACGGTCACGATACGTAAATCCCAACTCAAGTGCACGTTTCACGTGACTTGACCCCAACTTCAAATAATTAAAATAAATATGTTATGAATCACGAGTGCGTTTCATGTGGCGTGATTAGCAATATGTACCAAAACAACGAGTGCACGACATCGCGACTTGTTCAAATAAATTCTATAAATACTAAAAGGGTTAAAAATAAATAAAAGCGGTATAGAAGCGGTAACACATAAAAGGTTTTAAACATATAATAATCAGGAAATTAAGCCAAGTGTAATTGTAAAGAGACTGTGCTAAAATCACGGATCACGGGAGTGCCTCACACCTTCTCCCGGGTTAACAGAATTTTTTACCCGATCTTCTGTGTTCGCGGACCATAAATAGAGTCAATTTCCTCGAATTGAGATTTTAAAATGAACCGGTGATTTGGGACACCATAACAATTATTCCAAGTGGCGACTCTGAATTAAATAAATAATTCCATTTCAAACAATGCCACTTTAATTGGAAAAACTCCCCTATCCCTTGGGAAAAAGGAGGTGTGACAGCTCTGGCGACTCCGCTGGGGAACGGACCCAGTATCTCTGGTTCAGGGTTCAGAATTCGAGCTTAGAATAACTGTTATACTTGACTTTTGTTTATTATCCGATATTTTTACGTGTTTGAGCCTAATGTGCTAAATGTCGTGTTTTACTGCTTTGATATTTTGTGAACTGTATATAAACTATTACGAAAACCCTTCTTCTCTTTGAGTCTTCTAAATCTTCTGGAAAGTGTGTGCTTCGCGTGGTTTGTTTTCTATTAGAGTCATACCCTAATTTTAGAACGAGGATCAGACAAGTTGCAAAGCCGGTGAAGCTTCTGTATTCCCGGCACGCTGCTCCTCCCCCTCCCCGGCTCGAGTTATCCGCTCGGATAAGCCAGGTCTAGAACAATACACCCAGGATTTAAATATAGAATGACATAACCTCATACCGGATCCCTAGTAGGTACGTTTATTTGCATCACGTACATTCGACTTTGGGGACTCAACACAGAGGTTGGGTCCGTTTTTGAAAGGTGTACCCAAGTCAAAAGACCATCCTGATGCATCTTACGTGCTACTTGTGCATTTGTTTGTTTCGGCTTGCATGTTGACCGGTTTCTAGAATAGGGAAAGAAAATCAAGAAAATACCAAGAGTGAGGCAAGAGAGAGAAATTTACCCGATTTTTGAAAATCCAAGTATTTGAAAATCCCAAAACTCTCCCACAATTTTGAAAAAATGGAGTCATTTCAAAAATATGCCAAATATTTAAAAGAAAAGTCATGCTTTTCTTACCGAACTATGCGAGTCTGATTCTTACCGGATGTGAGATACGTAGGCAAACCTAGAATGCTTAATTCCCTTTCCTTAATTCCCTCTCTAGAATGCTTTTCTTAGAAAATCCAAAAAAAAAAAACTAAATCCAAAACTATTTTCTTTTTTTTTTCTCCGAAGTCTTTTATTAAAAAAAAAAATTTCAAATCAAAATCCAAAATATTTTCTTCCTTATTTAGAATTTCTTTTTAAAAAAAAATAAATTCAAAATTCCATCAAAAGAAAAAAAAATCTCCAAAAACAAAAAAACAATATTTAAAAGTCTTTATAAGAAAAAAGAAAAATGGTCAGTTTATTCCCGATCTAACCGAACTACGCAGGTCTGATTCTCACAGGATGTGAGATACGTAGGCAAACCTCATCGGTTCCGGCCCCAAATTTTCAAAAATCCAAAAATATTTTTCTTTAATTCCTTCTTTAGAAGTCTTTCCTTCGAAAATCTCAAATAAAAGAAAATGATTTTGAAGCCAAAAAATATTTTCTTTCTTTTTAGAAGTCTCTCATTTGAAAACAAAATCAAAATCCAAAAATATGTTTCTTTTTTTTAGAAGTCTTTCTCCCAATAAATAAATAAATAAATAAATAAATAAATAAATCAAAATTCAAAAAAAATATTTTCTTTCTTTCGAAAATTATCAAAAAATAAAAAAATAAAAAAATAAAAATCCAAAAATATTTTCTTTCTTGTTAAAAAGTCTTTCTTTCGAAAAATTCGAATAAAAAGAGAGAAAATTCTAAATCCAAAATATTTTCGTTGTAAGGAGCTTTTGTGGTATGATTTTCAAACAAAAAAAAGAAAAAGATTGATGAATAAATTAGAAAAAGAGTTAGCTTATTTACTTTGTTTCTAGTATTCCCGAACTACGCAAAATCTGATTCATGTGGCGTCATGATACGTAGGCAATCCCCATCGGATTCGATCATAGTCATTAAAAATAAACTTAGTGAGAGAAAAAAAAAGGAAAAAAAGAGTGACAAAAAAATAACAAAGAAAACAAAGAGCGAAAAAAAACAAGAGTGAAAAATCCAAAAAGAGAACTCTATGTCCAGTTTGAAAAGAAAACCGCGGAAAGTTTCCGTGAATATTCTGTCAAATGGCGTGAGCAAGCTGCCAGGGTAAAGCCTCCAATGGATGAAGCAGAAATGGTTATGGTCTTCTTACATGCCCAAGAGGTAGACTGCTTCCAGAACATGATGTCCGCTATGGGTAATCCGTTCGCCGAGGCTATCAAAACTGGGGAGATGGTCCAAAAAGGTTTAAAAACGGGCCGAATCTTGTGTCATGCTGCTTTTAAGGCCACATCACACCCCGTTCAGAATGGTTCGGGGGGGGGGGGGAGGGGTTTGATGAATAGAAACATAAGGGAAGAGGGAGACATGATGGCTTCGAGTCCCAGGGGGACCCGCAGGTCATCCAACCAATCATATATGCTTCCTAAGGCCCCACAATACTATTATTCCCATCAAGATGTTGCTTATGCCATGGCACCGCCTCCCTATGCGGTGATGAACGCACAACCTTACACGCGACCACAACGTTATACACAAAACCGAGCTCCACCTCCCAGAAACGCCCATCCCTACCAAGCTCCGTATAATCCCCAACCAAATGTTCCCCAATATAATCCTCGCCCAACAGTGCCCCTCAGAACGAATCAGTTCACACTTATTGGTGAATCGTATTCAAGTTTGTTTCAAAAGCTAATCAGGCTAGGTCTGTTACAGCCAGTGGCTCCGAACCAGCCGAACCCCGAGTCCCCCTCGCATCGAGCTGATGCTAGATGTGAATGCCACTCTGGAGCAGTGGGACATGATACAGAGGACTATTGGACCCTCAAAAGGGCAGTTGAAGACTTGATTTAAGCTAAAAGAATCGTTCTTAGGGATGGAGAGGCTCCTAATGTAACAAACAATCCTTTTCCTAATCACAACAACGGGACAGTCGTTGGAATGATCTGTGATGATGGGGAATTTGATCCAGCATTGAAAGCCACAGTAGCCATTGTCGCGGCGGAAGAGAAACCTAAAAACGGGCGCCAAACCTGAAAAGTTTTCTGTCAGATGGGAGTCTCGGTAGCCAGTCTTACTAACTTTTCTGTGCCTGGATTATTTCAGGGTGTAATCCAGATGTTTTGCTTTATTGTCTTACTTTCTCATGTAAAACCTTCTATCTTTAAAAAAAACATCAAATGAAATTAATATTTCATTGTCCAGGAATGTCTCTTTTCAGTTCTGTTAATGCAAATTTTAATAACATGACATGCTTGCGGACTTCATGCCTAGATCGTAAAACGCTGTCAGACCTCGAAATAATGAATCAAGAAGCAAAATATGTTGAAGATAAAGCTTGTGAGAAAATAAACAAAGAATTGGAACAGTAGGCCTAAGCCAAGTCCGAATGAAATTGGAATGAAGTTGAGATTCCCTCTCTTCGGATCATTGATGAAGCCGGGATTGACGATAAAAATTGGGTCAAGAACCTATTAGAATAATGACACTGATTGGCCGCAATTTACCACGGGCAGTTATACCAACAAAGAATGGCCCATGTCTACAACAAGAAAGTGCGGCCCAGGGAATTTGAAATAGGACAACTCATTCTGAGACGTATCCTCCCACCTCATGAAGAAGCTAAAGAAAAATTGGCTCCAAATTCGAAAGGTCCATACATTGTAATGAGAGTACTGCCAAGAGAGCATTGTACCTGGCTAGCATCGAAGGAAATGTCCATGAAATAATTGTCAACGCGGATACAGTCAAAAGGTACTATGTTTGACCCTCTATGTAGCATTATTGTTCTCTGACTGGGATGACGAAGACTTTCTTTCTCATTATCCAAACACTACCAATCCTTTGCAAACCCTTTGAGTCGGTTCCCTTTCTTTGATTACCCTCTTTGGAACCTGAAAGTGTTATAGAAAAAAAAAGAAAAATGAAAAAAAAGAAAAAAAAGAAAATTAGAAACAAAGTTCCTTGAACTACGTTTGACTTGATTCCGAAAGAATACGTAGGCAGCCTCTCTCTAGGGTTCAGTCACACCAAAATAAAAATCCTCATTTCCCCAAAAGTTGAAACTAGGGCTGATGTTACAATGGTTCGGTGATGGTTTCGCCTGCAAGGTTCCAAAAGTTGTAATACAATCCAAATTCTTTTTACCAAAAACCTTTTCAAGTCCTTCCGATCAATCAACGAGAATGTTCAAAGATTGGAGGATACAATCACTTGGATCTGATGCCACCAAAATAAGAGAAATAAAATGAGAGAGCCTTATTGGTGAAAACCCTCACGGGCACCATAGGGCGATGGCGAGTAGAGAAAATGAAAATGAGAGTCTTGTTAGTGAAGACCCGCAAAGTGCACTATAAAGCGATGGTGAGAAGAGAAATGAGAGAGGTCAGCTGGTGAAAACCCGCAAAGGGCACTGCTGATCGAAAAGAGAATCTTCACAGCCATTGGTATTCACAGTCCTGCACAAGGTTTCTTAATTTCGAGGCAAAGGTTGTGATGAATTTCTGAGAGTCGGACGGTTTACACAGATCAGGCATCCAGTTCAAAAGGCATGTCATGTTCATTGAAGTCCGCATATACTCCAGATAAGTCATTCTTTCCTTTCCCCGAAAGGGATACCTCTTGTCTAAATTCATTGTCCATTCCATTATTTGTTTTTCTTCGAATCCCTTTCGGTCTAACTATGTTCCAAAAACTAAGGCAAATAAGGGATGGCAAGACTGATTTATAGAGCTTTCGTATGATACAAGATAATTTGCAAAATGGGCACCCCGGCCTCGGCACGGGCATTAAGTCAACCCCGACTAGCCATGGTGGCCGATGCTTCGAGATCGAAAACTCTCGAAAGAATGAAATCAAATGGAAAAGCCTATAAAGGCAATATGAACTTGAAAAGGTTAAGTCCCATGCGACCAACTATCATGGCAAAGTTTGGAAAAGCCAAAGGTTCTCCGGGGCCAGAAGTGCAACCGATACTCAGGAAATAACCAGTTGCAAGTGAAATTATCATCAAAGAAGCCAGCCAAGATCAAATGACTGAAACACTCAAGGCCGAAAAACCAACCACCATTTCAAACTGACAAATTATTCTTTGTTTGAAAAAAAAAAACAGGAAACAAGTGCAATCCAAAGCAACCTTGTAAGAAGCAAGTGCAGCCAAAAAGAAACCACGCGGAGACTAAAATAGCTCCACAGCGGCAATAACTTCAAAAGGGAAGTCTTCTCCAAATTCTTTCCCGCATTTACTCATTCTCTTAAAAAAAGAAGAAGAAGAAAGAAAGTCCAAAATCATGGTAGTATAGGGTCTCCAATCCCTATCTGTATTTTCCAACAAAGGGTATCCACTCCCTAGTTGATATTATTTTGGACATAGGGTCTCCACTCCCTAGTTTCTTTTCTAACATAGGGTCTCGACTCCCTAGTTGATTTTATGTTTAGACATAGGGTGTCCCCTCCCTAGTTTCTTTTCCAACACAGGGTGTCCACTCCCTAGTTGATTTTATTTTAGACATAAGGTCTCCACTCTCTAGTCTCTTTAACAACATAGGGTCTCCACTCCCTAGTTGATTTTAATTTTAGACATAGTGTCTCCACTCCCTAGTTGACTTTAATTTTAGACATAGGGTCTCCACTCCCTAGTCTCTTTTCTAACATAGGGTCTCCACTCCCTAGTTGATGTTATTTTTAGACATAGGGTCTCCACTCCCTAGTCTCCTTTCCAACATAGGGTCTCCACTCCCTAGTTGATTTTATTTTAGACATAGGGTATCCACTCCCTAGCTGATGTTATTTTAGACATAGGGTCTCCACTCCCTAGTTGATTTTATTTTAGACATAGGGTCTCCACTCCCTAGTCTCATTTCCAACCTAGGGTCACCACTCCCTAGTTGATATTATTTTAGACATAGGGTCTCCACTCCCTAGTATCTTTTCCAACATATGGTCTCCACTCTCTAGTTGATTTTCCTTTGGACATAGGGTCTCCACTCCCTAGTCTCCTTTCCAACATAGGGTCTCCAATCCATAGTTGATGTTATTTTAGACATAGTTTCTTCACTCCCTAGTCTCTTTTCCAACATAGGGTCTCCACTCCCTAGTTGACGTTATTATAGACATAGGGTCTCCACTCCCTAGTCTCTTTTCCAACATAGGGTCTCCAATCCCTAATTGATTTTATTTTAGACATAGAGTCTCCACACCGTAGTCTCTTTTCCAACATAGGGTCTCCTCTTCCTAGTTGATTTTATTTCAGACATAGAGTCTCCACTCCCTAGTCTCTTTACCAACATAGGGTCTCCACTCTTTATTTGATGTTTCCAACATAGGGTATCCACTCCCTAGTTGATTTTAGTTTAGACATAGGGTCTCCATTCCATAGTCTCCTTTCCAACATAGGTTCTACAATCCCTAGTTGATGTTATTTTAGACATAGGGTCTCCACTCCCTCGTTGAGTTTCTTTAGACATAGGGTCTCTACTCCCTAGTCTCCTTTAAAACAAAGGGTCTCTAATCCCTAGTTGATGTTATTTTAGACATAAGGTTTCCACTCCTTAGTTGACGTTATTTTAGACATAGGGTCTCAATTCCCAAGTCTCTTTTCCAACATAGGGACTCCACACCATAGTTGATGTTATTTTAGACATAGGGTCTCCACTCCCTAGTCTCATTTCCAATATAGGGTCTCCACTCCCAAGTTGATTTTATTTTAGACATGGGGTCTCCACTCCCTAGTCTTATATCCAACATAAGGTCTCCACTCCCTAGTTGATGTTATTTTAGACATATGGTTTCTACACCCTAGTATTTTTTCCAATATAGGGTCTCCGCTCCCTAGTTGATTTTATTTTATACATAGGGTCTTCACTCCATAGTCTCCATTCTAACATAGGGTCTCCACTTTCTAGTAGATGTTATTTTTAGACATAGGTTCTCCACTCCCTAGTCTCCTTTCCATCATAGGGTCTCCATTCCCTAGTTGATGTTATTTTAGACATAGGGTCTCCACTCCCTAGTCTCTTTTCCAACATAGGGTCTCCACTCCCTAGTTGATGTTATTTTAGACATAGGGTCTCCACTCCCTAGTCTCTATTCCAACATAGGGTCTCAGTTCCCTAGTTGATGTTATTTTAGACATAGGGTCTCCACTCTCTAGTTGACGTTATTTTACACATTGGGTCTCCACTCCTTAGTTGATTTTATTTTATACATAGGGTCTCCACTCCCTAGTCTAATTTTCAACCTAGGGACTCCACTCCCTAGTTGATATTATTTTAGACATAAGATCTCCACTCCCTAGTCTCTTTTCCGACATAGGGTCACCACTCTCTAGTTGAGTTTTTTTTAGATAAAGGGTCTCCACTTCCTAGTGTCCTTTCCAACATAGAGTCTCCACTCCCTAGTTGATGTTATTTTAGACATAGGGTCTTCACTCCTTAGTATCTTTTCCAACATAGGGTCTCCACTCCCTAGTTGATGATATTTTAGACACAGGGTCTCCACTCCCTAGTCGCGTTTCCAACATAGGGTCTCCACTCCCTAGTTGATTTTATTTTAGACAAAAGGGTCTGCATTCCCTAGACTCTTTTTCAACATAGGGACTCCACTCCCTAGCTGATGTTATTTTAGACAAAGGGACTCCACTACCTAGTTGTTTTTATTTTAGACATAGGGTCTTCACTCCCTAGTCTTATTTTCAACCTAGGGTCTCCACTCCCTAGTTGATATTACTTTATACATAGGGTCTCCACTCCTTAGTAACTTTTCTGACATAGGGTCTGCACTCTCTAGTTGATTGTTTTTAGACATAGGGTATCCACTTCCTAGTCTCCTTTCCAACATAGTGTCTCCACTCCCTAGTTGATGTTATTTTAGACACAAGGTCTCCACTCCCTAGTCGCTTTTCCAACATAGGGTCTCCACTCCCTAGTTGATGATATTTTAGACAAAGGGTCTCCACTCCCTAGTTGATTTTATTTTAGGCATAGGGTCTCCACTCCCTAGTTGTTTCTCCATCATAGGGTCTCCACTCCCTAGTTTATTTTATTTTAGACGTACGATCTCCACTCCCTAGTCTCATATCCAACATAGGGTCTCCACTTTAGTTGATGTTATTTTAGACATAGGGTCTCCACTCCCTAGTCTCTTTTCCGACATAGGGTCACCACTCTCTAGTTGAGTTTTTTTTCCAGATATAGGGTCTCCACTTCCTAGTCTCCTTTCCATCATAGAGTCTCCACTCCCTAGTTGATGTTATTTTAGACATAGGGTCTTCACTCCTTAGTATCTTTTCCAACATAGGGTCTCCACTCCCTAGTTGATGATATTTTAGACACAGGGTCTCCACTCCCTAGTCGCGTTTCCAACATAGGGTCTCCACTCCCTAGTCGCGTTTCCAATATAGGGTCTGCACTCCCTAGACTCTTTTTCAACATAGGGACTCCACTCCCTAGCTGATGTTATTTTAGACATAGGGACTCCACTACCTAGTTGTTTTTATTTTAGACATAGGGTCTCCACTCCCTAGTCTTATTTTCAACCTAGGGTCTCCACTCCCTAGTTGATATTACTTTATACATAGGGTCTCCACTCCTTAGTCACTTTTCCGACATAGGGTCTGCACTCTCTAGTTGATTATTTTTAGACATAGGGTATCCACTTCCTAGTCTCCTTTCCAACATAGTGTCTCCACTCCCTAGTTGATGTTATTTTAGACATAGGATCTTCATTCCTTTCCAACATAGGGTCTCCACTCCCTAGTTGATGATATTTTAGACACAGGGTCTCCACTCCCTAGTCGCGTTTCCAACATAGGGTCTCCACTCCCTAGTTGATTTTATTTTAGACATAGGGTCTGCACTCCCTAGACTCTATAGGGTCTCCACTCCCTAGTCTATTTTCCAAAATAGGGACTCCACACCCTAGTTAATTATTTTTTGACACAGTGTCTCAACTCCCTAGTCTCCTTTCCAACATAGGGTCTCCAATCCCTAGTTGATGTTATTTTAGACATAGGGTCTCCACTCCCTAGTCTATTTTCCAACATAGGGTCTGCACTTTCTAGTTATTTTTTTTTTGGACAAAGGGTCTCCACTCCCTAGTCTCCTTTCCAACATAGGGACTCCACAGCCTAGTTGATGTTATTTTAGACATAGGGTCTCCACTCCCTAGTCTCTTTTCAAACATAGGGTCTCCACTCCCAAGTTTATTTTATTTTAGACATAGGGTCTCCACTCTCTAGTCTCATTTTCAACATAGGGTCGCCACTCCCTAGTTGATGTTATTTTAGACATAGGGTCTCCACACCCTATTCTCTTTTCCAACATAGGGTCTCCACTTCGTAGTTGATTTTATTTTAGACATATGGTCTCCACACCATAGTCTCCTTTCTAACATAGGGTCTCCACTCCCTAGTTGATGTTATTTTAGACATAGGGTCTCCACTCCCTAGTCTTCTTTTCCAACATAGGGTCTCCACTCTCTAGTTGATTTTATTTTAGACATAGGGTCTCCACTCCCTAGACTTTTTTCCAACACAGGGTCTCCACTTCCTAGTTGATTTTATTTTCAGACATAGGTTCACCATCCCCCAGTCTCTTTTCTAACATAGGGTCTCCACTCCCTTGTTGATATTATTTTTAGACATAGGATCTCCACTCTCTAGTCTCCTTTCCAACATAGGGTCTCCACTCCCTAGTTGATTTTATTTTAGACATAGGGTCTCCCTTCCCTAGTCTCCTTTCCAACATAGGATCTCCACTCCTAGCTGTTGTTATTTTAGACATAGGGTCTCCTCTCCCTGGTTGATTTTATTTTAGACATAGGGTCTCCACTCCCTAGTCTCATTTCCATCCTAAGGTCTCCACTCAATAGTTGATATTATTTTAGACATAGGGTCTCCACTCCCAAGTCTCTTTTCCAACATAGGGACTCCACACCCTAGTTGATGTTATTTTAGACATAGGGTCTCCATTCCCGAGTTTCCTTTCCAACATAGGATCTCCACTCCTAGCTGTTGTTATTTTTGACATAGGGTCTACTCTCCCTAGTTGATTTTATTTTAGACATAGGGTCTCCACTCCCCAGTCTCATTTCCATCCTAAGGCCTCCACTCAATAGTTGATATTATTTTAGACATAGGGTCTCCACTCCCAAGTCTCTTTTACAATATCGGGACTCCACACCCTAGTTGATGTTATTTTAGACATAGGGTCTCTACTCCCTAGTCTTTTTTCAAACATAGGGTCTCCACTCCCAAGTTGGTTTTATTTTATACATAGGGTCTCCACTCCCTAGTCTCATTTCCAACATAGGTTCGCCACTCCCTAGTTGATGTTATTTTAGACATAAGGTCTCCATACCCTCGTCTCTTTTCCAACATAGGGTTTCCACTTCCTAGTTGATGATATTTTAGACACAGGGTCTCCACTCCCTAGTCGCTTTTCCAATATAGGGTCTTCACGGCCTAGTTGATTTTATTTTGGACATAGGGTCTCCACTCCCTAGTCGTTTTTCCAACATAGGGTCTCCACTCCCTAGTTGATTTTTATATTCGACATAGGGTCTCCACTCCCTAGTCGTTTTTACAACATAGGGTCTCCACTCCCTAGTGGATTTTTATTTTAGACATAGGGTCTCCACTCCCTAGTCTCTTTTCAAACATTGGGTCTCCACTCCCTAATTGATTTTATTTTAGACACAGGGTCTCCACACCCTAGTCTCCTGTCCAACATAGGGTCTCCACTCCCTAGTTGATGTTATTTTAGACATAGGGTCTCCATACCCTAGTCTCTTTTCCAACATTGGGTCTCCACTCCCTAGATAATATTTTTTGACACAGGGTCTCCACTCCCTAGTCTCCTTTCAAACTTAGGGTCTCTAATCCCTAGTTGATGTTATTTTAGACATAGGGTCTCCACTCCCTAGTCTTCGTTTCCAACATAGGGTCTCCATTCCCTAGTTGGCGTTATTTTAGACATAGGGTCTCCACTCCCAAGTCTCTTTTCAAACATAGGGACTCCACACCCTAGTTGATGTTATTTTAGACATATGGTCTCCACTCCCTAGTCTCTTTTCCAACATAGGGTCTCTACTTTCAAGTTGATTTTATTTTAGACATAGGGTCTCAACATATTATTTTTAGACATAGTGAAATTATCATCAAAGAAGCCAGCCAAGATCAAATGACTGAAACACTCAAGGCCGAAAAACCAACCACCATTTCAAACTGACAAATTATTCTTTGTTTGAAAAAAAAAAACAGGAAACAAGTGCAATCCAAAGCAACCTTGTAAGAAGCAAGTGCAGCCAAAAAGAAACCACGCGGAGACTAAAATAGCTCCACAGCGGCAATAACTTCAAAAGGGAAGTCTTCTCCAAATTCTTTCCCGCATTTACTCATTCTCTTAAAAAAAGAAGAAGAAGAAAGAAAGTCCAAAATCATGGTAGTATAGGGTCTCCAATCCCTATCTGTATTTTCCAACAAAGGGTCTCCACTCCCTAGTTGATATTATTTTGGACATAGGGTCTCCACTCCCTAGTCTCTTTTCTAACATAGGGTCTCCACTCCCTAGTTGATTTTATGTTTAGACATAGGGTGTCCCCTCCCTAGTTTCTTTTCCAACACAGGGTGTCCACTCCCTAGTTGATTTTATTTTAGACATAAGGTCTCCACTCTCTAGTCTCTTTAACAACATAGGGTCTCCACTCCCTAGTTGATTTTAATTTTAGACATAGTGTCTCCACTCCCTAGTTGACTTTAATTTTAGACATAGGGTCTCCACTCCCTAGTCTCTTTTCTAACATAGGGTCTCCACTCCCTAGTTGATGTTATTTTTAGACATAGGGTCTCCACTCCCTAGTCTCATTTCCAACATAGGGTCGCCACTCCCTAGTTGATGTTATTTTAGACATAAGGTCTCCACACCCTCGTCTCTTTTCCAACATAGGGTCTCCACTCCCTAGTTGATGATATTTTAGACATAGGGTCTCCACTCCCTAGTCGATTTTCCAACATTGGGTCTCCACTGCCTAGTTTATTTTATTTTAGACATAGGGTCTCCACTCCCTAGTCGTTTTTCCATCTTAGGGTCACCACTCTCTAGTTGATTTTTATTTTAGACATAGGGTCTGCACTCCCTAGTCTCTTTTCCAACATAGGGTCTCTACTCCCTAGTTGACGTTATTTTAGACACAGGCTCTCCACACCCTAGTCTCTTTTCCAACATAGGGTCTTCATTTCCTAGTTGGTGATGTTTTAGATATAGTGTCTCCACTCCCTTGTCTCTTATCCAACATATGGTCTCCACTCCCGCGTTGATAATATTTTAGACTTAGGATCTCCACTCCCTTGTCGCTTTTCCAACATTGCGTCTCCACTGCCTAGTATATTTTATTTTAAACATAGGGTCTCCATTCCCAAGTCGCTTTTCCAACATAGGGTCTCTACTCCCTCGTCTCTCTTCCACCATAGGATTTTCAATCCCGAGTTGATGTTTCAACCATAGGGTCTCCACTCTCTAGACTCTTTTTCAACACAGGGTCTCCACTCCCTAATTGATTTTTATTTTAAACATAGGGTCTCCACTCCCTAGTTGACATTATTTTAGACATAGGGTCTCCACACCCTAGTCTCTTTTCCAACATAGGGTCTTCACTCCCTAGTTGGTGATATTTAAGACATAGTGTCTCCACTCCCTTGTCTCCTTTCCAACATAGGGTCTCCACTCCCTAGTTGATGACATTTTAGACATAGGGTCTTCACTCCCTAGTCGCTTTTCCAACATAGCGTCTCCACTGCCTAGTTAATTTTATTTTATACATAGGGTCTCCACTTCCAAGTCGCTTTTCCAACATAGGGTCTCCACTCCCTAGTTGATTTTATTTTAGACATAAGGTCTCCACTCCCTAGTAGTTTCTCAATCATAGGGTCTCACTCCCTAGTTGATTTTATTTTAGACATATGGTTTCCACTCCCTAGTATCATTTCCAAAATAGGGTCTCCAATCTAGTTGATGTTATTTTAGACATAGGGTCTCCACTCCATATTCTCTTTTCCAACATAGGGTCTCCACTCCCTAGTTGATTTTATTTTAGACATAGGGTCTCCACTCCCTAGTCGTTTCTCCATCATAGGGCCTCCACCCCCTAGTTGATTTTATTTTAGACATAGGGTCTCCACTCCCTAGTATCATTTCCAGCAAAGGGTCTCCAATCTAGTTGATGTTATTTTAGACATAGGGTCTTCACTCCCTAGTCTCTTTTAAAACATAGGGTCTCTACTCCACAATTGATTTTATTTTAGACACAGGGTCTCCACACCCTAGTCTTCTTTCCAACATAGGGTCTCCACTCCCTAGTTGATGTTATTTTAGATATAGGGTCTCCACTCCCTAGTCTATTTTCCAAAATAGGGTCTCAACTCCCTAGTTAATTATTT